>NC_137433.1:34544473-35744473 GCF_964374335.1 Astatotilapia calliptera | reverse complement strand
CCTAATAAATGACAGAAGTAGATACAGCTTATGTTGTTTGATCCTAAAGTTTAAAATTCCGATAAAGCTTAAAGTTGAGTGTGTAGCCCTTTTTCTGCCACATTAAAGAAGGAAAGACTTCAGTCAGATCCATCGGCCAGGTTAACTTTGGTCAGGTAATGGTGTCTTCCTTTTGCCTGATGTTGCTCATTAGAGTAGAAATATTCACCTCCCACAGCCGATGGGTGAACTGCTTCCTTAATAACTTAGAAACTATGACTATATTAAACGACACAACACATCTTTTAAAATAGTAATTAGTTACTAATTACTGATTACTTCTCCAAGAAAGTAATCCTGTTGCTTTACCGATTTCTTATTTTTAAAAGTAATTGCTTTATTACTTAGTTACTTTGTTTCTTTTTTTAAAAACATGATACACAACCTGAATACGTAATAAAGCAACAGACCTTTTTCTATTTTTTCTGCGTAATCGGTCATGGATTTTTTCAATGTTTTTGTCACTTTTTACAGAATCAAACTCAAAGTAATGTCAGTACTTCCAAGCTTTAAACGCTGCATGGTCGTACTCTCTCCCGCACTCCATATTATCCGTTGCTGATCTACACACGTCTGTTGCTGCCGCGGACGTTCCACGCTCATGAGACACTCTCACAAACAAAATCACAACGGTTTAGTAACGCAGTAATGTAGCCTGCTTACAGGAAAGTAGCAGTAATCTAATTACCTTTTTTGCAATAGTAATCCCTTACTTTACTCTTTACTTAAAAAAGTAATGAGATTATGCGTTATTGCCTGTCTCTGGTCCACATACAGAAAGTATCATAGAAGGATTTAAGGAATCATGCTACATTTGACCTCTGACCTCTTGTTCATGGTTAATAAATTAAGAGTCAAAGTGACAAATTTAAAACTTTGTTGCTTACTACCATTGTTTGGAATAGATAGGAATATAGGGAATTATATATTTTTATTTAAAGACAGCATTGTGAAGAGAAAGAGAATGACCTGCTTAGTTAATAGGAAATATACTTTACTATAATATATAATATTCATGTACTTTATTATTAAACATTTAAACAATGAGATGAATTGTACACATGTAGTATATCTGCATATCTGTATAAATAAAAAAGAATTATGTCAAGTACAGTAACGTGGGTTTCAGCAGGACAAAATAAAAGCCCTTGCTCTTGTTTTTATTTCAATACAAATTTCTTAAAGAAGGACAAAGAAAAGGAAATAAATAAATACAAAATATCACACTATTGCCCTTGAATTATTTCTAAAAACCGGACATCTGTGCAGACCACAACTAGACAGATAAGCCGATCGGATTCAGACTTAAACTAACATCAGACAGTCTCTACAACCATTAAACATCCAATATACTCAACTTCCCAGAAAGTTTTAACTTCACGTGTGAAAATAGGAATGATTTTTGCTGTGTTTTGTACCACGGTATCAGCTCAGATGTTAACCTGCATAGCATTCAGCCCATGTTTAAACAAAATGTGGCATTTTCTGCTATTCCCTGTCAGGACAAATGGAAAATGTAATTTGCTTAAATATGATGGAGCTAAAAAAAAGCTTGGTTTTCATCACTGACTGAGAATATTGGATCTGTCTCACAGCCTGCCTGTCCTGATTATAATGATGTATAAACCTTCAGCTGAGGAGTAGATGCCAAAAGCCAGGAAGACCACAGAATTGCGCTCATTTTGCTGTCAATAGATGACATGAAGAGAGCTGATGCTGAGATGTCTTTATTTTCTCGATGCGTTGTTGGCATGTTGAATGAGTTTTTACAAGTTGTAATTTTTTTTTTAACTTTGTGAAATTCCCTCCCCTCTGTGGTGAGAAATAACTAAATTATTCAACAAGATGCTGGGCATCCTCTGCACACGGCCATAAACAATCAGAAGAGTCTGTTCAGTGACAGGTTGCTTCTCCCCAAGACAAGAACTAACAGACTTAAAAACTCCTTTGTCCCACACGCCATCAGACTGTTTAACTCCTCTCTGGAGGGGAGAGGGAGGGGAAACAGGAGGACAAAGGAGGGGGGAACAACTAAGCTGTAGTGCCTCTTCACCTCACTGTGCAATACCTTGTGCAATACTTTTTGTAAATAGTCAACAGTGCAATAGACTCAATACTTGAAATGTGCAATTCACTTGTATTTTTATTTTTTATTCCTATTTATTCTATTTATCCCCTTTGTATATTTTATTTATATTTGTCTCTGTATTTATATATGTGTGTGTGTGTGTGTGTGTGTGTGTGTGTGTGTGTGTGTATATATATATATATATATATAACAATTCTGTAACTGTAACTTCGGTCGTTGCTGTGCTTTTTGGAAGTCGAATTTCCCAGAGGAACCCACCCGAGGGATTAATAAAGTTCTATCTTATCTTATCTTAAGTTAATACCTTCGCAGCGAGGTCACCTGCAGCACGAGAAATCCATTTTCATGTTATGTAATGTACCTCCGTACAATGACAGTCTGTAATGAAGTGCCTGATTTAAAATGTAACATCACCTATCGGTGAAACGAGCTTAGATTTTAGGACTCACATGCTTTCATTTCTAGTCTTTGAAACTTGTTTCTACCCATCTAGTGTTAATTCCTTCTGGGATACAAGTTATGTATATTATGCACACACACACAAACACACATGCAGCTATTGCCCATTTCTTGTTTTTATACTAAAGATGAATTATTGTTGAATAAAGACATTTTTCAAACACATGTAAAATGTGGCCAATTGTGTTTATCGTTCCCCCCCCATCTCCCCCCAGATGATGGAGGGAATGGAAAAGGAGGTGGTGGGGGGGTGAAAAGAAGAGGGTAAAGGGAGTGTAGACGGGGCAAAAAGAGAGGGATAAGAGAGGGGAAAAAGAAGGCAAAAGAGAGAGGAGAGAAACCCCCAACAATCCCCTCTGAGCAAGCACCAGGCGACAGTGGATAGGAAAAACTCCTTTTAAAATGAAAGAAAGCTAAAGGAGAAACTTATGGCAGAACCAGGCTCAGGAGGGGGCAGTCAACTGCCGGGACTGGTCGGGGGGGTGAGGGTGAAAAAAGGATGAAGAAGGGAGGGGAGAGGAGTGGTGAAAATTAAGATGGAATAGAGGTGGAAGAAAACGAGGTTACATCAGGTGAGGAGCAGCAGTGTCCCTCCTCCAGAACCAGTGGAGGCGTTTTCCCTTCTTTTTCAGACACTGTTGCACGAGCAGTGTTTTCTGCTCGTTGAGGGTTTTCAGCTCATCGACTGTTTCTGCGTTTTCTTTCTCAAGTTTGTTGCATCGTTTCACCATGTTTTCTAATTCTTCTTGTTTTCCTTCAAGCTTGTCTTTCAGTTCTTTAACTGTTGCCTTCTCCATTCGCTTTGCTTTGTGCATATCTGTATTTCTCTGTTCTGCTTTCTTGTGCATGTCTTCTAAATGCTGGTTTCTCTTCTGGATTTCTTGAAGTCTACGCTGCAGGTCTTCGTGTGTTTTCTGTTGTTTTTGCGCCTGGATTTCAGTGTTTTTGTACTTCAAATTGTTGGAAAGTTTCTCAAGTTCTGTGTTGTTTCTCAGCATTTCATTGATGCGATGCTGCATCTCTGAGCAGTTTTTTCTTTTCTCCTTCCAGTACAGTTGTTTTGTACTTCGTTTCATTGTACAATTCTTGGAGTGTTTTTCTTCTGGAGAATAAGTTTTTCTTCTTCCTGTTGTATTTTCTGTTGGTCTTTTTCTTGAAGCAACTCTTTATTTCTGTGCACTGTTTTATCGAGCTTTATTTGGAGCAATCTGTGTTTTTCCTCCATCTCTTCAAGCTTGGAGTCCTTTTGTTTCTGTTTCATTTCCATTTGCTTCTTGTCTCAAAGCAACTGTTGATTTTTGTGCAGAGTTTTCTTATGCTTTACCTGCAGTGCTTTGCATTTTTCCTCCATGCCTTGGAGTTTGCTCTGCATGTCTCTCTGCTCTATGGGCTGTTGTTTCTTGTCTTGGTGGATTTCTTTAATTTTTTTCCAGAGCTTCATCAAGCTTTTCTTGGAGCTCCTGATTCTTTTTGTCTTGGAGAGCCCATTCTTTCTCCTTTCACCTTCTTTTTCTTGAAGCTGGTAGGATCATTTTTCTAATTCAGCGCTCTTTCTCTCATTTTCTTGCGCCTGATTTGTATCAGCTACCAGTTAACTGGAAGCTGATACAAATCAGGATTTAAAACCATTTTTTGTTTGTTTGTTTTTCTGTTTGACTCCTTGTTTTATTTAATATCGCAATTTATGTGATAATATTATGGGTTTGTTAAACTGTCCAATGTGAAAATGTTGGAAAATGAAATATCACAGCTGGAAATCAATGAAAATGGAAATTCAGAAGAAGTTCTGTCCTTTTCTTTATTAATGCACATCATAGATAACTATGTAATGTGTCTGTTGCACACTTTGTATGTCAGGAATAACCATAAATGCGTTCTTACGAATGGCTGCATCAGGTCTTTGCATCCACAATAAGCGAGGATAACAGAACTCCTGGGAAGTTCTTGTTTTTAAGACAGTCACCTTTAGTTTCATGCTGAGTGATGCTGGATTGTTGCAGACAAACCTGATTATGTTTCTCACTGGGTTTTAATCTGCAGAGGCAACACAGAGTAAAGAGAAGCATTATTATTTCAGTTTGACTTCAGTCTCAGTTTAGTTTTATCCCCATGTAAATTTGATAAGAGCCAAATTGAGGAAACAAACTCAGTGTGTGGTCAGAAAATGCCACGGTGGCTTTCAAACACATGTCACAACAAAATATGAAGGATGAGACATCACATGGAAACATAACGGAAACAGACGCGGAAGAATTCATCTCTGAAGTTTCTCACTTTATTGAACTGGCATTTGCCCGAGACCACCAGAACTGGTGGAATGGACACCAGAATGAACACAAAGAAAATCAAAGGTAGACAAAAATCAGTCAGGAGGGATCAGGAGAGAGCAACGGTCTGCCAAGCCAGTCCCTGTTCCAGAGTTTTGTAGTTTTGCACCTGCTGTTGCTTTAATATTAAACTAACGAGGTTGAAATAGACTCACAGTGGTTTCTGCTTCTTAATTGGACAGATTTAAGTATAACCAACTTTGTGTTATGCTGTGATCATCAAGCATAACCTATTTTTTTAGCAGTGTAAAACCATCTCATACCAAAATATGAAAGATGAAATAACAAACATAATGGACGTTTTTGGGCTTAACGACTACTTTTCTCTCTTTTGTCTCTTTAGGCACCAGGATCAGCACCTTCACACAGGCTGACCTGGCATCACGCAGCATCCAGTACGTCCACAGCAGTGAAGAAGAGAAACATGCTGACCAGTTCTCCTTCACTGTGTCCGACGGGACAAATGAGGTGAATGGCAGAAGATTTTTACGATACCTGGTAGCTTAACACATTTTGAAATTCATTCATGAAGGAGGTCTTGATGCAGATATCTACTGACTACAACAGAAGCTCTGAAATGTTATATGTTCTTCCTAAAGACAAATAACTTTGTTCCCGGTTTGGCCAAGAAATAAGTCAGCAGTCCTTGTGTGTCCAAAGAGGGACCTTTAAGCTCAAGTGCAGGGAACAACCTTAAATGGTGCAGAAAACAAGCTGTTGGCAGGAATTAAGAAAGAAAACCAGAAAGAGAAATGTTTTCTGATCACTTAAAAGCTTAGCTTAATTAAAAAACCTTAACGATGCCATAAAATTGAAAGATATGAAAGAAATCTAAAAATCTAACAAACTCTAAAGCTTTTATAACAGCAAGAAAGTGGCAGCTTCCTGTCCCGGGTCACCTCATGCATAAATCTGCCTCGCTAATCCGAACTAATGAGGATCACAAGGACTCGAGCAAACATGTGAAAAAGGTCATTTGGCCTTCACGCCTGGCTGACTGCAATGTGTGGAAGCTTTGTGGCCACTGTGCTAGTTGATGAAATTGTGTAGCCCTTTTGTACTTTTGCTAACTCTGAGAAGCCTGACAACTGAGAACTACTGCATATTTATAATCAAGTGTTTTGCTTTAAGATTAGAGGGGGGGGTATTTTAATGATACCAAAGCAGAATATTGTTCTGTCCCTGCGAGGAGATGGGATTACTTGAGGGCATGCCAATTCTGTATTAATGCAGTTTGTGGTATTTGGGTTATGCCATCTGGGGTTAAACTTTTTCATCATAGTGAGACTTTTCTATTTGCTGAATTGTTGAGAAAGTTTTCGGTGGAAAGTAGGACGTTGATGACAGGATGTATTTTTGGTTACGCATGTGTGTAACAGTTTCATCATCTTATTATTTGTTCTTTGTCATCAGGTTGCCCAGACTTTCTACATCACCATCAAGCCTGTGGACGACTCCCTGCCTCTTCTTCAGGTCCCTGGCATGAGGGTGCAGGAGGGTGTAAGAAAGACCATCACTGAGTTTGAGCTGAAAGCCACCGATGCGGACACAGAGGTAACACACTGGCTACATACGTTTTCTGCAAGTCTTTCACAGCTTTAATTACAGTATATGTGTGACATCATGATAAGAATCAGGTGTCACCTTCTGGAGAAGGAACGATGACAGAGATGCTTTGAGCACTTCAGAAGATCTTAAAGGAAAACAAAACAAAAAACTTTTCAAATGTGTAACTGAGGTCAAAATAAAGCATTCGAGGACTGATTTCTGCAGCATGCACACTCATGCTTCTGCTTTAATTAAGGCTAAACGAAGGCAAATGTTGCTCTCCATCCTCTGCTGCATATATTGTTAATATATAACTCATATATTGAGTTAATAGTAAGTATAAAATTTATATGAAGTAATTTCAATGAGCTCTTTTGCCTTTTTCCTTCTTTAAGCATCTGATTCGCTTTATGAGCTGCACAATATAAACAGATAATATCTTTGAAGCTTGGTATGATTCGCGAACTAATTGGCATCATGTTTGGAATGATATCAAAGCAGTACAGTTACCAGTTTAGAAAATCTGAATATTTATTTTGAGATCATTACCTAAGCTGGCTAAACTAAGCAGCCGGTTTAAGGGATAATCCAACACTGTTAATCCCATAAATCTGTAATTCTCAGTAAAAACTTGAAGATTTATTTTCTACTGCTTCACTGTAGAATTTTAGAGAATAACACCCGAAAGTGATGTTAAAGTCCGGCACTAGATAGATATTTTGAAGCTGATTCCTGAATTTGAGTTCTCACTATTTTGCATGCTTGGCTGTTTGTTGGTTGTGCAGAACAAACACGGCTCCTTATGTAGCTTCATCCTAGGGAGACATTGCAGACGATATCACTGAGCCGTCCTTCCTTTCCCTGCATTTTTCCTCCTATAACACGACCTTCCTCCAGGCGGAGTCCGTCATCTTCAGCGTCGTCCAGGCTCCTCGACATGGCACCATCGAGCGCACCATCAACGGCCAACACTACCGACAGACCAGCAGCTTCACCATGGACGACATCTACCAGAACCGCATCAGCTACAACCACGACGGCTCCAACTCGCTCAAAGACCGCTTCACCTTCACCGTGACCGACAGCACCAACCTGCTCTTCATGGTGGAGGACGACGGAAAAGAGGTGTGTGTGTGTGAGTGTATCAGTGTGTGTATAAAAGGCACCTTCTGGAGTTTTATTACAGTGGGATGATTGAAATGGCAGAGTGAGGGCATGTCTGCGAGAGTGTGCCTGCTCTGACCTTTTGTGAATTTGTGGGTGTATTCATGTGCTTCTGTCTTTGTGAGGACAGAAGCTGGGGGCTTTTGCAAAGGGCGGACACCTCCGGAAACACAGTGAAAATATTTTTGCAAAGGACATGTTTGGAAGGACAGGCTATTTCTGTAGCATGGAAGGAGCAGCTTTATGTTTGCAGCTCATTTCATCTGAATAATATTTAGAGTCCTACAGAGCGGAGACACACAAAGTTTTGTGTTATTAAATGTGCGTATTTAATTATCTGCTGCCCTGAAAACTCACATAGATTCAGTGAAGGGCCACACAATGGACAGTTTACCTAAAACACGAAAAAGTGCTGTGCTGCAACACACAGGAAATCTTTGGTCCGTATGGATGTGTCACAATCTGTCACTACCTGTGCCACCCGAATGGATTGCAGGTACAGCGTAATGCTACCAGCAGTGACACTGGAAAAAAGCAGATCTAAAATCCTGTTACTGTCATTTGCACTGAAGCAGGTGAAATAGATAAACAGTGGTTTATGTTTCCTAAATGGAAACAGTAACAATTCTGAAGTAAAACCTCAAATTCGGAGCAAGCCTCTAGTGGACATCAGAGGAACTACATTTTAGCGCTTCTCTATTCTTTAGCTGAGGAGTTGCCACTTGGGCAAACAAAAGTGCAGCACACTATGTTGTCTCTAGAAATGTATTAACCCGTCGCCACTATCGAGGATTGTAAGATGGGTCCGTGAGGAGGGGCTTATTCCACGCATGTTTGCCCTGGATGCACTTTGACATCCTTGCGAGTGTTTTGTTTTCACAGCTAGACCAGAAACCATCACACAAAGGTCCCTACAACTACAGAAGGACGAATGTGTGTGCAGTGGTAATGTCAGCTTTATGGTTATGAGCAAGACTCAGGGTGAATTGACTCCTCTGCTTGTCAGTTTTCCCCCCTCAGCTCCACCACCTGTCATTACTAATAGCCCATATGATTAAACTGAATGACAGCGTGTAGGTATTGACATCCCCGATCGCAAACACACACTTCCCAGCCTTGGGTTTATTATCTTTCCATCACCTGGGGACATTTGGCTCGACAGCCACGCGTGCTCTGTAGCTCAGTAGATGCTTCGTGGCATTATCTCTGCTGTCGTTTCGGTTTCATTCCCACTGGAGCTGCTGTGTTATTAAATAATGTATGAGTTGCTATAAACTGTGTGGACAAGCTCAGCCTTCAAATGGCACGTGTCAAAGTTGGCCTTATTAGCCTCTCTTGTGGTGATTAGTTGCTCCCTCATGCACCTCAGACAGCAGGCGGTAACTGTGCATACTGGAGTAACTTATCTGATTCAGCCTGCCATCGCTGTTGGAAGCGGCTGAATCAATAAAGTAAAACCCAGCAGAACCTTTAAATGGTTCCTAACAACATTTTGAGCTTTCAAAACTTTGTTCAATGAGAATGACTTCAAGTGGAACCTACAGTGAAGTCTGTGCATGTCTCTAGCACAGCTTTTTGCAACCTGATATTGCATAAAGAAGAACAATTTACTCCAAAGTCTGAAGGCGTATTTTAATAGCTGGGTGTCTAAGTTTAGTGTTTTTGTGCTTTCTTTGAGCTTAAACACTTATTTAATATGTTTAAGTTTGTGTTCCTGAGCTCCAGCGTCTCCCTGTCTGTGCTCCGTCTCGTTCATGTGCTTCTGTCTTCTGTGCTTCACTGTCTGCGATCATGCTCGAGCTCGTCTCCAGAGTCAATTATCTTCTGTTTGTTTCCTGCTTCATTTTAAAGGTCAAGGATGCCTTTGAGTAGTCACTTTTTCTTAGAAAGGTTTTTAACTGAGTGAAGCGAAGTAAGCGCGTGGCAGCCATAATAAGAGCTGGTCGAATTGTCTAAATACTGAGAAAAGATGATTCAACTCACCTTCATTATCTCCTTTGGCAGGAGAAGATCCCATAATTGACAGTGATGCACCATTCGACCATCATTTAAAGCAATCAATACACAAAACTGACAAAAAGCGCTGATCATATAATTATGTTAATTATGTGTGTTTTTCCGTTTCCATAATCTGTTGATATATTTAGAATTTTCAGCCTGTTAAACTCACAGCTGAACTCTGAACATCACACTGCTGTAATAAACTCTGTTCATGTCGAGTTGTGTGAAGAATTACTGTAAGCGCTCTAATTCCAGATTATGAGGGTATTATGGTAATTAATCAAAGTACATTTGAGGTTTTCTATAGTTCAGTTTGTATTGGTCATGTCTGTTGTATTGCCAGACACGAGTATTATCATTAATTAAGTTTTACTTTGGATCAGCTGGGATGAGCGATACATGCAGGGGATTTTGTTTTAGTTGAGTAGAAATCCTGAACAAGGAGGAGCTCAGAAGTTTCACTGGATCAGTCGCCAGCAGGAAAACACAAGAAAGTTAGACACGCTGTCCTTTTAACACTGTAGTTTTTACTACTTGTTAAAATTCACTTAAACCATGTTTGCGGTCTTTAAAAATTGTTTTTAATTTCTTTCATTTTTGGGTTTTCCAGATAGTGACAGCCGCTCCCCAGAAGTTCAAGATAGATATCCTGCCAGTTGATGATGGAACGCCGTTAATTTTCACCAACCTGGGACTGCAGTGGCTGGAGTACATGGATAACAAGGTACGATAACGATGCAGGGACACATTTTTATTTTTCCATCTGATCATGAGTAAAATGAATGTGGGGTTTGATTAAAAGAGAACAGATCCATAAAAATGTCGAATGTCAAGGTCAAGCTCATCTTCTCGGGCACGTTCAACTGTCCAATGTAATCTCTTAGAGAGAAGAAATGATTGAACAAAAATGCCACAAACCTGCTATTACGTTACCAGTAAGACTGATGTTTACATCCATAGCATCAGTGGCAGACTGGTCTGCTTTGTGGCTGGAGATGATGAAGTAAATGACCTCCCTCAGACAATAAGCACACGCAGTTTCACTTGCATTCTATTACATATGCACACCAGAGGAGAGACAACCATATGCATGACGGGCAAAAACAAGGCTTGAGACTACATGTTCATATGATCCATAAAGTTTCAAAAATTAAGTTTAAGGATGTTAAAGATGTCTGTAATGTTTTGACACACTGAAGAGATCCAGTGCACGTGTCAGAGGTGAGAGTAGAGGAAGACATCGATTCCAGGGAGTAATGTGGGAGAAACCGCAGCCCCGAGGTGTGCAAGAACAAAAGGTCTTTAATTCATTAAACTTTTTACCCCCCCAGCTGTAAAAAGCCGATACGGCACGCAGGCAGTTGGCATGGATGCCCAGATTTGTGAATACGATGACTTGAAGATGAACCAGTTTTGGGTTTTCAAATTGATACCATAGATACCTCTAGTACTATTCAGGCAAAAATCAGTGACCTTGATCTCAAGGTCAAGGTCTGACGCCGAGTCTTGTGACTCGAGACTGCATCACAGTGTGTGGTGTGGAATAACAAATTTAGCTTGACTATCTGAGCGTGGCTGCTGCTGCTACTAACCAGCAAACCGAAATGCAGCATGTAGCGGTGCACTGATTGAGGGGACACTGACCCCT
The DNA here is from genome assembly GCF_964374335.1 of Astatotilapia calliptera. Classification (NCBI taxonomy): domain Eukaryota; kingdom Metazoa; phylum Chordata; class Actinopteri; order Cichliformes; family Cichlidae; genus Astatotilapia; species Astatotilapia calliptera. Next base: position 35,733,198 of record NC_137433.1, on the reverse strand, counting down.
GTGTAAAAAAACTGGCACACACCAAAACAAATTTGGACAGCAGAAGTCGCTGATGTGTGCTGTAGCTTCTGACTGAAGTGAGGAGATGGACAGAAATAGCCAAAGATTTAGATTTCAGGTAGTGGGCATTTGCTATTGTACACACTACATGCACAAAACCTGGTGTCCTTCCCATATTTATTAAATCCAGGTCCCACAGTGGTGATAATAAATTCTGCAGAAATCCAAGTTAGTAGGCATTTAGGAAACAAATCTAATTAAACTATTTGTGATGTTTAATAGCCGTAAAGTGAGAACAGCGGACACTGAAGAGAACTTTTTCTAATTTATTACCTTTAATTGGACACCAGCAGAGGACGGAGACATCAGGATAATTCAGATGTGTTTAAATGAGCTGCATGTTTGCTCAGCAGAACTCTCTCTGAGCAAATTATGTTTTAAAAAGTGCCAGCACACCCTGCTCTGCCTGAATATTCTCCAGCAGAGTAAATGTGTCTGTGTGAAGTGCGAAGGAGAAGCTCCATCACTGTTTGTTCTGAAATTAGCCCCTCCACCTCCACCTGCTGGCTTGCACACCTCATCGCAATGCAGCGCACAGGTTTGTTTGGTAGGCACTGTAAATATGTCACATCGTTCATTTATTCTCAGCCTTTGCTGTGTTTGCGCTGCAGGTAATTAAGTCCTGGGTGTTTTATCACTGAGCCAAATTATCATACTGTTACACTCCAGTATCTTCTCCTGAGTGCTGGAGGGGAAAGCAAAACCTGACCATTACCAATTGATCATATAGGCAGGAGACCTTTGGTCAAAGAAAATTATTCCATCTGAACTCATTAATATTTGGAGGTGCAGCTGTGTTCTGGGATATCCTAGACTTCCATGTGCAAACATGGATCGCCTAAGGTTGAGAAAGGAGCAAGAAGGTGGTCCCATGATAGTGCAGTTTTTGTTATGGCCTGCAGGGGGAGGCAATTTCAAAACAATTTCTTACTGAGTTTCATTTAATACAGGGGTGTCGAACTCCAGGCCTCGAGGGCCGGTGTCCTGCAGGTTTTAGACATCACCTTGGGTCAACACACCTGAATCAAATGATTAGTTCATTAGCAAGTTTCTGGAGAACTTCAAGACATGTTGAGGAGGTCATTTATCCATTTAAATCAGCTGTGTTGGATCAAGGAAACATCTAAAACCTGTAGGACACCGGCCCTCGAGGCCTGGAGTTCAACACCTGTGATTTAATACAACACGATGTTTCGGTTGCTAATTGTGGTCCTCTTTAGTCATTTAGGTGAAGCGGGGCATGCATTACAGCATCGTTGCCCTGCCTCTAACATAGGAGCGTGCAATCAAAATGTGGAAAGTGTTCAGAGTTATAAATATCTCACTTTTGATTCAAAGATGATTTTCAAAGCAAACTGTGAAGCTGTGTGCAGGAAGGAGCACCAGCAGCTCTCGTGTTTAAGAAGGCTTTCTTGTTTCCACATTGATAAAACCATGATGGTTTTATTTCTTCGTGCTTTTATTGAATCTGTTTTGTCCTTTTAGTTGTTGTGGTTTGGATAGTTATCTGAAAAGAGCAGAAACTCTGTGGTCTAACAGGTTGACTGATGAACCACAGCTGAAGTTCCCTGTCCACCAGACAGTTGCAGCGGTTGGCTGGTTTCATTTTTCTTTACACAGTGAGATTTGTTTTTCTTCCTCCCAGACAAAGGCTTCTGGTCCCAAACTGTAAAACGACAAGGTTTAAAAAGTCACTTTTGTGGATTACATGATGGCCAAAATTAGTATAAATTTTTGTTGTCAGTATTTTTTGCTCTGCTTTTTTGTTTTCTGTTGTTTCTTCAATTCACGAGACCAAATCTACCTACGGTTAAAAATAAAATAACCTGAACCTGAAAATGTTCAAATCAAGGATTTCCAGAACTGTAGTTCCCAACCCAGCATCCACGTAGAAGTTACTGGCAAATCTAAAAAGAAGGTTGGTTGCAAAGTAGTTTGCAGAAGAAACGGCTTAAAAAAAAACACAGCTGAACTTTGTTTGTTGGATACATTGAAACGTATTTGTAATAATCATAAATGAAACATCTTTAAAATATACGAGACACACCAAAAAACTTTTTAAGCCATCACATCACCTTCTGTGGTGATGTTCCAGATGTGCATGCTGGTGGTTTTAAACTTTGGAAAACTTGTAAAGACGACGTAGAGATCAGTCTAAAGTCCTTCATCCAACTAAGAGTCAAATAACAACAGTTTGGATGCTAATCTGTACTTAAGTGGGGAGATCAGTGTGTACAATAGCATTTCCCAATAATTTATCCAAACTCACTGGAACAATTAGCGAGTTTATAACCCACATAAACCAGATGCTGTCCATTAACAGAATAGAAAAGTTAACTACTTTGCCCTTCAGAGGAGGGGCTCTTCAAAATTTTGTTGGCTGAATGTCAATGTTGAGATCAGATACAGAAGCAAACACGTTTTTTAGTTGGTGTTGTGATGTTGGATATGCTGATTTCTGTTTTTTGAGCCAGTAGTGAAGCGACGCTTCTTAACAGCGGTATTTTTGCTATGATAGCTACATCAGGGAAGCTCAAATTGAAAAGAAAAGCTTCCTGCTCAGCTGAATCACAGTGTGACATTGTGAATGAAATCCCCAGTAATGAATTCTTGCACTGTGAGATGATTTCTGTGCAGTGAAAACTGAAAAACAGGAAATTTGAGTCAATCCTGTCTGATGTCTGTCAGGCCACCAATCTGATCACCAAGAAGGAGCTGCTGACCATGGACCCGGACACAGATGATGGACAGCTGGTTTATGAGATCACCACAGAGCCAAAGCACGGCTTCCTGGAGAGCAAGCTGAAACCTGGGAACCCCATTACCACATTCACACAAGGTACCGAAGCTCTCTCTGTTGCCTTTATATTTACAGCAGTAACAGTTTAACTTATTAGACAACCCATCCCTCTTAACTTCTCCTCCTCAGGCAGCTTCGATCCTTGTCCAAAGAAAGACTCAGTTCATCAAATTTATCCAGAGAGTCTGTATTTAAAGTGGTGACACTTTTGCAACTCTCTGTGGCATGTTGGAACCAATCAGGGCCAAATCCTGATTGGTCCAGAAGCTGATATCCACACGATTGTGCTTATCCACTAAAGTGTTCTCAAATATATTTATATCAAAGAAAATTTCCATCAGCTCAACACAGGTTGAGCAAAAGAGTGGGTGCAGTTTTGCTTTTCCCCTCCTTCTGTGAGCTTTGATGTTTTTTTACTTTTCCTGCTTCAAATATTCATAAAAAATTAGGATAATTTTCCTTTTTTGTGTCATACTGAATACTAATAAACCATGTACTACATGTGCATTTTAAAAACTCACATCAATGGGCTGATGGTGTACGATATTAAAAGGAAATGAAGGCTACTTTTTGATATGCAGGATGGTTATCTTATCAGGTTAGTGTGGGATCACCGCAGTCATAGTTGGGATATACTGTGTAAAGCTGCAGTTAGTGCCAGTTTACGTTTCCAAATCAAACCCTTATGACTCTTTAAAATGAAGCCATGGCTTTCTGACTCCCTTCAAGTTCAATCTTTTTTCTCTTCTGAGATAGTTTCATTTGAAGGACTTTTTAATGCCTGAGGATTAGCTATGCCTCAGAGCAGTTGGGACTCACATATTGGAAACCCGCTGCTCCTGGGCTTTCCTTCTAAACTCCCTCAACGGATGACATAAACCACAAAGACTTCTCTATCAGTGTATAGAGAGCCACCTGTTTCCTTCACTGCACCAGTTCAGTGTTGCATCGGTGCCCTCTTCTGTTCATCCCGCATCCTTCGTGCCGCTGCAGAGAAAACTCGGTGCCTGTTGGAAGGTAGAGGAGGGGAAAACAAAAGACTCCGTCACATTTTGTCTTCACAGTGAGAAGGAGGGACAAAAGCTTGACCCCACATTCTTCGCTCTGATCATTTCTCCGCTGAACGACACCACCTATCTGCTGTATTTCCCGTTGCACACGTTTACTCAGCTAATTTGCAGTTTAAATCAGCAGTGCTCTCATTATGAGCCTGCTTATGTTCACCTCAAGGCTGCAGACGAGGATCAGTGTCAGCCTGCTGTTGTAAAATGTTGATCCTCCAGGCTGCAGAGAGCAAGTATAAACAGCCACTTTGATGTGTCGCATGCTCAATTTGAAGCTTGTAAACATCATTTTCTTAATGATAATAAATTTCCAATAAGTGAAATAACCCTTAGCCTGAGCACGAGAGATGGAGGCAATATGAATAAATAAAACAGATGAGATTTCTAGTAATCAACATCATCCCGACTGTGAGCATTTGCTCCCATATTCTGCCAAATGCTTGTACGCAATCTAAAAATTATGTTTGAGATATTACTATTCTGGATATTAATGCATAATTTAGTACTGTCTTCATCTCTGTGGTGTTTATGCTGAGCTTCCTGAAGGTCATTTGGCCAATTTTGAAGCAGCTGGGCTCACATCTAAGTGTTTCCCTTTCTACAACCTTCTGTGGAAGGTGTAAATGAGCAGAAACCCAGAGCCAATAATAACTTTCACATTCATTTCCAGGCTATTTTATTTCTCCAAGTACTGTGAATTGGCCCAAGGCTGCAAATTATGGAAGTGATATTTTCCAAGAAATGCCTTCTTTGCAAAAGATTTTCACTATTAAGATTCAATCAGTCTTTTTTGGGTGTCCCCCTCCTCACAGTAAATTTGTGTGCAAGCATAAAAATCAGCACTAATTGTCTTTAAAGACCATCGTGTGAATTTGGCTCTCCTGCTGATTTAAAAACCTGCTGCAGTGCTTTGTGACATTTCTGGCATATTTAAAACATTATTTTCAGCACATTTTGAACCCGTGTGGTCGTTTTTGACTGACTCCCATCAGACCTGATCTGAGTCAGTTCACTTCTTAGTAATGGTATTTTATTAAAATTGAGTCTGAATGGCTAAAATAATTATGTTCATCTCCTTCTGAGGCAGCGTTGAGCTCAACTTCAGGGTGAGGCTCTAAGACATTCAGCGGGATCTCACCTGGGTATCTTTCCTTTAGAGATTATCAGTGCACACCTAACTTAAAGGAAATTATAAGCAAGACCCAGAAACCAGAGAGCTTATACTTTATGTCTCATCTGGCCTGAGATCTCCTTGGGATCCTCTGGAGGATCAGAAAAGCATTGCTGGGTGGAAGAAAACATGACGGTAACAAAGTAAGAAATCGAGCCAAACGGCTACTGAAACATGAAGTGATTGAAACATAAAAAACAATTGGTAGACATGAATGAACTGATGAAGAAGCATTAATAGAAGCACTAATACTAAAAACCCCAAACAGAGAAATAAATTTAGACTAATGTGGCTGTTTTTCTTTGTAGCCGATATCAATCTGGGTCTGATCCGGTACGTGCTTCATCAGGAGAACGTCCAGGAAACCATGGACAACTTCAAGTTCCTGGTCAAAGACAGCAAACCAAATGTGGTCAGTGACAATGTCTTCCACATCCAGTGGTCCCTCATCAGCTTTGAGCACAAAAGGTCTGCACCATTTCAAAGAAATATACATATTTTATAAAGATTATCCGTTGGACACCCACCCTTTTACCTTCCTACTTCTTCTATTGGCACCACAGCTACAATGTGAGTGAGAAGGCCGGCATAGTGGCGGTGACCGTGAAGCGAACCGGTAATCTCAACCAGTACGCCATCGTGCTCTGCCGCACTGAACAGGGCAGCGCCACCTCCACGAGCAGCGTCGGATCCAGACCTGGACAGCAGGACTACGTGGAATATGCTGGGCAGGTAGAAACTCGATATTCCACGTTTAAAAAATGAACATTTCTCTTTTAATTGATTTTATTTCTCTCCTGTGAGTTTGTGTTCTTCATTTAGTCTGGAAACCAGTAAATGCTGCTAAAATCTTATTTATCTTTGTAACAACAAAATAATCCAAGGTTAGGTCTTACTTTCCTGTTCATGAACTTGTGGACCACAGCATCAAGCATAAAAACAGATCCACGGCTTCGAGCAGTTTTTGACCTTAACATCTTGGGAGTAACGTGAACCTGGAATCTTTTTGCATTTTCATCAGTTTTAAGTGGAGTACAACAGGAACGTAATGTTTGTACTACAAACATCCTATTTCAGAGGAAGAAAATCAGTGGTCCTAATATGGAACCCTGAGGTACTCCTTTGTGTACATGGAGGTTTGAGGAGGAAAAAGATTCAGTAAAGTGGGCACACTTTTGCTTTACTTGACATTCAGTGACGTGTATCATCTATAACTAGCCTATGTTAAGTTAAGGTTTTGTAATCACTTCTTTAATGCCTCCTTCTCATTGTTTTCCAGGTGCAGTTTGATGAGCGTGAGGACACAAAGGTGTGCACTATAGTCATTAACGACGACAAGGTGTTTGAGGGGATCGAGAGCTTCCATGTGGAGCTCAGCATGCCCGTGTACGCGCTGCTGGGTGGAAACACGCGCGCTGTCGTCAACATCAACGACACAGAAGACGAACCCACTTTGCAGTTTGACAAGAAGATTTACCATGTCAATGAAAGCTCAGGCTTAATCCATGCTCCCATTGAAAGGAAAGGTACACACTGCAGAGGAGTTTCTAACATTTCATGTTCCACGAATTTTCTCATAATTTCTTTCTTTTCATTTTCACTTTAGTTCCTGCACACACTGTGTGACCTTGTTGTCTCTCTTCATTTCTGCTCAGGTGATACCTCCAGCACAGTCTCTGCTCTCTGCTACACCGTAGCCAAGTCAGCACAGGGCAGCAGCCTCCACGCTCTGGAGTCCGGCTCTGACTACAAGAGCCGCGGCATGACCACCGACAACCGAGTGATCTTCGGTCCTGGAGTCAGCATGTCCACCTGTGATGTTAAGCTCATCGATGACAGCGAGTACGAACTGTCCGAGGAGTTCGAGCTGGTGCTTTCAGACACCTCCGATAACGCACGCATGGGCGACGTGTCGGTGGCCAAGGTCATTATTGATGGACCCAACGATGCATCGACTGTTTCTCTTGGAAACGCCACGTTTACTTTCAGCGAAGATGCTGGTATGAGCCTTTTTCGTGCATCCACCAGCGTAATGTCTTTATGAATTCATATTTCTTATTGCGTAATTAAATTAAATTTAAGTAAAAAAAATTAAATGTTTCAAACGGCTAATAGCTTCCTATAAAAAACTAGTGCACTGGTAGCTAGCACTTCACAACAATCATTAGCAATGAATGATAGATTAGTAGTTAATTAAACTTTAGTTACACATATTTATTATTAGCATTCTAACTAGTAGTAATCATTTTTTTTGACTGTATAAATGATCTATAAACAAACATTAATGTTAGTATGATAGATATTTTAAGAGTGTAAGAGTTGGCACTTGGGTTGGCATAAAACCTGTGAACCCACTCACTGCGTAGTTTCACTTTCATCACAAATGATAACAAATAAAAAACCCAACTAGGCTTCAAGGAAACTTAAAGAAGTCCAGACGCTTTTCTTTCCAAGCCCCTTAGACTACGATGACCTGGATGACTGAGAACCTTCACAGACAAACTTTTATCACGTGTGAATGTTGGAGATGATCACTGCTCCACTCTCCAGAAACACTGAGAGGTTATGCAGCCAAAATAGATGCTATTGCCCGAGTTGAAAATTAAGCAAATAAATATAAAGTACAGGTGTAACTAGTTAAAAACAGCACAAAGCCAAAGTACATTTAAAACAACACAGTCAAGGTACAGTCTAAATAATACAGACTGACAGAGTGGCATGGCAGCTCAAAGCAGCTCTGAATAATAAGCTCTGCTTTGCTGCTCATTTTAAGCTGGTGGTGTGATTGATGGTGCGGCTTGATTGAAGCAGGGATTGGTGTACCAGAACAATCAAGCACAGTGACAGTCTGGGAGCTGGGAGCTGGAGGAGATGGCAGAAAGCGGAAGTAGAAGCTCCAGTCCTGGACAGGGCCTAAACAGGCTACGAAACACAAGCAGATATAAAATAGAAGAGAGAAGACCACTTTAGGATCATGTTAGGACTTAGGTGGAAAACTGGTGTCACTGGTTTCACTGGTAATCCATCTGCATATCCTGGCAGCAGCTTTAAATGAAGCCTTTGAAACCTTAATCAAACAACAATAACGTCTAAGGTCATCGTTAAGAAATACATAATGTAAAAATGTTATATGGAATGTCATCAGAACATAATTTTTATCATCAGTACGTCATGAATAATTTATAAAATAATTATTTGATACACATTTATTACCATATATTATAATATTAGGTGTTTGTACACATGACAGTATTTACAATGATTTAATATTTTAAAAAATTACATAATTTATAAGTAATGGTTATATTTTCTTTATTACTTTTTTATATGAGTTGTTTGAAGTGATGCCTATTCTTATAGCTCTCCATTAGGAATTTAGGGCATTTCCAATAGTTGTTAGAAAGTAGTCTTTGTATGGGAGGTTTCATAATGGATACATTTAATGATATTAGTGTAACCAGTTTACGTGCATCATGTTTTGTGGAAACATTTCTCATCGTCAGTTAGATCACTGCACTCTGTGATATTTTACTTGTTTCATTTATTTAGGAACATTGGACGTGTTTTGGAGCATGACACAGAATAGATTGTTTCCTCTCTTATAATTAGCATCACTGACAGCTACACTGCGCCTCATCTTTCTGCTGAACTTCTTCCACTTCTTTCTTTTTCTCCTTCTTCTCGCTGGCGTAGCTTTGATCTTTGATACAAAGGTATCTTCCCCACAGTGTTGAACAGACAGTATCATTAGTTGCAGCTAAAAGAAGCTGCGAGATTCAGTTTCTGTGTCACTTTGTTCTTAGATCAGGATTTAAATTACTTTCTATGTAAAGATCAAAACAACTTTGTAAATTAGTTATTAATATCTTATAACCCCTCAAAAACACAGCAACTTCCCACATTTCACATTTTTTTACCTTGCATTTCACTTTTCCCTCTCTCAGGCACAATTGAAATACCAGTGCTGCGTCATGGCAGCGACCTGTCCTCGCTGACCTCTGTGTGGTGCGCCACCCGACCTTCAGACCCTCCGTCAGCCAGCCCCGGGGTCGACTACATTCCCAGCTCCAAGAAAGTGGAATTCAAACCTGGAAAAACTGACGAGGTGAGGACAGACTTCTCACCTACAGTCGAATTCTATAGTTTATATTTTAAGAATGAAACAGTTATGTTGTTTCTCTTGTTCTACATGTTCTGTGTGATGGGTGATTAAAAAAAACGATTAGTTATGTCTATAACTTCTGTTCCCTGAAGGAGAGGAACGAGGTACAACACATAAGTATGGGATATCACGCCCTCGCGTGTCCTGGCTGAAGAAACCTTTATTCACGCCTTTACGGCAGATGACGTGTGATGACACGCGCAAGGCCCCGCCCGCACATATAGCCGCTGCCATCACCGTCATCCCTCAGTTCGATAGCCGCTCTTCACCGAGCCAACTGCTCAGTGGGGCCACCCTGTGTTGTACCTCGTTCCTCTCCTTCAGGGAACAGAAGTTATAGACATAACTAATCGTTCCCTTTCAGTCGATTCACTCGGTACAACACATAAGTATGGGACCTATATACACGCCCCGCAGAGCAGCCACCGAACCGGAACGGGACCACCACATCCTTAGTGAGTGGTAGACCCAGCAGAAAGGACAGCATGAGCCACCGAAGGGGCTGTAACGTCCAACCGATAAAACCGCACAAAAGTGTGCGGCGACGCCCAATTAGCCGCTGCACAAATATCAGCCACAGGCACCCCTCTAAAAAGAGCCCATGAGGTCGCCATCCCCCTGGTGGAATGAGCTCCCACCCCGTGGGGCAACGCAAAACCTCCGGTGCTGTATGCCAGCGAGATAGCTTCCACAATCCAGTGGGACAGCCTCTGTCTGGACAGAGCTCTACCTCTATTCGGATTAGCGAAGCAGACAAACAACTGGTCACACAAACGCACATCCCGAGTGCGCTCAATGTAGGTGCGTAGCGCACGCACCGGACAAAGAGAATGCACCCTCCTCTGCTCCTCAGATTCAAAAGGAGGGGAGCAAAAGCTCAGCAACTCAAACTCCATTGAACTATAAGATGCAGGCATGACCTTGGGAAGATAGGCGGCATTCGGACGCAATACGACCTTGCGGCCATCAGGAGAAAACTGTGTGCAGGCAGGATGCACAGACAGCGCATGAAGGTCCCCCACTCGCTTCGCCGAGGCCAAAGCGAGAAGTAATGCGGTCTTATACGAAAGAAGTTTCATATCTACCGACTCAACGGGTTCAAACGGAGGGCCACAAAGGGCCTCCAGCACCAAAGACAAGTCCCAAGCCGGGACACTGGACTTAAGCACGGGCCTCAGCCGGCGAACCCCTTTCAGAAAACGCACGGCGAGGGGATGCGCACCTGGTGTCACCCCGTCAAAACCGATATGACAAGCAGATATAGCCGCTAAATAAACCTTGATCGTTGAAAACGAAAGGCCTTTATCCAACAGCTCCTGCAGGAATGTCAAAACATCCACAATAGAGCACTGAAATGGGAGAGTGTGGCGGTCCTGGCACCATCGCTCGAAGGCTCGCCATTTGTAAGCGTACAAGCCTCTAGTAGACGAGGCCCTGGCGCTCTGAATCGTCGCTACCACACTAGGTGGCAGACCCTTAGCAACCAAGTTTAACCTCTCAGCAGGTAAGCATGAAGGTGCCACAGATCCGGGCGCGGATGAAACACTTCCCCCCCCGCCTGAGAGAGGAGATCCCTGCGGAGAGGAAGCTGCCAAGGACTTGCTGCAAGCAGGCTGATTATTTCTGCATACCACGACTTCGCGGGCCACCAAGGGGCCACCAGGATCAGAGAGAGGGAATGCCGACGCACCCTCTCCAGAATTGGAGATATCATTTCCACTGGGGGAAATGCATACAGGAGCACGTCTGGCCATTGGTGCGCTAGCGCGTCCAAGCCCAAGGGTGCATCGTGGTCGATTATGGAGAAGTACAGGGGGCAGTGAGCATTCACCCTGGAAGCAAAAAGATCTATTTGCGCCTCGCCAAATAGATCCCAAATCTGAGCCACTATTGAAGGGTGTAACCTCCATTCTCTCACCAGAGGACCCCCCCTGGAGAGAAGGTCCGGCCCCAGGTTCAGGTGGCCCGGGACATGGGTGGCTCTTAGAGTCAGAAAATGAACACTGCACCATAACAGCAGAGAGCGAGACAGCTGCAACAGGGGAAGAGAGCGTGTTCCTCCCTGCCTGTTTATATAAGACACCACTGTTGAATTGTCCGTCCTGACTAAGACATGCTGGCCCTGCAGGACTGGACGGAAACGCTTTAGAGCTAAGAACACTGCCAACAGCTCTAAGTGGTTGATGTGCAGCTGGCGCTGAGCCGCGGACCAGATCCCTCTCACTGACGCACCCTCGCACAGCGCTCCCCACCCACTTAGGGAAGCATCTGTGGACACCACCTTGCGAAACAACACCCTCCCAATCCGAGAGCCCTGGTGCAGTAGCCCGGGCTCCCTCCAAGGACGGAGAGCTAGCATGCAAGACGCAGTTACCGGCAGCCTCCTCCGGAGGTGACGCGAAGCACACAAACGGTGAGAGAGAGTCCAGCGTTGAAACGCTCTCATTTTCAACAGCCCAAGCGGCACTACGGCGATCATAGATGCCATCATGCCCAACAAGCGCAATATCGTCTGGAAACGCAGTCTGCGTCCCAGCTGAAATTGAGCGAGGCAGCGATGAAACGCGGCCACTCTGTGCTCTGACAACCGTGCGCGGCTGGAAAGAGAGCATATTTCCAGACCGAGAAAAGCGATCTGTTGACCTGGGATTAGCGAGCTCTTCTGAAAGTTCACAGAGAACCCCAGTGTCTGAATGTGTGACAGAACCCGCGACAGCTGCGTCTCCGCCTGTTCTCTGGAGCAAGCCACGAGAGCCCAGTCGTCCAGGTAGGCCAAGATGCGGATGCCCCTCTTCCTGAGGGGCGCTAGCGCTGCCTCGGCACATTTCGTAAAGGTGCGGGGAGCGAGCGACAGCCCGAACGGCAGCACTAGGTATTCGTAGGCTACGCCCTCGAACGCAAACCTCAGAAACTGCCTGCGTTTCGGGTGTATAGCGACATGAAAATAAGCATCTGTTAGATCGATTGTCGCAAACCAATCTCCCGGGCCGACTGCACTCAGGAGCTGTCTGAGTGTTAGCATCCTGAACCTGTACGTTCGCAGGTACGTGTTCAAGACTCGCAGGTCGAGGATGGGACGAAGCCCTCCCCCTTTCTTCGGAATGACAAAATAACGGCTGTACCAACCTTTGTCCATCTCCGAAGCGGGGACCACCCGTATTGCTCTCTTCTGTAATAGCGCCTGTATTTCCTCTCTGAGTACCAAGGCTGCCTCGGGGTTGACAATCGTGTTCACGACTCTTTGGAAACGAGGCGGCTTGACCCGGAACTGCAACCGGTAACCCATGGCAACGGTTTGCAGCACCCACGGAGAGGGGGCGCAAGCGCGCCACTGAGGGAAGTGAGCAGCCAGCCGGCTGGCCTGCAGCACTGACGGCGGGGCGCCGTCGCCCCCCAGTGTGTCTGCAGGGGACTGCATCCCCTGCCTGACCTGGCTCATTTCGCCTGCAGGTTGAGCATTTGAGATTGTTTGAGAGTAAACAACACTCTTTATTGATTGCAACATGGGAACATGTACATTTATACATTTTGTTGGGTGCACCTTTTCCGGGGCATAACAATGAAAAACAGCGGGAACACTCGATGTGGTCGCTTGAACATTCAACACATCTGAACCGTGTGCAGGGGTTATGTGCTTGGGAGACCGCGATAGGGAAGTGCAGCGCCTTCTGGGGCTGACGACCTGAACAGAACTTAAGCGGCACCTCTTGTGCGGCAACAGAGGGGTAAGAGCAGCGTCTCCCTGCGTCTCCCGGCCTTTGCCCCAGGCCGACTGGCGTGGAGCTCGGGCCGGAGTACGTGCTCTCGCCGGCGGCCCTCCCACTCCAGCAGTGGGCGCCGGTCTCTTGCCAGCTGTCAGAGGAGCGGCGGGCCTGTGAGAGCTAGCAGTGGGCTTGGGCTGGCGTCTGGGGATGATGTCGCGCAGAGCTTCCGTCTGCTTCTTCCTCAGATCGAATCTAGCCTGAATGGCTTCAAGTGAATGTCCGAATAACCCAGCCGCAGACGCTGGTGCGTCCAGATACACAGCTCTGTCTCTATCAGGGACGTCGGAGAGGGTCAGCCACAGGTGCCTCTGCGCCACCACTGTCGAAGCCATCCCTCTGCCCAGGGAGAGCGCTGCACAGCGAGACGCACGGAGGATGTAATCCGTGGTGACTCTAACCTCGTTAAGAAGAGGTGACAGCGGGCTGTCCTCCGGAACCAGCGATCCAAGCTCCGCCAGGCACATTGCTTGGTACGTCTGGAGCATGGTGACGGAGCTCATGGCTCGAGCGGTGCCGGCCTGAGCCCGATAAATCTTCTCCAGCTGCGAGGCCGAGAATCTGCAGTGCTTGGACGGCAGAGTTGCGGGGCCACCGACACCATGGTTATGGGACGGGGCCAGATAAGCAGCCAGAGACGGCTCCATAGGGGGTGGGTTAGCTAAACCAGCTCCCTCGGCGCCGTCCAATTCCATGTACTGTCCATAGCCGGGCACAGTGACGCGGGTAGACAGAGGTTTGTCCCATGACGCTGTTAGCTCGCAGAGAAAGTCTGGGAACATGGGGAGGCAGTTTTTGGCCGTTGCGGGCTCCGGTGGAAGGAAAAAACCCGCAAACCGCGACGGCTTCCGAGCTGGTGGAGGAGAGGGCCAGTCCACCTGCAGCTTCTCAGCGGCACGGCGAAACAGGGAGAAAAGAGAGGTGTCATCGTGGCCGACCGGCGCAGCAGCGGCGGCATATTGGGTCGACAATGAGCTCTCCTGCTCATCCTCCGACAAACCATGGATGTCCAGGCCGATGTCCAGCACGTCATCGTCTTCCTGGGGAGCGCTGGCGGGCTTCAACCCAGGCTGAAGCCCGTCAGCGCTCCTGCATGGTTCCGGTCCGTCATCGGCTAACCCGTCAACGTATTCCATGTGGTCAGCCCAGCTAATCGCGGGGACATCGACCTGAAAATTTTCGTCTTCGGACTCGGACGAAGCCGGGGCTCCAGACTCGGAAAGAAGAGGGTCATGCCGTGCGACAGCCGAGCGTCCCAGCACTCTTTCCACAAACGTCACCCGTCTTTCCAGGGTCGAGCGTCGGAGCTGGCGACAAAACGCACAAGCTTCGGGCTCCGTCAACGCTCTCCTAGCGTGGACGATCCCCAGGCAGACAGGGCAGGCATCGTGCTGGTCGCTGTCGTGCAAAGAGAAACCACATCCCTGAGGACAGGGGCGAACAGAAGATTTCTGCTTTGCTCGCTTCGGTTTGGAGTCCATTCCCAAAACGCAAAGCGAAACGCTGCACAAGAAAAACTTGAAAATAGCGCTCCGCGGGCAGCCTACGCACCAGCTGGGCGGTGGAGGCTAACACCAACAGGGGCAGTTAAGCTAGGTTCAAGTTGGCAGACAACGGAGCTAACTAGCAGTAGCTAGCTAGCCCAACTCAGCAGAGGTGTTCTCAGCGAGGTGAAGAGCGTAAGAACTGAGGGATGACGGTGATGGCAGCGGCTATATGTGCGGGCGGGGCCTTGCGCGTGTCATCACACGTCATCTGCCGTAAAGGCGTGAATAAAGGTTTCTTCAGCCAGGACACGCGAGGGCGTGATATCCCATACTTATGTGTTGTACCGAGTGAATCGACTGAAAGGGAACATCCATCATCCTTTTTTTTAATGCACCCTCACACTGCAGTCAGTTAACTTCAGGTAGGTCAACTTTTGTCCAACTTTAGGAGTGGCAATGATTTTGCTACAACAGTGAAAATAGCACGGAGACCCCAGCACAGATGTCACAGTTATGTTATCGTCCCAAACAAAAACACTTGAGCCAGCTGTGCAATGGGCTATCAGATAATTGATAAACAGGATGGAGGACAGTCGGGGATGCTGGGTTAAAAAAGCAGCTTGTAGACTGTGAGCAGATAAAGCAGCTTGAACTGGATACGCTGTATGAAGTTTTGCCTCTGGGATGCGTAGAACGGTGTCAGCACTTGTACACAGCTGGATCTGAGTTAATTCTTCAACACTGACATCTTTACGTACAGTAGATGAACATTTTTTTATAACATCATCAGCCGAGCTCACCAAGTTTCTACTGCAGCTACCAGGAAGGTGTTTTTATTCCTCGATAAATAACAGATTCACCCGTATAACCCTTGCAAATCATTTAATCTGACCTCCCTTTTTTAAACAGACGTGCAGTTTAACCATCATGGATGACATCCAGAACCCGTCCATTGAGGGGTCTGAGTCCTTCGTGGTGTTCCTCAGTTCTCCTCAGGGTGCTGTCCTCCAAGAGCCCTATGAAGCCAACGTCATCATCGCGGACACGTTCCAGGACAGTACGTCCTCACAGAACAATCGCAGGCTTTAATACACATGTGTCATGTCAAACACCCTTCATTGATCAGATGTTGGTCGCTCTCTCTCAGTTCCTAACATGCAGTTTGAGAAGAGCTCCTACACCGCGAAGGAGAAGGATAACCTTCTCCACATCCCCATCATCCGGACCGGCGACCTCTCCTTCAAGTCATCGGTGCGCTGTTTCACCCGGACCATGTCCGCCATGGTGATGGACGACTTTGAGGAGAGAAGGAATGCAGATGAGTCGCGCATCACTTTCCTCAAAGGAGAGAAGGTAAAATGTTGAGTCAAAATGTGACCTGATGTTTGTGTCCTTGTTCTCAGACTCTGCTCATCAGGGTGCTTCGATTGTGCATTTTCCAGGTGAAAAACTGCACAGTTCACATCATTGACGACTCAGTGTTCGAGCTTGAGGAGGAGTTTCAGGTGCATCTCGGTACACCGCTCAGTGACCACTGGAGCGGCGCCATGGTGGGAGCCAATGATATTGTCACTGTAACCATCACCAATGATGAAGATGGTAAGCAGGCGCTTGATCGCCATGTGATTCACATTAAACAGGATTTACTGATATGCTGTCAGAGAATAATGATAGGTTTTATATCATAAAAAGAGCTACATATATACATTTTACATCCTTTATCTGATACTAACATGAAAGAAGCTGAGGACTTTTATTTTGAAAAAACATTCCCACTTTTTATTTTTTTATTTTTTGGGGAATATTGAAATGGTTCCTGAACAAAACTCTCAAAACTAAGTTGTGAATTACTGGGTGATGGGTTTATATAGATTTAATAACCAATGAAAACGTCGTCACCATTCCTTTTGTTTCCTGTTGACTGCATATTTGAGGTATATCATAGTCTACTTGCACTTTTTGAACTATGCGTCACTAATTTTTTCAAGTGTGTGACCCCTCAGCCTAATTGCTGATGTTAGAATAACTGAAGCCTGGTATGGATAAAATATCCTGAGTATGTTGAACTTGCTCCTGATTTCCAAACTAATTTTAAGATAATGTTCCTCGTTTTTTCTTTTGGTCAACTTCTTTTTTTTTTTTTCTTTTTTTTTGTGTGTGTCCCGTTTGGATCTTTAGCCATCAGAATTGTTGTCTTAAGGCCAAGAAAGATGCCAAGCGGATTTATTTTACCAAGTGGATCATCATGGCCTTGCCATATTGGTCCATTTGATTGACCTTTATTATAATTATGAATTTATTTTATTTTCAGTTGCTACAAACGGGACAGACATGACTGGGGGATAGGACAGGGAGAAAGAATGAAAGAAAGAGAGGGAGAGAAAGAAAACCAGAGGGGAGAAGAGACGGTGAGAAGGGGGGAAGAAAGAAAGAAAAACAAAACACCTGGATCACCTGTATGGAGAAAAAAAAACAGAACAGAAAACAAACAAAAAAGAGCAACATGATAAATACAGCACCATCACAATAAACTAGCTAGCAGTAGATATCAGTAGATACTAAATAATAAACGATATTGTGCAACACGCAAGATAGACAGCGCACAATGTGCTTTGAGGCAGCAGCCAAGAAAGGTGTAGTCCTCGTCTGTGAACACCCGTGTGTACACCTGTGTGGATCAGCATGCTTGTATTCCAAAGGTCAACTTTTGGTCAACTTCAACAAATAATGTTTAAAAATCCTCCCGAAGCACAGATGTATGTGACACGAATTGATTCCCTGACAGGCTCATTTTTAATTATCGCCTGGTGCCTGATGTTTGTATTTATTTATTTCCATCAAAAAAAAAGAAAACGAGTAAAACCTTAATGGAGGTGGGTTTTATTATACCGCTGTTCTATAAGTTTTAATTGGATGCACCTGTTATTTTGGAAGCTGATTAAAAGTTTTATATGTGCAAATGATTGACAGTCAGACTTCTCCCGTTCCTCCAGCTCCCACCATTGAGTTCGAGCAGGCGTCCTTTCAGGTGAGAGAGCCTCCCGGTCCAGATGGCATCGAAGTGCTCAACATCAAAGTGATCCGCAGAGGAGATCTGGACCGAACGTCCAAGATCCGTTGCAGCACCCGGGATGGATCGGCCCAATCTGGAGTCGACTACAATCCCAAGAGTCGAGTGCTTAAATTCACCCCGGGTAAGTGCTGAAAATGCTCCTCGTTGGGACTTGGGAAGAGTGTTAGTGGGATGATTTTACTGGGAGTAAATATGTTTTTTTTTTCTCCATAGGCATGGACCACATCCTCTTTAAAGTGGAGATTTTGTCCAATGAGGACAGAGAGTGGCACGAGTCCTTCTCATTGGTCCTTGGGCCTGATGACCCAGTGGAGGCAGTGCTTGGGGAGATCACAATGGCCACAGTGACCATTCTGGATCAGGAGGCGGCAGGAAGTCTCATCCTACCTGCCACGCCTATTGTAAGGAACCTTGGAGGATACATGAAGCAGGAGCAGTAGAATAGCAGAAGTGGAGGATATGTTCAGCCTTTAGGAGAACTTTAGCATTCAGCTGAGAACTTAATCTTTTGTCTATTTTCTGCAGCACTTAGAGAACCTGTCACTTGAAACGTCTCCACTCCTGGCAAAAGCACATCTCTCCCCTAATACATATTCAGAGAACTCCAAAAAAGCAGCAGCAAACGTGGGCAGCATTTTCCCTCAGGCACTTGTTTATAGGCTTTTACATTTCTTATGCATTTACCAGAACCACTTGCAATGAATACCGTATTTCCCGGACTACAAAGCGCACCTAAATATTAGCCGCACAAGCTAAAATCAGGGGAAAATCCTGTTTTGTACATACATTAGCCGCACCTGACCAAAAGCCGCAGGTGTTTCAATGTTGACTTATCATATGTAAGAGAATATGCACAAAGGGAATTGTCAGGAAATAGATGGCTGTTTGGAGACATCACTTTTATTAATATTTTGAAAAACAAGTTATGGGTACATATTTGCACATGTAGTACATAACAGTAGCCTACAGCACACCAGAAAAATAGATTCGGACTACCTTTTAGGCTCAGGTGCAGTAACACAGCTTTAACAAGAAGAAAAGTCAGTCATTCACCACCATCTTTCTCTTCTTCCTGCGCACTAAAACCACCAAAGTCCTCTCCTCCAGTGTCGGATACAAACAGGCTCAGGATGGCTTCGTCATCCACTCTTCTTCTCTCCTTCGTTGTCACTTTCAAAACCAAAGAAATCCTCATTGTCAGTGTCAGAGTCGAACACCCTCAGAAGGGCCGTGGCGGTGTCCTCCTCTCCATCATGCAGCAGTCCAGCCCTTCAAAATCCGTTGGTGATCGTGGATGTTTTCACACTTTTCCACGCTGTCAGAATCCACCGGTGGAGTTGGGCATAACTTGCTTTTTGGGCATAACTTGCAAGTTTATCGCCGCTCATCATCCACGCCTCCCGCTGAATGCGTAGCGCTACTTTGAAGTTTGTTTTTCGCGCTACTTCGTACGGCACTACGTTGCCTGGCGGACGGACATGTGACTAACATACCACTCTTGAACCCCGATCCTTCCGCCAGGCAACGTAGTGCCGTACAACAGCGGAACACACAAAACAAATCGTCTTACGATATGACAAAAATCACGGACAATCCATAGAAAAGCCGCACCTGACTAAAAGCCGCAGGGTTCAAAGCTTGTGCAAAAAGTAGCGGCTTATAGCCCAACATTTACGGTATATCTATTCAGCTTCCATTAAAATATTATATGGTGGGTGATTTTACCCCAAACGACTTTTTAGGAGGAATCTCATCTCATACTGTGTTTTGTACGCCAGCCCCTTGAAATGTAAAAGCTGAACTCCTCTCATTTACACGATCTCCCACCCTCCTTCCTGCTCAGGTGGTCTCTCTCGCTGATTACGATCATGTCCAGGAGGTGATCAAAGAGGGCAGCAAGAAGACTCCCTCTCCAGGTTACCCTCTGGTGTGTGTCACACCCTGTGACCCTCACTACCCCAAGTACTCTGTGATGAAGGAGCGCTGTGAGGAGGCGGGAATCAACCAGACCCAAGTTCACTTCTCGTGGGAAGTGGCGGCTCCCACTGACACCAGCGGCGCCCGATCCCCCTTTGAGACGGTCACAGATACAACCCCGTATACTAGCGTCAACCATATGGTGAGTTAAACTAAGGAGTCAAATAAATCTGAAATTAAGAGGCGAATACATTAGGTTGTTATTTAATAGGATTTATTGGCAGTAAGACAATAAAATTATGTTTAAAAATTTTCCCCTGTGTGTGGAAACTCTCGTGTCTCTCAGGTTCTGGACAGCATTTATTTCAGCCGGCGCTTCCACGTTCGCTGCGTGGCTCAGGCCAGAGACAAAGCTGGACACCTGGGAACACCGCTGAGGAGCAACATCGCCACCATCGGCACAGAGGGCTCCATCTGCCACACACCCGTCACCACGGGCACCGCCAGAGGCTTCCAGGCTCAATCCTTTATCGCCACACTCAAATACTTAGACGTCAAGCACAAAGAGCACCCCAACCGGTCCGTAGCGGCTTTTTAAACCAGATAAGCATCTTCACCAAGAGTTTATGCTAATTTCTGCTCTTCTCTGTATGTCCCGGTTTAGGATCCACATCTCAGTCCAGATCCCCCATCAGGATGGAATGCTCCCCCTGGTTTCCACCATGCCGCTGCACAACCTTCACTTCCTGCTGTCAGAGTCGATCTACAGGCAGCAGCACGTCTGCTCCAACCTGGTCACCCTCAAAGACCTTCAGGGGATCGCCGGTCAGTCACACAAACACAGACCTCACAGCTGGAAATTTCATCTTCAGGAGGCTGCAGTGTGATTAGATCCACATTTGAACCATTTACAGTATCTAGGGCTCACGTTTGAATTACCACCATATTAAAATTCTTTAATTTTCTGCTGCAGTCAGCTTCATCTTCTCGTGGTTTAATATTTTGTAGGCAGCCAATTTTAATCAATGCTTGCAAGATTTCCTGATCGATTTAAAAAATAATTATTAAACCAGATGTGTAAATTCAAATTCAAATTCAAATTCAAATTTTATTTGTCACGTACACAGTCATACACAGTACGATATGTAGTGAAATGCTTGGACAACTGCTCGTGACCTAAAGAGAACAAAAAAGGAAAAGGCTATGAATAAGATAGGAAATAAATATGAAAAATTAAAAAGGGTAAATTTAACTAGGAAGGAATAAAATATAAATTAAGGTTAAAAATGAAATAACTGTACAACACAAATTAGACAAATTAGACAAATTAGAGTAGTTTTCTTACTTTTCTTTGACAACACTCTTCCTCAGAGTCGGGCTTCCTCGATGATGTATCGTATGACAGCATCTCCCTGGGGCCCGGCTACGACCGCCCCTACCAGTTCAACCCCAACGTCCGCGAGGGCAAGAGCCTCCAGTTCTATAAGCACCTCAACCTGAAGAGCTGCATCTGGACCTTCGATGCCTACTACGACATGACAGAACTCATCGACGTGTGCGGGGGCTCAGTCACCGCGGACTTCCAGGTGCGTAGGACGGTCAAAGGCAGAGCTTTTAAAACAGTCGCTCTTCACAATGTTTTCAGTCTTCTTGATAAATTGAATCAGTTGTTATGGAAGAGTTATTTATGTGTGCAGAAACGTGCAAAAACAAAAAAAATCGATTTTAAAAATCAGTTATAAAACTCAGTGGCAGCAAAGGTGAAGAAGGTGAAATGGGGGAGATAGAGGGGGAAAAAGGTTACTCATAAAGGAATCTAAAAGCGTAACACAAAAACAAGAAGAATACAAGAAGACCACTGGGAGCAGAAAACAGATGTCTTGACTAAACTATCCCCAGACTGCACATCATCGACTTCGCTCCTCACGTCTTAGTCCCTCCCTCCAGAGACCCAAGTGAAGGAGGTGATCAAGGAGCTTCATTTTCAGTAACCTATGACATTTCACACAGCTGCCAGTGCAGCTGTAGTTTGGTTTTTATATTTAAATGGAAAAACACCCCTGCAGAGGACACACCTGTGCATTCTTGATTGTTTAAACCCATATCATTCTCAATAAAACATAGAAAACACATCGCATGTTTAAATTGACACATTTCACTACTTTATGGAAAACTTAAGCTCATTTTGATTTTGATGTCAGCAACACACCTCGAAAAAGTTGAGACAGGAGCAACAGAAGGCTGGGAAGTGATTTTGATTTGCTGGCAACATGTCAGTAACAGACTGGGTGTAAAAAGAACATCACAGGACGTTTCTAATGAGTAAAGATGGGCAGAGGTTCAACAATCTGCAAAAAAAAAAACCTCCCAAAAAACTGTGGAACAATTTTCATAATTTTCTCAACATAAAACTGCAAGCACATTGAATATCATCATCTACAGTTCATACTATTAAAAGATTTAAAGAAGTGTCTGTGTGCACAAATGCAGGTTAAAGCACTTCGATGGGTTTATATTTCTCCTCAGTCCTCAATGTCGGACTGATTGATTTTCAGGTTACAGGCGGGAGAACAGAGGAGATGAGGAGGCACAGATAAAGGCATTTGACATGAGAAAGGTCTAAAATATGCACAGGAGTGATTGCAGGATAGGGTACATGTAGACAGCCCCAGAAACAGAACCTGGGACCGTGACTGTGTTGGGATGTGGACGTCCATCATGTAATCATAGTGCATCTATTTGATGGTGAAATAATGCTCTGTACTGTGTGTAAAGTCCTCACAA
Source organism: Astatotilapia calliptera (assembly GCF_964374335.1). NCBI lineage: Eukaryota > Metazoa > Chordata > Actinopteri > Cichliformes > Cichlidae > Astatotilapia > Astatotilapia calliptera. Next base: position 35,710,919 of record NC_137433.1, on the reverse strand, counting down.
ACAGAAGAAAGTTCTCTGTGACCCTCTGAGAGAATTAACATTAAAGGCTGCTGCTATTCTTCCAGGTTCGGGACTCTGCTCAGTCCTTCCTGACGGTGCAGGTTCCTCTCTATGTCTCCTACATCTACGTGACAGCCCCGAGAGGCTGGGCCTCTCTGGAGCATCACACCGAGATGGAGTTCTCTTTCTTCTATGACACCGTGCTCTGGAGGACAGGTCATGAGTTTATGTCTATGAACTCTGCACACCTTATTATTGTCCACAGTCCTGGATGTAAACATATAGCGGGATGTGTTTTGGTTTCACATTGTAGTTTTGCTTTCATTGTGCAGGGTAACAATGTTTATTTCCTTTCTGAAAAATGGGATAATGATGAAAATGCATTGTAGAAATAAATCATTTAAGATTTAAGACTGTTTCCAAGTATCCAAGTTCTTATTCAAGAAATTATTAGTGATGTACTTCTGCTCTAATTTAGGTTTTCTTTGGCTGGCTTTTCATGTCTGCAGGTATCCAGACTGACAGCGTCCTCTCAGCCAGACTGCAGATCATCAGGATCTATATCAGGGAAGACGGTCGGCTGGTAATTGAGTTTAAAACTCACGCCAAATTCAGAGGTCAGTCCACAAACACACGTTCTAAGAGCACTGCATAGAATTATTATGTCTGCCTTAATATTGTTATTGATACAAGAAATGGAAGCTAATGAGAGAGCAGTCTGTGATCGAGGTAAATCAATGTAAATCCAGCTTTTATTACAGCAATATATGAGGAGGCCACAGAGAGAGGAAATTAAACTGACAATTTAAGGTTTTCAGTTTTATCCCACAGTTCTACACAGTTCTAGCCTTTATGGTCAAACATTTGTTATTTTTAAATTTAGCTTCAGGTTTTCGCTGTGTTTGTAGAACTGCATTCAGAGGGCTTTACTGTGCCTGTTCAAATGGTATTGCGGTGCCTTTAGACCGCAAAGCCTTATGAGGTGTGCAAAAATAGGATGCAGGATATATTCTTCTTCTTCTTTCTTTTTTTTACACTAAAAATCAAACCCCCTGCTGTTATTCTCCCTCCAGGTCAGTTTGTGCTTGAGCACCACACCCTGCCGGGCCACAAGTCCCGCCTCATGGCCCCCGACCACCTCGGAGGCATCGAGTTTGACATCCAGCTGCTGTGGAGCGCTCAAACCTTTGACTCACCGTACCAGCTGTGGAGGGCTACCAGCTCCTACAGCAGGTCAGTACATTCATTCATAACCAGCCTATAGGCTCAGGTCGTGTTGACCTCCCATGATGATGGGATAGTAATAATTTTGTGTTTTCTTGAACAGGAAGGACTATTCTGGAGAGTACACAGTCTTCTTGGTCCCCTGCACTGTTCAGCCAACTCAGCCGTGGATCGATCCCGGTGACAAACAGCTGTCCTGCACAGCTCACGCTCCAGAGAAGTACGACCAAACAGCTGCAGACATTTACCGCAGACAGTTTCTCAAATTAGTTCTCTTATTTAAATCCAACAAGATTCCAAACTAATTTCATAGAGATTTACTGCATAAGGAGCTTGAACAAAATTTTTTCCCCACAGGTTTCTGGTGCCGATTGCCTTCCAACAAACCAACAGGCCTGTTCCTGTGGTTTACTCGCTCAACACGGAGTTCCAGCTGTGCAACAATGAGAAGGTGTTCATGATGGACCCGGCTACTGCTGATGTGTCGATGGCTGAGATGGACTACAAAGGAGCGTTCTCCATGGGTACATATATATACATATATATGTAAAAGTCATTCCACGAAAAATGAGTCTGACCACCTCAGAATCAGCTGTTTTTGTTTTATTTTATTATTAATATTAATAAATAATGAATATTTATTGTACTAATTTGGGGTTTTTTATACAGTAAGAGGCATTTATCTTTAAAATGTAAACAACATGCTGATCTGTTTTTGTGTTTTTTTTAATATTCAATAGTGGACATGATTACTAATTTAACAAAATATATTTCCTCACATTACTCATACTTTTCTGTTACTATTATATACAGAAACATGTTTTCATTATGTAATAAAACAATCAAATTTTGTTTACTGTATTTTACAATATTGTATGAACCGAGTCACTCTAATTCCCTAAAGTAAACGCTTCAGTACACAGCAGAAAACCTGTCCCTCTGCTGCCCCCTGCAGGTCAGACTCTGTACGGCAGGGTTTTGTGGAACCCTGAGCAGAACCTGAACGCAGCCTACAAACTGCAGCTGGAGAAGGTTTACCTGTGCACTGGCAGGGACGGATATGTTCCCTTCTTCGACCCCACGGGGACTCTGTACAACGAGGGGCCGCAGTACGGCTGCATTCAACCCAACAAACACCTCAAACATCGCTTCCTGCTGCTGGTACAGATTTATTAAAGTTTTCTGATTTGAAGAAAGAGACTACAGTGTTTCTGGACATGTGCTATCATTTCTTCTCTTCATGTTTCCTCTGCAGGATCGTAAACAGCCCGATGTCTGTGACAGATTTTTCCACGACGTTCCTTTCGAGGCTCACTTTGCCTCAGACATCCCAGAGCTGCAGTCCATGACGGCCATGCCAGGTGTAGACGGCTTCACGATGAAGGTTGATGCGCTCTACAAGGTGTGTGGAATCAGAAACAGCACATTGGTACAGCGCTGTCTAGCACAGCAATAGTGTGTTTGTGTGTATGTGTATATATATCTGATGTGAGAAGTAGCTGTTAATATGCTGTTAAGTTAATATGTAAGTTTGATTACAAGAAAGTAATAAAGATTTAGTCCAGACAGTAAAGACTTCTTGTTCAATGAGCCACAGCAGCTTTGAACTTTTGGAGATGCTTAAAATAGTTACTTTGATAAAATCTCAATCAGTAACAAGAAGTATGGCAGATAGACCTTTTTGATATGGCTATGAAAGATCAGTTATATTGTAACAGAATACGTGAAATCTGTGGGCAAGTGATGAAAGTTTGATATCAAAAGCTGGTAAATATAAATTTCTTGAAATGCTGAAGTCTGACAGTTTAGCGTTCCTTAAGCTTTTGCATTCATAAACAGTGACCCGCATACAGAACAGGAATTCTTATCCACTGTTCAGATATCTTAGCTTGACCAACGTGTAGAAGGAGGCTCGCAACATTCACAAAAAGAGTGGGTGTGGGAACTGCAGTAGACTTAGAGACTTAGAGACTTTTTATTGTCATTGTGCAGTTTCTTGCACAGCGAAATTGGGTAGCTGGACCACAAAGGTGCAAAAGTAAGAAGAAGAGAAACCAATATACAACAAAGGGGGAAGAATATATAATAAATAAAAAAAATAAAAAGCAGTGTATATGTATACATATATGTGAGTGAAACTATATACATGGTGTATGTGTAAGAAACATTGAAACAGACTGGGACCCACATACTTGCACATGAGCCAAAAATATTGCACAGACCATGAACGCCACAGCTGCTCTGCACCAATCCAACATAACTCACTACCCTAAGTTTTACCACAGTGCTGCAAACAGTGTAGCCTGCACTGAGCTGCCTAGTGTTTACATGCAACCTGTGAAAAACAAAAAATTAGTATACTTAAAAATAATTTGGCAACATATCATGTATGGAAACAATATCTTATCAAAAAAGCTCTAAAATGAATGATAAAATTATCCAGTTCATCAAATGTCACTGAGTTGTTCTTACCTTGAAATTTAACCTCTTATTTCTCTCCTGTCCTGTCTTTCTTACATCGTTCTGAGTGAAGTTAGCGCTCACACTTTTCTCTCCTTGTGAAAAACAGCAGCAGACACATTTTATGACCGATGTCACACAAATAGTTTGTTTTTGCTAATATATGTTAAGCTATCTTTAGAGTTTCATTTGAAATTACCTGCCACATAAAAAACATTACACTCTTTGCACTCACTCCTCTTCTGTAGGTCTAGTTAGATGCATCTCTCTCATCTTGTTGTGTGTCATAATCACCAGTGCATCAATAGGATTGTCTTTGTTATCCTGCCCCTCTCAGTTAGTTTGAAGCCCATTTAATTTAATTCATGTTGATGTTTGAAGCTGTGCAGTGCTGGGAAATAAAAACGTCCCTCAATGTGTTAAACTTAAAATAACGAGCCTGTGTTAAAAATGTAAGGAGTAGATAGTTTGAGATATTTGTTTTTAAAGTGTAAGTAAAAAGTTGTCAAAAAATAAAGACTCAAAGTATGCAGACCTGGAAATTTTACTTAAGTACAGTAATGAAGTATTTGTACGTTGTTACTTCCCACCTCTGGGGCGCCGTAGACCAGCTGGATGGGTCCAGATTTATTGATCTGCATATTCTACATAATAATTCGTGAACACTGAATTTACTTTACAACAAACTGTGCAGCTAACATGATCCTCTCTTTCTGGGGATTGACAGGTGGAGGCGGGGCACCAGTGGTACCTGCAGGTAATTTATGTGATCGGCCCCGAGTCGCGGTCCAACCCCAGGATTCAGCGCTCTGTGACGTATCAGCTCAGCCGTTCTAAACGTGACCTGGTGGATCGCAGCGGCCGGCTGACGCTTGACGAGTCGCTCATCTACGACAACGAAGGAGATCAAATAAAGAACGGCACCAACATGAAGTCGCTCTACCTGGAAGCCGGGCCCTCCCCCACCTTTAACGCCCACGTGGGCAGCTCCGTGGGGGGAGGTGTGGCCGCCATCACCCTGCTGGTCCTGGTCCTGCTGGCCTCCTGCTTCTTGTTCCGCCGCTGCCGACGGTTGGCCAAGAAGAAGAGCAAGAAGAAGGAACCAAAAATCTACGAGGAGTATCCGCTCAACACCAAAGTGGAGGTGTGCATGGACAAGTGTGTGGAGAAGAACTTCGGCACCAAGCACTGCACGGTGAGAAACATCAACGTCCTGAACCGCAACCAGGAGGCCAACAGCAAGGCCAAGGTCAAACAGGTCAACCTGGAGGTCAAACTCCACAACAACCTCAACGACGGCACTGAGGTCTGAAACGCGTGACGAGGAAGGCGAGGAAAAGGTGAAAGTGGAATTTAAAAAAAGGTATTTTCTAAAAGAAAGTTTGTACTTAATGGAATGAGAGGTTAATGTATTTTTATACCACGTTGAAAAAGGGAAGAGTGTGACGCGCAGGCGACTGGGCTACCTCAGGAATCCATAAAACACACAGCTGTGTGAAACAGCCAAAACATCTGCATCTGATCAGCCAAACTTCACCTCAAACTGTGTTCATTTCATTACTGTGTTACTTGACATTTGCAACCTTTTTAGCACCAAAACGGTGAGCCGTAGCTCAGACACTGGTGATTGTTTTTGTAAGAAAAAAAAACACATTAAAAAAACTCTTTCTGCTGCATTTATTCACGTCACTGCTATTCATGTCCCTGCTGTGGAGGGGGAGCCAGTGTAGGAGTCCTCCTTCAGATGAACGATGGGATCAGAAAGTCCTAGAACAGGCCTTTTAAATGTCTCCCTTTCAAGATCATCTTCTGGAGCATAGCCAAATCTTTATTTTAAAATTGCTCCCTGAGCTCCTGCTACATCACTACGTGCTGTTCATGTATTTCCTGATGGATGGATCCTCCACCCTTGGGTGGATGTGGGCATCGTGCGCCTGCATTTCTGCCGTGTTCTCTAGAAATGCAGCATGGTTGGAAAATTGTTGGAATCCATTGACTGTAGGTCAAATATCAATGACCCGTCTGCCGGTCGACCAGGAAAAAGAATAGACAGTCAATGAGAAAAGTGCTTCTGTTCCAAACCATAAACTGTCAGTGCTGCAGTCCTGGATGCTCATGCAACTACCCCAACTTCACAGTAAGACTACAACTTTGTGATGAGTAGCAGTAGTGCTAGCAGCCCTGTTGTTGAGGAAAAGAGTGCCTGATTGTTGAATACATTCACCATTTTCCACATACACACAGTTCAAACAGTCAGCTCCTGCCATGAAGAGCTGTTTTTCTTTAAATGCAAAGGAACGTAATAAAAACCCAGCTCTCGTCACCAGCAGCAGGTTTTCCAGAAACACTTCCCACTTCCTCCTGCTGGTCTTGAGGCGTTCCTGAGCTGGATCTCTCCAATTAGTTTTGGGCGTGCCCAGTAAACCTCCAATAGTTGGTAGGCAGTCTCCAAACCTCCTCAGCTTCTCCTCTGGTCTGAACCACATCGCACATATCAGGAGTTAAATCATCTGTTTCATCATCAGATGATCATCAAAAGGCTTCACAAAGACACAAAGAGAGCGGCTTGTGTCAGGACGCCTGTCAGTTATTGTGGCCACGCCCTTAATTCCAATATCCAAAAACACACAAAATAATTGGCATCTTATTATAAATGTAAACTACCAATAGAAGCAAGGCTGAAAATGTGCTTTTAATGCTGTTAAGGTGGGCATTTTTGCATGGAGGTCGATGGGTTTGACTCGCTTTTGGAGCCATCATCAAGACTCCAGGCCATCCCATCCTGCCCTGGCTCCATGAAGGGGCCTCAGTTTTCCATCTCATGGCAGAGGTTTACCGTCTCTGAATTATCTGCTTCACTGAGGGATTTTTGAATTCTATACCTGAGGATAACGAGTTTATTTGTGTTCAAATCAGGGCTTCTCTAGAAGATGACCTTTAATGTGACAAATTTAAAGCAATGTTTTCATGTTTTGGGGTTTTTTGGCTTAAAAGCTGGAACTTTCTGATCCCCCCTTGTATTACTAGTGTTGCTCAGTGATTCTGCAGATGAATTAAACATCAAAATTCTGGCTCCACGAAAAAGAAACGTCCTTCAGAGAAACCTCTACACGAGCTACAGCTGCTGTTAAAGTGTTTGGCACGTCCGGTGTGCTGCTATCGCCCGAGAATGAATGAGTGTAAATAACAAAAATGAATGACAACCTTTTCAAGTGCAATTATGCCATCTCTTTTGTTATTTCTGCCTTCATTAGCAGGATTTGCATTTAAAAAAATAAACCTGTTTTTAAGCCTTACTTAGAGACATTTGTACTGTCACGTTGCTCAACACCAGTTCTTAATTTTTGAGTTTGTACTGTGCTCTGACAGCTGCCAATATTAAGTGCCATGCAGTATTTTTCCTCATGAATTTCAGAATAAATCACCCAAAGTTTTTGTTTTTTTCTGTGACAGTGTACGTAGATTTTCACTGATCCCGTCCACACGATCGACTGCTTCAGCCTTACTGTTGTCCTAATGAAAATAATCACTTATAGGAGATACGTGTCTACCTGCCTTTGTTCTGCCCAAAGACACAGAATCCATTTTCTCACATCGCTCAGATAATTATTTGTATTCATTTATGTACTTTTATGTTACCCTCCTGTGATGTATTATGTTACCACTCAGCTACTGATGTACCTGTATTATTTTTTTAAGTGTATGACACTGGTTCGAGTGCACTGCTGAAGAAAAACACGTTTGTTCTCATGTGATGCGTCTTTCTCGCTGATCCCACCTCCTGTTATCTTCCCACTGTGTGCCTATCAAACTACACGGGAGTGGGGAATTATGGGAATGACATTATGTTTTTGGTGCTATCATTTTGTGGAAAATGACAACAATGCTATCAATACTGATGCCTGTATTTGGTGCCTTTTTTTAGTAATAAAAAATAATCTGAAACTCAGCAAGTTTTTGATTTAACTTTTATTTATTACTATTAGATTCTGCTAATGAACCATAAATTTAAAGATTAAACCACATTTTGTTCTTGGACTCTGCTTGAGTAGCTTAGCATGATTCACAGTTCATAATAATCCATTATACAAAGGCCAGTTCATCCTCTGTCGGAAACAAGCCATCTTACCTCCTTTCTGTTTAAGGCAGGGATCCAATGCAGTTGACTTTATGAGCCACATACAGCTACTTGATTTTAAGATAAGCTATTCCTCAATAACATTTTAAAACCTAAAAACTGCAAAGTATTTCAGTTGTTTGAGTATGAATGAGTTTAACAACATGTTTGTTATAAAACTGGTGATGAAAATAATTGCAACTGTAAAAATGTGTTTGAGTTCTGTTCCTCTGTTGGCCAACACTTTCAGAAATCAATGCAAAAAGTTAGGAGCAGGTCATGAATTCACAAAAAAAGAGTCCCATTACTTACTTACTTTGTAAGTAATGGGATCTGGTATTAAATGAAGTACAAATAATTAAGAAAAACGTCCCTTTTTTGCAGTTTAGTGGTTTATAATTTACTTATGGTCACAAAGAAGAAAGTAAAAATCCTCCTTTATAATTAGATAAATACAAACTCAAATGAACAACAACACATGAGCCTATACTATTAACTTATATACTTAACAAAGATTAAGCTTAAATTCTTGGAGAACCACTTTTAGCAGCAGTAAGTTGAAGTAGTTGTTTTCTGAGTGACTTTATGAGTCTCTCACATAATTGTGGAGGAACTTGGCTCACTTTTCTGTACAACATTGGTTCAGCTCATTGATGTTTGCAGGCCCTGATTTATGCACAACTCTCTCACTGTCCCATCACAGCATTTCACTGGGGTTGAGGACACAGTGTATTTATATATTGTTCACCTGATGTTGTATTTAAATAATTTTAGAACCTGTTGAGGTCCAGATTTTCCACTTAATGAAGCTGAATTTTCTTTTTTCATGACAGCACTACTGGTGCAGCGTTTCAGGCCATGCACAACCTCTTCATAAGTGAGGCTGCTGTAAAAGAGACACAAGTGTGATTTGCAGTTTTTACATTTCCCAAAATGATCCAGTGGGCTGAACCTTTATGTCAGGCCAGTCCTGGGCTCCGTTCTGTATATTTGACCACCATGCTTTAAGCCACGTTTCTTCTCATTGGCCCTCATAAACCACAGGTTTGAACAGCATGTGCTCAAAGCACTGTCTGCCTGCAATCACCATGTTAGAAATTCAAACTGAGTGTTTAAGGCAAACCTTTGGCTCATAGGGATTTACTTGTGTTTGTGTATATACTGACATCATTATGAGCGCCCACCACTGGAACAGTAAGTTTGTGACAAATAAGGACAGAGATGGCAGCAATTACCTGCTGTGACATATTTTTAGTCAATAAAGATGAAGTGAGTTTTACTGATGTTCGCCAGGTTTGTCTTAGCATGTAGAAATGTCATTAAATTTACTTGAGTGACTTTAAAAGAGTTTGAAATCGAAAAGGAAAATATATCCTTTATTTTTTTTTTAAACACTTCACCAAATAACTTCATACTTGTATGAGAAGGAGGTCGGCTGTATAAGAATAACAGCAGCCTCTTATTTATTACTCTCCAAATTCAACACCAGCAGGACCCTGATGACAGCGGCCTGCACACCAGAGGCAAACACCCGTCTACTCACCAAAGACACTGGGTTAGATCTCACCGTGTACTCTACTCTGCAGCTGTCTTTCTTTCTTATTCTGCTTCCTGCTTCTAGGATATTGTGCAATTTTGTTTGATTGTTTTTTATAGTAATTTATTATTTTTGCAGATTTTAAAAAGCTCAAACAGAAAAAGTATAAAAGAAGAAAAAGACCTCCGTGATGTAAAGATCCCTTTAAACCAGCTGCTGCTTCCTCCTTTGTCTTTTTAAGATTGTAGTTTTCTTACTGTGTTATTTGTTATGCTCCACGTTTAATGAATAAACATCCCAGTGCTGCTAAACCAGTTACTCCAGTGGAGATAGGTTAAACTAGTTCCCACTGTGGGAGTTTTCAAATTGACCAAAAAATCTGACCAAACAGATAAAGACTAAAACTATTTTTTTCTATATTTTACTTTGCAAAGTCATGATATCATTTAGGCAAATTATTAGGTTCAATATTAAAGATAGTTTGTTGGTTTATTTAGAAGGCTTTCTGCTGCAGATCATGAAGTGTACAAGTAGTCCCTGAAGGCACCACCTGACTGTAGGCCAATGACTGTAAAACTGTGCAGTCACTTGTAGAGATTGGGAGTGGCCGGTTTGCTTTTCAGGTAGCTCGTTGTTTTTTGCAGGTAACCAGGAGGTGCAGCAGGTAAATTTTCTGGTTCAGAGAGAAATCTAGGTGAGCTTTTTTTCATTTATTTATGGTCTTTCATTGCAGCACATTAGACACTGTTCATTTAGAGTTGATTAGAGATGGTGACTTCTCTCCTGAACTCCTTATTAGTCTTACAGTTTATCTCCATTTCCAGTCTTTATCTTAACCAGTTTGCTCAGTGTCCTGCTGGAGCTGCTTCTCTGTAAACTGTGTGACTCCAGTAATAAGAAGTATCACAGGCTGAAGGGTTTATTTGCTTTCTGTTTAGCAGATATTCATATAGACAAGCCCAGATGTGACAACAGGGCAATGCTTTTCAATCATATGCTTTACTGAGGTATCGCAGCAAACATGAGAAAATAAGAACACCCCACAAAGACTCCAATATCCTGTATTTTCAGGGACTGATGGATTAATAGGTGAATTTTACAGAATAGTGCATAAGCTCATTGTACATAAAATGTTCACGTTTAAGCCAATGTTTAACGCTACAGCATATAAAGACAGTTAGTGAATGTGCTGTTGCTGTTTTGCAGACAAATTATCTGCAGACATCATGGGATCTTTATGGGTAAGACATGTCCTGTGTTTTTTATCATCATTATTATTATTTCAGTAAGGGTTTGACTTATTTAACGTGCTCTGCAGGATGACTTGGAAAGCCTCGTGGATGCTCCTTCCTCTTTCTCAGCAAAAGTAGGTCAAACTAAGCCTTTACCCTCGCGTCAGGTGTCACCGAAGGGCTTATGATTACAGAAATTACATAAAAGAGCAAAATAAATGCTGACAGGTGAATGTATCTGTGCTCTTCAGAGTGGAGAGCGAGGAACCATCAAGCCCAAAGCAAACTTTAATGCAGAGCAGGATGCTGCAGCTCTGAAAAAGGCCCTTGAAGGACTTGGTACGAATGCACACAGTCATGTTTCCGTCATTTGAAAGTACTATCAATACATTTTTGATAAAGTAAACTTTACAAATTGAGGTGATTATTAGATTAAACCTGAAGGTTGCTAGCACAGTTAACACGCTGCGTTCCTTGTTCCTTTTATTGTGTTTATCAGTCTGACTCTTTGCTTTTCATTTGTCTCAGGCACGAATGAGAAGATTGTGATTGAGATTCTGACCACCAGAAGCAGCGCTCAGAGACAGCTCATCTGTAAAGCTTATGAAAAGGCCACCAGCAGAGTACGAAAACAAATCTGTTTCCTTTATTAAGACTGCACCTGCATCTTATTCTGAAGGAACAGGCTAAGAAATAGTTCATCGATGTCAATGTTCATTAAAAAAATAAATGATAATGAAAAGAGTTGTAGAACAGCGGGGGTTAAAGAAATTGGACCTCACTGTTTTTGGAAATGCAAACATCAGGCAGCTTCTGCATTCTTATAATAACATGAATGCTGTCTGCCTGATGGCATGTGTACCTCTGTGTTGAACACAAATAGTTCCTTTTTCATGACAGGTGAATGTCATGCTTTATGTGTTTAGCCAGATAAGTCTCTGTTTAGCTTACAGGGTGGAGATCTGTGGGTATTTACATGGGTGTGGTTTAATGCTGCAGGATCATGTGTGCTAGTGTCTGAAAACTCACTGGGCTGTGTTTAACTCACAGACATTAGTGAAGGACCTGAAAGGGGACACCAGCGGGAACTTTGAGGACCTGCTCGTGGCGCTCGTCACTCCTCCTGCTGAGTACGACTGCCATGAAGTAATGCGGGCCATGAAGGTGACATTTCTCAATGAATTCTGCCTTGAAGTTGTTTTCTAGCTGACCAGAGTGCAGCCATCAAGCACATTTTGATGGGCTCAAAAATAACTGGACAAACTAACATCATTTTTAAATTAAGAATTATTTTTAATACTTGGATTAAAATCCTTTGCAATAAATGCCTACCTGGAGTCTAGAATCCATGCACATCCATAAACTGCATTCCTCTGCTCTACTGAGTTGGCATCAGGTGACTGACTTGGCCATTGAAGAGTATCTCATTTCTCTCGGGTTGCTTTTGCCTTTCGCTCCGGGTCATTATCCATTTGCACTGTGAAGCTCAGTGGGATCAGTTTTGCAGCGTTTGTTTGAATCTGAGCAGAGAGTGCAACCCTGTAGACTTCAGACATTAATAAACACCACTGTTTATTCAAAGGTGCAACATTTTCACCAACATGGTTCAGAGATGATATGGTACGCTCTGACCACGAGCTGTTTCACTCCTCCATGCTTTTCTTTTCAGTTTATCTCGGTTTCATTATCTACATACAGTTATGTCCATACATATTTGCTCTTTTTTTTTTTACCTGTTTACTGAAAGATCTTTCAATTATAGTTCTATAATGGACATGGACATAATGTGTAGACCCTCAGCTTTTGGTGGATGATCGCAGAATCATTTCAATGGTGAAGAGAAACCCCTTTACAACATTGAGGCAAGTGAACAGCACTCTCTAGGAGGTCAGCGTATCGATATCCAGTGTACCATAAAGAGAAGACAGCATGAAAGTAAATACAGAGTGTTCGCTGCAAGGTGCAAGCCACTCATAACCCTGAAGAATAGAAAGGCTAGACTGGAGTAATAAACATCTAAAATAGCCAGCAGAGATCTGGAAAAACATTCTTTGGAAAGATGAAACCAAGATCAACCTCTACCAGAGTGATGGCATGGAACCGCTCATGATCCAAAGCACGAGCTGGTTTGGTTTGGGCGTGCACAGCTCCCAGTGGCACTGAGACACCAGTGTTTATCGATGATGTGACACAGGACAAAAGCAGCCTCAGAAGAAGAACTCTGAGGTGTTCAGAAACTTGCTGTCTGTTCAAATCCAACTAAATGCAGTGAAACTGACTGGGCGGCGTTTCATAATACAGATGAACAATGGCCCAAAACATACAGCCAGAGCAACCCAGGAGTTTATTGAAGCAAAGAAGTCTTAACTTCTTAACCCAACTGAGCATTTCACTTGTTAAAGACTAAACTTCAGGCAAAGAGGCCCACAAACAAATAGCAACTGAAAGTTGCTGCAGTAAAGGCCTGTTGGGCATTAAAAAGGAGGAAATGTGTGTTCAAGACTTCAGGCTGTCATTGCGATTGATATAAAACCTCTTGATCGTAGACTCTGACAATAATCCACCTGCCTCCTTGAGTTTCTGTGACGTGTTTTTTGTGTCAGATGTTGCAAAGTTGCTGTTTTGCGGCTTTATTTTGGTTTCCTTCACTTGCATCCACATCCCTTTGTGCTTTATATTGAGAGTTTCAGTGAAAAGTACTTGTTACTTCTTGTTACTTCTTTAAAAACCTTTGGACTTATCGGTACTGAAATTCATTGATTGCTTTCTTGATTGACTGATATGTAGGACTAAAGAGTAAAGAATACACTGTAGCTGAGTAATACTGCGTGTTGTTGCAGGGAGCTGGAACCAAAGACAAAGTCTTGATTGAAATCTTTGCCTCCAGATCTAACCAACAAATTAAAGATCTCAGTGACGTCTATTTCAAAGGTAAAAGTTACGTTTGATACTTTTTTTTTTTGGCAATTATTTTAAAACTAATATGTTTTTAGTCACAAGAACAAAATATACCTTACCCATGCTGGACAGCAGCAAAATAATCTACCACAGACATTAGTCTGCTTTGTGATAGTTTTTCTAACATCAGCATCGTCTATCGTATCTTCCCTCCCCAGAAACCAAAAAGCAGTTGACAGCTGCCCTGGAGAGTGAAGTTTCGGGAGACTATTCCAAAGCGCTGCTCCTCCTGGCTCTGGTTTGTTACACGAGAAGCAAACGCAATTCAAGAGTTTTATGTATTAAGACGTTTTTTTTTTTTAATCATCTGGTCTTTTTAAAATTAATTAGCTAAAGCTCAGATGAACAGCAACATATTCCACAATGTCATTATTTATGTGACAAACTTGAACAATACTGAACTGTGAAACGCTAAGTAGACCACATGATTCAGTGGCTTTAGCACCAATAACCTGAAGTAATTTCAATTGCATTGGTGTCTAGACTTGACTGGGCCATTACAGCAGCTTGATTCTTTTCTGCAAAACAGAAACTGCAAAACAAGCTCAAATCATCAGAAATCCACCACCATGCTTAACAGTTGGTATGAGGTGTTTGTGCTCACATGATGCATTTGGATTTGTCCTGATGTGGTGCTGTGCAATATGGACAAGCATCTGCACTTTGGTCTTGTCCGTCAAAAGGACATCGTTCCAGAAATCTTGTGTTTTGTTCAGGTGGTGTTCAGCAAGCCTAAGCCGTGTCGTGATGTAGTCCTGTAGAGTCTGAGACGTAGTTCTTCAGTCTCTGTGAGCATCACAGTCAGACCTCAGGGTGAAATCGCTGAATCATCCAGCCCTGGGAAGAATGTGGCATTTGTCTGAGAGCTGAAGGCCAACAAACTGCCAAAACTTCTGCTTGCAGGAGGAGGTGCTCGCACTGGCTGATGACAAATTAATCAAGCGATTTTTATTAGCACTACCTGGCTTCTAATTTCCTCTTAGCTCCTATGGGAACAGGTTTTCACAGGACGGCATATCCTCCATCCAAATCCTCTATGCAAATATTTGTACATTTTCTATGAAGCCATAAAGACCTTGAAAATATTGCTCCCACAGCCGCTTTGTCTCCTTTAGTCAAATCATCTGTAAAACATCTGCCATCTTGTTTGCATGCATCAGTCTTTGGAAAGCGTCCAGACTTCATTTCTACATTTTTGTTTCACAAACGGGATTTACTCGCCCCGTACGATTCTCCTCCTCGTTTCATACGCGATGAGTAATCACCACGATGTCATCCGCATTGTACGGCACGCTTGGAGCACTTTTGGACAGAAATGAAATCTTTGCTCGTGCACCGTCATTCATTTTGCAAACTTGCTGCTCCGGTTCTGCAGTTTCTTCTTGTAATCAGTTCTCTTTTCTTGGAACTCAGCAGCTTGGGTGGAACGTTGCTCCATTTTTCTGTTAAGTTTCCACATTCTTCATTCGTGGATATCACATCTATCTGAAACAGCTAAAGTAGCAAAATATGTGAACAAAATATGTGAGCCATGAAATAAAAGTAACAGAAGATTTAAAAGAAACAAGTCCCCTGAACCTAAAAGTCATCACTCAGACAGACGAACGATGAAATGGTTCAAACTGATTTTGCTTTTGTTCTCGTTTTCAGGGTAAGCGGGATGAGAGCACCACAGTGGATGTTAATAAGGCAAGAGAAGACGCCAAGGTGGGGTATTCTTCATGTGTGTCATACGTGCTGTTCTCTTTATGTCATGTATGTATTTAAAGCTTTGTTTGTATTTCTGCTCAGACTCTTTACAATGCCGGGGAGAAGAAGTGGGGCACCGACGAATCTAAATTCATTGAAATCCTTTGCAAAAAAAGCATTCCTCACCTGAGACAAAGTATGTCACATCGTGTGTTTTATAAAGGCTTTTTTCCCCCAATAAGAAACAATAATAAAGCGATTTGGTTCTTTTTATGCAGCTGTGATTGAATACAAGAACATCAGTGGAAAGACCCTGCAGCAAAGCATTGAAGGGGAGATGTCAGGAGACCTGGAGAACCTGCTCGTGGCTGTTGGTAAGCTGATCTGCAGGGTCGGGGTTAGTGGTTAGTTAAAAATATGTGGACAAACTCATGTAGAAACTCAATATGGTGGTGTCCAAATACACACAGTGGAAAAATGTTGCAGCAGCTTTAAATCTTAACGATTCTCCTTTTATTCATCTGGTAGCTCTCAGTTACGTCAGTACTTTAACATTTTCTGTTTATTTTTGGGTTATGAGTTTAATTTGGATTTACTTTTATACGTTTTCCCCCTCAGTACACTTTGTAGTTCTCTCTTTGACATTCTTTCTAGTTTATTCAGCATCATTACGGTGCCTTAAAATGTGAGCAAGGTCAGCTGTGGGAGGTTTTTTCAGCATAATTTGTAAAATGTTTAAAACTCTTGATTTAGATTTTTTTTATTCTGTTCAAACCTTTTAATTCCTTTTCCAGTGAAATGTGTGAAGAGCGTACCAGGTTACTTTGCAGAACTCCTGCATGAGAGCATGAAGGTGATTACACTGTTTTTAATTTAAGTTACAACACAAGTTTTGTCCTGCAGTCACTATTGTTTCACACTAATTCCATCTGGTGCATTTACCAATTTATCAAGTATCATATAAAAAGTATGCACATGTGACTAATAGACTATCAGACATGTGTTTTATTATTCGGCATTTAAAGTGGATCTGTTCTGCTTATTTTATTATCTGGGTAACATTGCATAAGTTAAAAATAATCCTTTCATACCTTACACCCTCGTGGAGCGGCTGCGCTTTGGTGTCAGTTTGGCCTCTCGTGTCTCTGTTTGTGCTGGCAGGGTTCAGAGCACATATGTGGTTGTACAGGAGCTCAGAGATTCCCTGATCCTTAAACAGCTTTCCAGAGACTTTGTGGAAAAACCGTTTTGAGTCCTTCTCCTGTTGTACAAGCGCTCATGCAGAGTTTTTCATTTCGAGTTTCCAGTATAAGGTGTGATGAGGTTGTGGTAACTTGATAGTTTGTGCACAACACAACCAGCATGTTGACCTTAAACCACTCACCCAGCCACTCAGTTCATCCTTTGATCGTCTTTTTTAGCTCCTTGCCTTTTATGGCCACCCACCCTTTAAACAGGCCTGTTAATCTCCTTTTAGTTTGTGGAAAAAACACACAGTATGATCTCAAATGGGCCGGACCAGTAAAACACAATAAAAAGAATAAAAATAAAATACACAAACTAATGTTACAGAGAGAACGTAATTAGTTTTGGATTCATTTACCACCTTGTGCTTAAATATATTTTGTAAGTTAACTGAATGAATCTCGTATTCAGGGTGCAGGAACTGATGAGTCCACTCTGAACCGGATCATGGTGAGCCGGTCTGAGATCGACCTGCTGGACATCAGAGCCGAGTTCAAGAAACTCTACAAACACTCGCTGCTCTCTGCCATTCAGGTGAGAAATGAGATTTTTAACTTTTAGTGCCACTTTTTCAGTTTTTTACTCTGAATTCTATTGATTCAATAAATGAAGTCTGAATAAAGCCACCTGATGCTACCATAGCCACGCTGAACTGGGTTCACTCCAGTACAGCTCATCTCAGGGATCCACAGTTTGCAGCAACATAAATTGATAATAAATTCGAGCACGATCAGAGGCCTTCTATGCACTCTGAAGCTAAACTTGATTGAGCTTGATCCGTCTCATACTGGCCTCTGTTAATTCACTCTTTGAGGTTTAACACGTCATCAGACTTTGAAGTTTAATTTAACTGACGTACAGTAACGGCAGCTCGGGTCTCTTTGGAGAATCACTCTGATATCTGCAAACCAAAATATGTTTGAATAATTAAATGAGTCTGGAGGCCCTCAGAGACACACAAAGAGAGTACTGACACAAAATGACTCATCTGCTGGATCACTGGAGAAATCAGAAAGTGTTGCAACAGTTCTTCACGTCAGATTCCAAAAGTCCGAGAAAGAGCGACATCTTAATTCATTGGAGATTAAAAGAGACGCCACCTACAAGTTGTATCATCAGAGCCAAATATAAAGACAGCTGATGTTTCTATGCCAGTAAATTATGCAGTTAAGTTTTCATGAAGCCGCTTGTGTTTTATTTGATGCAAGCCATGCGCGCATCATGAATATCTTTCTCTGATTTTCTGGTTGGAGTCACATAAAAAGCAGGAGATGCTCCGGAGCACAAGGACTGAACAGGCAGCCGACTGTGGCTCACATCTGTCTGTGTTATCCAGGTCATGGAGGTCTTAAGAGCCTGAAAAAGAAAGCAGCTGGACTGCTTCGCCACAAAAGGTGGTATTTAACCCCTCATGTAGATTTTCCTCTTCCGAGGTTCTCGTCGACCTATTGATATTGATCATGTGCGTCATCGCGTGAGCCAAGGTGTGAAAAAGGTCGCGGGTCAATACTATCACTGGGGTTAAGGCCTGATTGAGATTTCTGCAGGAAATCTTAGTAAAGCCTGGTGCTGAGCAGGCCACACATTATTTGTTGGCTCCATCAACCCCAAATATGGTTACGTTTCTCACATCAGCTTGTGTGGAAGCTTTCAGCTTTCCCACTCAAATATAATTCAGGCATATGGGCGAAACCATGGTGATGTCTTACCCCGCCCTGTCATGTGACCTATTGAGGTCACCTGAGGCACGGTGTGAGTGTGTAGTGTCTGCAAAGGGATCTTAAGATTACATCATCCTGTTGACGTGGCTCATCTATATTTATCTTACATCTGTGCTTTTATGGACTGGCTGTTGTGTTTCTCCTGTGTAGTTTCGCCTAAGGTGACCTCAAAAGGTCACATGATGTGGTGGAGCAAGGTCTTACAGTGGTTTGACCCTTAACCCCCAGCAAAGATAATGACCCAGGTCTTTTTTCACAGCTTGGCTCATGTGATGATCAATATTAGGTAAATGACCGCCTCTCTCGGGGATTAAATACCTGGGACACGCTGCTGTTTGTGTTTAGAACTGACGAAGCTTCGTGGGTAAGAAGTGAAACATCTTCACAAACTTAAAGCAGTCCAGTTGCCTCCTTTGCAAGCTTCACTACTGCTCATATAATTTTACTGCTTCATGAAACAAATAAAGCATGAGAGGCATGTTTTATTTTATGTTTTTTGCTTTATATGTTTTATTTTATTTTATATGTTTTATTTTTATATGTTTTGTTTTTGTTTTATATGTTTTATTTTTATCCTCTGTTTTGAGATGCAAGCGCATCTCAAAACAGAGAGATGCAGGGAGTGAGTCCACACATGTAGTGATGCTTTCTCAGATGTATATTAAATCTGTTACTGGATTTCAAAGAACTTGTATGTATAAAATATATATACATACAATATAATATATATAATGTATAAAAATGAGTACATAAGATTAGACTGTTTGGCCAAAACGCAAGACATGACATGAGGAAAAACAGGTTGTAACCAGGTAAAATCCTTGGCCGGTCATTTCTCTATCATGTTAAAAAAAAAATACAGCAGAAGACGATTTGGCCTGTAAGGAGTTCCTGGAGGAGTTGAGGCTTCTTCTGACACACCAAGTGTTACTTGGCCCAGATACTTAAAAAACAGACCAGTTTTACAGTTTCCTGAGAAAGCATCAGAGCCTTTGATCTTTTTCACACTTTGCGCTGTGACTGTAATATTACTGGATACATTTGCTGTCAATTCTGGTCAGAATTAAATAGTGACGATATGTTTTTAACTTTTTTAACTACTTAACAACTCCCAGCTTGACCTGGATTTTGGCAGTTGATCAACTTCTTCCTGTCAGATCCCCCCAAACTTTATATGCTATCTTTGAGATACTCTACAGAGTTTCTGTAGAACACCTAAGGACAGTCAGATTTGAGTTCATCTTCTCCTGGAGCTGGAGAGGCACCAGGAAGTGCCTCAAGTTGCTGCAGTTCATCATTTCCTAATATTTCCCTGTTCCTCCTGCTAAGAAGTCGTCCTATATCATGATGATTCCACCACCATGCTTCACTGCAGAAAAGTGTTATAATTTTTTTAATGCAGTGTTTTCTCTGACACCGCTGTCCCCCTGAAAACACAGAGAGCTTGAGACAGGCCAGTCAGGGTCATTATTGCCCCCTTATATGAAATTATATAACAAATGGATCTATTAATGCAAAATCTCTAAGGCCGAAATGTGTGCGAGAGTTGATTTGAAAGTCTTCTGAAACTGTTTTTATTCATCATGTGGTTACATTGGACACTTTTCTGATGCTCTGGCACATGTTAAGAAGTTAAAGGTGGTCTGTTTTGCCTGCTTCACCAACATATTTTACTTTTTTTGGACTGTACTAGAGTAGTTTGCCATGATTCAGAGATTAAAATAATCCAGTATAATATCTTGTCCTGGGCCCCTCAGTTCACCCTCTGCCTGAAGCTGTTTTAGCTCCTCTGTCTTTAAGACGATCGTTCCTTTAAGCTTATTTATTCTGATTTGAAGGTTTGAACAACAGGTGGGTGGAGTTTCTGTTCTTGCAATCAAAGTTTTGGCTCACAGGCATTGCTGCACATTCACTGATCTCGCTGACACAAAAAACAGAACAAAAGTGTGGTACAAAAAAAAACTGCAGTGGTCCAGACCGAACGTGGGATGTGCTTTTGGATGCTTGACTCTTTGCTTGTGTTGATGTGTCCTCCAGTCAGATCTGTCGGGCGACCAGTGTGAGTGTGTGAAGGCCATCTGTGGAGGAGACGATTAACAGAGCGTCCACCTGAAGACGAGAAGAAACCCGCTTTCTCCTTCACGCTTGTGTCATTCACGCCTGCCTCTCTTTTCTGTTTATCTGTGTAACCCTGTTTCTTAAATTTGCACACGGAGAAGGATGTAATAAAAATAAAGATTTAGTGGTGCAGTTTCTCTGTCTTATTGATAAACTGGCCACATGTAGAATATTTAATCCAATTTGCAGATATTTCCATTGCAGCAGTTTTTAGCATACATTAAAATGTGCATCCTTTCTGAAATCTTTGAAATTAATCAAATATAAATGGCTCCTCTGTGCTGTAACTCTTAAACTATAACTGAATGAATAATAAAGCAGTTAATTAAGGGAAAGTAATAAATATCAGCTCATAACGGGTTTGGAATTGTTTTCTTGGCGTCTTTGAGATCTGAATATTTACTCACAAATAAAATCACTGTGGAAAATGAGTACTTTATAGTACTCAATGAATACTTTAAAGCAAAAAGTGTCAACTTTAAAAAAAAAAAAAATGTTATATTTCTACATAAGTAGCTTAATAGTGCACAAGTTCTACAATCAAAATGCTTTTAAAGTACCTAAAGTCACTCATTTCTTAGAGTGGCACTGCTAAGATGACAGACAATAGGATGGGCATGTATGTAAATTACAATTCTTGTGATTATGCAAGAGGAAAAGCAGATGTAGTATTATATTGTTTTAGTGTGGGTCAAAAGGAAGTAACATATTTATCATTATCTTGCACAGCAAAGAATTTTCTGTCCCTTTGAACAATTTCATCTTGCTAAAAGGGGCAACAAAAGTCAGGAAACACAAAAGCTCCAGTATCTGATCATTTTACTGGATAGAAAATAGAGAATGCGTTAATGAGCATAGCAGTGATCGGGAATTGCTTTCAAAGTGCAAATTTGTAAGAATCAGGTGGTGGACCTGTTTCTGCAGCAAACCGAATATACTCATCATCATTCTACAGGGGATAGTATTGATGTATTTACTATTCCAGCATGTCATAAAGGAGAAACATCTCAGTGAATTTATTAAGGAAGAGCAAGTGGGCAGGGAAAAATAACAAATAAAAAAAATCAATCTTCCAGATTTGCAGCGGCCTTCAGTTTAATGATGCAGGATGACCTTGTGGTGAGAGAGAAAATAAAGCTTGTCGTAGTGAACTCAGGCTGCGGTTACAAAACAGAACTGTGAAATTTAGCTGTAACAAATGCAAAGAGGTTCATGCCTACATATCATTTCTATGCTTCATGAATGAAACCTCCACGAACAAAAACTGTTTAAAGTAGGATTAAAACACAGCTGCGATTCCTTTGGATCAAAGTAAGACTTCTTTAGGGGTCCCCAAAAATTCTTATATACAAAAAGATTGGCTGTATTGAGTTGAATCGCTGTCTATGGAATTCTCAGTTTAAACATCTGGAAAGTTCCCATTAGTACTGACAGGCTTATAGAGTTTTTACAGCAACATATGCTGCCGTCCCGGCAGTGTGTTTTTCAGGACAGGCCTTGCATGTTTCAGAAAGTCAGTGCTAAATCACTTACTGAGTACAACAGCATGGCGACACAGTAGAAGAGTCCCGGTGATGAACAGACCTGCCTGCAGTCCAGACCTTTCACCAGGTGACAACATTTGGAGCATCATTAAAAAAGAATATCTAACACTGTTGAGCAACTGGAAGCTATAATATTTGCATGTAAAACAAGCCATCAAATTAGAAAAAAGCGGTAAAATATGACAACACGCATCTGCTTTCCAGTGTAGGTTTCTACACAGTGAAAAGTCTCTAACCGTAGGGGAAGTGTTTTTTAGTTGTAGTACTTGATCCCTGACTTTCTGTTTTTTAAGTGATTTATTCCGGATTATGATGAAACTGTTGCAACACTCAGTGAATAATGTTTTTTGTTTTTCTCGAGTCAGTCCGATGTACAATAATGGTTTCAGTGTACATCTGATATTTTTACCCTTCACAAGAATAATTTCTGGTGTATTTATAGTGTCAGTTTTCATAAGAAACATATTTTTGACCCGTGCTGACATCTAGTGTTCAAACAGGACATGATTTTTCTGCCTGAGGATACAGTAACGTCACTGCCATGAAGTTTGATGATGCTGGTGGTCCATCATTTTCAGGGTTAAATCATTTTTTCAATTCAAGGTTCATCTCATCCTGGTGCTAATGAGGAAAAACATCTTCCTAAAGTTTACCTGCATTTAGGGTTTAAGACTTTGCACAGGTGCATTTTAAACAGCCCAGCAGCAGTGTTGCAGGTACAGTAACACTGCAGTTAATCAGACAGCAGACCAGACACTCTAACAGAGATTCAGCAGTTGCTATGCAGAATCAGTATGATGGGCTTATGGTTACCTTTTCATAGATATCAGCACATTATGGAGTAAAAGGAAATAACAGGGCAAATGAACTGGTTCTTATGTGGTGCTTTTCTGCTCAAGCACTCACACACTTTGTGCAACATGTCCCATTCACAAACATTCATGCAAACACTTTCTTTTACATTTAGGTGCTTTTCTGTCTTACATCCACACACATTCACACTCCTGAATGCATCAGGAGCAACTCGGGCTCCGTATCTTGCCCAATGATACTTTGGCATGCAGACTAGAGCAGCCAGGGATCGAACCTCGAACTAGCTCTACTTCCTGAGCCACAGCTACCCCAAAAATGTGGTTGCAAAGGAGGTATAATGAGGCAGCCAAAGAAGGAAAACTGGGAAAAGCTACGGAAGGGAGAAACGAGAGGATGATGGTTTTACAGGAAAAGAAAAGAAAATAGAAGAAGAAACAGGAGAGGATGACAGAAAGGACTGGGATACATCACGACTCAAATTCACGACACAGTGGTTAAAACAATTAATCGTTCATAGCAGGAAAACACCAAACAGGTAATTGCAATGGGAGTATTGTTGAAATGATGAAACCAGGGAACATGTTATATGTCAGAAATATGAAGGTGAGAGAAGGTAGCTGATCCAAAACCAAAAACTCAGTGTAATCAAAGTTAAAACAGATCTTATCGATTTACTGCAATGGAAATTCAGAAATGAAAGTTATCAGGTCATATTTAGTTATAAAAACTGGTTTGAAGTTATTTATTTATTTAGTTTTGTTTTTTGAGCGACATTGTGGCCTCCAGTCCCTACCAGTTGGTGGCGCTAATGCACCAAAGTTAACAAGAGGAAGAAGAGGAAGAAGAAGCCCTGGGTGGGTGCGTGGTCGGTGTGTGTGTGCGAGCACGAGCGGAAACGGCGTTTGTTGTTCTTCCCTCTGTTTCCGAGACGTTCAGGGTCTAAACGGGTTCAACAGCCGCGTCTGCATGTCGCTGCCAATTCCCGCAATAACCCGTCTTCTACCGCCCCCGAATGAAGGTAATGTCAGGTCTCACTTTGTTTCTGTGCTGCTGCCACCTTCTCCGTGCTCTCCCGGGTTTAATTTAGCACTTAAATCCGCTCGTATTCGTGCCAAGTGCTCTCCCCCGCAGTCCGCCTCGGTGGCTGCCCGGGCGGCTCGCGCCTCACAGCCGCTAGCCAAACAAATCCAGCGGCGTGCTCGGAGAGCGCTGCAGGTTTAGCCGTGTTTGGGCTTAGTGTTGGAGCTGTTTGAGTATGCGGAGCTGTGGAATATCTTGGCGTGTGCACAGCCAGAGGGCGTGTTTACCTCGCTGTCAGGTGTGACAGCTGGAGGGCTGAACTCCTCCTGAACGGGCCCGACCGTGTCACTTCTGACATTATGGCTATGTTTGGATACTCAGCTGTTGGAGCAGTTGCAATCGCTGTATTAAAAAAAATGAAATAAAATAAATAAGAACTCCTCACTCCCTGAAAGGTGTTTTTTGACATACTGTTTTGGTTGTGTGCGATAACATCTGGAGCCTAAACTATTGAAATCCCCTCCAGCTTGTGATAGAGTGACGGCTCTCTGCTGGAGCTGCAGATTCGTGCCTGTCTCCATGTGCTTGTGATATGAATCGATGCCAGCAAGCTTTATATCTGTCACTGCTCACTTGTGACCTGGTATTAGTGTGTAAACAGGTTATGTAAGTCCTTCTCCAAACTTATTCCCCTCTGCCAACCCTCACGGCAGCTGCTGCATAATAGCCCTGCGCCTTCGCCTTTTCGGCTTTGCATACTTTTCATGTTGACATACACGCTGCTCAAAAGTTATCAAGTGTTGTGCATGCATAGCTTTGCTGACTGCAGCGGAGTTTAAATAACATGCACGCTCCTGCTTCAAGCAGCGGTCAGCCAAGGTTATTAAAGCAAACTGAAACTAAACTAAGTGTGCAAAAACATTTTAGTTAACCGACACAAAAACAGAAACTGGATGAAAGTAGAATAAAACAGGGTTTATCTACACTTTTGTTTCATTTAGGCAGGGTTTTGCATTGTAATGTGGTCATATAAAATCAGCCAAAGGTCCCATCTGACCCCCTCAGAATCAGCTGCTTTTAATTGCATAGTATATTTAATGAAGCTATACAAAATGTTACCTTCACAATTTGAACATCTTACCAAGTGACAGCCCCTGGAAATTCAGGGGTGGATGGAAATTTGGCTTTATTTACTCACCAGAACTTACTAAGTGCAGGAGATACCCCGCAGGCAGATTTATTTTACACCTTTTACACCTGTCAGAGTGTCACAGTCTAAAGCCAAATTTTGTGTTATTACAACATATTTGCTTCTATAAATTTGAACATCGGGTTATGTGTTATGTCATAGTTTAATTCTGCAGTGCATAATTAAACTATGCATCACCGTAGTGATGCATAACTGCATCAGTTTCGTGTCAGTGACATAGAGGAACAGAAAAAAGGCACCCTGGATATTTGAACTTTGAAGTTTTCTGCTAATTCATTGGAGAAAACCTAAAAAAAAAAAGTGCGTTTTGTTTCAACTCTGAAGGGTCATGCCACCATGTGGGACGGGAGGCTATACTGGAAAATTATTTTGGCACAGAAGTAACCGCGGTTAGGGAAGCACCTGGTTTAGAAAATGTAAAAAGGAGACCTGTCTTATGCTTTAACCAGCCACTTATGGTAATATTTGTTTCTCCTCGCGTGAACTAAAACTGCCAGAGTCTGTAGGGAAGGGAGTTTATTGTTTGTGAGCACAGAAGCCAGATAAAGAATTTAACTCTGCAAGCAGTTTCTGTAGTGTTGTTGTGTCCGAGAAGAACCTGCAGGAGTTGTTGTTTAATTCAGTGCGAGTATTTAACTGAACTTTGAGCCATTTTAATCAAACTTTGAGATGATTCCAAAACGGAAATCTCTGTGAATCATTTTTTTTTTTTTAAGCCAAGTGGTCCATGGATACATGTGATGACATATATTAAAAACATGGGTATTTCGTAGCTTTGAAATTTAAAGAAATAAAATCTGGCATGTAAGTAAAATGAGCCAGAAACATTTGTAGGCTTCAGCTT
The DNA here is from genome assembly GCF_964374335.1 of Astatotilapia calliptera. NCBI lineage: Eukaryota > Metazoa > Chordata > Actinopteri > Cichliformes > Cichlidae > Astatotilapia > Astatotilapia calliptera. The sequence continues at coordinate 35,685,187 of NC_137433.1, read as the reverse complement.
TTAAAATGCGATGCCTTTTCCTCACGTGTATGATACTAAACTGTGGTTTGGACTGTTGTTCAAACTAAACAAGAGCCAAATGTAACATAATGGACATTTTTCTCTTTTTGTTTCTGGGATCAAGAGAAAATAAAGGGCAAAATTTCAGCCTTTATTTGTTGGAGACAGCAGGAGACCAGCGATTCAATAAATGCCTTCACAGACCTCCTTCTTTAAACTTGCCTTAAGTACTGTGTTGTGTTTTCTCTTGATTGGCATCTTGATTTGAGGCTGCAAGGTAAACCCTGGAGTAAATGTCTGATTGTTGCTCTAAATAACCGACTGCTGTCGTCCTGTTTGGTCAAAAGGGTGGAAAGCGCTTTCAGTCAGCTGCTAAAAGATCAGAAATTTGATGCTTTTATCACAAAAATGTCTCCAGCTGAGTTTAAAACCTACTGGGAGAGTTACTTCAGAGTATCAGCTCTTTGTGTCGCTGCCAGTTCTCCTCCAGGTGCACCCTCTGGTTTTGTGGTTTGGCATCGTGTTGGTCCAGACACTGTGGTATGCTACGGGTGGGAAATCATCTCTAGCAGCGACGTGCCGGTAAAAGCTTTCTGAGGCTGCTGATGGTAAACGGTTGACTGCTGCGGGTGGGGTGAATGAGAGGGAAAATATTTTGCAGAGTATTTAAGAAAAAGGTTTTAATAAACGTATAAACTGCTGTATGTGAGAAGAAGTGTGGATCTGTTTGTTTCCAGAGAACGCAGTTCCATTGCAAACAGGCGACGTTTTCCTTTAAAAGTTTTTAATCATTTGGTTTTTTAAAATATATTATTTTATCTGTTAGTCTTTCTCTATATATAGATATATCGTATAGAGTTTCTTTTATTAATGCGTACTTTTGAACTTTTGACCATAGTGGTGATGACAGCAGAGCTGACTGGTACAAGCATGTGTTTATATCACAGTGGTAGTTTCTTTTTTATTTATTATGGTGGTATCATCATCATATTTTTGCAAAATGGGCATTAATTTAAATTTACATTGGTTCATTTTGTGAGGTGCAGATATCTAATATAAAATAACTTAAATCTAAATGTTAATTTTTTTTACATTGATGTATTATTTTTTAATTACTTTATTTAAAAATACAGTTCTTATAATTGCTAAATATTATACTAATACGATATTTTGCAATTGTATAGAAGTAGAATTATTGTTAATCTTATAATTGTTTTCTTTATTTTAATTATTATCATTTTTTTATTTATCCATTTAAAACATTTTAATACTATTAAATATATTTATTAATGTAAATGCAGTTCTAATGTTTTGATTATAAATATATTCTGAGTTTTTTTTTATATATCTTTTTTTTTTTAATAATCATTATTAGTGGCAATTTTATCATCGTGTTATTGTAACTGGAGGTGGTTTTTCTTGAGTCCTTTTTAGTATTTATAAAATAATTTCTTTGAATTTGTTTTCTAAAATCAAATAATATTATTATTGTTATTCGTCGGTAGCGTTGTCCTGCTCTTTGTAGTGCAGAACGTTAAAGCACATCTCTGCCGTGTTCTTGCTGTGTCTTTCAGATTAACAGGCATGCCAAAGGAAAAATATGATCCTCCAGATCCCCGCAGATGTTACACCATCATGCCAGCCGACGAGGCGGCAAGTGGGAAGAAGTCTCACTGGTCCGAGCTCGAGATATCTGGTCAGTCTCACTCACTCCCTCTGGGCCCGCTTCCATTAAAAATAAAATGAGGCCTTGAAGCTCAGATCTAAAACTATTCCTAAAGGAAGGAAGCATTGAAAATGTTGGAAACATTTTAAATCTCAGCTCATGACAGAGCCAAAATACTGTGTTTTAATCCGCGAGAGTTAACTTTTCTCATCTCATCCACATTGTGCTTTTGTTCTTATGTTCGACTTGATGTCTGTGTTTGGATGCAGGGCGGGTGAGGAGCCTGAGCAGCTCATTGTGGACACTCACCCACCTCACGGCGCTGCACATCAATGACAATAACCTGACCCGCATCCCGCCAGACATCGCCAAGCTGCCCAACCTGGTCTACCTGAACCTGTCGTCCAATAAACTCCGCAGTCTGCCCGCCGAACTGGGCAACATGGTCTCTCTCAGGTAGGCTGTCTGCTGGTATTTCTAACTTCACTTAAGGAGACGTGCGTATTTAGCCTTGAAAACGAAGAATTCTTCAGAGTCACTGAAGGGATGGCACGTAGAGCCATCTCAAAGCAATGAAGAGAAGCGATCATGATAAACACAATGTTTAAAAACACAGGGAACATTATGAAGAGAGGGAGTGATAAAAGCATCTCGCAAACAAAAACAAAGCTGTCAAGCAGAGACTGAAGATGTGACAACAAAAGAATGTGTGGTGGACGACGCTTTGATGCCAGTAGAAATACATCAATGATGAGGAATCACCAAACTGTTAGAAAAAACACTGTTTTTGTCTCGTTTCTTGCAGGGAATTGCTTTTAAACAATAATCTTTTACGAGTTCTGCCTTACGAACTTGGAAGGCTTTTCCAGTTACAAACCCTCGGGCTAAAAGGTGAGTTTTGTTTTTCATTATTACGATTTTGGAGCAACAAAAATGAATGTCTGAAGCCCTTTTTCCATTAGTCCCTACTCAGATCGGCTCCACACATCTCTAGACGGTACCACTTAGCCTGTATTCGATTTCCATTCAATTCGAGTACCACCTAATGTTTGTGGGGTCATTATAGCAACGCAGCCAAACATCCCGTGACATCATTTGCATGCGACACGAGCGCTACAACAAAAGCGAGCGTCAAGACTCTGACTTTTTGGGGGTTTTTTGTAGCCATGTTGCTCGTTGCTGGGTTTCAATAATGTCTGTTTTGGTTTTCACGATGGAGACGCTCTCATGAGTCGTAGAGTGACGCCACTGACTACCCAATCGGTGGCATGCGATCTCTTGACGTCGCATTTTGGATTACCTGGGATCTCTTGGAACCCCAGTTGAGTAGGTGCTAAAAGGTACCAGGTACCATCACCTAATGAAAAACCGCGACCTGACTCACCCGAGTAGGTACTAATGGAAAAGCGATATAAGAGTACTGAATCACTGCTGCTTACCAAAAAAACCTGAGAATTTCTCCAGTAATGGTAGCTGTTGAATAGAGTGCGCAGACAGTTTTTTTTCCTTCGTATAAACGTTTTTGGCTTCTCTCAAAGAGTTTCAATGAGAGCTAAAAGTGTTGTTCATTTACTCAAGCACATTTAATGGTCACAAATAGCCATCAAACGCATAGACTCCAATAAGCTGACACAGATTAATTGCTTTTACTGTGTATTTATATATTTAGTCCCTCCCCCCAAAGGCCAATTGTAAGGTAGGAAGAAAGAACAAAACAAAAAGCAAAAAAAACAAACCCAAAACTGATTCATTTGATCGAAGACCACTTCAGCAACAACAACTCACGACAGGTATGGCAGGGAGTTCAGCACTTAACCAACTACAAACCTTGCAATACCACGTTGACTGAGGGTAACGCGGCGCTTGCGGAGGAGCTGAACCACGTCTTTGCACATTTTGAGGTGAAGGGACCAGAGGCGGCAGCAGCAAAAGCATCGGACAGCAGCAGCAGCCCAAGCCTCATGGTGCAGGAATATGAGGTGAGGCGCACACGGAGGGCAGTGAACCCCAGGAAGGCCGCCGGACCAGATGGGGTAACCGCAAGGGTCCTAAAAGAGTGTGCAGACCAGCTGGCTGGGGTCTTCACCAAGATCTTCAACACTTCACTGTCCCAGTCCTGCATCCCGCCGTGCCTAAAGTCGGCCACAATTGCCCCACTGCCAAAGCGTACTAACATTAGCAGCCTCAACGACTACCGACCAGTTGCTCTAACACCTGTTATAATGAAGTGCTTTGAGAAACTGGTCCGACGTCACATCATGTCCTGCTTGCCACCCACACTCGACCCGCTCCAGTTCGCATACAGAGCTAATAGATCAACTGAAGATGCCATTGCTACAACGCTCCACACCACCATCTCTCACCTGGAAGTGCAGGGCCGTTACACCAGACTGCTCTTTGTTGACTTTAGCTCTGCTTTCAATACGATACTCCCGGACAGACTAATAGATAAACTGCTGGAAATCGGACTTCCTTCTACCACCTGCCGCTGGATCAGAGACTTCATCTCAGGGGGAGATGAGACGGCATACAGAGCTGAAGTTCAGAGGCTGTCAGATTGGTGTGTAGATAACAACCTGGACCTCAATACCACCAAGACACAAGAACTGGTAGTTGACTTCAGAAGGAGGAAGTCTGAGCTGCAGCCTGTCAGCATCAACGGGGAGTGTGTGGAAAGGGTCTCCAGTTTCAAGTTTCTGGGTGTGCACATAGACACAGACCTCCAATGGAGCTCTAACACCTCTGCGGTCTTAAAGAAGGCCCAACAGCGTCTCCACTTTCTGAGAATCCTCAGAAAAATGGACCTGAAGAAGGAGCTGCTGACCGTCTTCTACCGCTGCTCCATTGAAAGTGTGCTGACATATTGCATCGGTGTGTGGTTCTCCAGCTGCACCACAGCACACAGAAAGACACTCCAGAGGGTCATCAACATGGCCCAAAAAATCATTGGACATCCTCTTCCCTCCCTGAAGGACCTGTACAGCACTCGCTGTCTCAAGAGGGCACGCAGCATCCTACGGGACTGCACACACCCAGGACACCGGGTGTTTAAGCTGCTGCCGTCTGGCAGGAGGTTCAGGCTGCTGAGGTCCCGAACAAATAGACTCAAGGACAGCTTTTACAACAGGGCAACAGCCCTGATCAATGTAAATAGCTGACCTGACTGGCTACCGCCCTGGACTTTTTTGGGGGGGAGGTAACAACGATAAAAACAGTAACAATAATAATATTTATATTTATAACAAGATGCAATAATAACAGTGTGCAATTCAAATACACTTATTCTTCTTTTTTATTACTAAGTTAATATACTGTGTTGCGTTGTCATGTGTCGTGTCGTGTTGTGTTATATGTAGTGCCGACGTAGGACAGTTTTCCAATTTCATTGTACTACTGTACTATGTATGACTGTGCAATGACAATAACGAGTTATCTTATCTTATCGTATTTGCAGGAAATCCTTTGTCCCAAGACATCCTCAATTTGTACCAGGAGCCAGATGGAACCAGAAAGCTTTTGAACTACATGCTCGACAATCTAGCAGGTAAACGGCTCTGCAACGCATGACCTCACCCCTCATCTGTTTATCAGAACTCATGCATATTTTATCAAACAGTTTTTTGTAGACCTCAGCGCTGCAGGTATATCATAGCAGGTAAACCACTGTGTCTGTCACGCACAAATGAGCGCTAATCCCGGCCTGTTTTTCCAGTGCACCCAGAGCAGCTCCCCCAAAGACCTTGGATCACTCTGAAAGAGCGAGACCAAATGATCCCCACCGGTAAGTTTCCTTCATATAGTAACGTGGCACTGGGAGTGAGTCGTTTATGAGCTGATGGCTTCTTATGCTCTTTAGGTTATCCGTAAAGCCCAGCATTACCCAGCATGCCGTGTTATAGTACTATTATGTACGTCTGAAAATCTGGATAAGCCACTGTGGGTATTTTCTATAATCACTCTTATGGCTGCAGTAAAAATTGATATCATGCATAAAATAAAAACTTGCATACTGTCCAGCAGCATTTTTATAGCATTAAATAGCACCTTTACAGCCTGGGATGAAAAACAGATGTACCTGGAGAAGATTTCTTTTTTTTAATAACTTCCCCATTTGGATTCTGGTAAGGCTTAACGTTAGCTTTATGGCTGTGTTGATTGACAGAAAAAGCTTCAACTGAAACTGGCTCATAAATTTGAAACTGAGATAAACATTCAGATTTCTTAAAGTTAGCATTAGCAAAGTCCATTGATGACCCGTTCTGAGCTATTTGTAGAGCTGTTTCTTATATTTTGTAAACTTTGTAATATGTTGTGTTATTTAATTTAGTTCAGTCTGTTACTGTTATTGTCTTGGAGCAACTGTAACCACATGATTTCCTTAGGGATTAATAAAGTATTCTGACTCTGAGTTTGGGGAATAATTATTCAGGCTGTTCGTGGTAAACTACATTCATAACTGTCAGATGTGTCGTGTGTCTTTTCTCAGATGATTCAGTAATTTAGCAAACTTTACTTCTGTCTCCCTGTAGCTGTGTTCACGGTTATGTGCTACAACGTGCTGTGCGACAAGTATGCCACGCGACAGCTGTATGGTTACTGTCCATCCTGGGCCTTAAACTGGGAGTACAGGAAGAAGGGAATCATGGAGGAAATCACCAGCGGTGATGCTGACATCATCAGCCTACAGGTAAAGCTAGACCACCTTGTAAGATACTTTAAATCTTCCTCACTAACTGTTTTGCGGCATATTACTAGTATTTGTGGTGGAGCCATAGTGTACCTTACACAAAGAGATTTTTTAATAATTTGGATATCTTTCCACTCAGATGGTTATCTGGTTACATCAGTATTGGGGTTGTCTATGTGTATATCCAGACACAGTGCTGTGGATTGAGGTGAACTAGGCTACATCTTCCCAGCACCTCTTAGCCTCATGCACTAGGGCAGGGATCGGACTGCTCTCCAGTGCATAAGGCATTGGACCCATTTTTGCAGTTAAAGAAATGCTTTCGAAATCTGAACAAAAACAATAAAGATGAACTAAAATGAGCCTGCTTTTGTCTGGCTGTGTTTTTTCTAACATTTTTAATTGGCGCCATTGCCTTCTGTAGCCATCTGTCCGTCCCCTGAGGTGATTCCCCCACAATCGTGTCAACAAAGGTTGTTATTATTCTTCGGACTATTCTCCGCTCTAATCATTAGACTGTGTGCAGAGCTGCTGTAAACTGCTTGGATCAATCCACAGTATCCAGCGTTCACCTGTCAGCACAACCGAGCCATTGTGTATTGAAGATAAAGAGGTAGATGTTACTGATTAATCCTGCCCATACAAAGCTGGCTTTATTTTCCACTGAGTGGAAACTTCCCTGAGAAGTGCTGTATATTACCAACTAGTCCATCTGTGTAACAGCTAACCTGCAGGACATGCAGAAGAGAAACAAAACACTATTTATCATCAGACCCTGACAAAGCTGCATATTAATAAAATGATACAGTGACTGTGCCACATGCATACCGATAATTTCTAGATTTTGGCAGCCGTTTCAATCTTGTATGGATCTGAGAGACGTGAGGAACAGGATGGAGCTAAAACTCATGCACTGCACACAGAGCTCTGAGCCATCCACCTGCACCATTTAATCATTATGATGCACTCCCCTTTCATTCATCAAACATGGCAAATTTTGCCTTCTTAAATCATGTTTCTGTGATTTAATTATCCTTTCAAAGTTTTTTCCTCCGACAAAGCCACAGCAAAAATACCAGCGTTCATCTCTTTAGTAAATCATGACGGCTTTGACTGCTCGTTTTGACTTCACTGGCGTTTTTGAGTGAAGTACACTTACAGTCATGAGTGAAAATCAAGGAATCAGAATGTTCATCCTTAGTTTTTAACCCCACAACCGTGAAAAGTTGATGGGGTGTCGTCATCACCGGGCAGGTTGCGTGGACACCCCAAAGTTGTGAATGTGATAATTCAGAGCTTGTATCTACTCGGAGACTGAGGGGCCACACTGGTAGCCACAAGTAATTGTATTTACTTAGATCTTAAAAGCACTGATGTGTATCTTTAAATAGTACAAGAACCCTGGTTATGACTTTGAGCCCTTCCTTATCCAGTTTACAAGGTTTCCTCAGCGGTGTTCACTTCACCTGTCAGTGTTTTAATGTTGTGTGCGTTCCCTGTATATCTCATCTGCTCCTTTACGTGACTTTTCTTACCTTGTGTGTTTTTGCAGGAGGTGGAGACGGAGCAGTACTACATGTTGTTTCTGGAAACACTAAAGGAGCGCGGCTATGACGGCTACTTCTGTCCAAAATCTCGTGCCAAACTGGTTTCAGAACAGGAGAGGAAACATGTGGACGGCTGTGCCGTGTTCTTCAAGACTGAGAAGTGGGTTTAAGAGCTTTATTTTATACACGTTACTAGGGATGGGTATCGTTTAGGTTTTATCCGATACCAGTACCAAACCGGTACTTTTGAAACGGTGCTGGTGCTTAAACGGTGCTCGAACCGGTGCTTAAAGAATGAAGAACACAAAATTGGTCCAAAAACCTCTCATGTTCAGCTGGTTTTTGTTTTTTGTTTTTTTGTAGAAAGATAACAATGTTAGCCTTTTCTGCAGCTATAGAGGATTTATGGCATCACTCTTGGCTGGAAGCAGTGCTTAAACAATGGAAAAAAACACAAACTTTGTCCAAAAACCTCTCATGTTTAGCTGTTTTCCACTTTTTCTTTGGTCATTTTAGCCTTTTTGGCCAGGGTGAAGGGAGCATCTGCCATCAAACAAGAAGACAGCCGCATGTAACTACGACCTAGTTCACCTCACATGCATTAATGTAATAACGTGGTTAGCCTACTCAACGTAAATTACACACGAACAACATTAAGCTACTCGCGCAGAGAAGAACGGCTGCTGCTGCATCATCATCCGTCATCATTTCTGCTACACTGGCAGGGCTAGGGGCCAGGACTCTGCTCTTCGGGTTTTTGGGGGATGTTGCTAACTCCGGGTCCGATAACAGGCACCACACCCGCAGTAGATGTGCTCGGTGTGAGGTCTCGCAGCAAGCTATCAAATACGGAGCGCTACGCATCACCAGATGTTTCATCAGATTCGAGGAGTTACCTCCTTTGCACAGTATCACATTAAAGCACTTGTTGCAGGCTGCTGAGTTTGCCTCTTTTGCTGTGAAGTACAGCCAGACTTTTGACCGCTTCCTCTTGGAGTTTTTAATCTGTAGCTCTGCTCTAAAAGAACGTACGTACCTGGACCCGCCTACTATCCTCGGAAACGTAAAATGATTGGCTAGAATCTAAAGTGTATCACAGCTCAGGAAAAAATAAAGCACCGAAATGTGCGCTGCTTTTCGGTCTGGTTACTACCGTTTATGTCAGGATACCGGTACCCATCCCTACACGTTATAAAACATGCCTTTATGTTGGCCGTGATGATTTGAAACTGTGTGAACACATTTGATGAAAAGTTTTTCTACATAAAGAAAAAAATTTCCTCTTATTAAAATCTAAGCTCAAGTTGTTTTTTGGGGTTTTGTTTTTGTTTTGTTTTTTCCAGTTTCAGCTATAAAATGTATTTTATTATTATAATTATATTATTACTATAAATATGTCATTTTTGGGTAATCTTTGCCATAGATGGAGCTCAGCTCGCTGTGTTTTATGATGTATGATTTTTCATGTGATCTATTTAGAAATGGTCACAAACAACAGGGAGACTGCATCACAGACTCATCGCAGCCTGTTTGCATTTACTTTCCTTTGTAGTCGCCCAGCCTGGTTCTCTCTGAGCCAGGAAAAATGAAGGACGAGGAGCAGATTTAAAGGAGGAAAAACTTTTCATATGGAACTAGTGCATTTTCAAAGCCCTCATGGACATTTCTGCTGCTTGTTTGATTCTCTCACAGGTTCACTTTGATCCAGAAACACACTGTGGAGTTCAATCAGGTAGCCATGGCTAACTCTGAGGGTTCAGAGGTCATGCTGAACAGAGTGATGACCAAAGACAACATCGGGGTGGCCGTGCTGCTCGAGGTCAATAAGGACATGTTCTCCGGGGGTAAGAAAGGACTTTCATTTTGTAATTTAGCAGTTTAGGTAATTCCAAGTTGTTTTCTCCTGACCCAAAAATGCCTTCAGCTCTGTTATATTATCAAATTATCTATGACAACATAACCATGCATGTGAAACTGACTCGCCTGCCTCTGTAACTTGGAAATTTAGAAGGTTATAAAACCAGCGTTATTACTTACATGTGATATATGCACACAGCTCAGTAGTTACAGAGCAAGATTTTTTTTTTTTTTAAATCTGATGGTTTTCAGCTTGAAAATTGTGATCTACAATTATTTTTGCCCAAAATATTAAACAGTAAAACTGCAGTAATGTATTTTCCCACAAGGTGTCACAATTGGGTTTTAATCAGAGGCTTCAGGGTGCTTTACAAAGAGAGTTAAGAAGTTACAACGAAGGCTGGAAATGGAAAGAGAGAAAGAAAAGATGTAATGTTTAAAAGACAAGTAAACCGAACAGAATATACGCTGTTAAAAAATTAATTAAGGTACACTCGATTATCACAGTGTAACACAAAGCGAGCCTCCACGCCACTCTCATGGAGTCTGTTCCTGACAGTTTGTCAGAAACTTGCCCGCTGGAGGTCACCGTGTAGGGCGCTGGCAGTGCTCCTCCCGTATCTACCTGCACACAGATACAGGTCCTGCTGTTGGGTCCGGGCCGTCGTACGGAAAATGCGTTTTAGTGTAGTTGTGTCCACGGAGATTGTGTGTTTGAAGGTGTTTTGCCTCACTGTGGCTGATGATGCTCACATAATATCAGTGCTTTAAAGCTTATATGTATTTAATTAGTTAGTTAACTTACTAAGGTTTGCAGCGAGAGACAGGCACAGGCCATTTGCACTCCCAGCGAGCTACAGTAAAACTGTTTGTGGTCGTTCCCTGTCTGGTTTACTGATGCTCACTATATCGCACTCTTCCTTTTTAAATATTTTACTCTGTCAGCGCTTTTAAGTTTCTGAAGTTGCCTCATAGTTCTGTGGTTTACTGCATCTGAAATAAGACCACGATGAGGATTTGTTCAGGGGACTTTTACATCCTATTTATTTTATTTTTAGTTTATTTTTTTTTCATGTGTCAGTGAAAGTGATGTACTATTTTGCTTACATAGCGTCTGTTTTTTTCCCCAGTATAATTTTGTGGAACTATAAATGTCTGTACAGTAAAAGTGTGTAGAATTGTGTAATTCATATATTTTAAAGTCTTATTCTCAAAATAAGTGAAGAAAAAACCACAACTCAGATTTAGAATCATTGTCAGTTGATTTCTTTCCTCATGTACTTTTTATATGCATCTTTCACGGCTTTATTCATAGAACTTTTTGTTCGTAAAAGCATAAATAAAATTCGTTGATCATATGTGAAAACTATATGTGGAAATTAAAAGTTGTTTTTGTGTCGGGCTGTAAAATGCTGATTTCTGCTTTTAAGTTTCTGTTAAGTTGCTGCTTATTCAAGCGGCCACAACAGGAGCTGCAGCTTCTCGGCTTGTCTGCCGTTGTTTCTGGAAGTTGCTGCTTGTGGAAAAAATTTCCTTTCAGGGCTTCTTTATGAAGACTTTTAGGATGTCACATGATCGAGTACAAATGGTGACAACGTTTTTTTTTTTTTTTAAACTTTAAGGGAATCAAGTATTTTTCATTAAGTTTGTATTGGTCTTTAATTACATTTCAGTGAACTAGGGCTGTTCATATAACGATATATATCGGATGATGATATAAAAACGTCTATCGTTTCATTTTACACTATCGTTTGTTTCGTGGTGTCGCAAAATAAACTGTTTACAGCAATATTTTTTTCATGGTTTTGATGGTCACTGTAGTGGCTATATTAATTTATTAAAGTTCTCTCTTTCTATTTAATATAACCACACTACAGACGGACAAGCGCCTGTTTTTATGCGTTGTGGTTAGCAAAAACTACAGTAACAGCATCGCGTGTCCGCTTGTTTATGTTCCACATAAACCTTTCACAATAAAGCTCAACATCCTATTGAGACTTTTCAAAATAAACTGAATCACGTGAAAGAGCAGATTATTTACGGATGAGAAGTAAAAAAGAGCCGCCAGCCGGTGCTAAAAAATAAACCTTAGACTCAAACGTTAGAACAGGCTTTTCCCCGCAGCACGCCGTGTAACAAATACTCACAAAGAAAACGGCGGCTGTTACAACTTGTGTCTAAAAATGTATCGTTTCATGCATCGGTTAAAACACTCGACCCGAGATTCACAGATTTTACAGAAAATGTTACATTTTTGTGATTTATATCGTTATCGGGCGATAGAATTCTTATATCGGGATATGAGAATTTGGTCATATCGCACAGCCCTACAGTGAACTATAGTTTATATAAATGTATGTGAACCTGTTGGGGAGTGAATTTGAACTTTTAATAGAAGTAAAAGGACGTGAATTAAAAAGAGCATGAGAAGATTGTTTTTTACATTTGATCTTTTTTTAATAATGTGTAAATCAAAATTTTAATTAAAGGAATTTTAATTAAAGCCCTACTTGAATTTTTTTTTTTTTTTTTTTTTAAGGCATGAAGCCGCCTCAGGAGAGGCAGCTCATCCTGGTAGCCAACGCCCACATGCACTGGGACCCCGAGTACTCGGACGTCAAGTTGATCCAAACCATGATGTTCCTGTCAGAGTTAAAGAGCATTGCTGAGAGGGCCTCGGGCTCTGTGGCAACGGGATCGCCGACCTCTGACCCGTCCTCAATCCCCATCGTCCTGTGCGCTGACCTCAACTCGCTGCCTGACTCCGGTAGGGCTCTGTCACTTATCAGGAACCAGGGTCGTTCCATATAAATCAACCAAACCTGATTAAAGTTCCCACCTGATACATTCTGGACACCTGATAACTTGACACAATTAATACATAACAAAGAAAAATAGATTTAGCTTGATTAAAATGACCTATCCATGTTAAAAAATGTGAACCTTCGTTATTTTATTTTATTATCTAGTTTTTTCTTTGTTTTTACCGGCAATGGGAAAGTGTCTGTATATTCGTTTGTTGCCAGCGTGGTTTCCATCATCAGTTTCCCTTTAAAGCCACGAATGATGTCATGAGTTTCTTTTCCTTAATTAAAGGATTTAATAATTAAATAAAGTTCTGATTAATATCTCGCTAATGTTCCTGCTCTTTGATGCAGGTGTGGTGGAGTATCTGAGCGACGGAGGAGTGGCCGAGAACCACAAGGACTTTAAGGAGCTACGCTACAGCGAATGTCTGACCAACTTCAACTGCAACGGCAAGAACGGAAACTCGGATGGAAGCATCACACACAGCTTCCAGCTCAAGAGCGCCTACGACAGCAATCTGATGCCTTACACCAACTACACATATGACTTCAAGGTAAAACAAAAACACAAATAAACTCGTTTCCATTTGAAGCCGTAACAGTAATTTATATAGTGCCCAAAATGTCAAAAGTCAAGCTGAGCGAGACCCCCAAACGTCCTCTGTGGAAGGAAAAAACCTTCAAGAAGCAGACTCAGAGAGGGCGTAGAGCAGGGTCGGGAATTTCTGGTCCTGCAAATGTGTCTGACTGAAAAGTTAGAGGGGGAGTTGTTTTCACCCACCCGAAACGTTCCCTGTTCCCTGCCCCACGTTTCAGGACGCCAAGATTCATTCTGTGTTTGTGTGATAACTTGGTCAAAGAGTGCAGTGAGTCACATTGGCTCTAATCAGCTTCTGTGAGAGGACACAGATGTCCCGCTGCAGATGTTCTTTCCCCTTTTACTACTGAGTGATCTGACAGCTCACCTTATCCTGGTTTGAGTAAAGCAACTGAGCTTGACGAGTTCACTGTTGTAGGTCTGCGGAAGTTGGTTGGTGGGTCGTGCCCGATTTTTGTGAGTCAGCTTATGTGTTTCTGTAAGTGAAGTGAGACAGAGTGAGCTCACTTAGAGAGAAGCTACCCAACTTATGAAAAAAATGCTTACCAGTTACTTTCTTTTTTAAATGTAAAGGTTTACATTACTGGATCATATTTATCATGAAATGTGAGTCACTCTGCCAGCTAGTCTTGTTTCTGCATGTTAAGCAAGCCAGGGTTAGGTAATGATTGTGTCTTTATTCTTGAGAAAGCCTTTCCAAAGCAGCAATTATTCATGGTGGGGACCTCACGCATCTGAACCAGAGAGACCCCATCGGAGAGGAAGCTGCTACCAAGAAATAGTGGTCATTGCATCAGTTTCTCATTAATCCACATGAGCTTGATTGTCACGCATGATTTCCGGTTAACAGTACAAACTTTAGATGGAAGAAGCAGGAAGAAGCATGAGTGTATCGGTGAGTGTGTGAATGGCAGCTTGTGCTTATACTGTGCAAATAGCTACAGTGCTGTGTCTGACTGCTACTGTTAACTGTTGAAGATCTGGGTCTGGGTATGTTTGCTACTAGTTTAGTGCTAGCATACTGTTTTTAGAGCCGCCGTGTACAGACATTAGTTTTTGTCCTGACTTTATCATCTTGCTCTAGTAATAATAATGCTCATATTTTCACTAACATCCACTATTTTCCTCCTCGCTACACAAAAACTGATGTGTGCAGGAATTAAAAGGCACAAATGAGGTTTTTTTGTTTTTTTGTTTTTTGTTGTTGTTTTTTTTTGTCCGCCTGTGCGTCTCACAGATAATTGAAGAATTTGTCTGACATCTGTAACAACAAATTTCTCACGTGTGGGACTAATAAAGCTTATCCTATCTTTGGGGCATGTTATAACAGGCGCTGGTGTGGAGTAATATCACGTTACAAATTGCAGTATAGCCTACGCATCCTGTTGTCACCATCTTAATTTGTATCTGTTTTGAACTTTCAAACTTTCACTGTGCTGTAAGCGTCTTTATCATGTAAAACACGTCGATGGTCTGTGGTTTTGAGGAGACCCTCGCTGCACTCAGATGCTGACAGTTTTTAAGCGTGTCACCTCGCAGCGCGGACTTTCCAAAGGAAGAAATAAAGTAAGAGAGAGGAATAAAATTAGTCTCCATGTACACTGGGACGGATGCTGATGCGCAAAGCTCGTTTTCATCCTTGAGGTGTCACTTGATTTTATCAAAAACCACCGCCATGGCTCATTTTGGTGCTTTGTGACCTTTGCGGTTTCAGGCATTATGAAGCTGTCACACTAATACCATAACCCTGTGAGTCAGGGAACAGATGGCCATGTTTCCCTAAACCTAAACAAGAAATGTTTAGTCCCTAAACTTAACCGAGTGCTTTTTCCCAGCTAATAAACTGGCAAATCATGCCTCCGCTACTCCTCCAGCCTCATAATGAGTACTTTGCATGTTTCCAGAGATGGACCGTTACCCTTCATTGGTTGATCGCTGTAGCCGTCGCATCGACAGGGTGTCATCAAGACAAAAGGGCTGCATATGAAAACATGATATTCCTAGTCGTCTCTGCCACGTTAAAATACAGAAAATCACTACCTGCTATATTTATTGTGGATAATGTCGCTGTTTCAGGTGCAGGTTCAGTCGGGTAGATGAACGCGTTACAGCGACAAATTTAACGTCAACGATGAATTCTGTCAAATTGGTTTTTTGTACTGAGGTTTTTTTGTTACTGCCTCCGTTAAATTTGGTGCTGGGAACTCTGTATCACTGAGTGAATTACACAGACTTATAGGTGGGCATTAAGTTCAACCGAGAAAAAAAAATACTGTTGCTGTGTGTTTCACTTTTGTATATCTGAGTTTTGCAGTGGGAGCTGTCAGCGGGAACGGAAAACTTTGAACATCGCGGCCTGTGAGCCGTGATTTTTACCCTTCAGCGCGCTCCGCAGCAAAAACTCGTATTCGCTTTATTTCGTGCGAAGCTGCCTCGCGGTTTTGATTTGTCACATCATTTCAGCTTCGGTTTCTAATGAGTCATCGAGCCAGACAGTTCACAATCAAATTCTTTTCTTCTTTTTTTTCTGCTCTCTTTTTCTTGTCTCACAAATGGTTAATTTATTCAGTATTGGGGCGTCAGTTATTTAACAGTTATTTATTACCTTATTTTTTTTAATATATGTATATATATGTATGCTTGCATGCATGCACAGACTTTCCAGTGAGTTCTCTGTTGGGGAATTTAAGCCCAGATTGGTGGGTGTTTTTGACTGTAATCGTCACATGAGCAATGTTTAGTCCCTCCAGCCTCCACACGGGGATGTCTGAGGTTACAAGTGGGGGCGAGACCTAGGCAGCCAGTGACGGGGAGACCCACAGGGAGCTAAAGCTCACAGTGATACCTCTGAGACGAGGCATCTACGGCCAGCCATTAATAAACCTTCCACAGACTCAACTTTTTTTAATGTAGCTCTTCAGACAGTGCAGACGAGCCATTCTCACTAACCCTGCGTCTGTAAGACTCATCTACTTGTTTACAATTTTAGTCTCTGCCCACTGGCGATATCACTGGCTGAATCCCACGGAGTCACTAACAACACTTTCGGTGATTAATGTTTATACTAATAACGAGCTTGACTCATTGCTGCTTCTCTTAGCGTTGATTACTCATCTGAGGAGCTAATGTGTTCATGCAAAAAAAATAGATTCATTAGAAACTAAATTAGAAACTGGAGCTCTACATCAAACAGGGATTTTCTATAAACACTCATAAAAGAAGCAAAAAACAAAACCAGCTCCTTCTCATTGTGAAATAAAATGACACAAAAATGTAATAAACAGATTAAAAACAACACAATATCAATTAACACTTAAGTTTGGACATCTCAGCACAGCATCAACAAGAACATTACTAGTCACGACACTCGCACTCGTCCACTCGTGGAAGTTTGAGCAACAACCTGAATTATTTTATGCAACCTGTTAAGTGGGAGGCTCAGAGGTAAAGATTTGTATCATCGAGGGGAACCTGCCACGTTGCACTCCAGTGCTAAATGATGTTTACTCTGAAAAGCAAAGAAAAACTAGATTAGGCTTTACGTCATGAAGTGATTGGTTAAACTGCAGGTAATAAGAACAAGTAACCAAAAGTCACCCAAAGGGCCTCTCTGTGATTCAGTGAAAAGGGTGGTGTCATTAAAGAAGAAACACAACAGCCAATCGGTGATGAGGAAAAGAGGACAGGAAGTGATGTGTGGAAAAGTGAGGAAAGGGGTAAATAAAATAGACCAACTGGACCTTTTTAAACATTTTCCGCAGTTGTTAGAAAGAGCTCGGGCTTTCTGTACGAGTCTCGGCAGATTCAAATGTTTTACGGACGAATGACAAACAGCAGATTTTTCTCCTTTCTTTGATTTGTGCGTCATTGTCTCCTCCCCTCGCTGTGGCCACGTGTCTTTTATATACTGATGGTAAAAACGCTCCCTGTGCATTCTCACTGATATTTCCTCCTGCATCCTCCTCTCTCCTCTCCATTCCTGTTGCATTATGCAAGGTGTGCTGAGGTCACAGACAGATGGATGGCACACATTAGAGAAACAAGAAAAGCTTTCTTCCTCGCCTCCTCTGCTTGTAGGAGGCGATCGTGGCTCAAGAGTTGGGAGTTCGCCTTGTAATTGGAAGGTTGCCGGTTCGAGCCCCAGCTTGGACAGTCATTTCACCCGTGCTGGTGGTGGTCAGAGGGCCTCGCCTCTGTCAGTGCGCCCCAGGGTGGCTGTGGCTACAGTGTAGCTGCCATCACCAGTGTGTGAATGGGTGGATGACTGGATGTGTAAAGCGCTTTGGGGTCCTTAGGGACTAGTAAAGCGCTATACAGACCATTTGTAACTTTGGTGCGAGACACCAAAACACGAGAAATTGAGGATGTGCTGCCATGGAAATGGGGAAGCAGTGGATCATTAAATTGGTTGGTGTTGTTTTAAGTGACTCCCACACAGAGTTAACATCAGGTGGTGTTTGTGTGTCTGCAGGGTGTGATCGACTACATCTTCTTCTCCAAGACCCACATGAGCGTCCTGGGCATGCTCGGACCGCTCGACAGCCAGTGGCTCATAGACAACAACATCACGGGCTGCCCCCACCCGCACATCCCCTCGGACCACTTCTCCCTGCTGGCCCAGCTGGAGCTGCACCCTCCCCTGCCCCACCCGCTCAACCCCCTCAACGGGCTGCACCTGCCGGTCCACAGGTAGTGCACCCTGAGAATGAGAGAGAGCGCCCCGCCTACCCCTTTTTACCTCACCTTTTAAACACTGTCCCACCTCCTCCCTCCAGCTTTATACAGGACCCTGTACAGTTCACGTTAAACTCGGACACCATCTGACCGCCTCTAACCCCAAAAGGAGTGAAGTATTTGCCCCGGGTGTTGCTCCTTTTTATGTTTTTGCACACTGTATATTTTTTTTCTTTTCTCCCCTTGAAAAGGCTTGATACCAAATGTTGGGCTTGGGATGAAGTATTTCCCAACGTCTGTTTTGTTGTTTTGTTTTTGTTTTTTTTGATTAGTTGTAATCATGGCCGCTTAAAGATTCTACAATAACAAACTAATACAAACGACTGTTTAAGGTAAAGCTGCTACACAAACGTAAGCATCATTTCACACAGCTGTGAAATTTTTAGAGTACAGACACGTGATCGTATTAATGCTGCACAGTTTATAGAGCTGAAAGCTGCTTTCACTCCCAGATTAACTGACAGGTATTTAATTGAACGGGGGGAGGTCAACACTACAAAAAGAAAAACCTCAACCTTTTGAATGTTATAGGAGAATGTAGAAGGATTGTTTCTGTTGGTAATTGTTTTGCAAAAAGGTCCTTATTTGAGTTTCAAAAAACTAATTTGATAATAAGCGGGGAAATGGGTGCAAATTTTTAAGGATAAAATGTGCAAGCTGGGTGTTTTTTAAAAGTAATGCTATTTAGCATGGAGGTATGCGTCATCCTGGATCCATGTTTAGAATTAGGCCCATGTCACTCAGCATTGTATGAATTTCTTTCACTTTACCTCGGTGCGGTACGTCTTTTATAAAAGTGTTTTCTTTTTGCAAAGGCTTTTGTTCTCTGCAGCTCTGAAGTAATAAAACAATCAGTTGTTCGAATATTTTTCTAAGCCTTGCAGGCGGATTTGCTCAGACACTGCCTTTTTCCTGACATCCACAAACAGTCCGCTTCACAGTTTTGAGCTTTTCATGCTGTGATTTTTTTTTTAAACCCCTGATCTGCCTGGCCAAAGAATCCCCCGCAGCAAGTGACATGTCCTCCGTCAGTAATAAGACCTTTATTTATCGGTGCCAGAGAGAAAACGTATATCGTTTAATGTTTAATGACCAAGAGGCTGAATGTATTTACTAAAAATGCTCGCTATGAATTTGGTTCTCGGAGCCGATTAATGCCAGATCCCTGTGGACTCTAAACTTTGTGTATTTGTGTCAGATGATTAGAAGGAATAGCTCTTTATTCTGTAAGTCGTAACTCAGGGCTATGCTATGCATCCAGCAGCACCTTTCACACTAAAGACTCTCAGAGTCATGTCGTACGAGCAAAACCAAACAGGAAGCTACTGTTCTGAAAAAGCACAGGTAATGTATGTGTTTGCATACGGATATGCTGTTGTTCATCGTGTCGTTATAGAAGTCCCAGGTCTTTGTGCATTTTTGATAAAATACTGATGCACTTTTACTCCCAACCTGGGAAAATCACATTTGTCCTAGTTTTAGATGAAACAAATAAAGCATATTTGGTCAGTTTTAATTGAATAAGAATTTAGTTTGCTTTAAGGCCTTTAGAGAGGCTGACGCGATGAATGATAAGGGATCGGACTGGGTGTCAGTACTACATGTTTTCAGTGCCAGTACAAAGAAAATGAGAAATTATTTTTTAAGATGGAGAGGGAGGAACATAAATGTTTTGGAGTTTTTCCTCAAAGAAATCTCACGATTAAACCAGCAGCTGCAAATCCACACACTAAAATCTGCATCCTGTTTATTATGGGAACTTTGCTCTAGTCTCTGCCCTTTTTAACTCGTTGTGTGATTTCTGTCAGCTGTTAAAGTCTTAAAACAGAATATCACTCTTTCAATGTCAATACACTGCTCACAATTCAGCTATGCAAACTGAGACAAGTGGACATGGCTTGTATTAAAGTGGATGTTATGTGTTTCCAGCTCAATCTACCAGAGTAGCTTTGTATGATTACTGTTCAGAATAATCCTTATTTATCTTACACTGGGCCTTAATGCAGCCTCTTAGTTCCTCTTCTGTTTGAAACGACCAGTTTTAGCTCCTCTCTCATTCAGACCTGGGTTCTCAAAGTACGGCATGTGGACCAGTGGGGGGTCGTATTAACAAGGAAAATTAAAGTACATGTAAAGTGTTCATAAAGCAGCACAGAGGAGAGTTTTAACCCTTCTGTTGTATCTGTCATAACAGACACTGTTGGTGCCAAGAAATATCACCTCATTAAATACCATTAAATTTAAAAACCAGGACAAAAATAATAAACCTAACTATCTAAATGTGTCTGTGCAGCCCCATACTCTTCCTGGTTTAAGACCACCCACTCTTTAAGTCAGCTTTCTTCTGATTGGCCGCCCCTCTGAAACTGCAGCTAGGTGGGGACTCTGTGTCTCAGATGACCAAATTAAGGATATCCATCTTTTGGCCTCATACAGACCTAAGAGTAGAAAAAAACGAATCTTAGTGTCACCACTCAGCTGTTTAGCTCCCTTCCACCTTCTCTTCAAGTCAAATTTCTTCTGATTAGTTGCCCCTCAAAACCTGCAGGTGCCAGTATGACCTTATTTGGCACTTCCTCTCTATTTGGCCTCATAAAGAAACGAGAGTTATAAAAACTGTCTGAAGCAGAGCATCAGAGCAGTCTGAAGCACGGGATTTAAGCTCACGTAGCTCATGTACATATGCTGACTTCATTATTTGAAACCTTGGACATACTTACTATGTACATTGTGTCCTATTATCTTATTTTTTCCCTCATTTCTACACTGGAACAGGAAAAGTTTAAAAGATTGGGAACCACTGGTCTGAACACAGAAAAGTTAAGCTTAGTTAAATCAGAAACCATCTGATTTCAAAGAATGAATTCAAAACATCTGATATTAAAAACCAGCTTTTTCTACACATTTTAACTGGTGCAGCAGGATGGTTGACACTCAGTCCTGTCTGTGCAGGCAGATGTGCCTCTTAGTGATAAACATATCTGGCACATTTCGCACTGTAGTGTGTAGTAAACCTGGATTAGTTGAACCAGTCAAAGCTTTTCCTGTGTTTGAAAGCCATAATTCTGGGATACGTGGCGTCGGCACAGCAAGGCGTGTGACCGTGTAGCTGCAGCTTTAAATCGCAGGTTCTTCACTTTTACTGGCCTTCTGTTGCACATGATTTAACGCTAAGGAGTTCACCTCTGGGTTCGGTGGATTCGATCCCGGTGAGCATTTAGAGGCCTATACTTCACTCCTGAACTAACCTCACAGGGTTTTTATTTCCTGGTTTTTGTACCACAGCTGTACATAAATGAATCTGTCTTTGATGACGGCATGTCTTTCACATCTGTGAGGGGAATGTACTATTCTCCTGATAAAGGGGCGTAAAATTTTCTCACAATTCAAACGTGTACTTGGTGTTGTAATTTTCTTCTAAAGATCTCGTGTGAATACCACCTCCACATTTGTCTCTGATGCTCTTGTAGAGACCGGACGTGTCTCTGTTTCCAGCTCTTGTTTTTGAACTACGGGCATTTTCTGTCTCCAACATGCAGTCTTTCAATTAGTACTTTGTACTACTCAGTATTACCAACATTTTTTTTTTTTTTTTTTTTTTTTTTGAGAAAAACCATAAATATTCTAGGTTTAAAAGCAGCTCGTCTATATGGGTTTTATTTCTCCAGTGTCATCTCAAAGCCTCACTTGCTGCTTTTGTTTTCCTGTCATTTCTGCTTTCACACACATTAAACACCAGTTACGTTCGCATTTATTCCACAATACCAAACTGTCATCACCTGAAAGCAGTTCACTTGTTAATTTTGTCTCTGTAGATGCACCTCATACACTTTTTCTACAAACAATGTGCCTAGTTTGTACAGTTTCTCCAACAGCAACACTGCCCATGAGACCAAGACCCTCAGAGATTAACCCAGCACCATCGCCCAGCCAACACCCTTCGATCCATCCTTCCATCCTTCCAAGCCAACTTTTCATGTGGTGAGATTGTGGGAGGAATTCAGGACTTTCTTTCCCTTCAGTTTCTGTTACGTTATGTAAAACGGTCACTCTCACTTGTTTGTGGTTTCCTTGCTAGGACAAAGATCATCACAAGCATCACGTAGAAATCCTGATGTTTGATGTCTGGCTGTAGTTGATTTTTAATTTTTGTTCCACTGTTAATTCAAACTGACTCGGCTACTGCCCATTAGTCTTTGGTGGTGAATACGATGCCTGGTGATAGTAACTGGGGGAAAGACGCAGACGTTTTAATTTCATTGTCATGTTTGTACTCTGAATTTTATGGCTGTAGGCCAGCTCGCTGCAGAATCTCTACACAGAATTTAAGAAATACAACTAATGAAAAATGGCATTATGGACGAGTATGTTCATTATATTGATTAAAGGGGACCTATTATGCTTAGTCCTAATCCAGTCCACTCTGGAGCATCTTCAGGTGGATTGCAGTTCAAGGTAATCTTTATTTACATCATGTTTAGCCTTGATGCAGCAACTCAGGTATTTTAGCTCCCTTTAAGCCCGTTTTCTACTGATTGGGTGCCCCTCATCAGCTGCAAGTGGGCGGGGCTTCTGTGCCTGAGATGACCATATTAGGTATATTCACTTTCTCTGCCATCATATAGACCCAAGAATAGGAAAACAGGATGTTTGCATCAGTCTGAAGCCTGAACTTGTATTGTACACACTCTGACCTCATTATTACAGACTTTGGCCATGTTGAGCATGAACATTGGATCAGTACAGAGATGGCAGACAGACAGGAAAAAGCAGAATCGGTCTCCTTTAATTCACTGTGGAAAATTAATTAAGAAAGAATTAATTAAGAAAGTCAGAAGCTCAACAGATTTTCAAAGCTGAAGAGCAACTTTCATTTTTCAAATCCGAATTTTAGAAAATTAAAATAAATGACAAAAGCCAGAAATGCAATTCTGTTATTTCTGCAAAATGAATTAAAGTATTTTTAAAGTTTCTGCCTTTCATTGTTGTTTTAGTAATGTGAGGTAAGAGAATAAAAACTGGGCGTGCGTCTTCAGGCCACCAGCTGTCACCAACAGCTGTCTAGCTCTCGAGAGAGTTTTTAAAGTTAATGTTAATGAAGTTAATGAAGGTGGTATGCAGTTCTTCACCACACTGGTTTCCAGTCCAACAAGCGTCCACCGCAGGCAGGAGGAAGCACCCAGTCAGCTTCCCCTGATTGGAAAACGTTCAGCTGTGGTGAACAGCTCTTACCAAAACCAAAGTTTGCCCCATTTTTGGCATTTAAATGTTAAAAAAAAAAAGAGGAAAAGAATAATGTGGGTGACGACGTCATTTCTGTTTAGTTCCTCTGACAAAAAAAGAGAGAAATGCAGATCTCTCCTTTGTAGAATTCCTGTTGGCTTCTAAAATTTAAATTTCAAATCAAGGAAATGCACAAATTTGATTCTGGTAGAAAACTTCACAAGACACAGGATTCCAAGACACGTAAAAAGTGATTTAATCTGAGAAAATTTAGAGATTACATGTTCATCTAACATACACAAATATCCTGTGAAAGTGCTCTCAAACGGGAACTCATTTTCTCGCAATGTTAATTTATATAGATTTATGTAAATCCTGTTTACGTTAGAGCGAAATCTTTAGGGTTTATCACAGCTTATCACATTTGTCATGGGTCCCCAACTGTTAAAAAAGTGAGATAATTAATCATTGGACTACAATTAAAAACGACATAAGGATTTATTGGAGAAAACTAAGGGAACAAAAACATGTTGAATGTGATTTTTTTTTTTGTCTATTTAAATAATTTTCTGAGATAATCCGTAATTCCATATAAATAAATAATGAATCCAATGTGTCAACAAAAATGAAATAAGTATTTTAAACCTGCTTCATCCAGTGTTCAGACTGTGGGAAATGAAATGGCCTCTGAAGCTACGCGATTCCCAAAAACAGTCGTATAGAAAAACCTGAAGCTGTGATATTTACATGAATAAAGTGAGGACTTCTGCAAAGGCTCCATCTGTATTTTATATGTGAGCATCACCTGTCAGTTACAAACAAATCTTCAGAGACACTCCCCCAACAACTCACACCTTCTGTAGGCAATAAAATGTCATTTTTTGAAAACTCTTCTTGTCTGTGCTTTATTTTTGTTTTTTAAAAAAGTCAAAATTCAGGGATACAACACATATTGACGTCATAGCAGTGGGTATTACAAAAATCTTTTTTTAATTAAAAAGTACAAATACACACGTTTAATGCAACAGTAACAGATACAAACTTAAAAAAGTGAAAGGTGTGCAACAATCTTCTTCAGTACCTTCTTCAAATATTAAGGTGGCACAGTTTAAAGGTATTTTTATCAATTCTATCAGAATTTCAAGCATAAAACAATCACATATAGATTATGTGATTTTCTAAGAATTATACCTTTGTCATCAAAGGATAACACTAGAGAAAATGAAACTGTATTCGGGCTGAATACAACAGGCTTGCTACAGGTAATTCAGATTGATGAAGGGAGGAATCGATCTGCCGTGTGATCAGAAGCTAGGTGTTGAAGCAGTGCGTGGCCCAGTGGTTGAGACGGTGTTCTTCCTGTAATTCAAAATAAAAACGATTGAGTTAATAATCAGAATAACTCAAAATAAGCAAATTAGTTTTGGCTCTAAAAATGCCCCCCTTTTGACCGGTAAATACAGAAACTAAGTTAATAGGATTTTGTATAGAAAGTTAGCTAAACGTTAAAAATGCCGGTTCTATGAAATGTTCGCATGTATTCTAAAAGTGATAAGTGTATGACTGATAAAAGATTCTCACTTTTGCAGAGTTTTGAGAAGGCCTGGAAACCACTTGGCCTCTGGATTGACACAGATCTTAGCACCAGACCTCACAGTGATCCTGTTGAAAAAGCAGAAGATTCAAAACATTACTTAAAAATGGAGAAATTATCACGCCGCACAAACTTGATTGAAACTGAAGCAGAAACAAAACTAAGACATGAAGTAAAAGTTTCATTTTTGCTCTTAGTTTACAGTTCTGTGTGTCAGCAGGTAACTTCAAACGTGCATCATCATCATCATCATCATCAGTGCCAGTTATAATACAATAATGTCAAAGTGTAAAAGGGCTTTATTGACATTTACATGGTTCACAGAACAGTGAAAAAGTTTAAAATTACAGTATAAAAGCTTAAAATGAAAAACTCTTAAAGATATGAAGATAAAATACTCAAGTAATAAAGTATATTTCTCAACAATAAAGTACATATAGTACACTTGAGTATTTCAAATGTGTGCATTTTTGTAAGTTTCCACAACATTTCTATAGAAAGCTTTATTTTATTGTGCTCTGCAATCTTTAAAGACACTTTCAATATAAACTGTGATGCATTACAGTAGAGAGTAAAAAGCACCGTTAAGAAACGTGACCTTTGCAAATACTCACATGATTTCAGTTCGGGGGCAGTGTCCTGAAACAGGAGTCACCTCAATCTTCTTGACCATCTTAGCAGAAACAGGTCTCATGGTCGTCTTTCTACAGCGGCAGGTATTTATGGTAAAACCTGAAAAGAAGCATTTCTATTATTTTAGGAGGAAAGAGTTTGTGCAAACAGTAAGAAACAGTAAGAAGCCCCAAAGAAGCCAGTAGATGGACTTCGGGTAATAACCTTCAAACACTCAAAACAATATTTACTTTCAATTACAGGAAAAAGTTTTAATAGTTCTACTAATATTTTAATATTTCTACATTTCTACTATTCTTTGTTTTTTATCACTGATGTAAAAATATAAATGCCTGCAGTATCTCAATATAAGCCGCTCACCAGGCGCCTGTGGCACTTTTATTTAACTGTGTCATTTGCTGAGTGCTGTAGACTGTAGTATATATTTACTCTTTATCATGCTGCTGTAACATAAAAATTTCCCTTGTGGGATCAATAATTTATCGATCTGTCTGTCTAATGTATTTTTAAACAGAATAACTAAAGTAAGACGATAAATATGAATAAAATAATGACCTCAAAATCAAAGGGTATATTTTGCCCTCCTGTGAGATACCAAACTGTACAAATATTCTGAATTAAAGCAGTAATGTTTTCTTACCATGCAGAGACGCAATGCAACAGCAGAAAGTCAGAGCGACCAGCAGGAGCAGTGGCTTGTTCATCTTCGTGATGGTTGTTTTGATCTTTGAGGACCAGTGAGGATGCAAGAAAGAAAGTCTGAGTGAACGAAGTCGAGTGTGGGTTTATAAAGCTGAAAAAGAGGAAGTAAGTTTGGAAACTCTGTGACATTTTCTGTAGTTTTCTGCTCACTGTGCTAAATTTATCAAACACCCCCATTTCGTCACTGCTCAAAATAAAATGTCATAAAAACAGAATTATAAAATAAAATAATAAATATAATTGCATATTATTATATAATAAAAACATGTTGAATTGCATATTATATAATTATAAATGTTATATATGATTACCAATCATGTAAATACTGAGTACATTTAATAGGGGATTTCTTTGATTACTGGATGCTAGCTCCAAATCTAAGGCTGTAAAGATGCTCAGATACACTCAGACACTTCAACAGTTGCACCTTGCTAGTATAAATACATAAATAAAGTAAAATATTTCATTTGGCAGAGCAGCACTTCCGTAATTAAGGGCTGTTAACCTTTTCCGTTTCTGCTTTATTGACTGGGGGAATTTTGTCTCAGCCCCTTAAATTAGACTGCTTCTCATACATGAAAAGATAGATGGACAACCCAGAATTACACCGATAAAACTTATTTACGCGCATCTGCTGGAATCAGACTGGGAACTCCTGATCAATCACAAAATGCTTTTGTGGGTCATAAGAGGACCCTAAAGATTCATTTTTTAAGTCTCCCCAGCATGCCGCACTGTGGTTTAGTGTAGAGCTGCTGTAATCAATCCTAAATAATGTTTTGCTTTAGGTTTATTGGGTTTTTTTACACTTACAATTAAATTTAAATATGATTTTCAAGTGAAAATATCAAGAAAAAAGGAGGGAAAGGAATAAAGGGATCCAAAGCCATTGTTTTATTTTTGGGCTGTGGTTTTGGCCTATGCACATACTTTCCCCCTTCATAAAGTAACAGCTGTGATGACTAATAACACTTCAACATTAAGTAATGCTGAAAGATGACATCGGTCATGACTGAAACTTTCACCACTATATGAGCTACTTGGATAATATCTGCCTCTCTTGAGGGACTTTGAAAGTGGCCTCTGTCTCTGTGCTGGGGATCAGCGTGTCTGAGGGATCTCCTTCCTCCTCTTTTCCTTCCAAGGATTAAAGTTATTTCTTGTTTTACGATATTTTGTGTGTTTACATAAGTTGATGAAGTTTGCACAGCAGGGACTCTTTGTCCAACATTCATCACTGTTAGCAACTTTTTCATTTACAGCAGGGAAGTACCTCTGCACAGGGCTCAGGGCTCTACTCAGTGCCACTTAGTCACGTGACCGCAGGTCGACTAAACACAGTAAAGCAGGAAGCTGCGAGTAGGGGGCAGAGCAAAGTGAGTCTGAATGACATGAACGGTGTTAACTTTAGGTTACTTGCATAAACCTGGTTCTCAGAGTTGCATGAGTGAGATGTGTCACTATGGAATGTGCCTCCCCGCATATTCCTCAGATGCATTTATCTCATTCTGCCAATCCTGATTGGCTGGTGATTGCAATCATTATGTCGGGCAGAGCCACCCACCCTTAAATAGCTTGTGCTATTACATAGTTGTTATTTAAGATAAACACCTCTTGTCGCTTTGCCCCGGCATGAAGGGCTGTCTGGTGAGATGTCTTACTCATGGTACTCTGAGAACCAGGGTTACGCAAGTTACCTAAAGATCTCACTTCTAGCATTCATTTCACCGTCTCACTATGGGAAATGGAGACTCCAGTATTGCCAGACAAGCTTATGTCAAGGACCCAGTGCCCACTACTTGAAGCAGAGACTTCCAACCTGTAAAACTGGACAAAAATGAGAGGTGAAGACCAGCTTGCCTCTGCAAGACCGTCTTGCGGCCTGCAGGCTTGCTCCACCACGAGTGAAGTAAGCCGGAAGGCCGTTTGCTGCCTGCCACCCTATACACCCTACACATATACTATAATCATATGTGTATTGTTTGTGTATTTATACACAAATACTCATATGTATTCGAATAATAATAATAATAATATTAATAATAATAATTAAAAAAGAAAATGCATGAATAAACTTTCTGAATCCTTTATCATCTGCAACTGAAAATAGTTGTGGACGATTACTATACCTTTCTAATGTGACGATGTTGTCTGTTGTTGTTGTCCCTGGCTCTCTTTCTCTGTCTTTCCCTGCCTTCTGTTCCTGTGCTACTGCGAGTACTACCGCCCCCCCCCCCCCTCTGCTCAGTGCAAGCACAAGGCTCACGTGCTGAGTAAAGCGGGAAAAAGTGAGAGAAAGAAAAAAAAACCCACTAGGCTCGCGTCGTTCACTTCAAAGAGTAGGCTCTAAGAGCCGTTTTGTTCACGACCGACACATCACTAGTATACAGCCTTTGTAATTCTTCAGAAGAGAAAGGGAGGGGGGAGGATGCAGACAGGACAATAGGTACAAATACCCCAACCACCTAGGCACATAGGTCGGGTTGGGCTTTAGTGACACCCTGTTACAAGCATAGCCATACCTGTTATGTGTCTGTGAGCGCGAGGAGGGAGAAAAAGAGTGGAAAAGTACGAGCTGTCACCGAGCAGAAACGGGAAATGGAAGCATGTAAATA
This sequence comes from Astatotilapia calliptera, assembly GCF_964374335.1. Taxonomy (NCBI): domain Eukaryota; kingdom Metazoa; phylum Chordata; class Actinopteri; order Cichliformes; family Cichlidae; genus Astatotilapia; species Astatotilapia calliptera. The sequence goes on along the minus strand of NC_137433.1, from coordinate 35,656,524 downwards.
TAATAATAACCACTGCAGCCAAAAAGAGTGCCTGACGAGCCCAGTTGTAAGTAAGCTCTTAAGACTCGACTGTACGCTGTGTTCGTGTTTTCCTCCGAAACAAAAAGTTCCGTTGGAGCAGCCTTTCAACGCCTCTCTCTGTCTCTCACTAGCAAAGTTGACCCAGACAACGAAGTAAAGCTAGTTTTCAGCTACGAGCCCGACACGGAACTGGATGTATTAGCCAGAGGTCTCTTTACGGTTTTACGCCTTTACGGTTCGGAGCCGCGAACCTGTTTTACAGGTGCGGAATAGTTTTCTATACGAGATCGCTGCAGAAAGTGCAGCCTTACCTAATGTCAACCTACTGTTACTCATTTTATATTAAGATTTAAAACCTAGTTGGTATTGGTATGGCAAATAACCTTCAGTAAAAGTAATAGGTCACACAACAATAGTACATTCATGTAGTTGTAAATAGCATGATAATATATTAAGTAATCCAAAGTATTCAGAATACATTACTCTCATTGAGACACAGGCATTAGAGCCATTAAGAGGCTATTGTAATGGAATAGAGTTACTCATATTATGTATTTTAAATATAATTCCGGTACATGTATTCCGTTACTCCCCAACACTGGCCACAATCAGCCCCAGTTTCAGCTGTGGGCAAAAAGGGGTCTGTTCCCAACAGGCTAACTTGGCACATCAGTCATCGTCTGAGACTCCTCATGTTGAAGCGGGTGCAGTGCAGAAACCAGGGGTTTCGATTGCAAGCTGGGCATGTTCCAGCCCAAGGCAACACAAGCAGACCTGGTGTGTGTTCTTACTCGAGACCCCATACCTTGGAGTCTCCGCGTCCTCCAGTATAAGGGAAAGTTGCGATTTTTGCTAGCTGGTATACTAACGTCGAAGGATGTGAGTTAGTTGGCTTGGTAACCTTGGCTGAAGATGAACGGTGGTAGCTGGTGTGCTAAACTGTGCAAAAAGGACCGCCTTACTGGAAGGTAAGTGGTATGACGACCAATCTTTGGTGAAGATTCGGGTTCAGAAGAGACAGGCAAAGGTAGCTAGCACCCAGCAACAGGAAATAGCTAACGCTCCTATCTGTGGAAAGTGAAGTTAACTATTCTAAGAAGGTTGAGATATGCCCTGAAGCAAGAAGAGGTTTTTGAATAACAACTATGTAATAGTGCAAGCCATATAGGCGTTGTTGTTTTAGTAATGTGAGGTAGGGCTGGGCCACATTATACCGTTCACGGTAAAACCGGTACAATGTTACGCAACAATAAGAAATTAAAATATCACCATAGAATATGGCTCATTTGCATGAGCGAAGCCGCTGTCTGGTGAGGCTTGCTATGTCCCTTTTGATTGTTAATGGTTAAAAATGTTTTTTATGAATCACAAGGTATAAAACTACTTAAAAAGACACACACACACACACACACACACAAAGTAACTCGGCCGGAGTGCCTATTTCGGGTCACTTTTGCCAGTCCCAAGTACGGATAAAGGAGGAGGGTTGGAATTGTGACATTGAAAAAACAAAAACTCCACAATGTTTTTTTTCTCTCTCCTACAGCGTCTGTTGCATAGGCATGACCTATTATGCAAATTAGGCGATGACATCATTTGGCGACTTCTAGCGACTTTTAGGACAGCCAATCGCGATTTTACTTACTGAAGAGTTGGCAACACTGCGGAGCAATCTGTGTCCAAAACTCCGTCCTCTTCAGGTACCAAAGTCAAACGAACACTGCGGCACACTGAGAGTTAAAAACTTCTTTCATCTTTAATTAAATGATCAGTGTTGCTGCTTTACCAGGTTTAACAATTAAGTTTAACACCCCGGTATCCGTGAAAACAGAATTTATTAAATTATTAATAATAATTGAGTTAGAAGTTAGCAGAAATTAGCACGCTAGTTTTGCCAGTTACCTAAACATTAAATTAAATTCACTTCCACTGTAGATGAAGACAGAAACTATATAGATAGATCAGAATTTGTCAAATAATCTCAAAGAGATTTTACCTGGATAAATAAAGGACTAATAATAAAACTGTTATCAATGAAGGTGGTATGCAGTTCTTCACCACACTGGTCTCCAGTCCAACAAGCGCCCACCGCAGGCAGGAGGAAGCACTCGGTCAGCTTCCTCTGACTGGAAACTTTCAGCTGTGGTGAACAGCTCTTACCAAAGCCAAACTTAGCCTCATGTTTGCCATTTAAATGTTTAAAAAGAGAGAAAAAAATAAGTTTAAATAATGTGGGTTATGCTGCTGTCTTTGTTTAGTCCCTCTAACAAAAGGACTATCTGGCTCTTTAAAATTCTTCAGTGTACAGGGAGTGCAGAATTATTAGGCAAATGAGTATTTTGTCCACATCATCCTCTTCATGCATGTTGTCTTACTCCAAGCTGCATAGGCTCGAAATCCTACTACCAATTAAGCATATTAGGTGATGTGCATCTCTGTAATGAGAAGGGGTGTGGTCTAATGACATCAACACCCTATATCAGGTGTGCATAATTATTAGGCAACGTCCTTTCCTTTGGCAAAATGGGTCAAAAGAAGGACTTGACAGGCTCAGAAAAGTCAAAAATAGTAAGATATCTTGCAGAGGGATGCAGCAGTCTCAAAATTGCAAAGCTTCTGAAGCGTGATCATCAAACAATCAAGCGTTTCATTCAAAATAGTCAACAGGGTCGCAAGAAGCGTGTGGAAAAACCAAGGCGCAAAATAACTGCCCATGAACTGAGAAAAGTCAAGCGTGCAGCTGCCAAGATGCCACTTGCCACCAGTTTGGCCATATTTCAGAGCTGCAACATCACTGGAGTGCCCAAAAGCACAAGGTGTGCAATACTCAGAGACATGGCCAAGGTAAGAAAGGCTGAAAGACGACCACCACTGAACAAGACACACAAGCTGAAACGTTAAGACTGGGCCAAGAAATATCTCAAGACTGGTTTTATGGACTGACGAAATGAGAGTGAGTCTTGATGGGCCAGATGGATGGGCCCGTGGCTGGATTGGTAATGGGCAGAGAGCTCCAGTCCGACTCAGACGCCAGCAAGGTGGAGGTGGAGTACTGGTTTGGGCTGGTATCATCAAAGATGAGCTTGTGGGGCCTTTTCGGGTTGAGGATGGAGTCAAGCTCAACTCCCAGTCCTACTGCCAGTTTCTGGAAGACACCTTCTTCAAGCAGTGGTACAGGAAGAAGTCTGCATCCTTCAAGAAAAACATGATTTTCATGCAGGACAATGCTCCATCACACGCGTCCAAGTACTCCACAGCGTGGCTGGCAAGAAAGGGTATAAAAGAAGAAAAACTAATGACATGGCCTCCTTGTTCACCTGATCTGAACCCCATTGAGAACCTGTGGTCCATCATCAAATGTGAGATTTACAAGGAGGGAAAACAGTACACCTCTCTGAACAGTGTCTGGGAGGCTGTGGTTGCTGCTGCACGCAATGTTGATGGTGAACAGATCAAAACACTGACAGAATCCATGGATGGCAGGCTTTTGAGTGTCCTTGCAAAGAAAGGTGGCTATATTGGTCGCTGATTTGTTTTTGTTTTGTTTTTGAATGTCAGAAATGTATATTTGTGAATGTGGAGATGTTATATTGGTTTCACTGGTAAAAATAAATAATTGAAATGGGTATATATTTGTTTTTTGTTAAGTTGCCTAATAATTATGCACAGTAATAGTCACCTGCACACACAGATATCCCCCTAAAATAGCTAAAACTAAAAACAAACTAAAAACTACTTCCACAAACATTCAGCTTTGATATTAATGAGTTTTTTGGGTTCATTGAGAACATGGTTGTTGTTCAATAATAAAATTATTCCTCAAAAATGCAACTTGCCTAATAATTCTGCACTCCCTGTATGTTCATACACAGTCCTCTAACATAAACTCAAATATCCTGTGAAAGTGCTCTCAAAAGGGAAGTCATTTTCTCACAATGTTAATTTATATAGATTTATGTAAATCCTGATTACGTTAGAGCGAAATCTTTAGGGTTTATCACAGTTTATCACATTTGTCATGGGTCCCCAACTGTTAAAAAAGTGAGATAATTCATCATTATAGTACAGTAAAAACTACATAAATATTTATTGGAGATAATTAAGGCGACAAAACCATGTTGTCTTTCAGACAAGTGGTGAAAAAGAGTCCAAAATACACATCAAGTTTGCTGAAATTAGTATTTAATAAGAGAGTGCCATTTTTCTATTTAAACAAAAGTCGTGTAAGTCTTTATATTCATATTTGAGTTTATTTTCTGTAGTGGTGACAATATAATGATGTAATGTGTTTGATGTCTGTTTGAAAAGTCTACATAAATTAAGTGGCGTTGGTTAAAGTCAAAAGTCAAAATTCAGGGATACAACACACATTGAAGTCATAGTATTAGAGAAACCAGTTTTTTAATTAAACAGTACTTATACACATGTGTAATGCAACACTAACAGATACAAACTATTAAAAAAGAGAAAAGTGTGCAACAATACTGCAGTCCTTTTTTCTTCTTCAGTACATTCTTACAATGGTAAGGTGGCGCAGTTTAATAGTATTCTATCAGAATTTCAAGCATAAAAAAAAATCACATATAGATTATGTGATTTTCTAAGAATTATACCTTTGTCATCAAAGGATAACACTAGAGAAAATGAAACTGTATTCGGGCTGAATACAACAGGCTTGCTACAGGTAATTCAGATTGATGAAGGGAGGAATCGATCTGCCGTGTGATCAGAAGCTAGGTGTTGAAGCAGTGCGTGGCCCAGTGGTTGAGACGGTGTTCTTCCTGTAATTCAAAATAAAAACGATGGAGTTAATAATCAGAATAACTCAAAATAAGCAAATTAGTTTTGGCTCTAAAAATGCCCCCCTTTTGACCGGTAAATACAGAAACTAAGTTAATAGGATTTTGTATAGAAAGTTAGCTAAACATTAAAAATGCCGGTTCTATGAAATGTTCGCATGTATTCTAAAAGTGATAAGTGTATGACTGATAAGAAATTCTCACTTTTGCAGAGTTTTGAGAAGGCCTGGAAACCACTTGGCCTCTGGATTGACACAGATCTTAGCACCAGACCTCACAGTGATCCTGTTGAGAAAGCAGAAGATTCAAAACATTACTTAAAAATGGAGAAATTATCACGCCGCACAAACTTGATTGAAACTGAAGCAGAAACAAAACTAAGACATGAAGTAAAAGTTTCATTTTTGCTCTTAGTTTACAGTTCTGTGTGTCAGCAGGTAACTTCAAACTTGCATCATCATCATCATCATCATCAGTGCCAGTTATAATACAATAATGTCAAAGTGTAAAAGGGCTTTATTGACATTTACATGGTTCACAGAACAGTGAAAAAGTTTAAAATTACAGTATAAAAGCTTAAAATGAAAAACTCTTAAAGATATGAAGATAAAATACTCAAGTAATAAAGTATATTTCTCAACAATAAAGTACATATAGTACACTTGAGTATTTCAAATGTGTGCATTTTTGTAAGTTTCCACAACATTTCTATAGAAAGCTTTATTTTATTGTGCTCTGCAATCTTTAAAGACACTTTCAATATAAACTGTGATGCATTACAGTAGAGAGTAAAAAGCACCGTTAAGAAACGTCACCTTTGCAAATACTCACATGATTTCAGTTCGGGGGCAGTGTCCTGAAACAGGAGTCACCTCAATCTTCTTGACCATCTTAGCAGAAACAGGTCTCATGGTCGTCTTTCTACAGCGGCAGGTATTTATGGTAAAACCTGAAAAGAAGCATTTCTATTATTTTAGGAGGAAAGAGTTTGTGCAAACAGTAAGAAACAGTAAGAAACAGTAAGAAGCCCCAAAGAAGCCAGTAGATGGACTTCGGGTAATAACCTTCAAACACTCAAAACAATATTTACTTTCAATTACAGGAAAAAGTTTTAATAGTTCTACTAATATTTTAATATTTCTACATTTCTACTATTCTTTGTTTTTTATCACTGATGTAAAAATATAAATGCCTGCAGTATCTCAATATAAGCCGCTCACCAGGCGCCTGTGGCACTTTTATTTAACTGTGTCATTTGCTGAGTGCTGTAGACTGTAGTATATATTTACTCTTTATCATGCTGCTGTAACATAAAAATTTCCCTTGTGGGATCAATAATTTATCGATCTGTCTGTCTAATGTATTTTTAAACAGAATAACTAAAGTAAGACGATAAATATGAATAAAATAATGACCTCAAAATCAAATGGTATATTTTGCCCTCCTGTGAGATACCAAACTGTACAAATATTCTGAATTAAAGCAGTAATGTTTTCTTACCATGCAGAGACACGATGCAACAGCAGAAAGTCAGAGCGACCAGCAGGAGCAGTGGCTTGTTCATCTTCGTGATGGTTGTTTTGACCTTTGAGGACCAGTGAGGATGCAAGAGAGAAAGTCTGAGTGAACGAAGTCGAGTGTGGGTTTATAAAGCTGAGAAAGAGGAAGTAAGTTTGGAAACTCTGTGACATTTTCTGTAGTTTTCTGCTCACTGTGCTAAATTTATCAAACACCCCCATTTCGTCACTGCTCAAAATAAAATGTCATAAAAACAGAATTATAAAATAAAATAATAAATATAATTGCATATTATTATATAATAAAAACATGTTGAATTGCATATTATATAATTATAAATGTTATATATGATTACCAATCATGTAAATACTGAGTACATTTAATAGGGGATTTCTTTGATTACTGGATGCTAGCTCCAAATCTAAGGCTGTAAAGATGCTCAGATACACTCAGACACTTCAACAGTTGCACCTTGCTAGTATAAATACATAAATAAAGTAAAATATTTCATTTGGCAGAGCAGCACTTCCGTAATTAAGGGCTGTTAACCTTTTCCGTTTCTGCTTTGACTGGGGGAATTTTGTCTCAGCCCCTTAAATTAGACTGCTTCTCATACATGAAAAGATAGATGGACAACCCAGAATTACACCGATAAAACTTATTTACGCGCATCTGCTGGAATCAGACTGGGAACTCCTGATCAATCACAAAATGCTTTTGTGGGTCATAAGAGGACCCTAAAGATTCATTTTTTAAGTCTCCCCAGCATGCCGCACTGTGGTTTAGTGTAGAGCTGCTGTAATCAATCCTAAATAATGTTTTGCTTTAGGTTTATTGGGTTTTTTTACACTTACAATTAAATTTAAATATGATTTTCAAGTGAAAATATCAAGAAAAAAGGAGGGAAAGGAATAAAGGGATCCAAAGCCATTGTTTTATTTTTGGGCTGTGGTTTTGGCCTATGCACATACTTTCCCCCTTCATAAAGTAACAGCTGTGATGACTAATAACACTTCAACATTAAGTAATGCTGAAAGACGACATCGGTCATGACTGAAACTTTCACCACTATATGAGCTACTTGGATAATATCTGCCTCTCTTGAGGGACTTTGAAAGTGGCCTCTGTCTCTGTGCTGGGGATCAGCGTGTCTGAGGGATCTCCTTCCTCCTCTTTTCCTTCCAAGGATTAAAGTTATTTCTTGTTTTACGATATTTTGTGTGTTTACATAAGTTGATGAAGTTTGCACAGCAGGGACTCTTTGTCCAACATTCATCACTGTTAGCAACTTTTTCATTTACAGCAGGGAAGTACCTCTGCACAGGGCTCAGGGCTCTACTCAGTGCCACTTAGTCACGTGACCGCAGGTCGACTAAACACAGTAAAGCAGGAAGCTGCGAGTAGGGGGCAGAGCAAAGTGAGTCTGAATGACATGAACGGTGTTAACTTTAGGTTACTTGCATAAACCTGGTTCTCAGAGTTGCATGAGTGAGATGTGTCACTATGGAATGTGCCTCCCCGCATATTCCTCAGATGCATTTATCTCATTCTGCCAATCCTGATTGGCTGGTGATTGCAATCATTATGTCGGGCAGAGCCACCCACCCTTAAATAGCTTGTGCTATTACATAGTTGTTATTTAAGATAAACACCTCTTGTCGCTTTGCCCCGGCATGAAGGGCTGTCTGGTGAGATGTCTTACTCATGGTACTCTGAGAACCAGGGTTACGCAAGTTACCTAAAGATCTCATTTCTAGCATTCATTTCACCGTCTCACTATGGGAAATGGAGACTCCAGTATTGCCAGACAAGCTTATGTCAAGGACCCAGTGCCCACTACTTGAAGCAGAGACTTCCAACCTGTAAAACTGGACAAAAATGAGAGGTGAAGACCAGCTTGCCTCTGCAAGACCGGCTTGCGGCCTGCAGGCTTGCTCCACCACGAGTGAAGTAAGCCGGAAGGCCGTTTGCTGCCTGCCACCCTATACACCCTACACATATACTATAATCATATGTGTATTGTTTGTGTATTTATACACAAATACTCATATGTATTCCAATAATAATAATAATAATATTAATAATAATAATTAAAAAAGAAAATGCATGAATAAACTTTCTGAATCCTTTATCATCTGCAACTGAAAATAGTTGTGGACAATTACTATACCTTTCTAATGTGACAATGTCGTCTGTTGTTGTTGTCCCTGGCTCTCTTTCTCTGTCTTTCCCTGCCTTCTGTTCCTGTGCTACTGCGAGTACTACCGCCCCCCCCCCCCCCTCTGCTCAGTGCAAGCACAAGGCTCACGTGCTGAGTAAAGCGGGAAAAAGTGAGAGAAAGAAAAAAAAACCCACTAGGCTCGCGTCGTTCACTTCAAAGAGTAGGCTCTAAGAGCCGTTTTGTTCACGACCGACACATCACTAGTATACAGCCTTTGTAATTCTTCAGAAGAGAAAGGGAGGGGGGAGGATGCAGACAGGACAATAGGTACAAATACCCCAACCACCTAGGCACATAGGTCGGGTTGGGCTTTAGTGACACCCTGTTACAAGCATAGCCATACCTGTTATGTGTCTGTGAGCGCGAGGAGGGAGAAAAAGAGTGGAAAAGTACGAGCTGTCACCGAGCAGAAACGGGAAATGGAAGCATGTAAATATAATAATAACCACTGCAGCCAAAAAGAGTGCCTGACGAGCCCAGTTGTAAGTAAGCTCTTAAGACTCGACTGTACGCTGTGTTCGTGTTTTCCTCCGAAACAAAAAGTTCCGTTGGAGCAGCCTTTCAACGCCTCTCTCTGTCTCTCACTAGCAAAGTTGACCCAGACAACGAAGTAAAGCTAGTTTTCAGCTACGAGCCCGACACGGAACTGGATGTATTAGCCAGAGGTCTCTTTACGGTTTTACGCCTTTACGGTTCGGAGCCGCGAACCTGTTTTACAGGTGCGGAATAGTTTTCTATACGAGATCGCTGCAGAAAGTGCAGCCTTACCTAATGTCAACCTACTGTTACTCATTTTATATTAAGATTTAAAACCTAGTTGGTATTGGTATGGCAAATAACCTTCAGTAAAAGTAATAGGTCACACAACAATAGTACATTCATGTAGTTGTAAATAGCATGATAATATATTAAGTAATCCAAAGTATTCAGAATACATTACTCTCATTGAGACACAGGCATTAGAGCCATTAAGAGGCTATTGTAATGGAATAGAGTTACTCATATTATGTATTTTAAATATAATTCCGGTACATGTATTCCGTTACTCCCCAACACTGGCCACAATCAGCCCCAGTTTCAGCTGTGGGCAAAAAGGGGTCTGTTCCCAACAGGCTAACTTGGCACATCAGTCATCGTCTGAGACTCCTCATGTTGAAGCGGGTGCAGTGCAGAAACCAGGGGTTTCGATTGCAAGCTGGGCATGTTCCAGCCCAAGGCAACACAAGCAGACCTGGTGTGTGTTCTTACTCGAGACCCCATACCTTGGAGTCTCCGCGTCCTCCAGTATAAGGGAAAGTTGCGATTTTTGCTAGCTGGTATACTAACGTCGAAGGATGTGAGTTAGTTGGCTTGGTAACCTTGGCTGAAGATGAACGGTGGTAGCTGGTGTGCTAAACTGTGCAAAAAGGACCGCCTTACTGGAAGGTAAGTGGTATGACGACCAATCTTTGGTGAAGATTCGGGTTCAGAAGAGACAGGCAAAGGTAGCTAGCACCCAGCAACAGGAAATAGCTAACGCTCCTATCTGTGGAAAGTGAAGTTAACTATTCTAAGAAGGTTGAGATATGCCCTGAAGCAAGAAGAGGTTTTTGAATAACAACTATGTAATAGTGCAAGCCATATAGGCGTTGTTGTTTTAGTAATGTGAGGTAGGGCTGGGCCACATTATACCGTTCACGGTAAAACCGGTACAATGTTACGCAACAATAAGAAATTAAAATATCACCATAGAATATGGCTCATTTGCATGAGCGAAGCCGCTGTCTGGTGAGGCTTGCTATGTCCCTTTTGATTGTTAATGGTTAAAAATGTTTTTTATGAATCACAAGGTATAAAACTACTTAAAAAGACACACACACACACACACACACACAAAGTAACTCGGCCGGAGTGCCTATTTCGGGTCACTTTTGCCAGTCCCAAGTACGGATAAAGGAGGAGGGTTGGAATTGTGACATTGAAAAAACAAAAACTCCACAATGTTTTTTTTCTCTCTCCTACAGCGTCTGTTGCATAGGCATGACCTATTATGCAAATTAGGCGATGACATCATTTGGCGACTTCTAGCGACTTTTAGGACAGCCAATCGCGATTTTACTTACTGAAGAGTTGGCAACACTGCGGAGCAATCTGTGTCCAAAACTCCGTCCTCTTCAGGTACCAAAGTCAAACGAACACTGCGGCACACTGAGAGTTAAAAACTTCTTTCATCTTTAATTAAATGATCAGTGTTGCTGCTTTACCAGGTTTAACAATTAAGTTTAACACCCCGGTATCCGTGAAAACAGAATTTATTAAATTATTAATAATAATTGAGTTAGAAGTTAGCAGAAATTAGCACGCTAGTTTTGCCAGTTACCTAAACATTAAATTAAATTCACTTCCACTGTAGATGAAGACAGAAACTATATAGATAGATCAGAATTTGTCAAATAATCTCAAAGAGATTTTACCTGGATAAATAAAGGACTAATAATAAAACTGTTATCAATGAAGGTGGTATGCAGTTCTTCACCACACTGGTCTCCAGTCCAACAAGCGCCCACCGCAGGCAGGAGGAAGCACTCGGTCAGCTTCCTCTGACTGGAAACTTTCAGCTGTGGTGAACAGCTCTTACCAAAGCCAAACTTAGCCTCATGTTTGCCATTTAAATGTTTAAAAAGAGAGAAAAAAATAAGTTTAAATAATGTGGGTTATGCTGCTGTCTTTGTTTAGTCCCTCTAACAAAAGGACTATCTGGCTCTTTAAAATTCTTCAGTGTACAGGGAGTGCAGAATTATTAGGCAAATGAGTATTTTGTCCACATCATCCTCTTCATGCATGTTGTCTTACTCCAAGCTGCATAGGCTCGAAATCCTACTACCAATTAAGCATATTAGGTGATGTGCATCTCTGTAATGAGAAGGGGTGTGGTCTAATGACATCAACACCCTATATCAGGTGTGCATAATTATTAGGCAACGTCCTTTCCTTTGGCAAAATGGGTCAAAAGAAGGACTTGACAGGCTCAGAAAAGTCAAAAATAGTGAGATATCTTGCAGAGGGATGCAGCAGTCTCAAAATTGCAAAGCTTCTGAAGCGTGATCATCAAACAATCAAGCGTTTCATTCAAAATAGTCAACAGGGTCGCAAGAAGCGTGTGGAAAAACCAAGGCGCAAAATAACTGCCCATGAACTGAGAAAAGTCAAGCGTGCAGCTGCCAAGATGCCACTTGCCACCAGTTTGGCCATATTTCAGAGCTGCAACATCACTGGAGTGCCCAAAAGCACAAGGTGTGCAATACTCAGAGACATGGCCAAGGTAAGAAAGGCTGAAAGACGACCACCACTGAACAAGACACACAAGCTGAAACATCAAGACTGGGCCAAGAAATATCTCAAGACTGATTTTTCTAAGGTTTTATGGACTGATGAAATGAGAGTGAGTCTTGATGGGCCAGATGGATGGGCCCGTGGCTGGATTGGTAATGGGCAGAGAGCTCCAGTCCGACTCAGACGCCAGCAAGGTGGAGGTGGAGTACTGGTTTGGGCTGGTATCATCAAAGATGAGCTTGTGGGGCCTCATGGAGTCAAGCTCAACTCCCAGTCCTACTGCCAGTTTCTGGAAGACACCTTCTTCAAGCAGTGGTACAGGAAGAAGTCTGCATCCTTCAAGAAAAACATGATTTTCATGCAGGACAATGCTCCATCACACGCGTCCAAGTACTCCACAGCGTGGCTGGCAAGAAAGGGTATAAAAGAAGAAAAACTAATGACATGGCCTCCTTGTTCACCTGATCTGAACCCCATTGAGAACCTGTGGTCCATCATCAAATGTGAGATTTACAAGGAGGGAAAACAGTACACCTCTCTGAACAGTGTCTGGGAGGCTGTGGTTGCTGCTGTTGATGGTGAACAGATCAAAACACTGACAGAATCCATGGATGGCAGGCTTTTGAGTGTCCTTGCAAAGAAAGGTGGCTATATTGGTCGCTGATTTGTTTTTGTTTTGTTTTGAATGTCAGAAATGTATATTTGTGAATGTGGAGATGTTATATTGGTTTCACTGGTAAAAATAAATAATTGAAATGGGTATATATTTGTTTTTTTTTAAGTTGCCTAATAATTATGCACAGTAATAGTCACCTGCACACACAGATATCCCCCTAAAATAGTTAAAACTAAAAACAAACTAAAAACTACTTCCACAAACATTCAGCTTTGATATTAATGAGTTTTTTGGGTTCATTGAGAACATGGTTGTTGTTCAATAATAAAATTATTCCTCAAAAATGCAACTTGCCTAATAATTCTGCACTCCCTGTATGTTCATACACAGTCCTCTAACATAAACTCAAATATCCTGTGAAAGTGCTCTCAAAAGGGAAGTCATTTTCTCACAATGTTAATTTATATAGATTTATGTAAATCCTGATTACGTTAGAGCGAAATCTTTAGGGTTTATCACAGTTTATCACATTTGTCATGGGTCCCCAACTGTTAAAAAAGTGAGATAATTCATCATTATAGTACAGTAAAAACTACATAAATATTTATTGGAGATAATTAAGGCGACAAAACCATGTTGTCTTTCAGACAAGTGGTGAAAAAGAGTCCAAAATACACATCAAGTTTGCTGAAATTAGTATTTAATAAGAGAGTGCCATTTTTCTATTTAAACAAAAGTCGTGTAAGTCTTTATATTCATATTTGAGTTTATTTTCTGTAGTGGTGACAATATAATGATGTAATGTGTTTGATGTCTGTTTGAAAAGTCTACATAAATTAAGTGGCGTTTGTTAAAGTCAAAAGTCAAAATTCAGGGATACAACACACATTGAAGTCATAGTATTAGAGAAACCAGTTTTTTAATTAAACAGTACTTATACACATGTGTAATGCAACACTAACAGATACAAACTATTAAAAAAGAGAAAAGTGTGCAACAATACTGCAGTCCTTTTTTCTTCTTCAGTACATTCTTACAATGGTAAGGTGGCGCAGTTTAATAGTATTCTATCAGAATTTCAAGCATAAAAAAAAATCACATATAGATTATGTGATTTTCTAAGAATTATACCTTTGTCATCAAAGGATAACACTAGAGAAAATGAAACTGTATTCGGGCTGAATACAACAGGCTTGCTACAGGTAATTCAGATTGATGAAGGGAGGAATCGATCTGCCGTGTGATCAGAAGCTAGGTGTTGAAGCAGTGCGTGGCCCAGTGGTTGAGACGGTGTTCTTCCTGTAATTCAAAATAAAAACGATGGAGTTAATAATCAGAATAACTCAAAATAAGCAAATTAGTTTTGGCTCTAAAAATGCCCCCCTTTTGACCGGTAAATACAGAAACTAAGTTAATAGGATTTTGTATAGAAAGTTAGCTAAACGTTAAAAATGCCGGTTCTATGAAATGTTCGCATGTATTCTAAAAGTGATAAGTGTATGACTGATAAGAAATTCTCACTTTTGCAGAGTTTTGAGAAGGCCTGGAAACCACTTGGCCTCTGGATTGACACAGATCTTAGCACCAGACCTCACAGTGATCCTGTTGAGAAAGCAGAAGATTCAAAACATTACTTAAAAATGGAGAAATTATCACGCCGCACAAACTTGATTGAAACTGAAGCAGAAACAAAACTAAGACATGAAGTAAAAGTTTCATTTTTGCTCTTAGTTTACAGTTCTGTGTGTCAGCAGGTAACTTCAAACTTGCATCATCATCATCATCAGTGCCAGTTATAATACAATAATGTCAAAGTGTAAAAGGGCTTTATTGACATTTACATGGTTCACAGAACAGTGAAAAAGTTTAAAATTACAGTATAAAAGCTTAAAATGAAAAACTCTTAAAGATATGAAGATAAAATACTCAAGTAATAAAGTATATTTCTCAACAATAAAGTACATATAGTACACTTGAGTATTTCAAATGTGTGCATTTTTGTAAGTTTCCACAACATTTCTATAGAAAGCTTTATTTTATTGTGCTCTGCAATCTTTAAAGACACTTTCAATATAAACTGTGATGCATTACAGTAGAGAGTAAAAAGCACCGTTAAGAAACGTCACCTTTGCAAATACTCACATGATTTCAGTTCGGGGGCAGTGTCCTGAAACAGGAGTCACCTCAATCTTCTTGACCATCTTAGCAGAAACAGGTCTCATGGTCGTCTTTCTACAGCGGCAGGTATTTATGGTAAAACCTGAAAAGAAGCATTTCTATTATTTTAGGAGGAAAGAGTTTGTGAAAACATTAAGAAACAGTAAGAAACAGTAAGAAGCCCCAAAGAAGCCAGTAGATGGACTTCGGGTAATAACCTTCAAACACTCAAAACAATATTTACTTTCAATTACAGGAAAAAGTTTTAATAGTTCTACTAATATTTTAATATTTCTACATTTCTACTATTCTTTGTTTTTTATCACTGATGTAAAAATATAAATGCCTGCAATATTTCAATATAAGCCGCTCACCAGGCACCTGTGGCACTTTTATTTAACTGTGTCATTATATATATATATATTATATATATCTACTATATAACTGTAGTATATATTTACTCTTTATCATGCTGCTGTAACATAAAAATTTCCCTTGTGGGATCAATAATTTATCGATCTGTCTGTCTAATGTATTTTTAAACAGAATAACTAAAGTAAGACGATAAATATGAATAAAATAATGACCTCAAAATCAAATGGTATATTACTGCATTAAAGCAGTAATGTTTTCTTACCATGCAGAGACACGATGCAACAGCAGAAAGTCAGAGCGACCAGCAGGAGCAGTGGCTTGTTCATCTTCGTGATGGTTGTTTTGACCTTTGAGGACCAGTGAGGATGCAAGAAAGAAAGTCTGAGTGAACGAAGTCGAGTGTGGGTTTATAAAGCTGAGAAAGAGGAAGTAAGTTTGGAAACTTACTTCGTCATCACTCACATATTGTCAATATGTCATAAAAGCAGAATTATTAAGTAAAATAATAAATATAACTGCATATTATTATATAATAAAAATGTAGAATTATATATTAAATCATTATAAATGTAACATATGATTACCAATCATGTAAATACTGAGTACATTTAATAGGGGATTTCTTTGATTACTGGATGCTAGCTCCAAATCTAAGGCTGTAAAGATGCTCAGATACACTCAGACACTTCAACAGTTGCACCTTGCTAGTATAAATACATAAAGTAAAATATTTCATTTGGCAGAGCAGCACTTCCGTAATTGAGGGCTGTTAACCTTTTCCGTTTCTGCTTTGACTGGGGGAATTTTGTCTCAGCCCCTTAAATTAAACTGCTTCTCATACCTGAAAATGAAATGGAAAACCCAGAATTACACCGATAAAAATTATTTACACGCAGTAAACATTTGCATCTGCTGGAATCAGACTGGGAACTCCTGATCAATCACAAAATGCTTTTGTGGGTCATACCCACATAGCAGACAGGTCTGGCCCAGATCTGGCATCAAGTTGGCACTTCTGACTGAACGGTGTCATGGCAGGGTGTATGTCAACCAGATGTGGGCCAGGTCTGGCAATGATGACACTATTTATGTTCTCCTATTTTAGTTAGAAGAAACAAATGCCATGTTGCAATACTATACAATACTATAGTATACAATACTATACTATGGTAGGCAACGTTTCAAATGCAGGTTTGTCAGGTTTGTGAGTGTACACTTGATCCAAAACCTAGTGAGGGTTTACTCATATTTACCACTGGGTGTCTTTAGCTCAGGAGGTGGAGCAGGTCACCTACTGATCAGAAGGTTAGTGGTTCAGTCCTTGGCTCCTCCAGACTGTATGTTGTGAGTGTGTATGAATGTAGTGAGAAAGTGTGTGTTTGGGTGAATGTGGCATGTTGTATATAAAATGGTAAAAATGGTAAATGGCCTGTATTTGTATAGCGCTTTACTAGTCCCTAAGGACCCAAAGCGCTTTACACATCCAGTCACCCACCCATTCACACACACATTCACACACGGGTGATGGCTGCTACATTGTAGCCACAGCCGCCCTGGGGCGCACTGACTAAATATGATTATCAAATGAAAATATCAAGAAAAAAGGGAATTAAAGTGACCCAAAGCCAGAGTTTGATTTTTGGGCTGTGGTTTTGGCCTCTGCACATACTTTCATCACTCAGCTGCTCTGCCTGTTGGTGTTGTCTGACTTCAAGGTTATTTCCCTGTCTGAATTAACTAAGGTTGTAAATGCAGCTCGATGTACAACAGCTGGACTCAGGGCTGGACTGGGACAAAAAATCAGCCTGGGCATTTTGACTAGAGACCGGCCCACCAGGTATTACAGGAAAAGCCATAAAGCCTTTGAATGAAAACAAACGCTGTTGTGACAGTGATGTACTGTCTTGTTGGTATATGTATGATTTCTATATGTTGTACATCAGATAAAAACTTTGGTTGTAAGCTTCAGATAATTATTTAATAACAGCCAGACATTTTAAATGAGAATAAGAAAGAAAAGTATTTCTTTGTTCCCCCCCCCCCCCCCCATTTCCTTGTTAATGCCCTACCTGGCCCCCTGGCAAAACTTTGCCAGAGCCGCCCCTGCACAGTTACCAGCTGTCAGCTACATAGAAAAGGATCCTGGGGTTATTTGTCTCTCAGAAACAGTTCATAACTTCCCTTCAACTCATTCATGTCACCTAAAAGGTAAACCTGTTTCTCCATCACCTGTTCAGCTCTGATGATTCAGTAAGGACATCTCCTGGTTTCATCTTCATGTTTCCCTCTCACCACATATCCAAACCAATATCATGACCAGCAGCTTTTACAGCTGTGGCTCCACATCACTCCTGTCCTGCAGCAGCTTCATTGGCTCCCGGTCAAATATCGTATCAATTTCAAAATACTCTTGTACACATTTAAGGCTATTCATCATCTCTCTCCTCCATATCTCTCTGATCTGGTTCAGATCACCACCTCATCTTAGATCTTCTTCTTCCCTTTCTCTCTCTCTGTCCCCTCCCCCCGTCTTGACACCGTGGGGAGCAGGGCTTTCAGCTGCTCTGCTCCTCAAATTCCCTCCATTTAAGAAATATCTCTTCCTTCTCTCTCTTTAAGCCCCAACTCAAAACTCACTTGTTCAAAGTAGCTTATACCACATAACCTCTCCACTCTGCTATTTTAACTTTGTTTTATGTCTTATGCTTTTATGATTGTGTAAACTGCTTGCTTTTATGTTGCTTTTATTATTCTGCTGTTTACAGTGTCCTTGAGTGTTCTGAAAGGCGCTTTCAAATAAAATGTATTATTATTATTATTATTAATGCTGAAGGGCGACATCAGTCATGACTGAAACTTTACTTTCACCACTATATGAGCTGCCTGGATAATATCTGCCTCTCTTGAGGAGCTTTGAAAGTGGCTTCTGTCTCTGTGCTGGGGATCAGCGTGTCTAATTTACACAAGCGTTTTTTGAATAACGACTGTGTAATAGCGCAAGCTATTTAAGAGTGGGTGGCTCTGCCTCACATGGTCGTCGCGAACACCAGCCAATCATGACTGGGATAGGTGTTTCTGAGGAATACACAGGGAGGCACATCCTATAGTGAGACATGGAAACAAATGCTAGGAATGAGAACTCTTCAGTATTAGAAGCTTTGGTTATGTGTAAAATGGTAAATGGCCTGTATTTGTATAGCGCTTTCACTAGTCCCCCTAGGGACCCCAAAGCACTTTAGCCATCCACCCATTCACTCTCACATTCACACACTGGTGGAGGCAAGCTAGAGTTATAGCCACAGCTGCCCTGGGGCAGACTGACAGAAGCGAGGCTGCCATACTGCGCCATCAGCCCTTCTGGCCGACACTAGTAGGCAGTAGGTGAAGTGTCTTGCCCAAGGACATAACGACCAAGACTGTCCGAGCCGGGGCTCGAACCGGCAACCTTCCGATTACAAGGCGAACTCCCAACTCTTGAGCCACGACCGCAGCAGAAAAGGTCTCATTTAATGCACTGTTAAAAAATTACTGTTAAAAATTACATGTTAAGCAAGTCAGGAGTTCCACACACTTTCAGAGCAGATGACCAACTTTTATTTTCTAAATCTGAATTTTAAAAAATCCCTACACTGTTGTTTTAGTAGAGTGAGGTAAGAGGACAAAAACTGGGCATGTGTCTTCAGGCCACCAGCTGGTGCTACTCTAGCTCTCAGGAGAGTTTTTAAAGAACCACATTTAAAACTGTTATCAATGAAGGTGGCATGCAGTTCTTTACCACACTGGTTTCCAGTCCAACAAGCATCCACCGCAGGCAGCGTCCTCTGATTGGAAAACTGTCAGCTGTGGTGAACAGCTCTTACCAAAGCCAAACTTAGCCTCATGTTTGGCATTTAGGCTACCCATATGGAAAAGATCTATATAAATCTTATAAAGTTTGTATCTGTCTTGTGTGAAACTTGTATGAAAAGCATATAAGAGTGAAAACGGATATAAGATCCCTTGAAAAATTATATAATGAAACTTGTATGTTTTGGATACTTACTAAAACAATATATGAAAGTAATGAGGAAGTGGCCACTTTCATGAGTAAATCATATAAGTTTTTACTATTTCTTTTCCATATGGCTAAGTTTAAATACCGATTCCTCTAACACAAACATACAATTCTGTGAAAGTGTTCTCAAAAGGCGGATGTCATTTTCTCGCAATGTTAATGTTAATTAATTTACATTTATGTAAAGCCTGATTAGTAATAGCGAAATCTTCAGGGTTATTGCAGCTTATCCTTAGAAACACTTTTCATAAGTCCCCAACTGTTTATCGGTGTAAAACTGATATAAAGCCATATAACTTAGGAGCTACAATTCTACCATGATTGTGGATTTTCAACATACAGAAAGGACCACATGAAGATGAAACTCATCATGTCATGTTTGACCTCTGACCTCTCCTTCAAGGTCAATAGATTTATCTGAGGGTCAAACTGTTTATATACAAAATACAATACTATTGCCTTAAAAGTAAATACTTCCCAAAGAATAGTGCTTTGTGTTTTTATGTTTAAAGAAAACTTTAGAAAACTTTGTTGCCGAAATTATAATTTTAATGACAACAAATCAAAGCCAGGATTTTAAACCTCCCACACAGTCCCGAACCCACCATCACCACCACCCACACCCGCTGCAGGCAATAAAATGTCATTTTTAAGTCTTTTTGTCAGTTCTTTATTCTTATCTTTTTTTATATAAAAAAACAAAAATCCAAATTACAACATAAATTGAAGTCATAGCACCCTAGTGCTAAAGTGACAAAAACCATCCTAACCAACATGCTAAAATCATCCATTTTTAATCAAACAGTACAAATACATGTTTCTTAAGTAAGATATGGTAACACTAACAGATACAAAACATATAAAAGTTCAAATCTGTGCATCAATACTGCAGTATTTCATTTTCTTCAATACATTCTTTAAAATGGTAAGACAGCGCATTAATACTATCAGGTATAAAAGGTCACATTTCGATCATGGTATTTTGTATATGTTGTAATTTTTTTTCCCTTAAACACTAAAAATAAATGAAACTGCAAAAAGGTTCAATACAAAACAAAAAGACAGTGACATAAACAATGGAAGGTGGGTCAGCCTTCCTCCGGTAATTCACAGCTTGATGACTGAAGGCATCGATATGCCACGAAACGTGATCAGAAGCTAGAAACAGTGGTTGGCTCAGCAGCTGGGAGGCCCTTTTTCCTGTAATCAAAACAAAAGGATGGAGTCAGAATAGCTGGAATAACCAATAACAATCATACAAATCAGAAAGCAGTGACAGATACAGTAAACTAGTATGTGTTTTCCTTCCTTTAGACACAATAAATATACATAGGAGTGAAAAAAATACTGTTTGTTTCCAGGTAGCTAAGATAGATAAATGTAGCATCAAAATTCATTGAAAACAGCAACTCAGTTAAAAAGATATTCTCAGCAAGTTAGGTAAACGTTATTTATGTCGGGTCTATTAAATGTGATTATATGTGTTGTAGGTGATAAAGCTCCTTACTTTTGCAGAGTGTTGAGAAGGCCTGGAAACCACTTGGCCTCTGGATCGACACAAATCCTGTTACCATTCCTCACGGTGATGCTGTGAAGAAATTAAAAATGGAGAAATTAGCACATTGCACACATTTGATTAAACCTGACACAGACTTAAAAGTAAGAAATCGAAGCACAACTTTCCTTTTTGCTTTCAGTTTACAGATCTGTGTGCCAAAATGACACCAGACATCAGACCAGTGAGAGTTATAATAGAGTTGCCAGGGGCTCTATTGAGTGTTTCAACTTCCTATTATAAACTTTCACCTAAAGCTTCAGGAAAACATTAGATTAGCACAGTACATGTGAATTATTAGCTAAAATGTACTCATAACTTTCCCGCTCTGGCTTTGTAGCTAATACCAAAGAGTATTTCAAATTGATGCTCTTTTTAAATTTACCCTGCGGCCCACTGAGAATCTGTGCAACCCAGTGCTCCAGATCAGTGCAAGTACTCACGTGATTTCAGTTCGGGGGCAGTGTCCTGAGGCAGGAGTCACCTCTATCTTCTTGACTGCTCTAGGAGGAATAGGATTCGCGACCGTCTGCCTACAGCGGCAGGTGTTAATGGTAAAACCTGTAAAAAAGGATTTAGTTATTATTTTAGTCTTTAGTAGATTAAACCAGTCTGACTTTGTTAAGGCTCAAAATTACTATGCATCTATATATGTTTGTACAAATCTTGCAACTTTCAGTCCCATTTCAAAGTTTTTCAAAGCACTAAGATGCAGCTGAAAGCCCCAGAGAAGCCAGTAAATGGATCTGTTGCTCTGTCTTTAAGGTCAGGTATTACCCTTGACACTCAAAACAAGTGTCACGGGTAATACCTACAACCTACTTAAAAAGCTTGTTTTTTTATTGTACTGTACTTTAATGCATTTAAAAAAACCCAGAATAAATAAACTATGACATCATGTGAACCAAGACAAGATAAAATGCATTTAAAGACGATAAATATGAATAAAATAATGCCCTCAAAATCAAATGGCATATTTTGGCTGCCCTCCTGTGAGATACCAAAATGTACAAATATTTTTAATTAAAGCAATAATGTTTTCTTACCATGCAGAGACGCGATGCAACAGCAGAAAGTCAGAGCGACCAGCAGGAGCAGTGGCTTGTTCATCTTCGTGATGGTTGTTTTGATCTTTGAGGACCAGTGAGGATGCAAGAGTGAAAGTCTGAGAGTGAATGAAGTCGAGTGTGGGTTTATAAAGCTGAAAAAGAGGAAGTAAGGAGGGAAACTCTGTGGCGTTTTTTTTTTTGTAGTTTTTGCTGACTGAGCTAAATATGGCAAACACCACATTTCATCACCACTTACAATATAAAAAACTGAGTCATAAAATAAAATTATAAATATAATTTCATATTGTTATATAATAACATTTTATTATTGTATTTAGGGTTATATCTAAATGTAAATGTAGTGTACAATTAATATTGGATTTCTTTGCTTACTAGATGTCGGCTCCAAATTTAAGGCTGGAGGTAAAACTCAGACACCTCATCAGTCTAATAGTGCTGGATTGGACATCCCTGAGATTTTGGTCCACATTGACACAATAGCATCACACAGTTGCTGCAGGCTTATCAGCTGCACAAGATCTACCATTCTTCCATATCCCAAAGGTGCTCTACTGGATTGAGATCAGGTGACTGTGGAGGCCAGCTGAGTACAGTGAACTCACTGTGATGTTCAAGAAACCCGTTTGAGATGATCTCAGCTTTGTGACATGGTGAGACAGAAGCAGCGATCAGAAGATGGGCACAGTGTGGTCATAAAGACATGGACATGGTCAGAAACAGCACTCGTGTTATTTAAACTAAAAATAAATATCCCCTACACCATTAAACCATTACTACCAGCTTTGACTATTGATACAGGCAGGATGGATCTGTGCTTTCAAGCAACATTTTCCAGTCAGGGAAGGTGCACAGCAATCCAAAAGAAACAACAAACAGAATCCAGGCAGGAAGACTCACAAGAAAGGGTTTCAGACAAAAGGGGAAGATGGCACTATTTATACTCTATACATACAAATAAATGAGACATAGGTGCACACAATGGACACAATCACAGGGGAGGGAAAAGTACACACAAAGCACAAGACACAAAGGAGTACCGAAAAAAAACAGGGAGCAACTAATACAAAGATTAAACACACACCTACGTATTGCAAGTTTACACTATGGGAAGGCTTGAAAACTTGTACTAGAGAGTCAAAAACTAAAAACATGAAATGAACTTAAGTTTCTCTCATGTGACTGGATAATTAGACGTTTGTGTTATTGAACAGGTGCAAACAAAGCAATTCGTGTATATTAGCAAATATCCTTTGAAGTTATTCTGGAAAAGGAAAAGGATGGTGTCAGACAAACTGCATTTTCTCTGTTCAGGCTCAGCTCTCTTATATTCACCATAGTGCACTTTGAACCCACAACCAAGGGAATTGTGACCCATTTGGCTTTCACGGCATTAACACAAAATATTAATTGGTTCAGCGATCAGATGTTTGCTTCATAGCTGTAAAAATGACCAATCAGTTACAGCAGGTACAACCAAACATGCACTGGGTGGAGGGCCAGCAGGCCAAAAAACATATACTAAGGTGGTGCATCATGGCTTTTCTTTAGGAAGGCATGGATATAAAACTGATGACTGGACAGTTCTGTAAACTGCAACTGTTGTGGTCAAGATTCGTGGAAATTCAGGCCAGAACAGATTTAGTATTGGTACTTCACACTGGGTTTAACCTGCCTGGAATCAGGAACAGAAAATACAACACTGGTGCTTAAGAACAACTAGACTTGGCACAGCAGCACTTCTGTATTTGCCTCTGAGGGGCTGCTAACCACTTCCTCTTCTGTCAAGTTATTAAATGGGGGATCTTGTCTCTGACCCTAAAATTAGACTGTGCTTCTCGTATATGAAAATGAGATGTACATTCCAGCAACAAATAAAAATGATCTATGTGCAGTAAATGTTGGGGACCCCCCTGATCAATCAATCTTGTGGTTGGATAGAAGAGAACACTAAAAAAGTTGCGCTTTTAAAGTCTACGCAGCATGCCACATTCACCTGCCTACAATGACTGTAATAAATTCAACATTCAACACTTGTGTTGCATTTCGGGGAGTTGCAGTGGAGAATAACAGGAAGGGACTGAATAACACCAGCGCCACTCAATCATTGTATAAAAGACAGTGTTTGTGCTCTGATTATACAGTTTTGATCTGGTGTAATTAAGTCTAAAAATTCCCAACTTTGTAATTTTTCCACAACTGTAAACCCAAATTTAAATATGTTTTTCTACTTCCCCCCCTTCATAAAATCTCTGTGGGGTGACTTTATTTGATGTGTGGCTGTAATGACTGACAAGCGTCCCAGCACAGGTAGCTGTAGCTACTGGTGTCTGGAAGGCCTCGTTCACTTTTGGACCTCTTCCATCAAAAATGCTTTTCTTTAAAAATAAAAAAAAAGTATAATAACCCACAACACTTCTAAAACGCATTTTTAATGGATTATCTTACAAAATTAAGATTCAAAATGTTCAAAACCAGTGGGTGATGTCAGCATGTCCATCCAGTCTGTCTATCGTTTAGCATGCACCGAAGCTTTTATTTTGGAAATCTCATGTCTTCTCTATACTGTTCTTGTGTTTGACTTCCTGTCCAGCTTTCATGAAAGTCTGATTCCCGGAGTTAGTCTCTAGAGTCTCCATAGACACAAACAATTGCAACATGGCGAAACTTAAAATTAGGGAAAGTTGACAAAGTGCAACACAAACTACAAACTGTTCACCTTCAAAGTAAAAATTGTGCATTACAGCTGCAACACACGTGCTTCAAACTGCGCATCTTTTATTTTGCAGGTGAATGGTCTTTATTTCCAGTTTGCATTGAACTTTTCAGTGTCACTCCCATTCAGCGACTATTTTGTGAGTGTTTGCAGACAACTTATCGTTTTCCATGCAAACTACTGTGAACCACATCAACCTGTTATTTACCGAAGCGACATTAATGACTGCCAGCAACCTCCAGAAACTCTTGGCTACACTCTCCTGTGTTGTTTTCCACCAGTCGCAGCAGATGGCTGCTCCTCCCTGAGCCTGGTTCTGTTGGAGGTTTCTTCCTTTCAAAAGAGAGTTTTTCCTCCCCACTCTCTCCAAGTGCTTTCTCACAGGGGATTGTCTGATTGTTACGGTTCTCTCTGTAATATTGTAGGTTTTTACCTTGCAGCATAAAGCAATACAGTAAAAATTGTTTTACAAACTGTAGCACAGAACAAACTGGTGAGGCATGGACATTTCCTTTGGGATTAATAAAGTATTTCTGATGGTTTTCTAAAAACTTAAATATCTAGACTCATTTGTGACGCTGCTACTCACAGGTCAATAAGGTCACAGTTGTTTTGTTTTGTTTACTCCAGCACTTCTTTCTAAAGCATTGTCATTTTATGTCACTTTTGCACTTATGGTCCACTTTGATTCAGGTTTAAGTTGGCATTAGGGTAACTAAAACTTATGCTAACTTATGCAAAAAAAAACAACAACAAAAAACGCTTAGCTGCATGATGGGTGAGCTGTACTGTAGTCATCAAGTCAACTCCTCGGAGAACCCTTTTCTCATGAGGTGACAAAACAGTCACCTTATGCAATCGTAATTTTCCTAACCAATTTCAAGCATTAAATCTTATTCAGCACATTCAGTTTCCCATTTCTTTGTTATACAGAATAAGGGAGTAGCAATGTTGATTCCTTTTCATTTTTCCGAGTAAAAAAGATTGACCTTTATGTTACTACTTTTAGAAAATTATGGCAATTCCTCTTTTGATTGAGGAATTGACTGAGTCATTAAGGATTGGCTTAATTTACACAATCAATATTAAGACATGAAGACAAATGAACACGACATCTTTTTACCGGCTCTAATTTTGTGTTTCAAACCTGCTGGTTTGTACTGACTAATTGCCGAAACCAAAAGTGCTTCTCTAATAATTATATCCTGAGTCATTCACCAATGTGCTTTTGCATAGAAACGATACTTCACACCATCTCTGTGATAAACAGGAAACTGCGGATGCCAACGCATGTGTGAAATGTAACGTTTCCTTAAAGTAGAAAAATCCTTAATTTGACACAGAAAGAATGTGAACACAGAAAGGTCTGTTGATGGTGTATAGGATTTCCTTTAAATATTCAAATGTACAGTGGAGATCAACAGAGTGGGAGAAGTGATTGTTTCAATTTTTGTTTTGATCATGTACATTGTCACACCCTGCAAAAATTATGAAATAAAAAAGAAAACTGTTGCATTTATTTCACCTATTCAGCATAAAACCAGTTACAGTTTCATCATTTTCCCTCCTACACACAAAAATCCGATTTCCTTAAGTTGTACCCTTTAATTGAAGCAGCATTCAGATATCAGGCTGAGGTTTGCCATGTTATAAACACTGTCAGGCCTCAAAATGTTAAAAAATATATATTATTAGCTAAACTACATTGTGATCGCTGCAAATATAGCATTAGACAACATTAAGTGTCTGCAAAGAGCAATGATTTTTTTCAATGCTTCTTCTATTCAATTTTATTTATATAGCGCCATATCACAACAACAGTCTCTTCAAGGTGCTTTATAATGTACGACAAAGACCCTACAATAATAGAGAAAATACCCCAACAACCAAACAACCCCTATGTTCAAGCACTTAGCAACACTGGGAAGTAAAAACTCCCTTTTTAACCCTTTCATGCATGAATTATGACAACCTCAATCAGGATTGTTTTCTTAGGTATTTTTTATTCATCTGATTTTTGAACCTTATTTTTTTAAACATGTACTTTTCAAAGAGTCTTTTACATGTTCACTTAGGTGGACAACATGGAGTGATACATCAGTGTCCAATGTAGTGGTTTATGTGCGTGTATACCATCAACACTGACACAAATACAAGAAAACAGCCTTTGAATAACTGTCCACTGTAGTGACCACTATGTGTGAAAGGGTTAAAGGAAGAAACCTGCAGAAGAACCAGGCTCAGGCAGGGCCAGCTATCTGCCGTGAAAGACTGGAAAAATGACACTGTGGAAAAGAGGCAGGAATGAGTAATGACTAATAATTAAATACAGAGTGGTGTATAAACACATGGGAAGCAGGTTATTTGGACAACCTAATAATTACACTAGTCCATCCTAGATGTAATAAATGCATTAACTCGTTTTTCTGAATCTCTCTGAGAAAGGATCTTTCTAACTTTAGAGATATTGCACAAATGGAAGAAAGCAGTCCTACATATTTGTTTAATATGTGCACTGAAGGACATATCCTGGTCATAAACGACTGTAAGGTTCCTCACAGTGTTACTGGAGGCCAAGGTCATGCCGTCCAGAGTAAAAATCTTGCAAGACAACATGTTTCTAACACTTTTAGGGCCAAGTACAATAACTTACCTGAATTTAGAAGGAGGAAAGGATGTCATGCAGGTCTTTATGTCTTTAAGACATTCTAGCAATTTAAGTAATTGGTTAACTGGCTTCATGGATAGATAAAGTTGGGTATCAGCTGCATAGCAGTGAAAATGTATTCTATGCCTTCTAATGATACTGCCTAGAGAACCACCTATAATGCAAACAGAAACAGTCTTAGCACGAAAGGCTGTGGAACTCCATAATTCACCTTTTTGTGCTGTGAAACCGGACTGAAAGTCTTCAAACAAACCATTCCTGCATGTTTATAAGTGGAGGAGTGCATGGATCTCTACAGCTGGCAAACCAAAATAGAAATCACTTTCAGAAGATCAACTTGCGGGGGAAGAAAAGAAAAGCAGGTCCCGTTCATTGATCAAACAATCTTTCCTCTCTTCAGGTTAAACAGAGTGAAGAGATTTGTGGCTTTTGTATTTGAAAAATTTTGGTCATTTAACATGGAAACTTAACAAGTTTGCACATAAAATTAAATCTTGGGAATTAACTTCATTTTCTTTATTTTCAGTTTTCAAAGGGAGGAAGAGCGTGACATTCATCTCCTCCTATTCTTCAACGTGGCCATATTCTACTCTTTTACATATTTGTATCTTTGGGATCTACTAGTGTAGCTCTGCACAATTCACATTTCAAAATGATCCTTATTTACTTTGGCTGGGCTTTGGTCCAGCCCCTCAGTTCATCCTCTGCTAGAAGCAGGCTGCCTCTGTAAATCCAACCCTTGCCTGATTAACTGCTTATTTTCTTAGGGAAATGGGAAATGGCTAGTTTAAAACGATTTATATATGTGATTCAAACAAGCTTGAAAGGCAGTATTTGGTATGACCACCTTCTTTTTTCAACACACCCTCTTAATCTTCAGGAATAGTTCTCCAGTTTTCTTGAAAGACATTCAAAGCTCTTCTTTGGATGATGCCCCAATTCTTGGAAGAAATGAAAAGTGGCTCAGTGCTGTACTAAAACCTAAAATAGAGATACAATGAAGAAAGCTTTAAAAAGTAATGCATCTCAAACATTACTCATCATGATCTGATCTAATCGGGTTTCGCACCAACTTCCATGCCAGCTTGAGTGCATTTCAAGCTTTAAGTATCACATGCAGAATAGAAGCCTTTCACCTCCATGTCTCAGACTTCTGGACCTTTTTTTTCTTGGCCTTTACTTCAAGTCAGATGATCCAAAAATACGAAGTTTGTTTCAATTCTTTTCTTTCTTTCTCTTCAAGGGCCGTGTGCTGCAAAAGTAGATCAAAAGTATCCAGCAGATTAAAAAAAGCTAAGTTCAGGAAAGCACACTTGACTGCAGACACTTCCTCCTCATGACCACCAGTGCAGCCCTCACCACATAAATCAACTCTGTACTCTATTATTGGCACTTTTGAGATGCCACCCTTTTCAAGCAAAGAAAATGCACTTCAGTTTCCCGACTTTCAACATCCGATAAAAGGTCAGCAACCCGCCCACACACACACACACAAAATGCTGATTAGAAAAATAAAGTGACTGCTCTGTTCAGCAAGTTTTGAACCCAGTTCACTGCCCTTTAATAAACAGATAAACTGTACTTTTTATGCCATTTAGCTGCATTAAATAAAGTCCTGGAATTATGGAAAACCTTTATGGAGGTAAATGTTTTGGAACCTGTGGTGAACTTCAAGGTCCTCCTGTATTTGCATCCAGATAAAGCTTAACAAATCCCTAAAAATCCTGCTTTACATTTGTGTTTCAAGTAAATCTTGTCCATAATACCTCAGACTGTTTGGCCTAAATTGTGACCCACATTGTTGGACTTCATTTGGGCCTGAACTAAGAGTGCTCTGGTGAGTCTGGCTCACTACTTGGCCACAGGTTTACCATATATGGGCAATCCTGTGGTTCATAGATTTCAAATGAGTTGTTAAATTTGTGGCACATCTGGCCAACTTTCCCTAGCCCTTCTCAAGCATGTGTGCACACAACATTTGCATGTGCCGTAACTCATCTGCAAGTGCCAAAATAGCTCAGCACACAAATTTACCTGCTATTAGAAACAAAGCGAAACAGCTTTTACTTTTTATGCTGAACTTTAAGAAGCACATGAGGAGGTAGGGGTATCATTGTCAAGGTCTACCATCAAAAGACAGCTTTATACTTATAAACATAGGAAGTTTATAACAAGGCACAAACCACTGGTTACGCTCAAAAACAGGAAGGACAGATTAGACTTTGCTAGAAAACATCTAAAAGAGTCTGCACAGTCCTGGAAAACAGAAAAAGGAGAGAAACAGCTGATGATCTGAACCAGCTTCATCTGTGATAAGGTGCCAAATACGGTGAAGGCAACATTACGGGCATGTATGGCTGTCGGAGGAGCCAGGTCACGAGTGTTTACTGATGATGTGACTGCAGAGAGAAGCAGTCACATCATCCCCTTTAGGTTACCCTGAATCCCCCCTTAGTTATGTTGTAATATGTAGGCTGCTGGGGGATTCCCATGATGCACTGAGTATTTCTTCAGTCACCTTTCTCACTCAGGTCTGTGTTAATAGACCTCTCTGCATTGAATAATACCAATTATAAATCTCTGTCTCTCTTCCACAGCATGTCTTTTATCCTGTTTTCCTTCTCTCACCCCAACCAGTCGCAGCAGATGGCCCCGCCCCTCCCTGAGCCTGGTTCTGCCGGAGGTTTCTTCCTGTTAAAAGGGAGTTTTTCCTTCCCACTGTCGCCAAAGTGCTTGCTCATAGGGGGTCATATGATTGTTGTTGTTTTTTTCTCTGTATGTATCATTGTAGGGTCTACCTTACAATATAAAGCACCTTGAGTTGACTGTTGTTGCGATTTGGCTCTATATAAATAAAACTGAATTGAACTGAATTGAATTACAGGGCTGTATTCTCTGCTCAGTTTCCGCCAAATAACTGAAAAGCCGATCAGACTGAGCTTCACATGACGTGATGATCCAAAGCACCTGAGCTGAACCCGCTCAATCAGGATTTCAGGAAGTAATAAAAAAAACATAAAACAAAACTTGTCATTGTTATAGTCTTATAGACCTAACTGTATAAACCTGTACTTCCCTCAACAAACACAGCTGACACTGGAGCTGGTTGTGTGTGCTGGCGAGAGAGCAATTCAATTTTATTTGTACAGCGCCAAATCACAACAACAGTTCCCTCAAGGTGCTTTATATTGTAAGGTAGACCCTACAATGATACATACAGAGAAAAAAACAACAACAATCATATGACCCCCTATGAGCAAGCACTTTGGCGACAGTGGGAAGGAAAAACTCCCTTTTAACAGGAAGAAACCTCCTTCAGAACCAGGCTCAGGGAGGGGCGGGGCCATCTGCTGCGACCGGTTGGGGTGAGAAAAGGAAGACAGGATAAAAGACATGCTGTGGAAGAGAGACAGAGATTAATATCTCTGAAATCAAGCCATCACAGTGTCCTTGATATTTGGAACCATTTTTATCACAGAAACAAAGACCTCGGTTCATATGCACATATTTGTCTATTAGCCTCATCTAGTTACTTCTGATTTGAGATGTAGCTCTTGGTGGGGGTTTGTAGTTTCTCTGATCATTGCACAGTCTGAGCTTGAGGTGAAGTTGCTGGGACATCTACTCCTGGGAAGATCAGCAGCTATCTCGAATGCTTTTGTTAAATAAATAATGGTAAAGTGTATTATGTCATTTATTCTTCATCTGAGGGTCCATTTAGGTAATTTTCAGAACCGCTAACTAAAACGTGTATATACATGTATAAACAGGTTATTTGTACACTGAAGAGTTACAAATAATATCACGGGTGAGCACAATCAAGGAATTGGGAAGACAGATGCAAAATAAAACTACTTTAGTCGTTAGTAAAGTAAAATAGGAAGCGATCCGAAAGACGCAGAGTAAACAGAGAGACAGAAAGATGGGACAGAGGGAGGAACAGAAACACAGGGAAATACAAAGGGAACCCAGAAAAGAAACCTAAGTAAATTAAACACCAAGAACTCAAAAGCAAAACTACAACAGTGAAACCAGCTAAGCATGCATTTAAAACCGATACAAGTCTGGAGAAACTGTGGGATATTCTGTTCCCATTATCTGTGAAGAGACCAGGGTACCAGAGGTGGATCTGCCAGTTCGGGTGTTTTCCAGTGACGCAGGTCCTGCTAAAGGATGCCAGACCTTCATCCTGTTTGATTTTGACATGTTGGTCATAAACATGCAGGAGGTCGTTTTGTCCAACTCCTCCTGTTCTTTCTTGCAGATATGAGTCCTGCTGCTTTCTTGATGTCCTTCTGTGGTCCTGTGTAGCTCTCCTTGTGTCTCATAGCTTCTCCTCCGCACCACTGAGAGTGTGCCGGCAGACACAGCAACCCTTCCTTGACAGCATGTCACAGGAAGGGTTGGTTCGGATGCATGACAGCGTGTATCCTGGAAGAGGAGTTGGACTATCTGTGCAACCTGAAGAGTGGATTAGCATCTCAGGCTAGAGGCAGAAACAATAACACAAGCAAAAACAATAAAAGGAATAAGGTCTGCGGCCTGCAAAACATCCCCTCTGTGGATGGTTGTCTTGCTGTCGTCTCTCCAGTGCACCTGCTGTCTGTTCGATTTGAAAAGCAACTGAAATGGATTCAGTGGTTTTTGCTTCTTTATTGGACAGACTAATATCCCTGAAGAACGCCTGACTTTGCGTATACTGTGATGATCGAGTGCTTTTTACGAGCGTATAATGAAGGTGTGAACACAAGAGCCAAATTTAGACACCACAATAACAGCAAACTCGAACTAAGAATCCAAATTCCTGAATACCACAAAACCCACAAATAACCCACCATCGGGCCGACCACGGATTTACTCATGTGTGCAGCCTCAACCTTGAAAGATTCACATTTGAAGTTTGAAGGGGGTGATGGTCACCGTGACTCATTTTTATCATTCTGAGACGATAATGGAAACTTCAGACCCCCCCCCCTCCTGCAGCCTGCCCACACTTCCATGGTTATTCCACTTCCTGCTCTTTTCATTGCTGGTTTGAACATATGTACACGTTTCTGACTATGTTCTGTTTGTTTATGTTGACATGAAAAAAAGTTCCACCTTAGAGTCTCAGACCTTACGCCTTTTCACTTTCCACTTGGAAACAAACTAAGCTCTTCGGCTTAGCTATTCATCTGGGTAGACATGCAACCATAAAAGGTCCCACATCCTATTTCACAGTAACTGTCACTTACTGCCATCTCTATCGTGCAGTTAACACGTGGGATTCTTGATTCCCCAGCTACAGGAAACTCTCTATCTGTTAATGCCATTTAGACCAGAACTGTGAGGTTTGAGCTCATAAACTGTAGCTAATGCCTACGACGCTTCGAGGTGTTAACCACACATCTTCTCTGTATCAGTAAATGAAAGAAAAAACACTGTTTCTGAGCAGAACTGAAAAGAATAAAGTCCGGGCACTCGTTTTGCTGACTGTCATATTTGATGTGTGCGCTGCAATTCAAGATTACAGAATCAAAAGGTGCTGCATGTTTATGCACTGGGGTGAGACTGGAAAAGCCCTCTGTAAATAAAGTTTTTGCAAAGTTATTGCAAAGCTATGAAGGAAAGATGGCGAAAGTGCTGACTGTGCATCGTAGTAAGCTCGTCAGTATTAGGTAAGAAACGAGGACGAGACTCGATATTTCGCAAAAGTTGAAAAGTTCTTGTGTTGCCAAACCGAAGGCGATGAGGGAATCCCACCTAAGATGTAGCCGCTGTGATGTCACCAGCCTGTCGCTCAACTCTGAATTTACAGCATTAACGTTTTGGATGCCGTAATGTTGGATTTTTGCTAAAGTGATCATATTTAGATATGAGGGTGCTAAGGTGCAAGTCATGTGAAAAACTGTCTTTCTTAACACAACAGTGGACGTCCCAGCAAATTCGCCGCAAAGTCAGACTCTGCAATGTTCAGAGAAACTGCAACAAACAACCCCAAACTCTGCAGGCCTCAGCGAGCATGCTGAATATCAGGGGTCCCTAATCTCAGTCCACGAGGGCCGGTGTCCCTGCAGGTTTTAGATGTGTCCTTGATCCATCACAGCTGATTTAAATGGATAAATTACCTTCTCAACATGTCTTGAAGTTCTCCAGAGGCCTGGTAATGCGCTAATCATGTGATTCAGGTGTGTTGACCCAGGGTGAGATCTAAAACCTGAAGGGACACCGGCCCTCGTGGACTGAGATTGGGGACCCCTGCTGAATGTTAACGTTCATGACCGTCCAATTAGGGGTGGGGAACTCCAGGCTTCAAGGGCCGGTGTCCTGCAGGTTTTAGATCTCACCCTGGGTCAACACACTTGAATCACATGATTGGCTCATTACCAGGCCTGTGGAGAACTTCAAGACATGCTGAGGAGGTCATTTAGCCATTTGAATCAGCTGTGATGGATCAAGAAAACATCTAAAACCTGCAGGACATCGTCCTTTGAGGCCTGGATTTCCACACCGGTGGATTAGAAGAAAGCTTGTTTAGAAGAGCTAAACATAACAGTGCGGCTCAGGTTTGCAAAGCTGCATCTGAGCACAGTTCAGGCTGTGGCAGCTGTCTTGAATATTTTTCCACTTGTGAATAATTTTCTTCACTGTAGAACGATCGACTTCTAATGGTTTGGGAAAGGACTTCAGTAACCTTCCCAGACGGAAACAGCTGCTGCTCCTCAGCATTGTGATAACACACATCTGAGCGCTCCAAACATGCAAACCACAAAAACATCTGCTTCTACAGAGGCGTTCACACATGTTTATAATCAGTTAATCAAGTTCATTTGATTAGCAGCACCGGGCTGATTCTTATCTTGTTGATTCCTCCGGAAACATTAATGATGTGCTCAGTGTTTTGCACGACTGCTTCTGATGCACAAAACCTTAGAATGTAAAGAGGCTGTACTTTCTTTTTACCACGACTCTATTTGTTGGTCTTCATTAATGGTGATTTATTGTGTAAAGACATTATAAGATAAAAAAAAACAAAAAAACCCAGAAATACACCAATCAGCTGAGCCCTTCCTCTGCTGCATACACGAGCGCTCTGTGATGCTGGGGAGATATTATGAAGTAACTCCCCTTCCACATAATAATATTTTCCATATCCCCACCACTGTGGGATGATAGGGGAATTTGTTGACCTTACATTTATCAGGAGGCACGTGTTTAATAAGGCCGTGATGTCTACGTGTCACGAACTGTTGTGTTTGTGTAGTAATACCAAATCTAACAACTATAAATCTCACACGGACACACCGCCCCTGAGTTAAAGACTAAACTAGTGCTGAAACTAATCAGCTAAACTGAAACTGAACAACAATTAAAAAAAAAAAAAAAACTTTCCCAAAATGAAAACTTCCCCCCCCCCAAAGAATAACTCAAAGAATTAGGGTAAAATAACGCTTACATACTGCTCAAAGTTTATGGTTTGGGTCAACTTTCTAGACTGCAAGTGTCTAGAGAATCATTTATAGTGTATACATAGCCTGAAATTAATAAATGAACAATTGATCCTGATTAATGTTTCAGAGCGCAGGAATAGTTCATGTTCACATGAGAGCATGTCCTGTTTTTCATCATAAATATGAATATTAATTCACAGAGCACAAAACATGCTTATTGTCGGCCAGTCTGTGGCAGGAAACTTTATGTGGGTTTATGTGTGGGTTCCCACTCTCACTGAAATGGCAGATCAAGCACATTTATGATCTTATGACTTCTCCCAACTCCCTTTCGTTATCTATTAACTCAGAATAAAGTGATTTTAATTTGTCAGAGGTTCAATTTTTTTATTATGGGGACTTAAGCTTGCAGTTGTAAATGTAATGTATTTGCTTTTATATTGCGCTTTCCTAGTTTTACTGCCCACTTAGACTCCCTCCCAGTTTCAAGTTACCTGTTAACTTAACATGCTTGTTTCTGGGTTGTGGGAGGAAACTGGAGGAAACCCACTTCAGGTACTCTGAAGTGGTTCAAACATCCACACAGAAACTCTCCTGCCAGGATTGGAACCAGAATCCTTGAGCTGATCGTATGAACCACTGTAGCACTCTGCTGCCCTATTTCTAACTCAGCAACCATCTCTCAAGGTGCCCTTTGACCCCTGTATGTTCTGTTCCTTATGTGCTCATGTCCAAGTGTCATCATTCCCGAAAGTTCTCTAAAACCACCATCATGCCTCAATTTACAGAAAATTGTGCCAGCTATATAACAGTATTAAACTTTTTTCTTTTTCTTTTTTTTTTTAATTGTGCATTTTGGGCAGCTTTATAAAAATTAATTAAATTTCAGGCTGAAAAATGATATTTAAATTATTTTTGCTGCTGTCACATTTGACCAAAAGAGCATGTAAGGGTCAAATTTAGGGATTGAATTTAAACCTATAAGTCAAACTTTTACTATACGCTTGTTAAAAAGAAACGACTGAAGCCTGATCTTAAGAGTAGAGAGGATGATAATACAATACAGTCAGATCTTTAAAATATGATAACTCTGGCAAATGCATTTGAAGTCTAATGCAGAAGCAAGTGGCGATTATTTCCCTCCGGTTATTTACCAGCTGAGCGAAGAGCTGATACGGTTGTGTAGAGCGCTCTCTGCTGGTGGAGTTGGAGGATTGCACTTAAATAATTTGGCCCAATATTGAAGGA
Organism: Astatotilapia calliptera; assembly: GCF_964374335.1. Taxonomy (NCBI): domain Eukaryota; kingdom Metazoa; phylum Chordata; class Actinopteri; order Cichliformes; family Cichlidae; genus Astatotilapia; species Astatotilapia calliptera. Next base: position 35,620,767 of record NC_137433.1, on the reverse strand, counting down.
GTATTTTCATTCCATAATTTGGATTATATATAGTAGGATGATCCTGGAAATGTATCCACATGCTGTTATTGATATTACATCTAATATATTGTCTACGTTTTCAAGCAAATCGACCAATGAAAGCTCTGAAGTTCTGAAAATGTTGGACCAGAAGATAAAAACATCAAATGTTGTGATCTGTTGAGCTTTGAGGAGACCACGGATCGGACCAGAGGTGTAGAGTTGCTCGTGTTTTGCTAAAAAGTGACTGCCAGTTTTTCCTCTTATGACTCTGCATGAGCAGGTGTTCTAGTAGCTGCATTTTCAATACAGAAGAGACTTTGCAGCAGATTATAGAGTCAGTATAAAAACATTTAAACCATTCTAGTAACGATGCTATGAACTGCTGTAACTTTACAGCTGTGGTTCATGTAGTTTCAGTGAGGTAGACCTTAACAAATGTCTAAGATTTGGTGAAAAATACTAATAACAGAAAACGGACGGCTCTTTCTGTTAAGCATCCTTGTGACTCTGTTTTATTATATTATATATATCATATTATATCATATTAAGATAATGAAAAACACAACGACAAACTCGGGTTAGCTTTTTATTGTTTAGAAGTCATCTTTTAAAAGAAATTGTAACTATTGTGTGTTTGGAAATACATTTCCAACTCAATCTCTACAAATTTAGGTTACACTAGTTTCGTTATAATAGAAGAATTTGCTAAAAGAAAAAAACAAAAGCACAGGGAGGCGAGTTGTGTGCATAGCTTATGACAAACCTCCAAACACAACCAAAACCATATAAATAAAGGCTTTAAACTAAATCAAGAGGCTCTGGTGACCCTAAACTCTGACTAAAGTGGTTCATCCCCAAATGTGAGAATAACTAACTGTGTGATTAATAAACTATAATAAAATCTATAATGAGCATAATGTGAAGCAGAACAGGAAAAAAGATAACAAGTTCACTGATAAAGAGTCTTAAAATCTTACCTTTTAAAATAGTAAACATGGAGAGCAATTTGTTGTTTTTCTCAGTTTCATTTTACTATAAATTCTTAAACCTCTGCAGCTACGGCGTCTCTAAACAGCTTCTCAGAGCCCATCAGGACGCCTTTACAAACTCCAAACCTAAACACTAAAAATGATTTCTTATCAGTAATTTAATCTAAAACTGTTGAGTCTCTAATCTTTAAAATACAATAAGGGGCGAACAAATTATTTAAAGACAACAAATAAAACAAACAAACAAAAAAGGCCGGTTTAACTGTCCTGCTCTTCTTCACACAAAAAAAATGTTTTTTCACATTCCTGTTAATCAGATAAACAAAAATCTATTTTACTTTTGAGTAACTGAAAGCTCTCTTAAAGAAACTGGTTAAAATGTATATAAAAGAGCACAACACTGAAAAGATAAGATCCTTTATCACTGTCTGAATTTCTCCAGGCTGGTTATCTATGAGAAATCTATGTATTTCCATTATATTTTTACACATTTAATAAAGAAAAATATATTTTATTCTTCAGCAAAATGACCTGTTTTAACTCAGCCATGAGTTTAGTAAACATACAAGGCACAACTTTTATGTAATTCACAGCATTATCAGCTTTTTTGATTGTTTTACAAAAGAAAAATAAGATTTTAAGACTCTTTCTTTAGGATAGAAATCTATTTTCCATCCTGAGGTGGAAAACTTTGTAGAGCAGCTGAAACCTTTCTTTAAAAGAAGCTTAAACCAGCCCGCTGGTTGGCAACACAGAAACTCTGCTGATCTGCTGTTAAACAAAGCACCCTGCAAAGCCCTGTCCCTCCACCAGGGGGCGACAGAGGCTTTCGCAGCAAAAGGCCATCGCTAGTTTACTGCATGGAGCTAGTGTTTTTCTGAGGAGAGAATTAACTAACTGATCGTCGATGTGAGTGAGCAAAAGTGCAGCTTGAAACTTAAGCATGCTGAAGTGAGTAACCCCTCAAACAAACAAACAAACAAACAAACAAACAAACAAACAGTTCTCTCTTCACCAGCACTCGGACTTAACAGTTTTCATCGTGCTTTAGGGTCATTTAAGAGAAACTTTACAGGCACAGAGTGGTTGTAGTGATTTCCCTGATCAACAGGAGACGACTTCAAACTAAAACAAAAAGTTTCTGCTCAGTGTTGTTTTTTTTTTAAACATCTGGATCACATTCAGTGTTGATTTGGTGCCTTCAATGGGAGATCAGATGCTTCAGAATTGGGCACTTTTTAATCATTTATGCGCAGAGAGTTATCCTGCTTGGCTGCTGAGCCTCAGATGAGGACTTCTGGAGATGGAAACCTTTCCATAATTCTTTTTTAACAAAGGCGCCCTTCCCTGCCCTTCTTACTGCGATCTGAGAGGTATTTAAAGGCAGCAGTACGTATTTTCATGCATGTAGTACATGAAAGTTTTCAGTACGTACTGCATCCAGTTAGTGTTCAATCGATTACTGCCATCTTAAACGTGCATTTTAAAGGAATTTTGGCAGCTCTGAAGCTAAAAACACGTTGGATTAGTGTATATTTATTACAAAGCTTAATAATCAGCTCAATGCTTGAAATATTTTTTAATCTATAAAACCTGCTGTTACTGTGTCACAGCAGCAGCTCAGGAGAAACGTTTTTGTGCATTTTTGCCGCCTTTTAAACGTCACAGAAACAGCTTAACGGAGCGCAGCACGAACGCTGCCACAAACTTCACATAAAGTGCACACTGATGAGGTTTTCCTCTCACGGCGTCAGACCAGCTGAAGCTCCAGGAAAAAAAAAAAAAAAAAAAAAGTCAAGCTGATGCACGTGCTGGTCCACGTGTCGCCTCTCCTGCTGCTCGGTTTAATGGCTCTCGATCACCACGGGCTCGTAGCCACCAGCAGGCACCCTGCAGGGATCCAAACACAGAATCAGAGTTAGCAATAGCAAGCAGAATTCAGTTTCAGAGTTTACCGTTTCTCCACATTAAACAGTGAAAACAGACATGAAAACGGATTAAAAAAGAAAGTGGACTATAGGACTGAACTGTGCATGTTTCACATTCAGATGCATGATATATGCTTCTAAATGGAGAACGGATGTGCTGGTTCACACTAGCAGTAATTTAGCCCTCGTCTTATACTTGCACTTTATGATTTCATGTTTCTATGATCCATGTTTGACCTCCTCTCTCTCTGGTCCAACCATAATGCTGATTCTGTTCTTGCGAGTTATTAAAAACTTTTATCTTCATAATAATCAGTTTTGTTGAAAAAAGCAAAAAACCCTCCTACAAATAATTGAGGGAACACTGGATCATCACAGTAAAACCACTTCAGGGAAATCAATCTACATAGTCAGGAAGCATAAACCACAGTGAATCCATTTCTCTCTCCTCATCCCTCCTCACTGATTGTTCTATAGTTTTGCTTTTTGTTAGTGTGCTTATCACCTCATCACAGCTTGAGACAGGACCTGCAGCCCCGAGAAGGTTTGCTCCATCAAAGCACAGTTTCAAAAGTATTACGGCGATACTAGGAGAGGGGCTGTTACACAAGAAGAGCTGGCAACGCCATCGACCCAGTAGTAGAACTGCTATCTGCTCCTTTGTGCAACGAGGAGCTGGGGGAGCCAGAGCCCTACAGAAGGACCTCCAGTGAGTGACTCATGCATGTTTCTAAGCAGACTGTCATAATCAGACTTCATGAGGAGTCGAGCATCCTCTAGTGGGACCTGAGCTCAGAACAGCACAGTGTACTATAACTGGAAGTTATCATTTTCATACAGCAGCTGAAAAGGACTCACAATAGTTTATGCTTCTCGACTGGACAGACCGATTTACCTGACATTTAACTGAATGAGTTCTAGTGCTCCATAACTGCTGTGAATTACAGCCATAACTCTTAGAAAAAGGAAGAAGCCACCAAATCATAGGAGCCTATTTGAGCTTCTCATAAGAGGGAGAGTGACATAGAGATGGTGAAACAAGGGGAAGAGGATGACAGGGCTTTAAATTCATATTTCAAAGTTGGGTCCTCAGAGGGAGATTTACGGTATGTAAATTATTACATTGCTGTGATTTTCCAGTATTTTTGGAAACCGACTAGACTTCATGCAGCTCCTGCACTCCAATACTGAAACTCAAGTTCTGGGAAGTGAGAAATAAACCAAAAACAAAGACAGCAGAGCTCCTCACCTATTTCCAAGCCTGATGCCGCTGAGCGCCGTGGTTCCGTCTCTGCTGACGAACAGGCGCAGGTTGCTGTCTGAAAGTCCAGAAACACAGAAACTGAGTTAAGGCCAGCTGATGGAAACCAGAAGGCACAGCGAAGAGAAGGTGACGGAGCACAGAGTCGGAAAACTGAAGAAGCGCTCGGGCCAAAGATGGTGCAGCAGCTGCCTTTTTCTGCTTTTAGGCATCAATGAGCTGCTGTCAAATTAACTGTGAGAGCTTCATATGAAGAGATTCACTGTAAACAAATGAGGCCTTACTGAAGAGTTACAGTCTGCAGCTACGGCTGGTGATGACATCATTTCCCACAAATTCACATCAGCTTTACACAGACTACAAATTGCCGGTAAAGCGTGAATCTGCGTTCAGCACCCAGTAAACTTTTTGAAAACACTCCGGAAATAAGTAAACTGTATATTCTCTGAAAAATTATTGTACTAAGCAGCATGTTTTTGATCTTTTCTTTTTTGTACCTTCAGTGTGGCTGATGTCTGCAAAGTTCTGGCTTTGGACGATTTTCTCCACGATGTCGTCGGCATCCATGCGAGTGTCGTTCACCCAGGAGGGGTGACTCTCCACCGAGTCCTGCTTCCTCCTGAAACACAGTGAAGAATGAAGATTGTGTAGTTTGAACAGAACTAGGCTACCAATCACACGACCAAGCGTACTCTGTGTGTACCTCGGAGGCCTATTTGGGGGTAAAACTGGTCGTGGGGGTCGAGGGGGTCTCTCCGGACGTCCAGCGTCCTTGTCCCCATCTGGGGGGGTGTCAACCGTGAAGCACAAGCCCCCGGAGGTGCTGCTTCCTGTCGAGGTATTTCTGCGATGCGTGAGGTCCGACAGGCTGGAGGAACAGGAGTGCTCCGTGCTGTATCCTGCAGAAGGCCGTGAGGACATCAGTGTCAGATGTTAAACAGCAGCGGTGTTAAAATCATGCTCACCCCGTCATGGATGAAACATCCGTGTGAGACCTGAGATTGTGTACCTGAGATTTTGCTGTGCTGGCTGGCATAGCTGGAGTTACGAGAGTGACCAGACTGGAAAGCTTCTGCGGGAACCGACGGATTCACCTCAGATTCCTCCAGGAGTCCTGAAGGTACACAAAGAAGAAAAAACCACCACTGTTACCACCTCATACGTGATAATAATTGGTAAAAATGTCTGTAAAGAGCAGACATAATGCAGTCTTTTCACTTTCGCAGCAGAAATCTAACCATCTATATATTTACGGCTTGTGGTTGAGGATCTGCACGTTTTCTTTGCATGGAAAAGGTTAACAAACTCAGCCTTCCAAGTCTGAAACGAAAACAGGTTTCTTTTTTTTTAGTTTAATTCAAACCTAAAATCCTAAACGCAGTCGGCTAGTTTTCCCATACAAAGAAAATTAACTCTGGGAATTTCTGGCTCCAAGCAAAACATCTGGCTGAGATTTAGGAAAGTTGGGCCGAGATCTAAAAGATTGGAGTCCAATTTCAAGAACACATTATCTGATCTTTCATACTTTTCTTAATCTCATTTGTTTTAGACATTACTTCAGTGGGATTTATCCTTCAGTCTGACAGTTTGACAGATGCCACCGAGTTCAGGAGCTGTTTGGCTTTAACATTCGTGGATGGTTATGATGAAGAGAAATCTGTCCGTGGATTCAACTCAAATCTCTTCTGACTTAAACTTCACTGCACCTGGAAAACAGCTGTGGGGGTGTAAAACCATTTTATTGATTCAGAATCCAAAGAAAATCTGCTCATCAAATTCAAATCCTTCCAAATATCTCCCTAAAACTCAAGATAAACAGTAAAGTACACCTTTCACCTTCCAAGTATAATATACTGATCATTTACATATTTGCTCTTTGTATTACCAGTCTCTTCCTCTCAGACATATTGTGCTTTTCCTTATTTTTCTGTCATACTAAACCTGTTAAAATGATGAAAGGTCATATAAAACATGCCCAAGGTTTAGGCTTCAGCCTGCTACAGATGCTCAGTTTCAGTCCTATTTCTTCGTAGCACACGTCGTGTACCTGAGCTGATGATGGAAGGCCGATGTTTGGAGCCTCGGCCCAGGGAAACCCCTCCCGGCGGTCCAGGCTCAGCAGTGCCCTCCCCCTTGCAGTCCAGCTGCAGGGTGTGCTCCTGTCCTGGGATGGAGATGGACTTTGCTGTGCTTTGAGGTCTGCAGGGTAAAAAAAAAAAAAAAAAAAAAAAGAGAAAAGATACACAGCTTATCAGCCTGGGACAGACTAAATGGGGACAGAGGTGCAGTTCTGCTTAGCTTGGCACGCTCAGATAAGATTTGTTTTATTGAGGGAGGAAAAACTGAGTCATTTTGGCAACAAAGGACAGAACGGCACAAAGTTATAAGCACTAAGGAATCTGGTTGAAATGAACTTTAAATACCAGTAACATATTAAATACCAGTGGATTGCGCAAAAGGTTTTACTGCTATGCAATACTGTAGAAAATATTGTTTGTTAAGCTGGAAATGTATAGTCAGTCTGTTTGTTTTTTTACTTTCACAAATATTACATAAAGAAAAAATAAACAGAAATCTTCAAGACTTCCAAAGAGTAACTAAAATCCCCCACAATAAAAAACACTTTAAAAACTATTATCTGTGGTCTGGAGTATGTTCGCCTTCACAGTAAAAGTTGTGCCTTATCACGGCAACCACAATGTTTCCAAAGGTGCAGCTTTTATTTTGGTGGCAAGCGTTCCCGTTTCCAGTTTGTGCCACTCTTTTCACAGTGTCACTACTACTGCCCAGCAAGTAGTGTTTGCAGACAAGTCATCATCTTCCATGCAAACTGCAGGCAACTACGTAAATCTGACACCAGTCAAACCAATCGCAAGGTTTTTGCTGCAGCACATTTTTCCCTAGCAACCTAGAGGATGCCTGAGCACAGCTAATCACATATTTATTTATCAGTTTTAATCATTAGCACATCTTTTGAGAATTCATTGTGACATCTTACATCTCACACTGAGGATTACTCACGTTTTAAAGCACGGATCTCCTGACAGGAGGGTCATCCCAATGATCACCTTTTGGGGAAAAAATTAAAAGAGCATTTTTTTTAAAACTCTGTCATTTGAAAGACATCTCAAACAGGAAATTGATTTCAGACAATGAAACAAACAAACAAACAAACAAAAAAAGTACTTTAAAGCCCTAACTAAAGAATAATCTACTTTTGTCACAAGATTCATCATGGATTCATTCATCAGATTCATCATGGCCACACACATCCACTCAGGGTAAACAAACCTTTTCATGACACTTTTCAATACCTTTAAATCTTTCATCTAAGTTTCTGATAATCATTACTACCAGTTCACGATGGATAATATGGATAAATCCACAACGCAACAGGAGATGCCGAAACCTCACAGAGGCAAGACGACATCATCCACCGACACCAGCGACCTGACAACAGATATCGAAGTCAGTGTTCTTGCATCGATAAATAAAAAACTGGACTTACTTGGAGCACTACATAACAAAATAAAAAAAAACTCCTATCAAGTCTTAAATGCATGCATAACTACATCGAAAAATTCAAGAAAACAAAACCATGAAGGAAACAATATCGAACATCCAAACAAGCAGCATGCCTGACAAAACCAGCTTCTCTGGCATTACTCAGCTGAAACTACAAGACTTCGAGTTATACCTACTCACAACCTAAATATGAAAACTTCCAGATTAGCCCTTTATCCACAGTTAAAATGAAGATGCTTCCACAACTTAATTACCTGTTTTAATTGCTTCCAATTACCTTACTTAAATCCATCATTAAATCTAAATCAAACTTAATAACTCACTGGAACCACCTAAATGATCAGATAAATTAATAAAAATAATTAATACAAGGAAAAAACTCATATTCAGACTAAGTTAATATGTACCTCAGAAACGACAACAGTAATTTCACCGGGAAAAAGACTTTGCCTTCTCTCTACCACCTCAGACCTCTGAGTTAAAACATGCATGAATATATTTTACCCAACCAGGAACACAAACCTACAACTTATACAGTATAAAGTTATTCACACATCACTCAAAGGAAAATGGTTCAAATGGTTTTGTCGATACAGGCGCTTGTTAACTAAGGCGGTGTGAAAATAATTATCGGCGCTACCCAAACTGTACACATGTAAACCTTTTCATTCCACTGTTGTAACGTAACCTAAAGCTGGCAGATTTTATTTTATTTCACTTGTTCAACACATTGTTATCTTTACTTCATTTTTCATTTTCCTTTCAGTTTCAAAGTGAAGTCAGACCCTAACCCAGTGGCTGAAACCTCCCAAAAATGTCCATCTTACGCTCATGCCGAGATGTAACGTGACTAAACTGAAAAGACCGTTTTCTTAAGAAGTAATGAGCATCAACTGGAAAAGCCTGGAGTAGTTCCCATTAATCCCATCTGTGACGTGTGAGTCACAAACATCTGCGCAACACAAAGTCTTCCAGAAACTCGAGATGACAAAAAGACTCGTGACTGTTTTGCTTCACAGAGTGGTTTGTGTTCATGGTCACTGGGTGGCGCCATAGAGTTCCTGAACTTCCCAGCCTCCATCATCCACAAAGGCAATGAAGTGACTCAGCTTCATCGCAAGCTGTGCTCATTTCCATTGTGTTTATACAAAAACAATTTCAATTAAAAAGAGAAACATTTCTTGAAGCCTAAAACGACGCCTGTTTTTTTTAATTTATTTTTTTGTCAAGGACACTAAACAGTTATTGAAGAAAAAAAAAACGCATAAAAACCTAATAATTTCACAGATTGAGAAATAAATTCTATTTTCTTGGTACACTTTAGGACCCTTAGTACCAACTGAGCATCATTTTAACCTCCCTGAGTATTTTTGCTGATCGTGTCCATCCCCCTTATGACCACTGCATGATCGCCTCAAATTGGTTTCTTGAACACACCAGTGAGCTCACTGAACCCAAATGGCCTTCAGATCTCAATAGAACACCTTTATAATGTGTTATAACACAGGATTTACATCTTGGATGTGCAGCTGACAAATCTGCAGCAGCTGTGTGATGCTGTCATGTCAACATGGACCAAAAGCTTTGGGGAATTTTTCCAGCACACTGTTGAATTAAGGCTGTTAAGGATGTCCAACCAGGTACCAGCTAGTCTCCTTTTAATGCAGCAGGTTTTTTTGAGTATTTCAGCACCACACCATCATCATAAAACACAAACACAATGAAGGTGAAAAAGACATGACACTGGTCCTGGAAGGAGGCAGATCTCATCACAACTCAGCTTTAAATAAAAGAGGGGACAACTTCCTCCTCATTCTCTGTCTGTCCAGTCTGTTCACTTCTTAATAAACATCCATTATTCCTATTTCAGTGCTCATCTCCTTGCCTTCAGTATGGAGTTGTCCTGCCGTGTGTTCTTCGTGTCATATCCCTCCAGCAGACAGCAGCGCACGGTGGAGCCCGAACCTGCGAACTCCGCCATGTTGAGGTCTGTGAAGCCCAGCTGGGCGTGAAGAGAAGTTTGAACAGAGTTAATTCAAGCTGCTCTAATGGAGGCCTTCCCCGGTCTTTATTTTTGGCACACGTTCGAGGTAAAGCAGATTTCTGAGACACCCATCATTTAGCAAGCCAAGTAATTTTACGCAGTTATCGTCACAAGCGTTTGAAGTGTGAAGCAGATGACAGAGTGCAAAAACCACAAGTCAGTCTTTACAGACATCAACCCAGACTGAGAGTGAAACCTGCATTTTGAAAGTTGTTTTAAGTATCCTTTTTTTTTTTATTGTACTGATGTTACATAGTTTCATAACATCAGTTTATCTTATCAGTTTTAGTTTGATTAATCTTCACTTTCACTGGTTCTCTGTTGTAGAAACTACAGTCTTTCTTTTAAATGTCCTCTGCAGACTTTAAACATCCATTTCTTTCCTTTATAATTATCTGTCAAACCACTTCAAAGCCCAACTGTTTCAGATGTCTTACTCCTTTTTAGGATGGCAGATTTACAACAGATAAACATAAAACATTTAGGTTAAAAGCAATCCACTTGTTGCATGGTCATAAACATTAGTAAATAAGTGTGGCACTTTCTGTTTATGCTACTCGACAGATGAGTTTTTCTTTTATATATTTAATGTTCAGTGGTTAATTCTCATTAAATATGACCAATTTTTGAGGTCCTCGTGAGCCAAACACTGCTTAAGAGCTTCGTTTCTGACGTGTTTTTCTACTCTTGGCCTTATGATATCATGGAGAGGGGATATCCCTAATATGGTCATCTTAAGAGCACAGAAGCCCCATCCACCTGCACATTATTCCTTTTGCGTGCGCAAAGCAGTTCATCAGAAAAAAGTTGCATGAAAGTGAGAGGATTTAATAGGTCTGTTTAATCTGGTATGAGATAAGGATTATTTTGAACTTGAAATCATGCAAAGCTACTCTAGTAGAGTGCAAGAATGGAAATAAGGACCTGGAAATGAGCTGAACAAGACATGGACTGACATTTATAGTGTTTTTCTAATCTTACTGACCACTCAAAGCACCTTAGACTACAAACCACCTTCATTCACAGCTTTATGGTAAACTCTTTAAGCAGCCTACCTCTCATCCAATTTGCAATCACCAATTCGGGAGCAAATATTCGCAGATTTCCGACATTACTACATTCACGTGAGCACAACATTGAGCCAGTAAGATTAAAACCATGAAATCTTTATAAACTGATTTATAAAATAATCTTTATTGGTTATGATTTGCTTCCACCAGCTATCAAACCACACAATTTAACATTTCCATCTCAGGATCTTATTTTTCTTATGTACAGCAGCCCTGTTTACAAGCCATAAGGCAGATCCTTTAATCCCTTTTAATACTCCTTCAATAATCCTGCTTTTTTCACCCTAAACCACTTGATGAAAGACCTCTTCCTCCACTTCTTATCAGTAAATGTTTTAATGCTGATGAACTGGTTGTAGATGTCAATCAGGGATTTAAAGACAGCCACTGATCACACTGATAAGAAAGGGTCTGCATGACCTTTATCTCAAAATCAGACCACAGAGCTTTTTGCCAGGTGGAAACGATGTTATTTTTTCTTTATTTTTATAGCCCTCTCAAGAAAAGTGTTCCCAGATTCTTTGGGGTAGGTCCTGTTTTCTTAGGTGTGTGTTTAAGGAAGCCGTCTTCTAAGGAGGGAAGCGAGGTATATTTAACTGAAGGAAATCTAAATCAAGAACAAGGCGAATGCAGAGGAAACGGTTCCTGTCGGGCAGCAACGTCCAGGGATCAACAAAAGTTTATGTGCACGAGGGGGTTTGACCTTGGAGTTACATTTACGAGACGCTACTCATTTGTTCGGAGCTTTTACGGTTACAGTTACAGTTAAGGATAGGAAGACGCTAACAGGATGTTTCTGCAGATTCTGGGCAAATGTGATGGGAATATGATTCATTTTCATGTCCGGCTGATGGAATGCTGGCCAAACACTTCAGGGAATGCTAATATTTACATGAAACCGCTCATCTGTAACTGTATGTGTTTATGAATGTGAGAGGTGAGGAGCTCTTACCTTAGTGTACGCCTTTCCTCCTTTGAGTTCCTGCAGGGAAAACAGGAAGACTGTAATGAACTGAATGATTCAACTTCATATTACAGCATCCTTCTGATTACAGGGCTCCTAAAAGATGGATGAAATTAAAGGCTGAGGGCACACACATGGCTCCGGTGTAGCTCAGTGAGCCGCTGAGGTGGCATTCACATGGGAGAATTAGCATCAAGCCTGCATTTCTGTGGCGGTGGCTACACCAGCTACACTGAAAAGACTTAAGGTTTAATGTTTAAAAGACTTAACATATATCACAAATCAGAAAAGGTCCCTATTTACAAGACTATGGTCTGATGTCTTTTGGTATCATTTTCCATCATTTTCTTAGCAGAAAGAAGAAAAATGATAAGCTCTTGTATATTAAAGCCTACTTAAACAATTTTTAAAAGGAATTACAGAGATTTTCATCAGTCCTAGTGAATTTTTTTGTTTTTTTGTTCAGGGTTTTCCATTGGAACAGCAAAACCTCTTTGGTAGGAACCAAAACTTCAGACATAAATGCCATGACATATATGAACGTACCATCCTGGAGGAGACTGACTATGAGCCAAATTTTCTGAACAGGGAAAATTGGATGCAAGTCCAATCCTCAGAGCTCATAGATGTGGTTACTTTTACTAGTGATTAACAAAATTTGCGCTTTTTTCTAAACACAGGCACACTCAGTTCATTTGAATATCAAGCACAAAAAATAAAACCTGTTTTTTTGTTTTTATCTGTGTTAATTATCAGCACAATTAGCAGTAAATTGCATGTTGCAAATGTTAGAAAATAAATTTGCATGCTTGATTTCAACATTTTCCTCCCTACACTTGGAACTCCCAGATATACACATGCAAAATGGTCAGTTGCAAAAAATCTCTACACAATTCTTATAAACAATTTTATCAGTACAGTGTAAATACCAAAATTACTGTTTTTAATGCCAAAACCCAGTTTGCACTGGTACATCACCAACTGGCCCTCTCTGTGCAGGTACCATCTCAGGCTGTAGTTTTAATTTAAATAAATAAATAAATAAATAAATAATTAAATCCGCCAGGAGGGGTTAGAGGGGTTGCTTTTAAGGAGTTGCCCTGTTGCTGCTTCTCCAGCAAACCTGTTGTCTACATCCTCTGCACCAAACCAGCTGAAATGGATTCATAATAGTTTACAGTTGTGAAAACAAGTTTTTATCAGTTGCGTGAAATTGCCAAAGCTAAGCCTTATCTTCCTCCAAGAGACCTAGAAACACTTATCCATGCCTCCATCACCTCTAGACTGGAATACTGCAATTCTCTCTAATTAGGTCTTCAACACTCATCTCTTCATCGCTTGCAGTTCGTCCAAAATGCCGCTGCACGTCTTTTAACAGGTGTTAAAATGTATGAACACATCACTCCAGTTTTAGCAAATTTACACTGGCTCCCTGTAAAATATCGTATTGACTTTAAGATTCTTTTACTTACTTTTAAAGTTTTAAATAATATGGCGCCTAGTTTTTGTTTTGTTTTTTTGTTTTTTTAAACAAACTCCTCCACATGTATGACCCCAAAAGAGCACTGAGATCATCTCGCCAGATGCTCTTAGCACAACCAAGGTCTCGATTGAAGCATAGAGATCGGGCCTTCGCAATAGCAGCACCCAGACTCTGGAATAATCTGCCAGAGGAGATTCGTACTTCAGAGTCTATTCAGTCTTTTAAATCGAGTCTTAAAACTCAATTTTTTATTTTGGCTTTAAATTCGAGTTCAGTATGAGCACCATCAGGCCTGTTTTATGTTTTTATTGTTAATTCACCGTCTTCTTATTTATCTGTATTCGTTTCTCTATTGTTTTCTCTTGTTTTTAACCAACAGTGAAGCACTTTGGTCAACTCTGTTGTTTTTAAATGTGCTATACAAATACATTTTGAATTGAATTATTTCTAACTGGACAGGCTGATCTCCCTGAAGTTTAACTGACTTTGTGTTTTGCTGCGATCGAGTGTTCCCTTCATCTTTTTGAGCAGCTTAGGAACCCAAAGTTTGTCCCCAGAGCTGACGAGGCCACTTTGACAGGCGTACCTTCCTGACTGACACCCTGCAGACAGACGGGTCCAGAACTCCAGTGTGGGGGTTGGCGCTCATTTTGGACACAAAGGTAAACCTCTTCCTCCAGCGCACACAGTGATTGTGAACCTCCTCTCTGTAAGACAGAAAAACAGGCTTCATTACATTTTGCAGTGCCTTTGCATTTCTTCATACTCCTCACTTGAAAACGATGCCAGATTGCACAAACATAAAGTCTGTATTTATACACAGACCTAAATTAAAAGCAGAATATTTTCCCAATCTCAATTTAAGGTCAAAACAAACATCGCTATATTCTCTGCCTTCAGAACGTCACATTTTTTCCAGTCCTGTCATACCCGTCTCACAGCCTCATGACCAGTGTGTCCACTGAGGATCAGATTCATCAGAGCTGTGCTGAGAAAGCATGTCATGATCCAGTTTTTCCAAAACTAACTGCAGGGCAGAGTCGGCTCCCAGGGCTTCTGACACCGATTACAATTTTTCATTTCAAAAACGTTTACGATTGTCTCGGCCTCTCACACAAACCCCACATCGTCGACCTACAATGTTGATTTTCCCACCTGTCTGACTGACAAGAAACCCATCAAGGAAGTGGTTTACAATGGTGACGAGACTTCTGTGAAAACCCAGACTGGCTTGTGAAAAACCTTTAAGTACCCATGCATCCTGGTTAACGTGTGGGAACAGAACAATAGGTGTAAAAACAGACCGGCTCAGTGATCTGTTTGTTCCTGAAAACAAATTCCTGAGAAGTGTCCTAGAGACGCCACAACAGCAGCTGATGGGAAAATGTGCATCCAGATCTTTGGAGTTCGTAATCAAATAAAGCACTTGATGTGTAACGTGTTGGTAAGATGAAATTCCCATCAAAATTGGATTTTCTGCAGTCCGGTGTGACATCAAGATCTTTTTTGTTTCTATTTTAGAGCTCATGTTTTATTTATTTCTAATAAATATAAAACATAAGCTGTTAAAATAAGCAAGCGCATTTTAGCATACCACTATTGTAGCTAATGGTAATGTCATTAGCCTTCCTGGTATTTGGACATTGCAGCAGGATCTTTTAAGCATGTGGAAATGTTCGTGGAAATCTATCCAATTTAAGTGTTTCCCACAGAATCAGATTTCATTTGTGGCATTGGCAGCTTGGACGATGCTTGCATCTGCAAACATTTTAGCTGCAAGATTCAAACAAATCAGCCGATTCTCAAAGTGAACTCAAACTCTGTGGGCTTAGACTGACGCTAGCACTCGTTATTCTTCTCTAGAGTCTCAGTCTCCTCAGTGGAACAGCACAAAAACCAGTTTAACACTTACTGAAGGTTCTGGTTAGCAGGTGGAGTCCAAGACAGAGAAGGTAAAGTACATTTGACCTCAGGACAAGCTTATCTGGGGTCAGGCTAGCCACCAGGAAGTCAGGAAGCACTGGGGCTACTGAACTAACCACCTCCAGCGCCACTGAAATGTAGTCATAAGCGAAGTCTAAAGCAAAGAATAAAAGTTTTAGTTAAAACTCTTATTCAAATTTAGAGTCACTGACTGTCAAAGTTGTATCCATTAGTTGGTTATTTAAAAAAAAATGACTGAAAGCTAACCATTGTGCACCCGCATTCCCAAATGTCAAAGCAATCTCTCCCCATAATGAGCATGTTCTGTAATGTTTGAGCTTCTAGAATAGGAAAATTCCCAGAAATGGTTCTATTTTCAGGAATGACATGGCCATCATTCCCAGTTATTGTGATGCCAGCACAAGAACCACTGAGGAATAAAGCCAAAGTCTTTCTATAAGCAAGTCTCACCACTTGCATCCCTCTCTGGGAAGTTATTTTGATTTTGATTACCAATTTAGCTTCAGTTTCAGTGGCCTCGAGGACACCAACAACACATGTACAGAATCGCCAGTAAATCTTTTATTTATTTATTTTTTTTAATGCTTAAAAAGTTTGCAGATTTTGCCCCAAATAAAAAAAGTTTTGCTTCGGATTTCTTTTTGGGGGCTGTTACAGATTCTTCCACAGGTTTGCTCTCATCTTTTGTGTGTCATTTATAACAATTCTTATACATGTACTGAGCAAACAAACAGAATCTCCAGTCCGGCTTTGACAGTCACTAGTCATCTACCGTTATTAAAGCAAACACCCTGAAACATGAGTCAGTGAAGCATTCTGACACAGATGACTGATTTCACATAATACGCCTTTTTTGACAGAGTGCCAAACGTTTGAAGCCAGCCCTGAGTTAATGTTTATTAATATAAACACACCATAAGTTACAATAAAGAACTTTAAATATAACCGTGAACATACACTCTGTGGACTTGGAGTTTTTAGAAAAGACACACATTCTGCAGAATGAGCAGGAACATTGTCGGATTACATTTCATGGGTTAAAAAAATTATAATTTTGATCATTTAACCAAGGGTTTGACAACATGAACATTTCTTTGTTCTCCCTCTGTGGGTTTCAATTGTAGTGAAACATCTTTCTGTTAATATTGGGGAGATCACAGTACGATAAAACACTTTATATCATCTGTCATTTTAATTTAACACCTCGTGATAAACTACTAAATCCAGATGTTTCCTAAGCACACATGGAAGTTTCTGCTGTGGAGTGATTATGCTTCTGACTTCAAGTTATTGCTTGTAAATGGGTACCGTCAAGGAAGAACACCCTGTAAAACCTTAGATGACCAACCAGCATTAATTAGCAGAAAGCTAGCTTATATGGCTAAATTGGCCTCTCTGTAAGAAATGTTTTGTTTACTTCCACATTTTGCATGCAATCAAATATGTATTTTAGCTAGGCTTCAATTCAGCCAACTGCTGTACAATGGGATCAGTAGGAAGTAGAATGGCTCTGCTTAAAGCAAGCAGTTTCCTTTAGGTTGAACGTGTCTAAACTTGTAAAACTTTTAGGTGTTTTCACAGGTTGTCTTTTCTTACCTCCACCAAAAATGAGGTAAGAAAATGTCTTTTTTGTTGATAAACGTCTTTTTTTTTGGTATTTGAGTTAAAATTTACTGAGATGTGCCAGCAGTGTTTCGTTGCGAGTAGCAGTGTGTTATTTGCACCTAAATATAAATGTTTGGTGCTAAAGGAGAGACATCCAAAAAAAGCCAAAGTCAGGATGTTTCAAGTTGTTCTTAAATCTCTAAAATACTATAGGGCATGCTCATTATGGGGGGACGAAAACACTACGTAAAGGTTAGTATTTATTATTGTGAAGTTATGAGAATCTACACTTTACTGTGAATCACCATCATCTTGTCAGCCAAACATTTCTGTTAAATACCATCCTGCTGAAAAGCCCCATAATTTGTGTAAATGTTCTGTCAATCAGGAGTGAAATGAGATGAAAAAAAAAAGAGTCATGTTTTTCTCCTTCTAAATGGCAAACAGCTCATTTTGGAAAGTCTGTAACAGCATGCTGAGAAGGAATAGATTAAATGGACAGCCAAATGTTTCTGGAGTCACTTAAACTGCGTGACGCCTCCTTAATCCCACCACATATAAATCACAGACACGGCGGGCTTCGTGATCAGCACTAATGAGCTCAATTTCTATTACAGCTCCTTTGGATTTAAAAGTTAGTGTGACAATACACCAAGTGTTTCCTCACCAATCCCACACAGCACCCTCGAACTGTACAGAGGAACATTTACACTCAAACAACTCCCAGTGACTGCTCAACACAGAAAACCAATACAACAAAAAAGAAAATGAATTAAGCTGCAGGATATTCATGAAACAGTACAAAAGTGACTCGAAAAAGTCTTTATTCCAACACTAAAGTAGCAAAACCAACAGAAGACCAGTGATGTGTGTTTGAAGTATCTTAGTTTTTCCTGTTACACTTTGTAGATGATCCCTACACGCTCAGCTCATCGAGTCAACTTCTGAATTACCGAGAATAAGTCTGTGAACACAAGCAGCTTTGCTTCCTTTGCTGGGTGGCTGGGCTCAGCATTAGCGGTAGGATGAGGAGCTCAGATATCCAGAGGGATCTTTAGAGTAGAGCTGCTGCTTCTATGAAACGAAAGGAGCTAGTTGAGGAAGTTTGATGATCTGGTTAGGAGACCAGGCACATCCAACTGGAAGAGACCCTGGGGAAGACCCAGAACCTGCTGGGTTGACATCTGGGTCTACTACCATGGGAACACCTTAGAATCCCCTTGGAGGAACTGGAAAGGCTGAGCGCAAAGAAGGATGTCTGGTATAATCTGCTTAGCCTGCTACCACCGCAACCAGACCTCAGATAAGATAATGGAGATGATGCATAGACAGATGGCTGGACAGGTGGATGGATTGATGGACGAACAAATGGATGTCTGTGTTGTCGTCAATTAGGTTTTTTGCAACATTTCCATTAGGCATAATTAACTCCAGAAAAATCAGTGATTACTTTTCTGAATTTACCCAAAGCGCAGCTACTCTCATGTGCTCTGCTGGTTTGTGAAGTCAAGTTTAAAACTGTCAAGATGAGCTTTCTCGCCATCTTGCCGGATAGATCCAACTGGAAAACCGAATGCTCATTGGCTAAAAACTTGTTAATCACAAATCATTAGCCCGAATAATCCTGTTTTAAAAAATATACTTCACCATCATTTCAAACGAGTGATTGACCACATAAACTCATCAGGTATTTACTAAGGTCTCATATGAAGGCCGTTATTCCCACAGACCTGTACAGGACTGGTCTTTTACCAACAATGGGTATCAGCCCCTGGTGGCCATTAAGAAAAGTGCAGCTTTAAAGCATTTGTGCACGGGATTCACTTTTCAGACCAGAAGCTACGTCCATCTTTTATAGTCCATGCTTAGCAGATGTTTTTGCATCAAACATAACTTACTTTGAAAAAACTTCATAGGAGAGAACAAACATGCCACCTTTAGTCTTCCACTTCTACACTTGGGTCACTTACATGTTAAATTAAAATCAAAAGGATTCATCATGTGTAGCCCATGAATATGCATAATGAATTTGCTTGCACTCTTTAAGAAAACACTAATACACAAATTTATGGAAAACTGGCCTAAAAACATTGCTCTGGACCAGTCAGACAGTCAGATCAGGAGTTCAGTTAAAAATCTTTTTTTTTACTTTTACTTTTAATTTCAGCCACTTCAGTGTACATGAGGTCGAGCTGTCTCAAACGACACGCACAGTGTCTATAGTTAGCAGCAGCTGCTCCTCACACTCCCATCCCCCCTTCATCTTTATTCATAGCTCTCCACAATGTGTTGTGTGATTTGTACCACTATCATCTTGTTTTTCCTTCTTCTTTTAATTCTTTTTCTCACAGTTAGCAAATGTTAAACAGCTGAGCCAGTTACACGTTTACAATGAATTAAATACTATTCTGAGTACATTTCAGTCATATTATTCAGAGCTCTTGTCTTTTAACAGCAACTCATCCTACTACAGGGGAATGAACAGATCACACTTGCATATATAAAAGCATGTAATATGTGTTTTCTGTTTAAGATAATTTAAGAATTAAAAGTACTAAACAGTTTACATTTTTGCTTCTATGTTTTTTATTGCCCTAAACGGTGTTCTTTGGCTACATTTAAATTATTTATTCCTTGTTATTGTATTTATTAGCCTGGAAGTCTATTACAAAGAAGAGGCAGTATTACTCACATATAAAACCTGTTGTTTACGGCTTTATGGAGCTAAAATAATCAGACATCATGTGCTGGCTTATCCAAAGAAAGTTTGTTGCTTTTATTAAAATCAAAATTTGAGTTTTTAACTTCTAAACAAATGACAAGAGAATCTATTGTAACTTACTACATGCACAACCCCCTCCTAAAACTTTAACCCTTCACCAAAGTCTAATTCCCAAACAGGCCATATAAAGAGGTGAAGGAAGGTAAAATGTTTTAATCTCTCTATCCCTGGAAACGAGTGAGGTTCCAAGAAGAGTCAAAACACAAGAACACACACACACACACACACACACACACACACACACTTATCAGGACCCCCACGCTTTTGGTCAGTCAGTGTGTAAGGTGGAGCGTTCCCAAACCACATTCCTCAGTCCAGATGGCTTTGTTCAGGCTCCATGGAAACCTCGCACTCAAATCCACCGACCGCTTTCCCAGCAGCTTGGAGGAGGAGGAGGCGAAGGAGCAGCTCACACCAACACTCGGCTTCACCCTGGTACATTTTTACAAGGTGTTTGTTTCTAATCTCACCTGCTGCCTTTGACTCTCTTCTGTTCCCTGTTTTCACTCTCACACTTTTCCTTTAATGCAGGAGGAGGCTGCCGTGAGTTTCTCCCCCATTACCCCAAATTCTGCAGAAGAGGTTTTAACAGAGTGCTTTCTGGCTCTGCTCACACCAGCTCTGGCTTCTGCTCTTTACATGTGCCTCGGCTGTCTGTAACGAAAACAACCTTGGAACAAAACCAAAGGAAACACTCCAAATCCCCATCCAGCAGCCGCCTCGTTTCAATTCTGATCTGACCCAGACATTTATTAAGACTGAGGTCTACGTACAGCTCGCACATGAGCCCTGAAATTAAAATCTGCAAAGGCTGCCCCTGTCACTCAACACTGACCTAAAAGGAAAAGGTCAACGTGTTGTATCAGGGGGTTTGATTCACCTCAGCTGGAAGAAGTTGGGAAAAAGAGTCAGCTGCAAATACAGGATTTTGTATGAACAAAAACCCAGCTTCAAACTTCAAACTCTTTGTGCTTATAAAATAAATATATGGTGAGAAAAGAAAACTGGAAAAATATACAGATTCCTGTTAAGGTGTGGCTCTGCAGCTTATCAGAATGTGGGATGGTTCCCAAAGGCTAACAAGGCAGAACTGGCTGGAGCATTAAAACATTAAAATACATAAAAGAATCAGAGAAGACAGAATACCTGTGATGCACGCAGTTAATTTTGTGCCAGCAGCAGCTTTCTGGCACCAACATCCCACTTTCTCTAGTGGAAAGTCCAGCATTGTGTTGGTGGAAAAGAAAAACAGTCGTTCAAAGTCAGAATAAACTGACTTTGTAGTTGTTCATTCAATTTATTTGGACGAATCTCATTTCTGGTCAGTTAGAGAGTCAGTCTACTGCTGATGATATTCACACCGTTAGTCACACTTTCAGTCTGAGTGCACCTCCTTTTACTGCTCCTCACTCACTTAGTCACTCGTGGAGAGACAAGTGATGTAAAACGACATCAATGTGGTTGATGACAACATGTTCGGTTACCATAAGTGCAGTGACAGCCTCAAAAGAAGTAACACACCAAACACAATGACAGGGAGAAAGCACCGTCACCTGAGCTTTTGCGTCATTTCAACTCCTTCTGATCACAGCTTGCAGTAAATTTCAAAACTGCTGCAAACCTACAAATACAAGTTGTTATTAAAGCTATACTGAAATACCTACAAACAGCTGCTGCTTTGTTGTTCACCTTATATGAACATTTATATAGAACAAAACAAAAAGAAAGAGTTTGATACTGAAACTGTCAAAACAAACAAACATTTAAGCTGTTGAAAGATGTTACAGCTATCAGCTGTCTTCATCCTAATCCATAATCTGTTATGTGAGACAGTATGTGGGTTAAAACTTTACCAATATATTTTGATCCCATTTGTTTGTAAGTAGGATTTAACAAAACCTTCAAGTTTAACCATGAGCCAAAAAAGGACTTATTTTTTCTGACAGACATCAGAATGTTGTAAAGAATACATTCTTTCTTACCAAGTATGTGCACTATCACACATCACAAAGGACACAGATTAAACATTTTCACTTACTAAAATAAACCTTATATAAACTGTTTTAGAGGCTTCAAAAACACTTGGTTTACCCCCCAAAAATGAAAGACTTCATGGGAGCAGCATTTCTGCGCTGTGCTGCGATTGCAGCTCAGTAAAAACAGGCTGCAGAGACAGAAGACAGATGCTGAAACTGCTCTCACCACAGCCGGACAGAGCTCACATAAACAGAGGACATGAAACCGCCTGTGAGGAAAAAAAAAAACTAAACGGAGGCCGTGACTGTGCCTGTCCTCTTCCAAGCGCTTGTCCTGCAGGCAACCCTTTCATCATCCGGTACGTTTGAACCAAATCACGAATATTTATAAAAGAAATCTGCTCTGATCCAAGCATATTTTCCAGCAGCTGAAAACAAGCTGTCAAACTTCTACAACGAGCATCACTATCCACATTTAATTTACCATCGATCAAACTGAAAACACAGTTAGGTTTTCGTACAGGAGAACAGGTTTGAAGTCAAATAATGAAACCAAAACCAAAGAAGACCAACAGATTAAATAAAACGGTAACATCCTGGCTAGACTGGGAAGTATTAGTAAAGCATAAGATCTGCAAACTGAGTGACAAAAGCACAGGAGGACAGGAAGAGGACATAGGAAACGAGGTTAAAACTAAGAAGAGCAAATAAAGGATATGAAGTAACTCTTCAGAGTATTTTTGAGGAGATACAGTGGAGACAAAAACCGGAAACACAGCATGAGAAAAAGGGTGAGACAGGAACGCCTCGACATGAAAAATAACTTAATTTTTCAGTTTACAAATGAACTACAGGAAACAGATTTAAAACGTGCAACTTATAAAGAAAATAAATAAATAAACCACAGCTTGTACTGTTGTGCTGGTGGAAGTCTGTGAGGACTGGCTCATTACTGGTGGACATCGGCGGAAACTAGGCTGCGATGCACA
Source organism: Astatotilapia calliptera (assembly GCF_964374335.1). Classification (NCBI taxonomy): domain Eukaryota; kingdom Metazoa; phylum Chordata; class Actinopteri; order Cichliformes; family Cichlidae; genus Astatotilapia; species Astatotilapia calliptera. The sequence continues at coordinate 35,598,204 of NC_137433.1, read as the reverse complement.
GTTTTAACCCTTTTCAGCAGCACCCCCTGTTCTGTTGTCTTTATTAGGAACTATTTATCATTTATTTGGTGTTATTTTTGTTATCTGTGGTGGGCTAAGACAGCTCTATACAATCTTGTCAATGTTACACAAGTTTACATATCTTTTCTTATGTTTGTGTGCAACTGTGTTAATCCAGCCTGTCTTGAGCAGAACGCTGATCTTTTTCAGGTGAAAGCATTTTCTAAAACGCCAACTTCTTTTAAAATGTTAACACAGAAAGTCATCTTGGACAGTTTCCTTAAATTTTGACTATTTATTTACAGTCTGCTTCATCTCTGACAAACAGTTTTGTGGTGTCTCAGGGGTTCAAGCACCAGAATCTACCAATCACATCTGCTACTGCTGTTCGGAAACCCTTACATGATGAAAAATAAATCCATCACGGTGAGCTAAAGTTACAGGAACTGGAATCAGTTTTGTTCCGACCTTCTCTGAGCTGCCAAAAAACATTATTAAAACTGACATGGCTAGATTACTGGAGTTCATGTTCCTGCTCTTCAGACGTTCAGTTCTCTTGTAATGTGGGAAAACTGAGCCTAAATGACCCCTAGAGCAAAGACAATCTCTCCACTAACAATCATTAAAGTTGTGATTACACACTAAACTCAGCCTGCAAGACTGAGATATAAACTTGTGGCCTGTGATTTGAGTTGCCCCTCCACCGGACCTCACATGTGATGACTCAACATGTCGGCAGAGCGGGATCCTTATCGCTCATCCCGGCTGCGTGGCTCCGGGGGCCCGCGGCCGCACAAGAAACACAAACATTCAGGCAGGACCCCGGTCGGGTCGTATCGAGCGCTCAGATAAACAGCCAGACGGCAGAGTGCTGAGGAAGCAGACGGATCCTGCAGAGTCCACGGACGGGGACAGGAACGGGCGAGGAGTCAGAAAGCCACAGGGTCGATCCTCGCTGACGCCATCACCCTTTTAACAACCATTCGAGAACAAAAGTTACTTCCTCCAGCTGCTTTAACTTTTTTATCGTGTATTTTATTTTATTTTTTTTAAATACACCTACTGATCATCATCAGTGTAAATGTGTCAGTGTTAGTCCAGCGGCTCATTTTTCTATTTTTCTTTATTATCTGTCATTATGTTCAAATTAAACACAACCAAAGTTTCACATAACAAGGTCAGCGCATGTACAAATAATCCCTGTGAGCCAAAACCTAAAGCTTAAAACAACTCTAAACAGACTATTCTGTCCTACTATTGGCTCTGTATGAGGGGACGTCCCAAATATGTTCATCTCCCCTCTGCCAATCAGAAGAAAGTCAGCTTACAGGGAGGGTGGCCTTAAAGGGGGGGGATCTAAAACGGCTCGTTTCAGACAGTGAAGGGAACTGAGGGGAAATGAGTAGAGCAAATGGTAACGTAGACTTCAAAGGTAGTAATTAAACAGCTCATATGTGGAACCCTTTGATGATTCAGTATTTCTTGGAAAATAATATGTTTAAATGGGAAGTTTATCAATTAAATGTCAAATTCATAGGTAGTTTGGCCCTGGTTACAGTGAAGTACAACATGCTCAGTTACAGCAAATAAGATAACCTTTATTAGTCCCACACGTGGGAAATTTGTTACATCAGTCCTACTCATTTTGCTCAATACTGAAAACATTATTTAACACAAATACAAATTAACTATAGAACCATCATATCATGTATTTCTATAATTAAGATTTAAACCAATCTATTTAATGAAAACGAGGCAAAAATGGTGGGAGACATGGAAGCAGGATTAGCGGATGGTTTTGACCATGACCCCTATCTTGCAAGGGCAAACTCCTGTTCCTGCCGGCTACAGTTTTCACCATGACCCCAACCGCCCCTTGCAGATGGAAGCAAAACAAAATACAACAGAGAACCCAGAAGACTAGCACCAGTGTAGGATGAAGACAGTGCAAGCACCTCTTCATTCTTCTAGGCAAACCTCACCACCCAAAAGTATCACTTTTATTCACATAACCTTGAGCTGGACTAAACGGTAAGCTTTTTTCAGGAAAAGAACGGCAAATGTCAGCATACCACTGCATTCACCTGTATCTGTTTAGGTCAAACACCACCTGGAAAATCAACCTTCTTTTTGTAATGTCCAACTAACATCCTAAACCTAAAGCTTAAAACAATTATAAGACAGAGAAGAGTTATGCATTCTGTAAAACTGACGGCTATTTTTCCTTTCACTATTTGTCAGTTTAGGAGTAAAAAAGCAAACCAAACTGATAGTTCTTACATTTTAATGTCATAATAATTTGGCTGTAATTTGGATGCAATCATCAGCGGGTTTATATGCGGCTAAACACCACAGTCTGGGCTCTGGAATCTTAAACCCACAAGGGAAATCAAATCAACGAGCCTCTTCGGGGCCTTAACCTAACACTGGAGTCATTCTGACTATTGATAAAGTCGACTTTCTCGTCTCTTGTTGGTTGCAGTCAACTTTTGTGAAGCTCTGCTGTCACACATGTGTGATAATGAAAAAGGTCAGCTCTACAGTTGCAATCCCTAACAATCAGTTTCACAACAGGAAAGCCCTTGTATGGAGGAAGTTCACGTTGATTACCTGGTCAGATACCAGACCACCAACATCCAAAAACCCCCCCGCCACACCCCACGCGCCTCCCCTCACATCCCAGCAAAGCGCTAACCGCTGGAAAAGTGAGAGGAAAACAGGAAACAGCTGTTGAGGAGCGCCACGTCCCAGTCGTATTTCTCAACTCTCCTCGCAAACCCGCTCCTCTCTGGATGTCTTCCTTAAGTTTTATTTTTTGTTTTGGACGTTCCCTTCTCTCTGTCACGTGGCACACATCTGTAGACTTAACAAAATAAGGGGCTCCAATATTCATCATGGTTGCACACTTGTGCATTAAAGCAGTGCAGGTACATTTTGGTGGGAATTTGCCAAAAGTGGTTTAAAACAGAGGTGGCTGGATGGTTTCCTGCTTGCGTTTCCACTGAACTCCCCTGCAGCTGCTTTCGCTCGAGCCAAAACTTTACAGATACAAAGAATGACTAAATGCCCCGTGATACAGTTTTATAAACTGTGTAGAAGAAATAAAACATTAAAGCACGGAGTGCAGAAGAAGTAGGGTGGCACACATTAACAGAGATGTTTGTGACTAAGAGAACAGATTCATCACTGAAGTCTACTTTGGATTCTCTTTACTGATATAAACTATTTATACAGTTAAAGCGGGCTACAATGCCTTTGATGTACTCATCATTATATGTTGGATTAGTCAGCAGTAGTGTCGGTGATGTGCGACAACTACTGCCCGGAAACTGCCATCTCCACCCAACGGATCATGATACTTCAACATCCTAAGAACTACATCCTGGAAGTACTGCTGGCAGCGCAACACAATACTGAGCCAGCAAGATACACTGAAGTGCAAGTGAGTAAATCAGTGCGAACATAATCCAAAGTATTAGTGGTCACATTAGGACTTTTATTTGTTATTAGGACATGTTAATGTTAGTCCCATATGTCCCCCCCCCCCACACAGGGACAGAGAGCAGAGGGAAGTCCATATTGTTACTACACCAAAGTGCCATGAATATACACACACACACACACAGTACTTCTATGACAATTCATAATTGTCCCTCTGCTTTACATCTTCCAAGAGCTCTGGCCTGTGAGCATCCAGTCAAAGCTAACAATTACATTAGTCACATTGAGTTGGATTTATAGATGTTTGTTAAATCTAATTTACAACACAATTTCCGTGCAGAAATGTAACTACATGTCATTTCCTCCTTCTGGAATGACTGAATAAGAAGCGGACCAGTTGCAACACTGGCACGTAGCTCAAATGAAAATGCTGGCTAACTGTGTTGCCTGTTGCACAGGCTATACCATAGGCGCTATACAGACTGAACACAGAAGTGTAAATTAAACTTAAAACAAAAACAAGATTTTATTCTTAATAAGAACAAGATCCAGGGAAAAGTCGGCCAGGTACAACTGGCATAACTATGCAGTCATAAAAAGTGATCACACTTTCTTCAGAGTCTCAAATCGCTGCAGAAGTCCTGTGTTTTTCTTAGAAACACAGAAACACTCTCCATCTCCTGCTGCTTATCTATCAGGAATGGTCACAGCAGGGCCAGAGAAATACATCAAGGGCTGATGTGTTTGTGTTTTCACACTGGTGTCAGGCAGTGGTGAAATATCAGGAGCAGCATGGATTAAAAGAATCAGCTTGAATGTCCAAAATGTAAACTTTGAACCGTAAGAATCAGAGCTGATAAAGCCTGCAAACTCCTGCAGCATGTTCTTCTGCCAAATCAAGACGGAGACCATCTGGTTTCTATAGCTCTACAGAGTGAAAACACATTCTCCACAAGCAGTCCAACACACTCGACGCAGTGGACACTCTCGAATGCTGATAACCTCCCAGATAGCTATACTTTCTAAAAAATACTTTGAGTAATCTTTAGCCTTCTTTATATTCACATGGCCTAAAAAAGTGAGCACCAAAGAAAAATCAAATTCGAACGAGTCTTTGTTGGTTTTCAATACAAAACCATTTGGAAAGATTTATAAGAGGAAAAAAGGGATTGGGTGATTACGGGCTTCTTGGGGCTGATTGCACATTCCTTTTTGGGATCTACATGAAGGCAGGACAACTGGAGGAACGTTTCACTCGATTAGCAAAACAATCTGAAAGGGATTTACTGTATTACTTTTATAAAAATATACTCGTTGCAGTGTAATTACCCCTCGATACAAAGATAAATGCAGAACGCTAAACTCCCAAAAAAGGTTATAACTAAAGTACAACTCTGTTTTCTGTTTCCCTGAACTCTTTCAAGCCGTTTCTAGCTCAGTTTCTAAGAAGTCCGTGCATGCATGACGAGTTTATGTGTTATATCACTGTGATACATCTCTGAACAGACTAGTTCAACCAAGCGGGGGGGGGGGGGGGGGTCCAAGTTATTCCACCAATAGCTAGACTTTAAAGCTCATGTTTAACAGTCTCCTTAGACAATGCAAAGTCTTGAAGTGATTCACAATTTTCTTCTTAGCTCTGCACAGTTTGCTCCAGGGAGGGTGCAGCTACATATCTCCAAACTGAAACTATCCAAGTAAGTCCCGAAACAACCACAAAGCTGGCAACAATTACTGCACCCGTTAAAAATAATTACCAATTTAATATTTTGGTATAAACATTAACCCACTTTGTGGCATTAGAGAGAGTTCAGACTGAGAGTAACCCCTGCAAAAACACTCCTTTATTAGTTTCAGTTGCTCCAATGTGTTACACAGCAGGTATGCAGACATTAGGGGGGCTCTGGAGAAAACACAAGGTTATTAAGCAGAAAAGTTAAACCCTTTGCTTAAACCTGAGCAACATCCACCTGCAAGGCACTGCTGTGGTCATTCAGACTAATGTAAAAGCCACCATAACAGCATTAACAAACCGCACAGATATTTGAAACCACAGGGCAGTCTTTTACCACCAGATGAGATTTAAAATCCATGATATAATAAATTTTTCTTCATAGTACTCAGTCGCCTTTAATACCACCCCAGCAGGGAAGCACCGCCTACAAGACTCCAAATATATTATGTTTGTCTTTTCTAGTGTGGAAATTGACTTGATAACCCCAGTTAGTGTCATGCGTCACTGCTCTTCAGACAAAATACAACGTTTAAAGACGCCACACAACCCCCCTCAAAAAAAATACAAAAAAAAAAAAAAAAAAAAAAAAAAAACCTCAGCCTTGAGCGAGTCTGATTTTGCACAGTAAAAAAACAAAAAACAAAACACAGTTAACACTTTGTTTCTCGGCTCATGTTTCCAAAGGAGAGCGTTGGTTGGTTGCAAGCTAGCATCGGCTAAAACAGTGATGACACATAGACAGGAGGGCGACTGCTCTGGTTACCCATTTACCTCAGTAAACACTTTCTAGAGTATTTTATGGCTTCAGTAAAAAGTTTCCAATTGTACTAAATAAAAAGCCCTGACACGCTGCTCTGAGAGCTAGACAGTCACATTTGCAGCATGTGATCCCCTCTGTGCTTCCAACAGCGCAGTCCCCTGGACACGTTCGCTGTTAATCCCACCCCAACTGTCCCCAACCTTCAACAAGGCGGGGCCTTGCATACAAAGACCGGGCTTGTCAGATCTATGACATAACCCTAATCTAATGTCCGCCGTGGAGGGAGCCTCCCTGTGCCACGGTTGTTGTCCCCTCCTCTGAGAGAGCCCTTGTTTTCAGTCACAGAGATGATAACTGATCCCAGGGAAGGACTGAGCTGTTATATAACCACCCGAGATGAGAGTGACCTCTGAGGGCACAGAGGGCTCAGACATTGCCGTCCTTGCTCCAGGGGACATGAGCCGAGAGAAAGGGAAAGGGGAGGCATTTAGTTCGCTTTTTTCCTCAGCAGAGGGGAGCTTTAGTTTGACAGATAAACATTTTAGTGAGAGCTGCAATCCTCTGAAGGCAGAAAATAAAAACAATGGATCTCCCTGAACCTCAGAGACCTCTGTGTTTATATTACAACACAAAACTGGCAAAAGTCAGTGGATTCCACTAGAGTAGCTTTTGCTTCTTGTTATACATCACGTTTCCAGTTTCATCAGCTTTTGCACAAGCGTTTCTCAAATTTGAGGCTCAATAAAGCTGTCTCAGAAGGTAGAGTGGCTTGTCTACCAATCAGAAGTTCAGTGGTTTGATCCGCGACTCCTCTAGTCTCATGTTCAAGTATCATTGGCCAAGATGCTGAACCGTACAGTTCCCCCTTATGCATCCACTGGACTCCAAGTTCTTGAGTGTTAGGTTAAGAGCACCATTAACGTTAAATTAAAAGCACTATAATATCACTGCCATTTACCAGATAACCTAAACTTTTTCTGTTTCAATATTTAATACAATCAAACTCAGTACACCTATGCAGATGGCCATAAATCTGATTTTATTGATCTAACTAAAGATTCCCACAGCGTTACTATTGAGGACTTATTTTAGAAATGACCTGGGTGAGGAAATTATATCTACAAATGATTTTAAAAGCATCATCAGGAGACGTTGATGTTTTTTTCTGGTGAAACCACTAGTGTTTTGTTGTGTGTATTTGTATATAGTATATCACATTAGAGATCTTTTATTTCATGTTTTATTTGTTGCATTTTCATGTTTTTTTTAAAGCTCGTATGGCTACTGCCTTGGCCAGGCCACCCTTAAGATTTGAAATCAGTGGGAGTTGCTGTTTAAATCATGAGAAATGAATAAAAATGTTCTTATGTTTTGATCACTTGCTGTCACTGTCTGTTGTTTTTAAATGTGTTGTAATTGAATTTACTAACATGTTCTCCAAAGTAACTAGGTTTTGGGCTCTGACCGCAGAGGTTTGCTCCCTCCGTGAGATTATCTGCTCCTCACAGAAGTCCCAAACAGTTTTCCCCGCCACACTGATGAAAGGTAAGAAAACGGAAACATCTGCAGACAAGAAACCTGATCAAGATGATCCCGATCTGTCTGTGTGTTTACTTTCCCCTCTGTGAGCCCCTCTCACACACTCAGTCTGCAGTGATGCTACGTGCAAACAGGGAGGCTGAGTGGGTAGATGAAGAGGATGACCTGCTTTTTAAGTACGCACAGGAACCCCCCCCCCCCTCCCACCCCACATACACATGTGTCAGCTGTGGGATTTGAAGTTCAGCAGGCCTGTATGTACATGAGGTCCAAACAGGGTGAGGAAACATCCCAGTAATAGAAGAAAAAGAGGCAGAGTATTTCAACCAGTGAAATAGGAAAGCAGATCTGGAAAATTGTGGTCTCATCGTTGGATCTGATAAACAGGTTAAAAGCACTTCAGAGATCCTCCGCCAATAAAGCACTTAGCTGACTAACAGCGTAGTGCCTCATATTGTTTTACACAATGAGGTCAGTTCAGTAAGCCAGTCTGTAAGAAGGAGAGAGAAGCAGGAGGGTCTTAAACTGACTTCAGACAGTCACTGTATCCATTCAACCTCCAACAAGTGTGAAACACTGAAGCAAAGACCTTGTGTGTCCTTCGCCTGATCTCATCTAGAAAATCAGGAACGAGGAAGGAAAAACAGATGAAAGTTATGAACGTTATCAAGGTCAGAAGAAGAAAATCTGAAGTTATGTGACGCAAATGAGAAGATGAAAAGCCCAAAAATCAGAGTTATCTTCCCCGTCTCATCCCCGACACAGCTGAAAGAGCTGGTACACCAAGATTATCTGACCAGTATGAGCTGGTTTTAGAGGTGCTGCTGCTGTGTTTAGTCTGGCAGCCCAGTGCAGCAGAGGTGCCAATGCAGATACACAGATAGACCACTTAACATGGCAACACCCAGCGTTTAAATCTGACTCATGGAGCGAGCTGGTGCAACACAAACAGAGCAGAAACAGGTTTAAAAACAACACAGGGAATAACAGAGACTGCTAAGATGCAAACTTTTGCATCTTTATCCCAAAAATCAACCACCGAATCTGTACTAAATAATATACTAATATACCCTGCATACATTTTAGACACACTGCAGTAATTGCAAGCTCAGATGTACAGATGCACTTTAACCTCCCGTAACTGCTTCCAAACTGTATGAGACCACAACATGGTACTTTAAACAATGTTTTGCATGTGTGAAGAAACGTTTAAGGTTGTTTTCAGGAGTATTTACCTGGAAGAAGTAGCGACAAAATCTCCATCCAGCAGCCGGAGCTTGCAGAAGAGGACGCCGTTGACAAAAGGCACCGCGGTGAGCTCCTCCAGGGTAAGATGGGTCTGAAACTTGAATTTCTTCTTTTTCACGAAGAACGCCATAGTTTAAAAGACTCTCAAAGCTATCAAAAATAACGGGGGAAAACACGGTAAACGGTAAAAAACAAGGCTGTGCTAAAGTAAACGTGCCGACTTGGTGTTTTCAGTGTGTTTTCATTAGAACTCTTGTTCAGGACGTGATTCACCGCAGATATCTGAAAACAAATTAAGCGTTTCGTTCAAAGATGTCCGTAAAAGTGGGAAAAAAACTTGAGGTGTTTGGTTAAAAGTAATGAAAAAACCCACCTGGGGACATTTTGGGTCCTCTGGCTTTCACCAGCCGCGGTTCAACAACACGGAATGACGAAAAAAGACATTTCAGCTTGCTTTTCTCTTTTGAGTACGGAGAGGAGGAACCTACAGCTAGCAGCATCAAGCTAACGAGAGTATGCTGAGGAATATCCGGTTTTTACCTTTCAGAATAAAGTCTAAACCATGTTTGTCAGGCAAAGATGCATTAATTTCTTTTTCTGTCGGCAGCCAAACTATATACAAACTTAAGATAAAATAAGTATTTTTTTTATCGTATTATTTGATACAGATATTAAAATGTAAATAAAATAAATAAATACATTTGTGATTATCAAAAGAAACATTCTACTGGAATTAATGTTTAATATTAAGATTTATTTTTTAAAGTGTTCATAAATTGGAAAAAGAAAAAGAAAAAAATTACTCAGTAACTGAACCACTGACTAATCATTTAAACAAATAATTATACATTAATAACAGCTCTAATTGTTCAACTTGTGTGAGTGACAGTTAAGGAAAGTACAATGAAAAAGCAGAGATTAAAGTTTACTTAAAAATAAGCCGAATAATGTTGTCTTGTTGTTGTAATGAAATAGATGATTGATGGTTTTTCAGAAATGTTTTAAAGTGATTTTTTAAAAAAACTATAAAACTTGCAAATTTATGTGCAATTTTAAAAATGAATTCATGTGATTGCTAATAACAGTTTTACATTATAATAAATTCACAACACTCATTCAGATGTTCAAACTTAATCAAGATGCTATTCAAACACTAACTAGCTAGGTTTGTGGTTTCTGCTTTAAAAAAATATATAACTGATATAAAGTGAAACGAATATAGATGTAATAGATTTATTTGGGCGCATGAACACGAAACATTTTATCTGTGGAAGACTTTTTAAAGGTGAGTCATGGCACTTCCGGTGCTACACTGGTTCAAGCTGATGAACTTGCCTAAAGTTTTTGGACTTTCATTCATGCCAGTCATGCTGTAGCGTTCAACGTGAAACAGCGCCACCGTGCGGTACAAACCGCCACAGTGATGCTACCTTCAGGGACTTGGAATCCAAAAACTCAAAACTTACCAACTTTACGCGGAAGATTTTAATGAATTCAAATTGAATTTGTTAAATATAAGTTGCATTTTTTTTCCTTGTGTCTGTTTTTATTAGTTATACACCAGTTAGCACCTGATAATTTTACATGGATTGAAAGTACCTGATAATATTTCCCCCAAACCTGCAAATAGCACACATTAATAAAGAAAGAATAAATAAATTTATATAAATATTAATTTATTTTTACATTTAAAAAATCAATACATTTAAAAAAAAATAGATTTGTGCAACTTAATTTGTTTCATTATTTTCAGTGATTTCATAACCCATCTGGGTTTTATAAATTTTTATAAATTCCTTTGGTTGGATGGGTTCACAGCACCGCTGCTCAGACTTCACTTTAAGCAGATTTTGCAGATTTAGCTGTAAGTGGCAAAAACCTAATAATAACCACTGAACCATGAACATCCAGGGATCAAAACTTTTCTTTTTAGAAATACATTAATATTTTGGAAATAAAATTTACGCAGTCTTTCCCCTTTTTCACCTTAGTTCTGCATTTTTCCTTCAGACACTGTGACCAAAAGAAGAAAACTTGATGACATCATGAATCATTTTTACAGCTCACTGATTTATTTATTTAATCCGTACTCTCTAAAACCTTTGGAAAGTTTAAATAAAGTTGACCAAGTTTAACCTCCTCTTCCTCGGCATGCATTTTTAATTTCTCCTTGATATTTGGGCTGATTAGGCTGATATGTGAACGCCAGGTCGTAGGAGGTTTCAATAAAGTTCGCACAAAGATTTGTTGGGTTGTTGTTTGCGGTTTATTTGAAGATGTGTCATATCAAAGTCAGGACTTACTTGCCTGCTAATGTGTCTGCATGGGCGCACTTCAGGCTGCAGGTCAACATATCCTGTTTTAAACAGGATATGTTGGCTGTTTAATGTATGCCACGAAGAAACGTGTGCATCTATGAGAAGAGTCAGTAAACAGTCAGCCAACAGAGGGCAGCACAGATCTGGAAGAAATTCAGCCTGTATTTAAAGTTCTCTATTAAATCCGTGTATGTGTGCAGCTGATTTACCTCGTGGTAGACTTTAGGGAGCTTACTGAAATAAAGTAAAATACCTGGACCTCACAGTAACTGTTTGTCAACAGTCAAAAATCTACATTTATGTTCCCAAGCAGTAAATGGTTCATGTTATCATGGCTACCTCCAGATTTTAAGATGAAACATCGAGACAGTCTTAGAAGATGGTGTCCTGAGGTCAGGCTGGGGTCACACTAACAAACTGTTGGTGTTGTTTGCAGAGTGACAGATACCACGGTGCATTATTGAAGGGTTTAAGGTACTAGAGCTGATGTGATTTCCATGTTCTTTTTGTGTTTTTAATGTCCTGTCACATCTGACGTTTTATGTATCAGTAAATGGTCATTTAAAAAAAATATCTGGTCCTTAGCAAGTGTTAAAATTGGATAAATGCAACCTCAGATGAACACATGACATATCACACCAGGCCAAAGGCAGAAGCTCTGAAAACCTGTCCATTCTGACTGCTTCAACAGGAATTAAGAGGGTAAATAGAAGTGAGGTGCTTATAGTCCTAAAGCAGGGGTGGGCAACTCCAGGCCCCGAGGGCCGGTGTCCTGCAGGTTTTAGATAAACACAGCTGATTCAAATGGCTAAATTACCTCCTCGACATGTCTTGAAGTTCTCCAGAGGCCTGGCAATGAACTAATCATTTGATTCAGGTGTGCTGACCCAGGGTGAGATCTAAAACCTACAGGACACCGGCATTCGAGGCCTGGAGTTGCCCACACCTGTCCTAAAGCATTTGATTAAATGCTCATCAGGAAGCGTGACCAACTCTATAAAAGCATAACAGGACAGGCTGCAGGTCTGAAGCATTCAGATGTGTGTTAACTCAATGCTGAGGAGGATGTCCTAGAAAACTTCCTAAAGTCTTCAGCTGATCCAAAATGCTGCCGCAAGAGTACTGAGAGGATCTAGAAAGAGAGCACATCACCCCAACAGAGCACTTTGCTTTCAGACTGCAGGCTTACTCGTGGTTGCTTGGGTTTCTTCCTGTTAAAAGGGAGTTTTTCCTTCCCACTGTCACAAAAGTGCTTGCTCATATGGGGTTTTCTCTATTTTCTCTGTATTATTGCCAGGTCTTTATTTTACAATATAAAGGGAACTGAATTGAATGACATCAGCAGTGATCTGAAAGAAGGGTTCTGAGGCTAAGTTTATCTTTCTACAGTGGAAAACATTTAAGACAGCTGTTAATCTTCCCAGGAGTGGACATCCCAGCAAACTGACCCTGAAGTCAAATTGTGTAATGCTCCGAAAAACTGAAAAAAAAAAACAACCCAAAAAACCCCACAACGCTACGTCTTAGACTCTACAGGCCTCAGTTAGCATGTTAAATGTTAAGGTTCCTGACAGTACAGTTAAAGAAAAAAGACTGAAGAATGATGGCTTTTTAAAAACTTTTTCTAAGGTTTGTTTCGAAGGGTTTCCAGGAGAAAGCCTCTTCTCTCTAAAGGGCTGATAGCATTTGAATAAACTACAAGATCTTTTTGGAACAATGTCCTTTGGACAGATGAAACCACAGTGAAGATGTGTGGCTATAATCCACAGCATAATGTTTGTCAAAAATAAATAAACAGCAAATTGGCCAAATGTGCAGCCATCTGTCTGCTCATGCAACAGGACAGTGATCACAAACACACCAACAAATCTGCAACAGAATGATTGAAGTCCAGACCTGACTGAAATTCTGTGGCAGGAAAAGAAGAGTGGATCAAAAATCTTCCAAAGTGACACATAAAACTAATAAAGTGTTAAGAAAACAATTCCTTCACATTTTACTATGAACAGTGGTGCTGCAAGCTTTGAATCATGGGGTGTACTTTATTTTTCACACGCCGTTTCTGCATTTTTGCTTAAGTTTTGTTAAATAGAATAATGACGCGGTGTAATATGTTACGAGGTTTGTTCATCCGAGGTTGAATTTACACAATTTTAAGACCTGCTATGTACCAGGTGATTTGTAAAGGACAAGATGTTTCCTCTGTGTTTGAAATTAGGTCGTAAATCTTGTGACTTAATGGGAATGTGAATCGCAGATGATAACGATCAGTAACAATGCAACATAAAAAGCCTTTTCCAAGGAAGGCAACAACAGATTATCATGTTGTCCCCCTGTGACGTTTCCCAGTTACTCATGATTAAACACCCCCTCACTTGTCACCTGTTGCTGTCAGATACGGACTGTTTGTGCAGCCGTGCGGGTTAAAGTGCTCCTGCTGAGTCCTGTTTGTCTTTACCTGCTGCTGTGTGACGCAGGGCATCCAACGACAGTGGCCACGTTAACGTGTTTATGCTTCTAGTGAACTTTTACTGACGTGTTCATGAACCTCAGAGTTACATGCGTGCATTAAAGCCTCATATTGTTATTGTTGCTCTTACCACCAGTGCTGTTGTTACTGCTGTTTATTATTTTGTCATACAGGCATAGCCATTATTGTTGATACCCTCACAGTTACCCTGTGGGGTCTGAGAAATAACCCCAACCCTATGGTATCAGAAAATGTGACTTCTGGCTTTCAAATATTGTTCTTCCAAATCTTGGCAATGACAGGACAAAAATTATATATATTTAAGCATCTGTTGTCTCCAAATATGGAGTTAAGGGTTGTTTCTCCTCATTCATTTTGCAATCGGGACTATGGGTAATTGTCCCTACAACTTTTCCAGTTAATTTTTAAGCTTTTATTTTACTTATAATTAAGGCTGTAGCAACATGAACAAGACGACTGCCATACAGCATCCTCTGTGTAGAGACATTTGCTTTCATTTTAAAACATATGTATATATGTTGCTGCTTCAACTTAAGTGGATTAAGCCAGATGAGTTTAATATCACATGTCAAAATAAAACTAACTTCTAATTCTAATTAAGTTAAAAGTGGTTGTTGCGGTTTCAGTCCAGCAAATTGTATAATGAATAAACTCCTTATATGTCACTAGGAAACTAAGAGTACTTGTACACAAGGTTTTTAATTGACTTCCTGTGTCTCATGCAGCACACAGACACTGGTTTTATTAATATTTGATCAAAAACTGAACAAGAACATTGACTAATGGGAATCGTAATACTTTGTTTACACGGTTCACTGCCACACAAAGACTGGAGACCATGTCACGCATCCACAAGAATCAAAGTCTAAACACAGCTAATGTATCAGAGATCACACCATCGTTAAATTAAAGGTTCAAAGTTGAACATTAACAGTCCCATGAGTCTGTACTTTTGCTAGAGCACCATTGGAATTTTCAATTCCGTCACTACTGCCCTAAAAAAAAGACGTTGAACTGAAACAATGTAATTCAAATAAATATAAAGTATCTTTTTATTGTCTTTATCAAGCTGAAAAAAGCATGTGGGGGCGCTGGAGCTTAGTGTTGCTTGAAAAGTCAGGAGAGTCTTCTTAAGCGATGTTGTGATACATGCCCTGGTACCTTTGGTGTGTCACAGATTCAAACCAAAAAAAGTGGAGAGAAAAAAAGCTTATTTACTCTGCAAAGATCTTCTGAGGTGGCCTGGACAAAATGTGTGATATCTCTTGGTAGGGAGTATCCCAGGCTTCTCTTGTATCACACTGACACAGAGGAGAAAGTACAGAAATGCCAAGCAGGGTAAAGTTAAAGGCTGCGGGAACATCTCTGGGCAGCTTGACGTTCCTGTGACTACCCGCTGCTAATATTAGATGTTTAAGGCTCGTGCAGCTGCAGCCATCCTTTCTGGACGTAGGTGCAATTTCCTCATAAGCATTCATAACCTAAACTGGTTGTGCATAATTGTTTCATTTGTTAATTTGTGCGTGATTTTTCCATGTAAGACAGAGTTCTGGAAGAGTAGAAGCAAAGACTGGGACTGTTTAACGTCTTATCCTTAATTTAGTCGTGTTGCCATCAATACAAACTTTGATTTCTGTCTCATAATGTAAATACTGTGTAGAAGTACTTTAGCCTTCTAAAGGAAAATCTAGGCCATTCGTATTGTGATGTTTTTCTGAGTTTCATATAAAATTATTTATATGAACAACTATTGTTGTACAAAATGCTTTTAACTTAAAATTAACCTTGCTTCTTTTCTTTGGTACACTCATTAGGTTAAGAGACTCAACCTCTGAGTGCTGCACACATTTAAAGTAAACAACTATACGTAACTTGGCAGTCTTCATATGCTCTATAAAATACACTGTCTCAGATAGAAGGATGCTGATTTTTAAGCTGGGAGTTTAATTTCAGTATGTTGTATAGCAACAGCAGGACACTATACAGCATTGTAGAAAAAGTCCCAATAATCAGACAATGCCCTGTTAGCAAGCACTTGAAGACAGTGGGAACCCCAACGGAACCAGACTTTTGCGGACAAATACCCCCACGCCCCCACCCCCAGTTAGTGCGGACAAACAAATACAACTGGCCAAAGACACAAGAAAATACTATGTACACTATTTATAGCAACATATTTGCCTGCAGAGTCATTCCAAATCCCAGCCAGAAGTATTATAAGAGAAAGACTTTAGTAAACACTCACGTAGGCAGAGGTCAAACTTAACCCGGCTTAAAATACAGTGGAAAGCTGTCTCCATCAAAACTGAGACCTTTCCACTGCCTGACAGTTTAGACACATGCAGAGGAGTGTGTCAGTGTGTGTGTGTGTGTGTGTGTGTGTGTTTGTTGAAATTCAGAATCATCTGACTGCCTCATCCTCAAGGGCTCAGCAGGTCACTCTTGGCTTTACTTCAGCTCCTTTTTTGGCTTTTGGCGCTCGTCCTTGTTGTGATTCATTTTGTCCAGCCTTCATGGGCCAGCAGCTTGCCTGCCTCAGAGGACAACCCCCCCCCAAAAGAAAACCCAACCACAAGCCAAACAAAGTGATGCAATACTTTTTGCAGGGAACATCATGTGAGGGGATGAGTTGCAGACACAGGGTTTCAATAGTGGAGAGATACTCAGACTCTCCAGTAAAGTAAAAGTACCAATAAAGTTTAGTTAATATGCAGCAATCTCTAAAAAGCTTTCTACCTTTGGAGTTGCTGGAGATACAGCCAATTTACTTTGTGTATGGAGTTTAATCCATTTGTTTGCAGCCTATAGAAGTCAGGCCTCCTGCAAAGGGTATATAAGATAAGTCTGGGGGGTCATGAGACCATTGTTTGTGAATGAAAGAAGCAAAACAAAGCTGTGGCCTCCTCAGTGGAGCTGTAAACAGGTAATCAGCATCTGTGATAAGGAGCAAAAACAAGTGTTTTTGTCCTGTCATGGTTTTTTCGTGGGGGCTGGAAACCCCTGACAAACATTTTAATTGAGCTACATAAAATCTCAGTGCTAAAAACATAGCTAAAACTGTAATATATATGCAATGCAGTACAGTAAAAAAGTTTCCCCATTGTTGTAGTTATGTTTATGTATTGTAGCACAGAATGGAAATACTCAGGTCACATAGTTAATGGACCACTTACACAAGAAATATGTCAAATACAATAGAAGAAAATGTGGCAAAAACTACCATACTGTGCATGTGATTGAAACAAAATGTAAATTTGAATACTCTTGACAATACATATCTAATCTATTCAGCGTACAATAAAATGTAATAAATATTCTCCTTAAAATTATTAAACTACCTACCTTGAATTCTTCTTTATCATTCATTCTTCATATTTTTTTAAAATAATTTTTAAAATATTCTGTACAAATAAAGAGATACTTTTCTTCTTATTATAATAATTTAATATTCTACTTGTGGATTTTCTGTTGTTATTATTATATTTTCAATCAATAAAGATTTATTTATGTTTTTGTTAATTATTATATTGAATTAAAATCTATTAAGTGGTCATATAATAATTAGTTGCTTCAAATTTTATTTTATTTTATGTAAACGTTCTGCGGAGCTTCTTGCACATAGGCCGTAATGTAAACCCCGTGGCCGCCAGTTTCCAATGGAAGGAAAAACAGGATTGGTTAATATTTCAAATTGCAGACTAAACCGGCCACAGGATTGGTCAATTTCCTTCGCTCACTCGCACACAAAAAAAAAGAAAGGAAAAGGCGGGACCGAGTCCAGCCCATCAATGGGCGGCCTCAGTTATTCGTCCGTAGTAAAAATGACGTTTTGTCTTCATTGACGAGGGACGGACCAATTACGTAGCTATTCTGGAAGAGGCGTGGACTTCTGACATTCTTTAGTAGCCGGTCCTTCCTTACCGGCATTCAGTATTGTCCCGGACAGGGCAGACGCAACTTTGTGATATTTATTTATTTATTGAAGTTTTAATTTACCAAAGATGCTCGGCCTGTGCCTTTACGTCCCCGTGTCTAACTCGGACCCGATTGAAGTGGAATATTTCGAGTCTAACGGACTTCCATCTGAGTTGAAGTCTCTTTTTAACAAACTCAGCGTGTTCCTGCCGTCCCAAGAGTTTTCAGCCTACCAACGATGGCGAAAGGTAGGAAATAAGTTAACTAACACAGTCAGAATAACCTAGTTCGTAACATTGATTAGTCTGAGCGCCACAAATCCGTTCACTCCGGCGACCGGAAAGATTAGCGCGCAGTAGTAAAAGCCTTACGACTAGGCCGCAAAAAAGACCGGTTTCGAGAAAATTCACGAGAAGATTCCGGGCATTTTTGCTGCAACTTTAACGTAACATCTGTATTTAACCTAAATGACATTGAAAAGTAATCAATATTTGTTGATTTAAGCCTGTTACTGCAAACTTTAAAACTTAACCGAGCCGGTTCGGGCTGAAAAAGACTGCCATTCAGCTTACATGGGGAAAATCCACCCTAAAAAGGAATTCCGGCCATGCGCTTACACTGAAAGAGGGCAGCTAGAAGCCGGTATCATTCGCTATATGTAACTGAGAAAAAGTAAATCGTGTGCATAAGTACAAAAGTTGTTTAATTAGCTGTTCCCGTTTCTAGGTCATGCGTTTCTCCCTGATGTCCTTGAGGTCTTTTACTACTCTGAAACTGATGGTTTTGGGGCAGGCAGATCCCATATAGCTATGACTCGTGGTGCATCTGTAATCCTAGGAATGCTGACCCACCACTGACTTTTCATGTTTTAATTTCACGATTTCATAACAATGTGATTGTTTTAAATGCATCTGTCAACACAAATTAAATTATTGGGAAGAAAAGGTTTAGAAACCACTCTAAAAAAAATCTGTCATTATTTCAAGTTTTAAAAGGTGCCCAGTGCCTTATCCAGTACATTTTATCTATGGGCCTTTTTGGGGGGTTAAGAGGCTGGGGCTCATTAGGATTTGCTCATAATTGTGTTTTTAAACGTGTTTTAATCAAGGTTATGCAAAGACTTAAAGTCTGCAGCAGTTTGTCTTTGGCATCTCAGGCTTCATGAACTGGCACAAAATGGCCCTTTTAGCTGATGCACTCCTGCAGGGAGTAGGGTGCAAGCTGCAAATATCTGCAGATGGGGTATCTGGTTCAGTCATATGCCTACAGGCGGTCTGGGCAGCAGGTCAGGCGGTATCAGTCAATGATAGCAGTATATCCCGGTCTTATTTTAGCCCTGCAGGTTTCAACCTAGACATGGATTAAAGCAGTTGGCTGGGTCAGCCTGCAGTTGAGGGTGAAGATGGACAAGGGTGTTATTACCTAATACCCTAATAGGCCCAGGAGAAATAGATGTCATTCAAGAAAGCCAAGAGGCTTGTGGCCTGGCAAATGGTCATAGCTGCCCTTTGGGTAATAAAAATCAAGCTGAGGGGACACCTTTAATGCGCCAGTGGGTCTCCAGGGCTGGTTTATGGTCACTTGTCTAATCATTTGGGAGGCATCAGTTACAAGGTACATTTCAAACTTGCTGTACTTGTTTCATAAGACATTGTTAAACTCTCAGGGGAGATGACTACTGCATACCATTGCTAAATGTCACCTTCTACTCCTCCATGAAGCTGACTCACTGGATTGGAATCAGTAAATCAGATTATTCAAATTCTGCCGTCTTGTCTGACTCTGGTTTTATTTCTTCTTCACAGAAAACATTAAAAAGGGAAGAAAACAACTCGGACGGACAGCTGGACTTTGAGGAGTTTGTTCACTATCTACAAGACTATGAGAAAGACCTGAAGCTTGTGGTGAAGAGTCTCGACAGGAAGAATGCAGGTATGTGGCAGGAGATAGAGTCATGCTCTTTGTTTCACACGAAACTCCTCGAGTGGTTTCGAATTTCACTTTGTGTCATTTCCGCAGCTTTAAGTGTGAAGGACGCATTTTCTCACAACGTGTCTTTGCTTCCTTTTAAAGGCCGCGTTGACCCTAAAGAGTTCATGCAGTCGCTCCGTGACCTTGGTGTGCATATTTCTCTGCAACATGCGGAGAAAGTCCTTAAGAGGTAAAAAAAATATATATATGTATATATCTTTTTAATCTTTGGGATTTTAGATTTTGATTTATTTATTTATTTATTTTTTTAAGGAAACAATGTCTCATCATTTTATACATTTATTTATTTTAAAGCATGGATAAGAACGGCATGATAACAATCGGCAGTAAAGACTGGAGCAAGTATGCCATGGTGGAGAAGACGGAGAACATTCCTGAGATCATCCTTTACTGGAAACACTCCACGGTTAGTACTTCACACTGAAACCAAAAGTTTTGCCCAAAAAAGGGAACAAATCTGCTGCTTTGACCTTCAGAGCCTAAAACTAGAGACAAATCATTAATGTGCCAAAATTAACTTTATGAAAGAGAAGTAGAAAATTCTGCTCTTGCATAACCTTTCACATGTCCTACTTTTAGCTATTCTTGGTTGATAACTTTATCATCATATGCGATAACAATAACATAGCAAAGGCAAAAGTTCTTACACCCTCCTGTTGAGTGGGTCAATTAAAGAGCAAATTCCCAGAAAGGCCATGAGCACAAACCATGCGTCAGCAATTAAGCTCTTAGGCCATGAAAGGAATTGGGCTCTTTCCTGCAGGATTATGTTGGAAGGATTTGTCTCGGTGCTGTTATGTAAAGGAGAGCAGCAGCAGCGGTCAGAGCAGGTGCAGACTGGAGATGTAATATAGCACAGCTCCCGGAGGAACACATTCTGATCTCAGGGGCAGAACAAGTTATTTTAGAGCTAATGAGACTAGCAGACTCGCCTGGCGGCACAAGCCGGCCTCAAGCTGAGCAGAGATGTAAAGTGCTGGATCATTTCAGACTGCAGAAAGTCAGGTCAGATGTCAACCTGCACAGTTTTATCTCCATAAGAGTCCCAGAGAGAGAATAAGAAGGCAAAATGCTTGAGGTTTGTTTTGTTTTTTCTTTTAAAGGGGGGAAAGCTAGAGGTTTTAAACAGATCCCTGACCTATATTCTCAACATGTCTTCCTTTGAAAACAATCCCCGTGTTCTGACATTTGCTGTGCTGGTGGGGGGATGCTTACACATTTAACCTGCAGTCACACATGAGCTCACCATCATGTGGCCCACATGAGAGAAATGTTCAGATGTTAACACAAAGGATTTTTACCACATGTTGGTTAAGAATAGAAGCTTGACACAAAATGGGTCCTGTTCCAAAATGTTCAAGAGTGGTCCATGTGAAACTAACCTCCACTCTGTCCTTTGTAATCTCTTCATGTATGTTTCCATAATGAGAGTAATTTCTGTTAGTTGCCGAGACAAAATGACTAAAACCTCTACTAGGGGTTTTTTGCTCTCTATATCTGACCATTCCTGTCATCTTCTGATCAGATATTCGATGTTGGAGAGAATCTCATGGTCCCCGATGACTTCACCATTGAGGAGAAGCAGACTGGGATGTGGTGGAGACATCTGGTCGCAGGTGGAGGAGCAGGAGCAGTTTCGAGGACCTGCACTGCCCCCCTGGATCGACTCAAAGTCACGATGCAGGTAAGATCGACTTGGACCTCTTAATACACTTGAAGCAGCTGTTGATCAAGTGCAGGCACATGATGGGCCTGTGAAGAGGAAGTTGTGGAAATTTCTCCGCTTGTGGGTCTTATGACTAAAGCTGTCGGGCATTTAAAGTGTCCGCTGATGCATGACATGTTAAACGTTACTGAGATTTTAGCTCTGAGTATTTGTGGCCATTATGGTTTGAAATTGCTCAAGCGCCCGTCACCTAACGCTCACAAGCAAGTTAACGTTTAACAGTGTGTAACGGCAAGGGGCCAGAGTCCAGGCAATGACCAATGACTGCTCTCAAACCGCTGTCACACCCTTGGCTTCATAGTACTCGCTGTCATCCAAGCTCAAACTACCCATACTAAATGTGTCATCATCCCCATGGTGTGCGTCAGGAGACTTTGTCCTATTGATTAGATATTCACCCAGTTGGCTTAGATTTGGTTAAAAACATGATGACCCACATGGCACCATGCCCAAGTCATCCCATAATTAGTGTAGTAGTTTAATCAAATACAATATTCTTCCTCCCCCAGGTTTACGGATCCCGAACCAACAACATGTGCATCATGAGCGGACTCATGCAGATGATCAAAGAAGGTGGTACGAGGTCCTTGTGGCGAGGAAATGGTGTGAATATCCTCAAAATTGCCCCCGAGTCGGCCCTCAAGTTCATGGCTTACGAGCAGGTATGATGGATTTATCAAGGGACGGGTTTAATGGACGAGGCACAGTGTTCTTGATGTCATTTGCTAATCTGTTCTTTCTCAACTTGCTTCTCCAGATTAAGCGTTTAATCGGCAGTGATAAGAAAGCTCTGAGCATCCTGGAGCGGTTTGTTGCAGGATCTTTGGCAGGAGTGATTGCCCAGAGCACAATCTACCCCATGGAGGTGATTATCTCTTTAATTAGATCTATCCTGTAGCGTTGTGATGCCTCTGTCGCGACTGTACAGTCAAAGCTGACGTTATCTGTACTGAATCTGTTCCAGGTGCTTAAAACCCGTCTTGCTCTGAGGAAGACCGGCCAGTATGCTGGTATCACTGACTGCGCCAAGCAGATCTTCAGAAGAGAAGGCCTCGGCGCGTTTTACAAAGGATACGTCCCCAACATGCTGGGCATCGTGCCCTATGCGGGCATTGACCTCGCAGTGTACGAGGTGAGCAGTCACAAGCATACATTGTTTGGAAATCCCCAGAACTCCTACAAAATAAAATTCAAACTGAGACTGTAGATTGACCTTTTTGTTTTCTCTCCATAGACGCTAAAAAACACCTACCTCCAGCAGTACGGCACCAACAGCACAGACCCCGGTGTGTTCGTCCTGCTGGCCTGCGGCACAGTGTCCAGTACCTGCGGTCAGCTCGCCAGTTACCCCCTGGCTCTGGTCCGAACCCGCATGCAAGCACAAGGTGAGGCCTCAATACTGACCTGTTACTCCATCAGTAGCAGACGGTTTTATACATTTAGTAACTTAAAAATAACTGGATAGTAACTGTATTTGAACACAAGTCTAAGCTTGTCCATTTTTAACCCTTTCAGCTGCAGTAGATGGCGGCCAACAGCAGGTGACCATGTCCAGCCTCTTCAGGCAGATCCTGCAGAACGAGGGGCCCACTGGGCTTTACAGAGGCCTGGCCCCCAACTTCCTTAAAGTCATCCCTGCCGTCAGCATCAGCTATGTTGTGTACGAGCACCTGAAGACACAGCTGGGAGTGACCTCAAGATAAGGCTCCCTAGTCCCCCACCCCTCACCCTCCCAAGGCTCATGCTAGGAATCCCCCCGGGGGCTTTCAGGCCCCTCCAGAGGTTCGCGGAGCCATTTCATTCTGTGAATGTCAGCTGATGAAAGACTAGAAAGGACACGACGAGGTGGAGGTTATGGACTCTGTGAGCTCAGGATGTCGTGACTGCTGCTATTACCTTTAAAGAGAAGCTGAACGGTGACTGTATGAGAAGCAAGGACCAAATATTTTTGCTCTTCTCTTGAGTGAATCTTGGTGGATAAAGCATTAAAATGCACGGAGTGAAATGATTGTCCCAGACGGGAAGATTTTTGCACACAGTTTGAATTTCTCTCCACCCCTGAATGAATGACTGAGTGACTGACTGACCGGAGTATTTATTACCACCCGTCCTGTATTTATTGTTTTATTTAGAAAGGGAAGTAAATCTTGAGCCAAAATGTGCAACTACATAAATCAGCCTTAATGTTGATAACTACGTGTAGTTGTCTGAAATGGTGAAAACGGGGCGGGAAAAGAAACTTTGCTGATGCAATGAGATCGTTGATGTGTTTAGTCGCCCTAATTCTTGTTTAATTGAATGTTACTTAATGTTCACCTCAGGTTAAAGGGCTGCTTTTTTTTTTCTTCTTTTTTTTCTTTCTTCATTTTAAAGAAGAGCATGTGTATTTAGAAAGTGAAAAGACAGACGGCATAATGCACTTTAATTAAAGCTAGTAAGCCTCTAAATGATGTTGTCAATGCCGACTTAGTGTTTTAATGGACCATTTTCGATGCAAATAAATGGAAATTATAAATCTGTCTCATTTCTCTTTTTTTCTTTTCCCCTGAAATTCACACACTGAAGCTCAAAAAGGCTGAGGGGTACACTTCAACTCCTCCAGACTGAGAAGTTTGGTAGTCTTACATATTTGTGGTGTTTGGAGGGTTTTCCTAATGCAGATCGTGCATGTGATGAAAACAGAAGTGGAACCTCAGCAGACAGGCTTCTTATTTTTAAACTGCACATGCCTGGGTGGTGCATCTGTAATATCCAAAAGTGGATCTTTTCATTGCTTCCAAAACAAGAATTGAGTGATTACGTGGTATATAAATGCACACAATGGCTACGATCAGCAACATTTACAGAGTGAAGTGACCCTGAAGTGTCTGGCAGATGTGATAACTGCATGGTTCCAGACAACTAGTCCAAAATATTACCTCCTACCTCCCTTTTCCCAATCACTTTTCCTTGAACTCATTTGTCAGTTTTTCTTGGGAAGGTTTGTGAAAGTATCTGGAATCACAAGCTTTCCTTTCACAAACAGTTCAGTTATATAGGAAACATTGAAGCTCTTTTTCTTTTTAGAGATTTTAACTAGCTCTGATTGTGGCCACAGATTCTTCAGGGTCACTTCACACCTGGGAACCTTCCTGGAGGATTTGATGTTATGAGATTATTTCAGAAAAACTTCATGTTTTGAAGAAGAGCTTTGTAATTCCTTTCTTTTATTCCTTTTATTTTCAGTGTCCAGGGTGCGAGGGGTCCTTGCTGATGATACTGGCTTTCTGTTGAAGTCTGCCAGTATAAATGTCTCTGAGGGGGATTAGTGAAGTGTCAGTTGCCCACTCTGCCGCCCTCACTGCCCACTACAGTTTTCTCTTGTCCTCCACAGTACAGCAGTAGGTCAGAAGGCTCTCGATGGTGGAGCGGTATAAGTTAATTAGCAGTTTTTGTGGTAACTGGGCCTGTCGCAATTTCCTCAGAAAGTATAATGTAATTATGTGCAGTGTTGTGCAAAAGTCTTGAGCCACTTCTAATTTCTTTATATTTTAAGTGGTGTGTTTCTATCCAGGCATGCTTTTACTGCACTGACAGTGTTTTAGGGATCATTGTCATGGTGAAAATCTGATGCTTTTCCCACCCAGTTTCACATCTCAAACTTCACAGTTTCAAATGAAGCTCAGAACCATGACAGAGGCTGTAGACACTTACATACTGACTCAAACCAAACATTTTAGATTTGGATTCATCACTTCATAAAACCTGTTCCCAATGATTTTCTTCTGCTTTTCTTGTGCACGAATGATTCATAGGTCAATATTCATGATTTCCCTGAATACGGTCAGTTACGAGTACTGGACTGTAAATGAGAGAAAAAGCAGGGCATTCAAAAAGCTTGGAAAACTATTGCTCAAGGGCACCTAAAAAAATAGAAGAAAGTCTGGCTCCTTGGAAGTAAAACAAGAAGAAATGAAAAGACTTTCACACTGAACAGAGTAATACACACACCTGCATGGACTACACTCATTTGAATGTTTATACCAGTATTTGTTATCTTGTAAGTGTTCTGGTCTGTATCAGGTTTTGTCCTGTTCTCTGTCCTATCATATGTTTCAAAAACAAAAAGAAAGAAAAAAAGAAAAGAAGGATTGGCACCCTGTGCACACTGGAACAAAATTAAAAGACTGTATTTTATTTTCTTATCTTGCATGTGACAAATTATTATTGTTTGCAAACAAAAACACTTGGAAGCTGCAAATCTTAAGTTAAAATCTTGAAAAGAGACATTGTGTCATAGTGAATACTTTCGGTTTTGATTACTTAACACAGGACATTTTTCTTTAACCTTGTGGCATTTTTATTTTTAAGTAAAGCACCTACTTATATCCACCACTGGGAAAAAAAACCCCACCAAACCAACCCCCCCCCCCCCCCCCCCCGATAATTAAATTATTAATATTAATATAAATTTGTTGACTTGATAATTTAATGGCGCTCTCAGCAAGATGATTTGTGGCTTACACAACATTTTGATTATATGTCAGATTGTTTTATAACAACATCTTCAATAAGTGCTATATAATAAAAAAAATACCTCAAATTTATAAAAATGATGTTGATTTAACCTCCCACTAAGTCTTACATATTTGTAAGTAAGTGTGTGGCACATTAACCCTCTAACAGTAACGTTTCTTGACACTTCCTGTGCAGTTTCCGATAATCAGCTGCTTCCCAGAAGCTTCAGACAGTTTCTAGAAGCTTCTCGGTGGCAGCCAAAGATAAAGAGCAGGCTAAACTCTCTGCGCTCACTTAATTACAGAAATGGATTAGCCATTACCCGCAAAACTACCTGTGAGTTAATGAAACAGATGCTCGTGTCAACCTTTTTTACACACACAAAAAGGGAGAAAAAAAGTGACGTCACTGTTTTCTAAGAATTTTTATTGATGGGGAAAAAACGATTTTTAAACTCGAAATTAATCTTTTTAACCCTTCTTTGGCCCTGGGACCATTTTTGGTCCCTTTAGTTTTTCAGTTACAAGCCATTTGCACTGTGTTGAATGGAATATAGCCAAATTCTCTAAAAAAAAGTTTGGCATAATTTCATTTCAAAATTCAAGTCTGACTTCCTTAAAATAAACGGTGCTTTAATGTAACATTAGCCGACGTATTTTACTATTGCGAAAACCTTTTGCGCATGGTCAGTTCGAACGGTTTGACCTATACAGGCCGCCGTAGGGAAACAAGGAAGTAGACTGAATGAACAACATAAAAACAAAGTCGGTTGTTTTATTTTTGATTGAATGCGTATTTACGCCTGTAATCGACTCCAGATTATTTTCTACATTTGCTTTGTAGTATATTTAAAAGTTTCTCGGTCTTTATTTAATATATATGTGTTTATTTCGGTAATGCTAACCTTCTTAGCTGGCTCGTTAGCAGCGGTGACAGGTGACAGGTGCTTTTATTAATATGGTGCAGAACGTGTTTCGGAGCGGGTTTCTGGTCCGGGTCGCTCACACACTGCTCACCTGGATCATAACCGTCATTCTGTTCCTGCACAACACTAGTAAGTCACTCAGACTGCAACCAGCTAGCTTTTAACCGGTAGCAACAGGATGGAGCTGAATGGTAGTTGGGCTCCAATTACAAGGATTTTTATTTTACTTGAGCATTTTCGAGTATCTTTATTAAGGGAAATTATGTAGTTGTTACCACCTGACATGTATCTGTCAGTTGCTGTTACAAGTTACTCCACAAATTATAATATTTTTATTTAAAAACACAAGAAATGAGCCTAAATAAAAATAGATACATAAACCTCCAATAAATATATATTTTTTGGGGTTAAAAATGGTCATATCATAATTAAATATTTTTAAATTAAATATTTCAATGCAACGCCTTTCCAGACTGAATAATTTGTCATATATATTCAAATAATAAAATTTTAAATAAAAATAAAAAAATAAAATCCAATATCTGATGTACAGTGGCCTTAATATACTCATATGAACCCATATAATAATATGGGTTTTTTTAAAGTTGTATACAAGTAGAGTTATAATGAAGAAAAAAGTAATTTCCCATTTGTTTTAACAACTTGTGACTTTACAGTCTCAACGAATATGAAGATTTTTTTGTTTGTTTTGTTTTTTTGTCTCTTGTACATTTTCAATATCAAGATTAAAATAAAGTATATTATCCCTGAGGGGTAGTGTGCTTTGTAGTCAGCAGCATAGATAACACATACACCCTGAAACCCCAACAAATCACATAATTAAAAATTAATAGTGGTAGGAACAAGTGAGAATTTAAATCTGTTTGTTCTGCAACAAGTCAAAGAATACCTCCGCTCTGAAGGCAACAGCTGATACTATGAAAACAGTGGATGTATGCTATGACCCAAAGTCCTTTCCGCTGTTAGGGTTGCCCTCTCTCTACACAGGAGGGCAAGATTATTTAGCTGCCACATTTCTACATAAATCTTGGAGAATATCTTACTTTTTGTTAGCTCTTACGTGTGTGTGTGCGTGTGTGTGTAGGCTTGCGGAGATGTGAGGAGCAGGGAGAGCTGCTGCTGCCGGCTCTCTTCTTCTTGCTGGTCGTTCTGTCAGTGCTGTTGTACTTTGCCGTTTCCCTGATGGACCCCGGCTTTGTGCTCAATGACACTGTCAAGGTGAGTTTAATTAAAAAGACTTGGATTACAAATTCAAAGTAGATCCTAATTTGAGGGCTGGCTGTGGCTCAGCAGGCAGGCAGGCAGAAGGTTCAATCCCTGGCTGCTCCAGTCTGCATGCCAAAGTATCCTTGGACAAGATACTGGACCCTGAGTTTCTCCTGATGCGTTTATCAGAGTCAGTGAGAACATTAGATAGAATGGATGAATGAGACATGTTGTGTAAAGCTATTTGAATGCTCAAATAGAGTTGAAAAGCACTATATAAGAAGCAGTTAATTGACCTTCTTTAAGGATTAAAACACTTTGTGAAAGGTTGGTTTCATAATGTTTTGTAATAGTGGTGACCACTAACTGCCTTTTCTCTGCTGCATTTGCTTATCAGCAAATGGACTAAAACCTGTACTAACCTGTGATTAATGCTGAAAGGTTGCAGTGTTTCTGTGTGCGTGTGAACACTTGTGACTGACGTCTGTTTGTGTTACACAGGGCGCTCAGAGTCCGAATGAAGAAATGGAGGCGATGATCCCTCAGTCATCGACCCCTCGTTTGAGGCGCTGTGGATACTGCCTGCTGCAGGTAACCAGCTGCTGCCAGCTGCTGCCAGCTGCCAAATTCCAGTGCTCACCAAGTTTGACGTGACCGCATTTCCAACTCATCAAATTCTGTGTGTTGGGTTTAAATGGTGTCTTTCTGCATCATATGTCAGGAGAAGCAGCTGATATTAAAATGGTGCCAAAGACACAAACATCCTCCTCCTGAAAGAAACTTGGCTTTCAAAATATTGTGAATTTGGGGCTACATCCACACGTACACGAGGATTTCTTAAAAACTGGAATTTTCCTCTTTTGTTTATAAGACCCCGTCAACAGCAACACTGTTTTGCATCACAAGTCACAAGAAAAAACTCAAAAACAAAACGAGGCCATGAACTGTCAAAAGTGCCACAGCAACAGGTGGTAACATAACTCTAACCATACAGGAATGTTGACCAATCAGAAGCCTAGGTGTATCACTAACAAACAATAAGACAACACACAGTCTCATCTCACAAAAAAGGTGACACTGCAAAACAAAGTCTTAATTTTTCCTGAGACAAAAAGCTAATGAAAAGCTCAGTTTTCAGCAGCCTAATACCACCACTTACATGACCTGTGTGTGTGGACAGGACCTCAGGCTGACTGTTGGTTGGACTGCGTGAAAGTATTTGATGGGACGATGGAAGCTACATGGTAGCTGAGCTTACTGGAAAGCAAAAAGTAAATAAAAAGAAGTATCTGTTGGAATAGAGGCCATTTCTGTGGCTTTGGCTCTGCTTTTAACACGCCTTTGTGCACCAGAAATCTGCCCAAGTATGAAACACGCCGAGGTCTTAAAATGTGAAATCGAATGGGTAATGTCACCGCAGCTTTGTCCAGCTTTTATTTGTTGGCACGCCTGTTAATCAAAGCGTCCACACCTCTGAGTTTAAGTTATATAAAAAAAACAAATAAAAAACATTATCTAAAAAGGTTAAAACTGTTTTTTTCACCAGGCTATAAACATGTTCTGCTTTGAAGTTCAGACTTTGCACCTGCCAGTCAAGAAGAGCCACAGACTCACCTTTGTCATTGTTTAAAGATTTATGATGTCCAGTCATTTTCTTTGGTTAACAACCAAACTGTGTTTTTTAAATTTGCTACATTAAGTCTCATTTTATTTTTTCTTCTATAATTAAATAAGCCCTGCAAACTGGCTCACAGACACTGTCAGAGTTTGCAAAGACTCAGTTGTAGGCCAGCATTAACCAAATTCCCCCTGTGCATTGGTTCATTCAAGTATGGAAGCTTGTTTCCATCATGAAAGAGAAAAAGAAAGTTTTGCCAGACAAAGCTCAGTCAAAACCTTTTGTACTGTATTTTTTCAGTGGCAGAAAAATGTTCTCTGTGTTGATCTCAGCCACACCCATGTATCTTACCCCTATTTCCTTATCAGGGACTTTTACAGCCCAACAAATGTTCTTACGGCCCTGAGGCGTTGTCTGCGAGTCTGTTTGCAGCACTGATTTAATTGCAGAAAGAGCTGCAGATTGATTTTCTTTTAATCAACTAATCAGTGCAGCTGTAGAAGGATTTAACTTTCTCTTTTGGTTGCATTACCCAAAAGAAACCATCTAAAAAATCTGGAGAGCGATCAACCTTTCCTAGTAACAGCACCTTTATTTTATTTTCTCTCCATGTGTGTCAAGCAGCAGCCAATGAGAGCGAAGCACTGCCACATGTGTAAACGCTGCGTCCATCGCTTCGACCACCACTGCCCGTGGATTGAGAACTGCGTGGGAGAGAGGAACCACCGCTGGTTCATCATCTACCTGCTGGTGCAGCTGCTCACCCTGCTGTCGGGCCTTCACGTCGCTCTGTACGTCTGCTAAATGCCTCCGCCCGTCTCCAGCCTCTAAGATAAATGTCCTTATCTGCTGGGAATATTTGTGGCCTCAATTTGCCTTCCAGCAGTGACTCAGTGAAAACTTATCTTGTACTGAGTGTACTCTGCTCTGCCGCTTTATCTTTAGAAGGAATTGGGTAACTTGTGACTTTTGGAGAATTGTGACTTTTGGAGAACATCACTGAACTGAGTGGTTAAATTGTGTAAGGATGATCTGTGACAGGTTGCTTAAGCACACTTATAAAGTTCAAGTCGTCTTCATTTTAAGGTTTCCAGTTAAAGGCACCGCTGTGGAGCAGAGGTTTATTTGCACACACAGAGGCAGAAGTAAGCTCTGTGGTAATTAAACTTTACTGGGTAATAATCAGAGATTATCAGCTGAGTAAAGCATAAAAGAAAACACTTGGGGTAATGTGGGCAAACCTTTCAACAATATTTCATGACATTTATTGAAACCAGTGTTGCCCTGGACACAGAAGAATGAATTAAAAAAAAAACATGTCAGTTTACACTTTGCAAGCTTCTGAGTACAGGCAGCCAAACAGCTGGCAGCCAAACAGCTGGCAGCCAAACAGCTGGCAGCCAAACAGCTGGCAGCGTGGTTGTTAAACACCCATTTTTATACATCTAAATAAAATCTGAAATGTGCCTTTAGTCAGGAGAATTGGTGACAACAAAGATGATGTAGCATGTTCTGTTTCAGATTTTGTTAATTCATTCACTCTCAAAAATACATAACCGATATTTCGTGTTGCCCTGTGAAAAATGTAATATTTTAAATTACTCTATCAAGGTAATGTAATGTACTACATCCCGCTTAGTTTTATAGCAGATGTTTAAACATTGAGACATGCATGTATTCCCTCTGGCCTACAGCGATGTCCCCATCAACCAAAAAAGAAACCATTAGTGTTTTTGTCCTGTCAGGCAGCAGGCTTCTCATCAAAGATAAATCATAGACTGTATATAAGCGCTGGACATAACCACTGTGACGTGACCAACGCTGTCATTTTTAAAGAGTCATTGTTTTTTTTTGTGTGTTACCACTGCGTTGCTGTTTTGCTGTGTGCCGGTCTCTGTGGCAACACTAAAAATTGAAGTTCGTCCAATATAGTAATGAGTAAATGGGATTTTTATTGAACTCACCAGTTAATCCAGGTGTGCTGTAGCAGCTAGTTCTCCATTGGGCCTCTGAACTGAACAGTTTGAGCGTTTTTATGCTTTTGATGCCTTTTTCGAGCATTTTTAATGGATTTGACTAAAAGTTTGTGCTTCAGTTTTGGTGGTTGCGCTTCTAGTATTTTGTTATTAACAGATGCATATGTGGCTGTGCTCTGCAACCGTCAAGAAGCTGATAACTTCTTCAACCTTGATTTCAGTTTCAAAATATGGCATCCAGAAGCAGTGGGTGACCTCACTATGGTTGCAGACTATCCATAGAAGGCAAGCAGTTTGTTTAAACTGAAGCAAGCCTCAAGTGGACTTTAGAGGAACTGCAGTTTTTTGCATTTCATCATTGTCTTCTGCTTTGTTTGTATATAAGATTAAAAAAAGAAGCATGCATTCTATACCTACTAGTCAGTATTCAGGGTGAGAACAGGCTTATGATGTTCAGTTGTTTGCTTATCAGCAAATTCTGTGAACAACCAAACTGATGATGATTTTAATCTTGCTAAATTATGTTTAGTTTTCTTATAAACAACTTTTTATGGGACAAACCAGTGAATTAATCCAGATTTTTTTTCTTATGATGAACTTCTGTTATAGCCAAACAGATCTAAGTTTATTCCTGTTGTGTAATTTCCTTGTGTTTCAGGTCAGGCATTTCTCCTGCTCTTACGTGGGAGCAGTGGTTCAGGGTGAATGGCTTTCTGCTGGCAGCGTTGTGCATAGTCGGGATTTTCTCCGTGGTTGTGGTGGTGCTGCTAGGCTCCCACTTGTACCTGATTTCTATCAATTGCACCACCTGGGAGTTCATGTCCCGCCACAGGATCTCATACCTGAAGACCTGCAAGGACGAGGAGAATCCGTTCGACCGTGGCGTCCTCTGCAACCTGTGGGATTTCTTCTGCATCTGCAGGACGGTGATGTGGGAGAAGGTTTACCACAGAAACACGTTGAATCCAGTCTGACCCCACAGAGGCTGGAGTCAACTAATCTCTGACTGGTTTTGTATTTTCACAAAGATGAAGACAGGAGAATGAGAAAGTGTTTGTCTTTAATTGTTTTATCCAGATACAAAAATCAAAAGGAAACTTTTTGGACTGAAACAGCAGACCGTCTCAGGAGGATTGTAATCACTCTGGTGCTCCCAGCAGTTCCTGTTCTTGGCTGGAAACTCGGACTTGTTTTCATGTAACAAATTAATCCAAACCTCAGAGGTATCTGTGCGCAGTGTTGCCTTAACACAATCCCTTTACCCGTATTTACAGTTAACATTGAAACACACGTTCAGTGTTGGTGTTTCACCGTGTGATGCGCAACAGCTGATGTCACGGGTTTGCATGTGGGGGTGTTTTTGACGTGTGTCACTGGCTCCGTTTGATTATTCCAGCTACACTTTGAGAAGGTCAGCGGACGTAAATAAATAAAAGAACCTGATAGTCCGCACATCTCTTAATATGGAAAGGATAACTGGAGTTGGACCTTGTTTCAGTCTCAGCACCTTGTTAGTGCTGCCTGTGATTTTATGAACCAAAAGATGCACTTAGTGTTAACGGCACATTAAAGGGCTCATTTTTATTCTTGGATTCTAGACTAGCCTTCCATGATTCAAGGCTCAAAATAATCTTTGGTACAGCCTCTCAGTTCGTTCTCTGTCTGAAACAAGCTGCTTTAACTCCTCCCTCTTTAAACCAACTGTCTTCTGTTTGGCTGTTATCTGCAAACAGAAGGTTTGAACACCCAGTGGGCGGGGCTAAAAGAGCATAGGCTGTGTATAGAAGTTGGATTTAGTTGATGTGATGTGACCACTGGTTTGCAAAGGCTCGTCTTAAACACTTTCCCCCATAAACAGGACATCTGAACACTTAATGAAGAGTTATTCTTCGTCTAGCTATCATCTTTGCTTGTTGAAACCAGACACCAGTCACAAAGCAAACCACGCTGCATCATCATCATATATTAGGGATATACAAAGAACAGAAGAACAGTTTGAATCTGAGCATTAAGAGCAGTCTGAAATCTCAGCTTTTGGCTCTCAGTTATGTTTGACTCTTCAGTCAGAAAGAGGAAGAGAAGGAAAAGCAGATCCATGTTAAGTGTTTTCTGAATGTCAAACTGAGCTCTCTTGCCTTGAAGTTAGGTGGTGTTTAAAATATCAGTGTACAAGTGGCACATAAGTTGTTTGGGGGTTTTTTAAAAAGTTGAATAAAAGACAAAAATAAGCACTAAATGTGATTGA
This sequence comes from Astatotilapia calliptera, assembly GCF_964374335.1. Lineage (NCBI taxonomy): Eukaryota > Metazoa > Chordata > Actinopteri > Cichliformes > Cichlidae > Astatotilapia > Astatotilapia calliptera. The sequence goes on along the minus strand of NC_137433.1, from coordinate 35,564,551 downwards.
AACACTCAGGTTTGGTCACTGCTCTCTGTAAAGCACGGTTGTCAAATATAAGGCCCGGGGGCCAGAATTGGCTCAGCAAAGACTCCAATCTGGTCCATGTGTGAAATTTGTAACGCTGACAGAAGGGAGAAGTTTGACATCCCTGCTGTGAAGGTTTCTGTTGTTAAGTGATGAGAGTGGTGACCCCACATTATTTACACTAAATGCCTTTAAACCTGCTGATGTTTGGTACCTGCCTGTAAACTGATGTCAGTAAGTTCATTTTTTACCAAGTTTTAACTGTAATGTTCTGTTTGTATTTATTGACAACAAAGAGTACATTAAAACACAGATGATATGCATATCGTTATAGAGTACATCTGTACACACTGACATTCCCAGTCAGGATTCACGTACATACATAGAGTACATAAATACATACAGTACTGACACAGAAGTAACATGTAATATTCAGCAGCATAAACTTAAAGTGCTACAACAGTTAAACCACCTGACTGCCCTGCTATGGTTTCTTAAATTAGCTGACAGCAAGTGCAGCGTTCAGTGTCCTGCTCAGAGGTGGCCTTCAGAGCTGTTAAAGAGCAACATAACACCCTGAATACATCCCTTTATATGATCAAAATGGTGTGTGCTATGGTTAAATAACTGCAAAACAATATTTGAGAGAGGGAAAGCAGGCCCTCCAGTGCCAAGTTGATGCAGTGATGCAGATTTTTCTTTATTGGGGGCTTTAACTCCAGTTAAAAAAACAAAACAAAACTTGAACAGCACTGAGATGTGAAAGGTGGAAAGCTGCCTTTTTTAGAAGTCTTTATGTCCCAGCATGTGAATTCATCCAGCCATCTTTCTTTTTCTACCCATGTCAGGGTTGCAGGGCTCGGACTTGGCGTCCACAGATACAGGATCAACAGGGAAATGCACAACTACTGACCCTGAATTTAAAACCCAGCCTATAAGGTGACAGTTCTAACTACTGCACCACAGGTGTGAATGTAAGGTAAAATAGGAACTCTTGAGTTGTTAAAAAGATGCCTAGAATCAGTGAAATAAACCCTTTTTCCTCCCAATCCTGGATAATTTTTATTCTGGTGCTGTCACCAGTAGAGTTCCACTTTGGCACATTACGGCTCACCTGGTTGAGCAGGTGAGCAAGCCGCATTTAGGTCCTGACTCAAGTCTTGAACATGACACAAAGCCCCTTCAGTGTGTCATAATAAGTATCTTTGTAATTATCTGTTTTTTTTACAATACAAATGTGATAAAGAAGCTCTGAAGGTTTGAAGTTGTAACTTTGACTTTCCTTATTGAAAAAAAAAAAACAAATCAGGAGAAAATCCCATTCACCCTTTGGGTAAACTTCTAATTTTGTCAACGAGTTGCTCAAATTAATGGCTTGTATGCAGTTTTGAAAGCTTGCTAGAGTAATCTGCTGCTCACTTCTGAACCTAATTCGACTGGATTTTGGCCTCAGTAACTGTGACTGTGAATTCAAGTCTTTGTAATAGCCAAAAAAGACATTTCATCTTTCACTTTATTGGATGTCAGTCTTTTTAAGCCTGTAACACACTGACCAGATTTAGCCCAGAAAACAATATTCATGGATGTCTCGTGCTTAGGCCGTCAATATCTCTCTGAAACCGGATCAGTGACCTGTACAGTAAACATGACTGAATATGAAATGCTGCTGATCAAACGATGGATTTAGTGTTAAGTTACACTTTAAAGCCCCAGGCCTCATCTGAACCCCAGCTTGTCACCAGCTGCAGGCAAATTCCAGGATTTCTAGGAGCACATGAACAAAATCAGGGCTTTTTCCTCCTCTTTTTATTTTTTATTGCCTTGATATCAGTAGAGCTCACTAAATATGAGTCACTAAATTCAAAATACAGATACTTTATCACTAGTATGGCTATAATAGATTATCTATGGCTTCTTTTATACTGCTAGTGATTACAGGATTTTCTAGTGCACGAGTTCACCACAGTGCCATGCGCTTCCTACTGCTGTAACAAAGGAATGACTTCACACATGTTGGACTGAAATTAACACTTTTTAAAAAAAAAGGTTTTAAACCAGAAGTCAGAGTAGCTTGTTTCATCTGTTTGGTCAAGGCAGTGGGCAAAGCCTGTCACAGTGATGCATAGAGACGGCAGCACATACTGAACCTCTGCAGGAGAAGAAAATGATAAGCAAAGGCCACAAAGCGAGCTCTATCTGTCGCCAGCGCACAGGAGGCCTGAAGAGGCTATGAAGATGACTTTATGCTCCCAGGTTTATCCATGTTATCATCTGAGTGGACATAATCAAACTGCAAGCACATTTATGATAAATATGCATCAGGAAGAACCAGGAGGTAATCCCATCTGACCCCTTCAGAATCAGATGATTGTTTAATTATGACGTCCACATTTACAGGCCCACTTCAAACTTTATAAGTACCAGAGATGAGAAATTTAACCAAATTAATTCTATACTACAAAATCTGAACTTCACTATCATGTAAATGATCATAGTTTCAATAGTAAACCTGCTCTGGTTGAATGTGTCCGTGGCATACAGGAGAGGAACAGAAACAAGTGTTGGGACAGGTAGCTGCTCAGAACAAGTAATAGCATATGAAGTCAGCTTTTTACCTACATTTACTACTAAATTTGTTACTTTTGATTATCTCCTAGCTTTGGTTTCTTTAGTGTTAAAATCAGGACTTGACAGATGGCTTTGGGATGGCTCATGATTTTCCTTTGGAATAATCTAGTGTTCTTTTTACTCATTTTAATAAAGTTTCGATGGGATCTATTTGCTGCTCAAACACATTTTCTAAAACTTTGGTTAATTTTCAGGCTGTCGATTTAATCTGAGTCTTCTTCAGTGTTTTTGTGTAAGTTACCGCAAAGCGGTCTTCCTCTTTGTAGCTTTCCTGTGTGATATCATCATGCTTGTTGTGATATCATGTCATCATACATGAGACATTTCGTCTTTCATGCATGTGGTAATTGCTTGGCACTGATGCACGATCAAGTGAGAATGAACAGTTGGGGAAGTGTGTGACAGTTATTCACTTCATTCATTTATAAATAAACATGAAGGAACCCAAATTGTTGCTGTATTAGAGGCAAATTTACAAAAACCACTTAGTGTAAAACAAAGCTACTTCACAAGGATCGCCACAGCAGGCAGCTGCACATGCCTGGTTTTATGCACAACCCTCTGACGTAGCCGCTAAAGGAGAAACCCGTGTAGTGTCGCAGAGGAAATAACAGCGACATGAGGTGAAGTCGTAATAACAACATGTGAGGGCTTAGTTGACACAAGCCAGGATATTTGTAGTTCAGCATTTCTCTCAACAGTTTAAATGAAAATCTATTATTAGAGTTTAGCTACTGTAAATTCAGAACTATATTTTGAACCTCCTGTTTTTGATCTGAACATAGCATATTTATCTAGAGGTGATAAAGGTATAGACTCTTCAAGCATCCTGTGTCTGTCTCTATCAGATTTGTTTCAACCTTTCACCAGATCTCCGAAATAAACTACGAGCAGGAGGAGGTGAGAGCAGGCTGGCGGTCCGGGCAAACTTTGGCTCTCTGCAGAGATTATAAAGGGTCACTATCACTTTGTTTGCTCAGTCAGAAACACAAAAAAATGATGCTGCCTGGTTATTTATTTATCTTTGTTGTGCTGTCAGATCAATGACAGCATGAACAGTCAGCGTTTTTAGCCATGGGATCAGTTTGAACATGATGGAGCTGCAGAAACATTTAGAGTCAGCATCAAGACAGGCTGGGAAACTTTCATTGAGCTGGAATCAAGCAAGATTTATGCTCGCACTTTATTTTATGGCACACTAGTAAGACAAGAAAATAAATAATAAATATGAGTATGGACATTGGCAACCATGGATAATCATCCAAGAGTTATGACCTGTATCTGATCAGATAATTATATTACATTTACAAACTTCACAACAACATCCAGGCTGGAAGGGATTTGACATCCATCCACCCACCTACCCATCCATCCATCCATCCATCCATCCATCCATCCAGCCAGCAGACTAAACCTTTTCCTTTAGATCTTCTGGGGGGACAGCAAGGCAAGTCCTAAGCCAGCCAAGCGATTTATTCCCTCCAGCCTGTCCTGGGTCTGCTCCAGGGTCTCCTCTTACTTAGACATTCCTAAAATACCTCAACTAGGATGTGTTGAAGAAGCATCTTGGTCAGATTCCCAAACCACCTCACCTGGCTCCTTTCCATGTGGAGGAGTAATGGCTCTACTCTAAGCTGCTCCTGAATGACTAAACTCCTCGCTGTATCTCTAAGGCAGAGACATGATCCTGAGACTGACATGCTTACACCCTCCTCCCTTTGTGCATGCCTTAAAATTCAATCCAAAGAAGATTTGAACAGAATGGATGACAAATGGAAGCCTTGGCACTCACAGGGAACGATTTGAACTTACTGCCATCTCGTTAAGTCTCATCAGTGCGGCGTAAAATGAAGTGCAACCAAATCTGTAAAGTGCAGAGTCTCGAAATCGACTGATATCACTGTCTGAGCCTCTGCGCTTATTTCTCAAAATATTGAACTATTCGTTTAACCTACTCATTCGTTTTTTTGTAGTTTTTATTTACAATCTCTAAGCTGTCAAAAGGTATCAATCACAGGCCACTGGCAATCACAAGTCTGAAGTCAGACCTTAAAAAGGGATTGAAATTAAATGGTAAAAGGAATGCAATCCTCACAGCTGTAGTTATAATCTGCAAATGTTTCATTTTTATTTTTATTTTTATTCCTATTTATTCTATTTATCCCCTTCGTATATTTTATTTATATTGTCTCTGTATTTATATATATATATATGTGTGTGTGTGTATTATATATATATATGTGTGTGTGTGTATTATATATATATATATATATATATATATATATATATATATATATATATATATATATATATATATATATATATATTCTGTAACTTCTGTCGGTGCTGTGCTTTTTTGGAAATCGAATTTCCCAGAGGAACCCACCCGAGGGATTAATAAAGTTCTATCTAATCTAATCTAATCTAATCTAATCTAATCTAATCTAATCTAATCTAATCTAATCTAATCTTCTGTACTCAATAAAGGACTCATAACTGATCAATTTTAATGATTGACTGATTAACCAATCAACTAACACAACAGCAGACCAAAATATAAAAATATAAAAGTCCTGTCATTGTTCTTGTAAACCCCTACTAATGCATTTTAATGCTTTTTATCTAAAAATATATAAATAAAGTAGCTTGCCATAGGAGGGTTGTGGTTATGATAAACGTGGGTTACCTGCCAGTGTGGACACTAACCTGGACATTCTGGTTGTAATTTACCCCTGCGGTCACGTCAGTTTAATTTTCACCCATGCAAGGCGCAAAAGTCAAAGTCCGCGAACACTTCCTGGTGCTCGGCGGAGAGGCTGAAGGGCTTGGAGGGAGGCGACAGGGTTGGCTGGAGTTGAGTGAACTCGCTGTCGAAGTTGCTGACATCAGTGGGCTCCTTGATCGACGGCAGGAAGGGCGGCGTTACTTTCTTCGCTAGCAGGGCTTCCCAGTCGATGGTCTGCAAAAGAGCCACAAAGTTAAAAAAAAACAGGTTATCCCTGTGAGACTATGCTACCTCCTCAGTTTCAGGCAGTTTTTTCTAATCCTGGCAGTGTATGATGTCATCAAGAAAATAGTTCAAACTTTGTGTTGTCGAGGGTGAGGCAGTAAGAAAAAAATGCTAAAAACAGCTAAAACAACTACTTTGTGAATGGAGTGGCTGCAACAAGGCCCAGTTTGAGATAAATAAGGATTATTTTGAACTGTGAATCATGCAAAGCTACTGTAGCAGAATCAGAGAATAAAAACATGGAGCAGAAAACAACAATAATAGGTTAGCTTTAGTACTTTGACTCATCAATCAATAATTTAGGAGATAGAGGTGCTTATAGAGCTTTGATGTGTCTGCACAGGTTAAGTCACCGTCTAATCAGTACTAATCCGTGCTTCATCACTCATCAGGCTGAATTAGGAGTAGTAGACACTGATTATAACGACTACTCAGCTTGTTTACATATTGTTTAGATGTTTACGTGTCGGAGAGTAGTTCAGTGGAAAGAAAGTAAAGACAAACAGTTGATATGGATCCGATACCTCAAAGAATTTCTCTCCTTTGACCTCGTTTGCGTCCCTCTCTCCAGCTCCGAGCCTTTTTAGTGGATTCTTCTTCAGCAGCTGTGAACAAACACGGATGTTTTCAGGTTTCTGGTTGAAATACATTACTCGCCGTATTTTATACTCAAATTTAAATCAGTAATTACAGGTTCTAGGATTAGGTTCTAAAAAGTGTGTGGTGCATTATGATGTTTTCACCAGAATCTTTCTGAAATATTATTCAGAAGTAAATATGAGTTATGCAAAAAAATAGTTCGATCACCTCATTGCAAAAAGGATCTACATATGAACCTCCTGGAGTAGGGATGGGTACCGGTATCCGGTGCCATAATCTGACATAAACAGTAGTAACCAGACCGAAAAGCAGCACACATTTCGGTGCTTTCTTTCGGTGCTTTTTTTTCCTGAGCTGTCATACACTTTGGATTCTAGCCAATCATTTTACCTTTCCAAGGATAGTAGGCGGGCCCAGGTACGTATGTTCTTTTAGAGCAGAGCTACAGATTAAAAATGCCCAAGGCGAAGCGATCAAAAGTCTGGCTGTACTTCACAGCAAAAGAGGCAAACTCAGCAGCCTGCAACAAGTGCTTTAAGCTGATACTGTGCAAAAGAGGTAACACCTCGAATCTGATGAAACACCTGGCGACGCATAGCGTTTTTTTAAAAGCCGAGAAATGCGCCGTATTTGATAGCTTACTGCGAGACCTCACACCGTGCACATCTACTGCGGGTGTGGTAAATCTCCATTAGTGAGTTAGCGCGGATAGCCCCGTGCGTGGGGCTGGACAGTGCTTATCATTTTGCAGATAAAAAGAGACTGCTAAAAATAAAAACATGAGAGGTTTTTGGACAAAGTTTGTGTTCTCCATTCTTTAAGCACCAGTTCGAGCACCATTTAAGCACCAGCACCGTTTCAAAAGTACCGATTTGGCACCGGTATCGGATAAAACCTAAACGATACCCATCCCTACTCCTGGATGAAGTGAGTTTTCTCTGTGAACTCTAGCTGCCTTTTACAGTCATAAGAGATGTTTTTTACGGGTGATTCTAAACATGCTGTAGGTGCTGATGTGATAATGTGTGTTTATTAGCCTAGATGGGAAAATGGCTATAAAAATAGATGCTGGGGTTTTTGTGGCTCATAGCGCCCTATTTGCACAGCTGGTTGGTTGACATTTAGATAAAGCAATGAGTCTCTATTGCCTTATGGAAGAGTTATCTATGCATATTGTACTTAACATTTCATAAATGGCCAAAATGAATTAAAATCCTGTCACAACTTGATGTGTGACTTATAAAAATAATCGAGAAATGCAGGACGCAAGAGGTCAAATGAAGGCAAATACCTTCTGGATGATGGCGACAGCATTGGGAGGAATGCAGGTTGGATACTGCACGTCGTCATTAACGATGCTGTCAAACACCACCTCCTCATCTTCACCAGGGAACGGAGACTAGCAGGAGGGCGGAAAGATGCTGAGTTAGGCTTAACTGAGATGAACTGTGGAACTTTGCATTGATCACTATGATATTAAAAGCTTTCAGCAAAAGCTGAACTGAATATGAGGTTATATATGAATAACCTCTCCAACAAGCATTTCGTAGATGAGGACGCCCATCCCCCACCAATCCACTGCTCGCGTATAGTTGTCGTCTGTCAGGACTTCAGGAGCAAGAAACTCAGGAGTCCCACAGAAAGTTGAGGTCCGATCGCCGTGTCCCATCCCTGCCGATACATCACACACTTCAGTCCTCTCAGATGGAAGTATGGAGAGTTTAAATCGTAAAACTGATTCTGTTTGGGTAGTAGTATAAAAGGTAAGAATGTGGCTACTGCTACTTGTGCTGAGCCAGAAATTAGAGTACAGACAGGTGTGCTGAATGGATTCACCTTCTTTACAAAGTCCGAAGTCTGTGATTTTCACAAATCCATCTGCATCCATTAACAGGTTGTCCAGCTTCAGATCTCTGTGTAAAACACAGAGTACACAAACTGAAGGGTGCCAAATGTTTTCTTGTAACGTGAGATCACTTTGGCACTTATCACCTACCGATAGATGATTTTATTCAGATGCAGGAACTCTAAACCAAGCAGGACACATGCTGAGTAAAACCTGTACATGATAGCAACAACAGATCAGAGATGTTGGATAACAACACCTTAAAAAATACATTGATTTGATTTGTTTTCTTTGTCAGGGAAAGAAAACAAATCAATATTTGGAAATCCCTCAGGCAGTATGTTTACTCTTTTTATGCACACCTGGTCTGAGCCTCGTTAAACACATCATTGTGGATGTGGATCATGAGGTCACCGCCGGGTAAATACTCCATGACGAAGCAGACGTGGTCGCTGGTCTGGAAGCAGCCGTGGAGGTTGACGAGGAACGGGTGCCTGGACGCGTTGATCATCTCAAAGATCCTCTTCTCGCTCATAAGACTGCAGAAAAAAATACATCACTCAACTATTATCCTCAGAGCTGCAAAGAGTGAGTTTTTCTTGTCAAGCTCAGTAATAACGTCCATGGCTGCAGTTCCACTAATGACCACTTGGGGCTGGCTCCAAAAGGAAGTCAATTCCCCTTGACTCCAGTGTTTAAATGTCCAACTTTACAGCATTAAAAAGCACGATTAGAAACTAGATACAAAAACAGTTTGGGCCTTTATCTATAGGCCATAACAGACACTGAGTGAAGGCAAAACTCAAACGCATCCCATTGATCTATAATCTGAGCTTTCTTATTGATAATCACGTAACGTGCACCTGCATGCAGATTTAAAGCATTCTTGTCTTTCCTTCCACTCACCTGTCCACTTCATCACGAGTCACAATGTCTCTTTTCTTCAAAGCTTTGACAGCATACAATTTTCCGGTCTTCTTAAACTCTGCCAGCAGGACCTGGAAAACATTCACAGCAAATCTAACCCTGATCAGCTGAGGACAAACAAGAGAAGACGCTTGGCTCAGTCACAGTGTTTTACAGAAAAGCTTCAAACTGTTACCTTCCCAAAGTGTCCTCTGCCAAGAACTGAGATATACTTAAAATCTTCCACCTGCATCCTTTTGGGAAAAAAAGAACAAAAATAGAAAACAAGGATGGTGCTTAATTCCTAATTTTTAGAAGAGGACGTGGAGTGAAGTGTGTGAAGACGTGTGTGTGTGTGTGTGTGTGTGTGTGTACTTTAGAGCAGATACAGGCTGATCTTCGCTTTCTTCTACGGAGGACTGCAAATAAAAATTCAATGGCAAATTAGAGCTCAATAAGAACATGTTTAGATCTTCTAAAAGCTGCTGTTTAAACCTGTGATATCAGCAGAAAAATTTATGTTTTTGGCCGTTATCACATCACAAAGCTGCCAGTGTGGCTTTAGATCCTTACTCTTAGTGCTTATAATCTGTTACTGGATACGGTTTCACTCTTCTAAAGCTAATTTGTCTCTCGCTACATATATAAATGTGTAAACTCTGAATGCACTGGCATGTCAACTATTGCTAATGACTTACCAGTTTTTCTTGCAGTGTGGGCACAGATGATGTTCGGTGCACTGCACTGATGATGCCAGCTGTGTTTTCTTCCTGGTCGAGGATGTTGGGAGAGGGCTGATCCTCAGTGATGCTCAGTCTGATTACTGGAGCTTCGCTGCAGCCCCACAGAGACAAGTGTTGAAAAATGTAGTGAGATAGTAGACAGTCAAAAAATACTAAGAGAGGCCAGGACCTGGAGGCAAACTACTGACATTATCATTGGAAAAGTTTTATCTCCTCACAGTACTATATACATAAAAATAAAAAAAATCAAGCTAAAATACACAATAAGAACTATCTATCACAATGTGAGATGAACTTATGATTAGTTCATACCTTGGCAGTGAAGTGGTAGTTTGAGGCTCCTTTTCAGTTGCATGGGGGGCATTGTTGGCCACCAGGTCAGGGGTCGCAGAGAAAGATGAGCTGAATGTGGTGAAGGAGCTGTAGCGAGGGAGGATGCTCATCATCAGATGACCCCAAGTGGCAAAGTTCATGTTCATCTGGGCTGCTCTGAGAAAGTTCTTCCCTGACAAAGAAAACAAATCAAATCATCATTTCACTGCAGAAACACAAATTCAGTCTGAATAAATCTGTTTGGGGGCTTTTGTGTTTGTACCTCTCTCTTTAGTGAAGATGCACCGCTGACGTCTCAGCTTTGGCTGCCGTTCGAGCACAGTGTCAATAAATCGAAGCTGTAAAATACAAATCAAACAGATTTCTTTTAACTTTTGAGAAATTAACTGCATTTCTATTCAACTGGGATGAAGAAGCATGGCTAATATTGCACCTTATTGGCTGTGATAGTTGGCACTATCTGATTAATGTGTGGATTAATTTGAGACAGAAAAAAGGCAAAGTGTCACAGTGAAAGGCTCAAAGCTGTGAGTGTGGTGCCAAAGCTCACCCAATGTTAGATTTCTGTTCCTCGATAAGACTCTACTTTGTTGAATCAGAACATAATGTGGAGCATATTAGATTTCCTACAACCACACTGAAATCTGTCAACATGCAGCTCTTTATGGGACTCTGAAGTGTGTTGGATTAATGTGAGAATGTTAAAATGAAATAATATTGACTTTAAACAGCTCATTGAACACTTTTAAAGCACGTTTGCATCTGATTTTCCCTCCTCTCAGGGCTGGATGACTAACAAAAGACTGAGCAGATTAAGTTTGCCACTTACCACTTGCCACCACATCTAAAAACCTCCTTTTATAACCCTTCCAGAACAAGAGAAAAGGTTTGGAGATGCACAGTATTCTTTCAGTCTGGTTTCAGAGAGTTACACTCCACTAAAGAGCTCTCATTAAAGTCTCCAATGACCTTTTGATGGCTGCAGATAAGAATGACTGTTCCAAGTCTTTGCTTTCATCAGCCTTTGAAACCGCTGATCATCAGCTTTTGATCCACAGGTCAAACAGCATGGCAGTGATTTTGGTTTACCTCACTGGTTTACTGATTTTTGGGTTCGGTGGGTGAGTTTTGGTCTGATTTTGCTTCTTTATCATTCAGTTTTCTTGGTTAAGTTCTCTTTTATATTCACTGTATATCCTCATTAGGTCATATTATCAGCAGTTTTGAAATAGTTTCTTATCATTTTTATGCCAAGATCATTCGACTGTACTTCTCTTTGAAACCTCACGAACTGGATATCCAGCTCAATCGACTGTCTTAATGCAATCAGGGTGCAAGGCTAGGTGACAAATAATTGCTCCTGAGAACATCAGTGCTCAAGCAGCTAGTGGGGTCCCTGTCATTCACAGTAAACTCTAACATGTGGAACCGTGGGATCATTTTTGATCAGTCCTTGATGTTTGATGCTCACAAAAAGTCTCTGACCCACTCTTGTTTTTTCCAGTTAGTAAATCTTGTTAAACTTTAGTCTGAAAAAGTGATTTGGAGATGCTTGTTCATGCCTTCATCTCCTCTCACTTGGATTATTGTAATCCACTGTTTTTTCATCTGTTAATCGCCTCCAGTCTTTTTGCATTGACTTCCTGTCAGGTTTAGTGTTTAGTTTAAAATCTTAAAATCTCCTGCCTTTCTGGATGTGACCTGTAGGAACTTGGTTTGATGCTGAGGCTAACTTTAGTGGATGACTTATCAGGCTTAATGTCGGCATTTACTACAACTTTTTCTGGTGTATATCTAGTATAATATGATTAAGCCGATTGCTCTCTTTATGCTGTATGTGTGCATCTATGTTTTGTTGTTCTTTGCCACTGCACCGTACACAAGGCAGGTGGTTGTATGTACCTTAGTGTAGAGGAGGCCCTGTGGCTCTAAAGTTATCCCCTGGTTGATGATTGGGTTTTCCATCATCTCCTCCAGTCGCAGGAACTTGACTGCACACATCGCCCTCTGGTCCCGCCAGAAGACACCGACCTCCAGCTCCCGGGACTGCCAGCAGAGCGAGGACCAGCAGAGAAAACACAGACTGAAGGTTTGAGCGGGAAGTGAGCACCACCATGACTGAAATGGTAGTAGCAACATGTTGTGATTCATTTCTGTTGCAATTGAGAATCTTTAGAAGAGGTTCAATCATGTTTGTGATCACTGACTCATTGTTGTGAGGCTGTTTTTATCAGATTAAAGGAAGCCTGTGAGTATTTGCTGGAGTCTTTAAAGTTTCACTGTGGATTGGTGAGAGGAGTAAAGTTACTTATTATATTTCAGTTTAACTGAGTGTTTCTAATTAATAGAGCCAAAGGTTGTTTGCAGCTGTTAGTGAATAAATCGTTGATGTTTTTAAAAATCAAAATGTCAAACAATATCTTCAGCAAAGTTAATTGTTCTTTGCTAATTTCAGGATGTTCTTCTTTTTCTTACTGTACTGCAAATTGGAAACCAAGTTCTTGAAACAAACAAGCATCTACAGTACTAAGCATGTCTTTAGCTCAGGCTGTGATGAACTAATACCTGCAGGTAGAGGGCGACCCCTGCTGCTCTCAGACTGAACTGCAACAACAATTTAGTCTATGGCGCAAGAATGTTCACTGCTGGAGTAATGGGTAGGAGGGTTCGGTTCATCATGATGCACAACAGCACCCACGATACACTAGAATTTAATGGCTTCCTGCCAGTGAAACATGGAGTAGGGCTCAGCAGATGAGGAAAAAACTCATTTTACTAGTCACTTTAACTTCATGGAAAAAGTGGCAAAAACAAGGAAAGACATGAAGGAACATAACAAAGGCTGTAATAAAAAAAAGAAAGAAAGAATGAAATAGCTTATAGAGTGAAAAGATGAGTGAAAAAAGTGGAAAAACTCCATTATAACCCTAAAGACTGCAATTATAGCTCTTAATCTTTATTTATATCATGATTTTTATACATTAAAAATGTTGTCACAGCAAAGTAATGTTCAGAATTTATCTGTGGTTATTACCTGCAGTTGTAGGTTCAGATTATCATGTGAAATGGAAAACACATTAATGATGGCTCAGTGTATCCTCTGCTATAATAAATGAAGCACTGAAGCACCTTTCCTGCATATTTAAGAAGCTACAAGCAGCTCTTATTATGGCTGCAGATACGTCAGGGTCGCTTTACTCACTGCCCACAAAACTGTATTCATCTACAAGATTTTAATACAAGACCTTCATCAGGCAATCAGCTACTTTATTTTAAAGGTCATATCTATACATGTGTAGATTGTAGATTTTAACTGTAATTGTTAAGCATTTATTGAATAACTATTATATTAGATATAATTTTCATGGTGCTGGACTTGTGATGGTTTTTGGAATTTTATTAATTATTTTCAGACCCCTTTGTTCTCGTTCTTCATGGTTATTTGGTGATATTTTAATCTCTTAAGCTGGGATTCGTGGCTTATATGGTTGAGGCAAAATGAGGCGCTCGCTGAGAGTAAAATCTCAGAGCAGCACAGAAGTGTAAAGAAGCATCCAAGGGTGGAGTGAAACAATAATTCAATACGGTAACTCGACTCCATCACTGGCTCTGCGTTATTTAAGGTTGCAACCACATCAGATTTTCTCTTTCTTCCTCATGGCAAAAGAATTGCACTCAAAATAAGAGGATGTGCAGAGCATCTCTATCCATAACTGCAGAAAAGATCGCACTGACTGAGTTGTCAATGTGTGCTAAGGCTGAAAGTGCCAATCAAAAGCTCACCAGGAACACATCAGTCCCACACTGACATGCAAAACCATCAGCCGACGTCTTATAAGCATTCAGATGGTTATGTTTATAGTAAAGCATCCAGCCAAAGTATTGTAAGACTTCATTCACACTCACCGAATTTAAACTACAACAATGCATAAAAGCTTAATCTATTTGTTTTAACTGGACTTTTTGACTGACCTGCTCTCTGAGATGTATTTTCACCATTTAGCTGCATCTATTTTTTTATTCCCCCTCTCTCATCTCCACTTTTCATTTGACCATCCATTACGCTGGAAGTCGCCTAATGTGCTGTGCAGAGAAGCACTTACCTACTGCAGCCGTGCCGGGTGAAAAACAGAGAGGGCTGGGCTGGGCGAGGGCACACAGTGTAAGGTGAATCTGACGAGATCCTTCTACTCCTGACTTTGTCTATTTTGTCCCAGTTCTTCTGAACTAAACTCAAAATAGTCAAGAAGTGTGCTTCAATTAATTGTGTTCTTTCCAAAGGAACTCGTTAAGACCTTGGGGCTGTGTTTTGGTTTTATGTTGTTTCTCCCAGTTCATATGTCCCTGAGAGGAGCCTCTTCATACTGTCATGGTCTTTGGCTTTGTGTTGTTTTGGGGTTTTGAATTCTTAATTAACATATTTGGGTTTCTGTTTTGGGGTTTATAGACTGGACTTTAGATTTCTGTGTTTGTTGTTTATTATCTTTATTCAGTCTTTGGTTCCAGTTTTATACTTTAAGGTTTTCATGGTAATAGCTTTCTGTTTTGTGTGTTTTGGCTCCTCTTTAACTTTCATGTTCTTACAGTGACTTTGGGTGTTTCTGGTTTCTTTTATTGTTATTCGTTTCTTCTTAGTCTTCTTGTTTCCACCCTCTTCTCTTTAGTCCAGCTTTCTTTATCATTGTCCATCTGTTCCCCCCGAATTAGTCCATTCATGTTTAGTCTTTGTTTGTTTCAGAAATGGTTGGTTGTTCCTTTCCTGTTTTATTTTGATAGATGTCTGTCTGTCTCATTGTCCTCACCTGTGTCTGATCCTAATCAGCACTCTGTGTATCTGTGTATCTTCCCTCTTTTGATGTGCCTGCCCTTTGCTGACCTCTTTGCTTTTGTGGATTTTGTTCTCATTTGGACTTCATTTCATTGGCCATCAAAGCATGCTATTTGTTGGGGCTTTCTGACTTCTGCCTCCTACATGTGGGTTCTTATTCCTGCTCATTGCGATACATGTGTGTAGTCTGATTACTCTCTGACCTGCACAGCGCCCTTGTACAGTCTATATGGTTGGGTGCTTGCTATATTGTTCTTGTCAGCACATGAAGTGTTACTACAGCATGTACTAAGCTGCTGATGCTGTTTTTATCTGCATCAATGTCACACAGACAAAGGTCATAACAAGAAGAACAGATTGTAATGGATCTTGTTTCCTTGAAGTGTGCTGCACAGCAACTGAACAGTATTCAAACAGCGCCTCATTTCTGTAATTAGAAACAGGATGATTGGGAGGGAAGTAAATGGGCAGGAAGGCCAGTTTGAACGTGGGCGGTGTGGATTAGAGCGAACATGAAAAATGACTCACAAATGCTGAAAGCTGGCTCGCCGTCGCAGCGGTTTAAATCATGGGGAAAACGAGAGGAAAATATGTGCTACTCTGTTTTTCTGCAGTTTAACTTCCCACTATAACTGATATGATCAAAAAGTTTAGTAAAAGCTGCCAAACATGAGCGTGCCCTGACATGATGTTCCAGAAACTCGGAGCTAATTAATGCTGCGACTGGTAGCCCTGAGATTTTTGATTGCAGAAATGCTGATCAGAGTTAGTTCAATCAACTCTGAGTATCGTCACCCTGAGTTAAGGCCATGAGTAATGAAAGAAAGCCCTCATTAGTGGAGCTCGGGTAACTTAATTCACCACGGCAGCAAGTATTTAAAGGGTAGGGCCTTTTATTTTTTCTGCGTCGTCCAGTCATTATTTACCCAAATTTTCATTAACAGATGAAGCCGAGGGGTGTACTACGGAGTGAGACTGGTGGGTTAGGGAGCAACGATGAGTTTAAAGTCAGTTTTACAAGGGTGGCCGCGGTAAGTTATGCTTCTTTCAGTTTAAAATTGGAAGCGTCTCCTCTTAACTCATTCTTGTATTTACAGCATGTTTGAGCGATGATTGATCTAAGAGCGATCCCTTTTTGCAGAAGACAAGTCATGTGAAACATGAAATGCCCCCTTTTAGCCTGAAGCAGAATCCTGGTTTGACACAGACCGTTCATAACCCATGTTCAACTGGGGTTTTTCGTTTTGTCGAGCCAGCTAACACAAAGAAAGCCTGTTTTTACAGAATTCACTTCTTAATATATACCACTGGAATTTGAGCAGATTTTACATTTCATTTGTAAATCAAATTATTCAGCTGTAGCCTGACAGTAAAGACGTGTAGATCACACAGATTACATGGTAACTGAGTCAGAGTTTACGTTAATTCTCTTTCTGGAACAGAAAACCTAGAGTTTCCCTGATCTCAGGATTAATAAACTCTTTTCACTAAACCTGCTTCTGGAACAAAGCCCAGGTTTCTGACAGTCCCCTGGTGCTTAAACTCCAGTTGCTTTAATTCATGCCAACCTGTTGTTTCAGTTTCCTTGGTTCAAAATCTGATTCTGATTGAATTTTTTTGTTTTACTGGTGCAGGCTTCTTTTAAACCATCCTCACTGCTTTCGTCTCCACAGCTTGAGGTAAATATGTTTGATTGTGTGACGTGGCAGACTGCAGATGGTGAGAAACATGATTCTGATTCACTAACATGAGCTCTGTGGTCAGAACAAAAATGACTAGTGAACATGTTTCATGAATCTGATGGTAATTTTGAATGTGCACTTTGTGTTTAGTGTATTAACATTTCACTGAATGAGACCCATTATGACAAAAGAGATGAGCAACAGTCTGATAAATTGACATAATTTATGCTAGGAAATAAAAATGGACTATTACTTTGTTGTTTTCCCACTCCTCAGTTAACGTGGTTAACTAAGTATCTGATGGTGTGTAGGGACTCACCCGCTCTAGCTGGATGTAGAACGTCTGGTCCCAGCTCAGCCTGCTGACGGATGCCCAGCGCGTCCGGCCGACCACTCTGCCGTCCAGCCTGAGCACACCACTGATCTCTGCGGTGAGACAAACATTTACGTTTTACTGGCTGTGTCCTGAACAGGCTTGATTTTTACAGCAGTGAAGATTTACATGAATGTTCATTTTATTTACTAGGTGCTTTTAATTTGTAAATCCAACATAATTCTAATAATTCTGACAACTTTGTCTAACTAATCAGGGGCTTTTATACTGAAAATATGACACTAAATCATCCTGATAAATTTTGTATTACTAACTGAAGTCTTAAATTTTGAAAATCCAACATTCAACCTGAGAGCTTTCTATAAAAGGTTTTTATTTTCAGAAACTGGGGTTAGTCTGCTGGACCCACCAAAGCAGTAGAATATGGATGAATGAGTAATAAACAATAAATTAATGTGTACCCCTGCACGCAACTTTTTCTAGATATTATTTTTTGTACCTTTACATTGAAGGTTCAAGGCTGGTTTTGAGCAGCTGCAACGCATAAAGGTGCTTTGTACCTTAATGAATAAGAAACACCTGTCAATGGTCCAGCAGCACTACCTTAGAGGGTACCTCCCAGTAATTATCCACCGTACTCTTAATGGTACAAAAGTACTTTTCTGAGAGTATCATGTGAATCTGACTGGAGCCAGACGGTTCGCCTTCCAAAAGATCAAGCTTATGAAATCATGCTGGTTTATTTATCTTCTATTTTAGGAAAATAACAACTAAATGTCAGGGCATTTAACAAAGGACCTTTCAACATCCTTGACAGAGGATATGATATAATTTAAAGTAATAAGCTCACTTATTGTAATAGATTACCTTTAAAAGCACTCCATACTTCACAAAAAAGTAGGTTAACCCATTGAGCACGGCACCAGATTTCAGTGTTCGGCTGTGACACTGTGGCACTCTCATACTGATGTAAATGTCTTTTTAAAACAGAGACCGGGAGTCACACTATTCATGCAGCTAAATGTAATCTCACGTGAGCTGGAATTAATAAAGCTGTTTAATAATCTTTCTTTTATTGTGCAGAGTATGCTCTAAAGTGTTTGCATTTACTGAATCCATTTAGAAAACACTGTAAAAGTGACCAGATTGTCAAACCTTCTGCTTGCAAGAGACAGCCAATCAGAAGAAAGTTGGCTTGTTGGAGAAGTTAGGATGTTGTTTGAGCTTGTTTGAGTCAGAAGATGACCTGAAGTGCTGCACAAAGGCTCAGTGTAAGTTAAATAAAAATTATTTTGAATTGTTAATGATGCAAAGCTATCCTAGTAGAGTGCAAAAGCAAAAATGTGGCACTATAAATGAACATAAAAACGTCAATTTAATTATTTCCTTGTTCCAACTAAGATGAAATCACTCGTGTCCAAGGAAACATTTTAAAAATGCAAAATGTCTGCTTACCTGGAGGTCCGTCTGGTTTGTGAGCAGCTGGTGTCTCTGCAGGGTTTGGATGGTCTTCTTGCTCTGAATCTCCCAGAGGTTTCAGTAAATCCTCACATCCAAGAAGCCGGACTTCAAGTTTGCCTAAAGACATTTTTAAAAAACAAAACAAACTTTAAGATTCTAAAAACATCCTGAAATGATCACTAAACGATTATATTCTCACAAAATACTTAATCACTACATTATGTAACAATGCCTCCCCTTCCCAAGTCCTTAGTAATGAATTGCATTTAAGACCAAAATGAATGGAGCCTTTTAAAATAAAACCTTTTCTTTTTCTGCATGAATAAATCTCTCATGCTTCTAATCAGCGCTGTCTGGAGCTGCTCGCTGAGCATTCACATCCTCATTTTCTCCCTTTCTCCGTACTGCTAACAGCTGTGAAGCACAAAATCACCCCGAGTGAGACCCGATCTGAATGCTCGCCGCATACAGAGCAACTCCAGGATTTGTCTCCTCGTTACATCATCATCATGAGGCTTTTTTTTGCCTTTTTAGTCTCCAGCAGGGAGAGATGGGCTTACAAGTGAACTGTCCAAAACCAGCAGATTACATGTCTGATTATCCACTGCCAGAGGTCAGCGTATGGTTAGCCATGTTCCAACACTGGGCAGGAATGGTGCCGCTAGAAAGAGCTGTGTGTTAGAGAGGAAAAAAACAAAGCTTTCTTTGAGATGTAGGTGTTTGATTTTTAAAGGTTCCTGGGAATAACTACTTAAAAATAGTGTTTAATTAGTAGACTTGCAATTAGTTAAATCCAGTTATCTTCCGGTCTTCTGAATGTACTAACACATAAAATGTGTCTATAATTAAACATATGATTCTGTAATAAGTGAATGATTTGTGTTTAAAGAGAGCCGTTCCTTCATGAAATTCACTTTCCTCTGTAAGCTTGTTTGTTAGTTTCTTCCAGGAGCAGGAGGTTATTATGGAGCTAAAGAAAATAAAACGAGAAGCTGAATAATCCCTTAAAACGTGAAAATCAGGTCTGTCTCATAATCTCCAAATGACTGAGTGGGTTCATTTATGCACGCATTTTGTTTTTAACATTCTTTTATTGTAATTTTCCACTTCTGATCACCACATTATGTTTAGTAGTGAACCATGGCCAACAGACTATAATAAAGATTAAAAACAACCTGATTATGATAAATTCGATAAGAGCAGAATGACCAGATTGGAGCAACGTTTCCTGGTCTGCTGTATGAGTAGATGGTGGGATCAGAATCTGACATAAACAAGAATTGTATTGATGGTTTAGGCTGCTGGTGATGTGACGTGTATGATAGTCAATCTTAAAGTAGTCATGGAGAGAGATTTCAATTTCAGGTATTTAAACCATCATTAATAATGACAGGCTCCTCCTCCTTTCAGCTGCTCCTTTTAGGGGTCGCAATTTAGATCATCTGTCTACATCTCAGCCTCTCGCTGGCATCCCCTCTGTCAAACCTCTACATGTCATCCTTTATTACATCAGGTGCCTGGAAGCTCCACATTCAACATCCATTGCCCAGTTTATCCTCCAGTTTATCCTCTCAGTCCCGCCTCTAACTTTGTCTCCAAACCGCTCATCCTCAGCAGTCTCTCTGATGTCATTATTTCTAATCCGGTCTATCCTGGTCATTCCCAATAAAAAACCTCGATATCTTCACCTCTGCCACCTCCAGCTCTGCTTTGTGTCTTTTTCTCAGTGCCACCATCTCTAAACCATACATCAGAGCAGGTCTCACTACCATCTTATAAACCTTCCCTCTCACGCTCGCTTCTATCCTGCCACAAACCCACCTGACACACGTCTTCACTCACTCCACCCTGCCGACACACTCTCCTTCCCCCCTCTCATGCACTGTCCATTTTAGCTTTAGATAATGCTGACAGGCTAATTCATACTTAATGCACTGTGCAACCTTCACTAAAAACTGTGTTATGTATATTCTTACAGATTTTTGGGGTCAAATTATTGAAACATTTGACCCATGACTATACCTATATCTGAGGTATGATCTAGTAAATTAATTTGCAAACAGAGCTGTCTCTAAAAGTACACTTTTAAATGTAGGTACTGCTCAGAAAAAGCATAGTTTGTGCTGGTACCGGTTAAGGAGGCAGGTCTGATGGAGAAGACGGATGGCGAGGTGGAAAGGGGACACCCAGTTGTGGGGTTTTGGGTAGAAGGAGGTCCCCCTCCTGCAGGCTGCTGTAGAGGCTCCTGTTTCTTTTCCTTCAGGCATTTCTCCAGGGAAAGCTGCAGAAGACCCAGTTTCTGGGAGGATTCCTGCACCCGAGCCTGAGCCTGCAAAGAAGATAAAGACTATATTGTTGTTTGGGCCTTTTAAATATAGGCTGTTTAGTATTTTTGGATATTGTTTGTGCTGCTTTACTTCCAACATAAATATATTTTTCAGACTTTATATTTTATATTTTTATTTATTTTGCTTTATTTTGTGTTTTTATTATATTAGCTAATCAGTGAAAGTGATGCTCAGAACACAACTAAACACAAACCAGAGCAAACATGAAAGTTAATATTTAACATTTCCAGCCCCATGTTTTTTCTTACCCTATACTATAATAGTCTTGCATGAATCACACTTCAAAATCATCTTTCTTTATCTGATACTGGACCTTGGTGCCGCCCCTCAGTTCATCCTCTATCTGAAAAAGCAGTTTTAGCTGCACAGTACAGCCAGTCTCAATTTTTTTCTTTCTTTCTTTCTTTTTTTTTTTTTTTAGAAAATTCTTCAGATTTTTTAGACATGCCTTAAAACAAACTCCTTTCTCCTCTGACGTACTTTAAAATAAATGTGACTGAGAGTCCTACCTCAGCCAGGGCCTTCCGGTCCAACGATGAGATCCCTTCAAGCTCCTTCACCACATCTTTGGCCAGCACCAATGCATCTGACTCCCTCTGCACATAGTGCTGCAACTCTACCAAGCGAGCATCCACGAGACTCGCAGTGAGGGGAGATATCCCTGAGAGGGAAGAGAAAGAGAGAGTCTTGATACCTGCTATCAGTATTCCTAAATAAGAAGTAAACCCTTTTGTCTTAAATGTCACTGAGTTAAAAACACTACATTTTCTATGTGTCTGGCATTCAGCTGACACTTTTTTGAAATGTAGAAAAGCTCTAAAAGGAAGGATTAAAACATCGCAGCTAGGGAAGACCCTTCAAATGTTGCTATGTTGATACAAGAAGAAGAACACTGCATACTAAATAAACCCAGAAGTGAAAGAATCCTGTTTTCTCTTGCTGCTTGTTTTTTTGGGGTGGGGGTTTAAACGTAATTCTTAAAATTAATCAAAACCAGTGACTGACAAGAGCTGCAGAGTAATTACACTTGTGTTCTATTCAATTGATTTTATTTTGTTTTGAATTTTCATTAGTCTGCTACTAAAAGTAGATGTTTGCAAACTGGATCCGGTGACCCTGAATCATCCATTAGTTATGCTGCTATAGGCTCAGGCAGTTGGAGAACTTCCCATGATGCACTTAGGTAGCATTTATTCTACCATGCCCATGCATTTACACACCACTACTGCATTAACTCGAGTCTTCTCTCTCCTGTAATTGGTGTTGTGTCCTTGTCTCTCTCTTCTTTCTTTTGTTTCCCTGCCCCCACCCCTACAAGTCTGGTTCTCTTCCTATTAAAATGAGTTCTTTCTTCCCACTCTCACCAAATGCTTGCTGACAGGGATCATCAGATCACTAGAGATCTCTCTCTTTTATTTATATACCTTGCATAGAGGTAAATGCAGTTCAGAACACTTCACGGATGACTGACCTAATTACTGATAATAAGACATAACAAAATGTAACAAAAATGGGCAAATTAAAACAGTGGTTGAAACATCGAAGACATTTTAAATAATTAAAGTGAACCAAATAAAACTGTAAACAATCAAAAAAAAAATACAATACTGAACAGAGAGAATCATTGTGCAATAGAATAAACTGTACAACACTCAAAAAGTGGAGCTGCACGCTGTGGCGACCCACTGTGAATAAGGAGTACCTAACTATTAGTAGATTTATGCTGGATGACCAGAGGGGTTGTACTGGTTCATTCGCTGTCACCATGTCTGACATATACACTAGAGTGAGACTAGGAAGTACTTTAAAAAAAGAGTATTTTTAATTAATATGGATACATATGGAGGTCTACTTAACAATATAACTTGGTTCGGATGACTGTTGTTGTCACCTGAAACATGAAATATATTTAGGAATATTTTTGAGAATTAAAGGTATCAATAAATTTAACCAAAGCAACATCAATGGAAAGGTTGCTACCGCAACAATAATGCCAATGTAATGTATGGTCTCAACTCAACCATAAGTCAATGAATTATTATTGTCTTGGTCTCTGGGTTTGGCCTGTGACTTAGTGAATCACACTTTTTCTGGCCCCTCTGAGTCTGAGGTGATGGTTTTCAGTCAAAAGTGAGGAGTGCTCACTTGGGGTTGGGAACGAGTTGCTGTCTTAATTGAAGGCGTAGTTGAAGTATCTTGGGGCTCTTGTTGAGGGAAGGAGGGAAATAGAGGTTGAAAGGGGGATTTGTGCAGCTGCTGTATTATTTCAGATGCTGTACTGGTCTGCTGTAGGGAACTGAATTTGAAAGCAAAGGTGTCGATCTATATTACTGCCCTCACCTATGGCCACAAGCTGCTGGCAGTGACCAAAATAATGAGGTCACGGATTCAAATGACGAACACAAGCTTTCTACAAAGGGTGTCTGGTGTTTGGTAGGGTCTCAGAGTAGAGCTGCTACTCCTCCACATCAAAAGGAGCTAATGTTTAGGGATACCTCCTGGACGTCTCCTATGAGGTGTTTTAGGAATATCCAACCGGACTTGATTATGTCTCTTGACTGG
Organism: Astatotilapia calliptera; assembly: GCF_964374335.1. Taxonomy (NCBI): domain Eukaryota; kingdom Metazoa; phylum Chordata; class Actinopteri; order Cichliformes; family Cichlidae; genus Astatotilapia; species Astatotilapia calliptera. The sequence continues at coordinate 35,541,252 of NC_137433.1, read as the reverse complement.
CTTGGAAATCCATCAGTCTCCCATCAAAACAGGTGAAGGAGGCGCATGGATGGGTGGATGGATGGATGGATGGATGGACTGAGAAAATCATTTGCTAGAGTCAGCCTTTGCTTTTACACATTCTGCTGACACTTGGATACAGTGAATGAAACTGCCTGCTGTAGTAAAGAGGGCCTTTATTAGCTGTAGATGATAACATTTTAAGAAATCAATGAGAGGAAAAGAGGTCAGAGGTCCAAGAAAGGAAATGGGACCTGAGGAGCCATGGTATAGAGTTACTTGTCTCATATTCCGTCAGGCAGGAATCGTTTTTTTTAAACATTACTTTCAGAGTTTCACAAATGGCACGTATCGCCAGTTTAGAATTAAATGTCACACTTACACTCTGTCTCTAATAATCCTGTCAGAGCAGTTTCACTAGTGCAATATACTCTCATCATAACTGGGACAGGAGACTGTTGGCAGGAAATGTTAAAGTACTCACGTCACAGTATCTCTGGATCAAAAATGCATACTTTTTCACTTACAAGAAAAGCTTTTGAATTGTGATCTGTTGTTGGAAAAAATTAGTCAAACAGATAATCCCCTTTCAAAAAATGGAAGCTCTGGCAAAACCTTCATTAAAGCGCTAAATTTTCAAACCACATATCTGCATGCACTGGAAACTCGGTTGCTCCTTCTGGGTTAACGAGACAAGTTATTTGAAAATCTGACAGAATTGTTGTGACTGGCCACGGGCAATATAATAGATGATTTCACGCCTCTTTCAAGGTAATTTGCACACTTAAATAAAGTAGAAGAACAGAGTATTATAGGGGGACTCACTTGTCCCAGCACTCTGACCTCCATGAGTGGAGCTGTTAGGGTTTCCACCACCATCAACACCACTGCTGCTGCTGCTTCCAGCCTGGGCGACTTTTATAATCTGCAGTCGGATCAGCTCAATCTTAGAGCGGCTATCCTGAAGCATCTGCTGAGCCGTGGACAACATCTGATCCTGGATAACAACATCACATCAAGAGACAACAAGCCTCACTTCATCACAGACAGGTCAGCTGGGACTGGAGCAGCATGCTGATTGAACACAGACAGAGTTTAGTGGAACGTGTGGTGTAACGTGAGGAATTCACCAGAGAGAGGGTTGCACACACACAACTCATTTACATATTGGACCAAAACAAGAGCGAAAGTAGACATGGATTAAGTGTGAATAACCTGCACAGATCAGATGGAAACACTATGACTTTGCACTTCACTCACCTCGGGGTGATTCTTCGCTCCTTGCTGAATAAGGATTAATCTGTCATCCTCTGTGGAAGTGGCGGGAGGGGACTTCTCAGGTTGCGCCTCTCCACCTTCACTATCCTTGAACCACAACAAGTCCCCTGATGTGATGGTGCGTTCACAGACACACTGACTGCCTGTTTCCTGGGATGCAGCTCCTACATCTTTAGACCTTGATCAAACAGCCTGTCCTCTTGTTTGTTTTCTTCTTTCTTCCTCTACAACATGCCATTCCCACTGCATCCTCATCCTTCGGTCTGTAATCAAATCCAACCCCCCCTCCCCTGTCTCTTTTAGATGGGTTTCTTTCTGCAGAGTTCCTTTCCAGTGCCAGCACTGCTGCTGCTGCTGCTGCTGCTCTGACAGCACCGATTGCCTTCTCAGGGCTCGGCATTGGCCGTTGCATGACCACATGTTCCTGCTCTGCCACCAACCAAAAGGCAAGCAGAGCTGCTGGTGCTCTCTTTGGGACAAAGCAGAGAAGAGCCTGCGGTGCTTAGGAGATTTGTTTAACCTCCTCTAACAAGAATGAGATGAGAGACTTAAATAACTACACTGATAGCAGGAGGTGGGAAATGAGTTCCTGGATATAATGATGTAGCCTGTCTGGCTGTTTTTTACTGACAGCGTGGATTAACAGTCACGCATGACAGCTCTGTGGTTGTGGTCTCCCACTTTACTGCCTGTCAAATTGAAAGCAATTAACGTAGCTACACAATAACACACTTGAACAGACAATCCATCACACTTGCCCTAATTAGACTGTTACACATCCACCAGCTTGAAATTGTCTCATTAAAACGTGTACATGCCAAAAGGTGATTTCTAGTATTTTTTTTATTTTTTTTAAAAAAGATTGTGAGTATTTAAAGTGCTGTAAATGATTTGTTGGCCTATAATTTGTCCAACATATGTCTCATGAATTATAATGAGTCATTCTGAGCCAGAAAGAACATTCCTATCAAAAGGTAGGTTTTTGGCAAAGTAACTATTTCATATGCCTTATTTATCCAAATATAAAATGTAAATTACATTAAAAATCAATTTTCCAAAAGAGATCTGTCCAAGAGGGCGCCACAAAGTTATAAAATAGCAGTTCTAAAAAGTTAAGTAAAGTAGCCAAAAAGGACTGGATTAATTATAATGTAGAACAATAGAAGGTACAATAACTCTGTATTAAATATACTTACTAAACAGGTAATTTCTTCATTTTATAAGTAAAGCTTTCATAAATCCTGTCGACTACAGTCTATTTACCAATATCAGTAAAGGTATTAGGCATAAATAACAAACAGAAACATTGGCAATAACTTTCTGGCAGACAGACACTTTTTGGCATGCATACCAAACGTGTTTGTAGTCGTAAACCCTGCTTATACAGTGAAGACTACAACAGTTACTCGACAAAACCATCACTACATTGTAAGATTTTTTTATACGTCAATCACAAAATTACTTTGGGTATAACTAACAAGAATACAAGAATGAAGTTTCTACTTTCCACTTCCATTCAGATGTAATAAACCTAATTGATGACCACAATTAATTCTTTGGAGGTTTTTGTTCATTTGCGGTGTGATCTGTAGAGGAGATGACAATAAATGAGCAGTTTGGGACCATACACGTGTTGTAATCAGGCTGTTACACATGGTACATTGTTTATCAACTCTTTAAACTTGCAAATGGAAACCTTATTTTTTTAATAGCTTTGTCTATAGGTAAAGTGAATAACTAAGAAAGCTACTGGACATAACCTTACCTAAAGTATGTTCTTTATTCTTATCAAATTAAACATTTACAAAAAATAGCTCAGAAGAAGAAGAGACTACACTAATAGGTGTGGTACACCGCTACCAGCTTTAATGTTTCCTTATTAAACAAGCAAATAAGTTTTAATCATAGATTTGTTTATAAATGTGGTGGATAACTAAGGAAGATACTGGACATAGCCTTAATAAAATATCATCCTTATTCCAATTTAAATTTTAAAAATGTAGCTAATTTTCTAATACTAATTAGCACAGACTAGCTCCTTCTTCCAACTTACAGCTTTATTTTAAGTTTGCTTAACCGTAGCCTGAGTAAATATAACAGATGACTGTAGTTAATTTGATGATCAAATATGATATTATTAAGCTATTATTCATTTTTGTTTTTTACACTTTTATTTGGTTGGGATTCAAAGCGAACAGATGGCAGTAGATCAGTAAATAGGGACCTTACTTACTTACATCCACTACCTGTATTTTATTTTCCCCCTTGCCAAAACTGCAAATACAAATAAATTTTATCATAGCTTCATTTGTAAACACAGTAGGAAACTAATCAAGCTCCCGGGCATGACCTTAACTAAAATATATTCTCTATTCAAATCCAAATTTAAATAAAATAAATGGCGCTAGAGTCAAAACCATTCATAACAGTTAATTAACACAGATCACCAGTAAGGGGTTCCTTTTTCCAACTTACAGTTAGTTTTAAGTTAGAAGCTTAGCACTGGCTGAAGTACACACAACAAATGACCGGTTAATTTGATCATCTGAAATTACACACACACACACATATATATATATATATATGGCAGTAGATGAGCAAATAGGAACCTAAGACATGTAATTATGCAGTTACACTTCAACTAGCTTGTCTTTTTCCTTACTAAACCAGCAAATACAAATATATTATCATACATTCGTTTACAAGCACAGTGGAGAACTAAGCAACCTTCTGGCCATAACCTCAACCAAAATATATTTTGTATTCATAACTAAATAAAACAATTGAACTGGAGTCAAATCGTTCCTAACAGCTAATTAGCACTGACCACCAGAATGAGGCTCTTCCAACTGACATTCAGCTTTTTTTTTTAAGTGCGCAAGTGTGAGTCGGCAGCTTCGGCCTGGCCTGAGTAAATCTAACATATTACAACAAGTTAATTTCATAATCGAATATGACATTAATAAAAGTGATAATTGCAGGTTTTGCTCATTTCTGGTGTTATTTTAAGAGAAGAGACGGCGGTAAATCAGCAAATTGGAGCCAAGTAGTAAGACCTATTTTGAGAGGCGGAGCTGGTCTTCTCCATTCGGCGAGGCGTGTTCGTAATGAAAGGAGCGCGTGAGCGGCGCTTGCTCTGACTTCCTCGCTCATCGGCAGCTACATTGTGTGGAAAGCAGCACGTTGTTGGCTTCTGCACGCTGAACTTTACGCCGAATAAACGTTCTCCTGTTTAAGGAGAAACCGGATTCAAAGCTACCAGATATTTTCTCAGACGTCTGTAAGTTACCCCAGCTTGCGAAAACATGTCGGCCTCGGCGGCAAAAGTGAGTAAAAAGGAGCTGAACTCAAACCATGACGGAGCGGATGAGACCTCCGGTAAGGGGAATGGCGGCCTCCTGTTCACCGCCATTTTCACTTTCTTCTCTTAACATATTTTTGCATTGCCACTTTGTGCATTATTCCTGCTAATTATTTTGTGCACTGCTTTGATTTTTGCATCACGCCACGGGAGCTTCTTCATGGCTGGCCACGGCGGTTGCTGCGTGTATTCGCGCTGCGCTAACGGTGGCTAGCTCCGCAGCTAACATGCCGCTTCTCTTGCCTTCTGTTGTTCAATTCAGACCGGTGCTGAGAGGCCATGTTAGCTCCTTAATTTAGCATCATCAGCGTGGCCAGTGATGTCGAAGGCTCCTAACTGAGTGTCCGTGTGTAATCTTGAAAGAATATTTTTCTGTGTTTGGGAGTAAAATCACTCCACACTATCCGATAAAGGGTTGCAGCTAATTATTTTTTGTTTTAAAAGGGTTAAAGTTGGCCGTTTCAATTAGCAGTTAGCCAGCCTGTGTGTTGTTGTTGTAACGTTACCTAATGCTAGCAGACGACGCTGTGTTTTGTTACCGCTAAAGATGCATTTAAATCAACTGGTCACGCAGTCAGGTGAACCGGATAATTATTTTATGTGGACGAAAACACACAGGTTTTCTACTGTATGGGGGACGGTTTCACAGTAATGGGGGGTATTCTGGCATCTGTCCCCGGTTTTGGTCCCTCATGTTATCGCGGCTCTGTGTGTGTGTGTGCACTCAGATGTCCCACATTTAAACCACGCGGCCTTATAGGTAGCAGCCGGCAGGAAACGGTGAGTGTCTGAGCCGCTAGAGCTGCAGCTATTGGCCGCTTACCTTACGTTAACCTCCGGGGGATTTAATCAGGCATATATCTTTACTTACACTGTACTAACGCAGAATTAAGTTGGGTTTTATTTGCGCTCCGGTAGGTGTTGGTATAAAATTACATTTGGTGTAAAAAGAATTTTCAGATAATGGCAAACTTAGTTTCTCTGTAAAATAAGTTTGTATGAAGGACTGACTAAAAGTAAAAAATAAATAAATGGATAATCGAGGTCCTACTTGACTGTTGCTGTGTGTAATTTGCATATAATAATCTTTTAACAATTTTTTTGTTTCCCACAGAGAAAGAGCAGCAAGAAGCTATTGAACACATTGATGAAGTTCAAAATGAAATTGACAGGTAATAAACCTTTTAAGCTAAACGTGTCCTTATAGGGGTAGATTTTCTGCCTTTTAGAAATCTCGGTGATGTTTGCTACATGTTTTGATGAAAAGGGGAACTATGTCGCTAAATTAACATGCTACAATCTGGAAACCTGCATAATCACTGAACTGCATTAAGATGCAGTTATTATAGTGAACAGCCAGAATATTAAATATGACATAGCTTAAAGTGGAAGGGTTGAATAAATTGAAATGCAAGGCAGCATTGTTCATTGTGGTGAAAATGACACTAGAGCATAAAGTAAAATATCAATTAAATATAATTAAACATCTAAATATAATTTAGTGAGGGATTTAATAGGCATATGTCGAAATGTAAATTGGGTTGTTTTGGTGTAAGGCAGAGTTTGGGCTTTTCTTCTATTGAAGAAAAATGAAACTTTTCTTTTAAATTGAATGGTTTTCCTTCAATTTTAAGTACAACTCAAATGAATGTGAATTGAGCTAAATTGGATGATGTTCCAAAAGGTAAACTGAAAGCATATGAGACAATAAACCCTTTTTAAATAATCAATAAATCCAAAATGCAAATAAAGTTTGGGCACAACACTGTCCACTGTTGGACACGCATATGTAAATAAATATAGCATTTATCTATATGTTGACATTACACTTGGTTACCTGGATTGTGCAAATTTTAAACTTCTCTTTTTCTTGTTCAGGTTGAATGAGCAAGCAAGTGAGGAGATCCTCAAAGTAGAACAGAAATACAACAAACTCCGTCAGCCATTCTTTCAAAAGAGGTCAGAACTGATCGCCAAAATCCCCAACTTCTGGGTCACCACATTTGTCAACCATCCACAGGGTAAGCAGATAATCTAAGAAATTTTATTACTCTAATTTGTCTATATTTAAAAATGGCATCACAGTGCCAAGTGTGAGTGATGTGGACAGTGAATCAAGTTTTAAATCTGTATAACCATATGTTCTTCCTACAGTATCAGCCCTACTGGGGGAGGAAGATGAGGAAGCGCTTCATTACCTGAGCCGAGTGGAGGTGACGGAGTTTGAAGACATCAAGTCAGGCTACAGAATAGATTTTGTAAGTGTTTAATGGTTTCACGTAACACTTTAGTGACTATTTTTATTTTTTTTAATTATTTTTTCCTTTATTTGCAAGTTTTCTTACCTGGGTGCATTTTTAATTTTTCTTTTTCCTTTTTTTAGTATTTTGATGAAAATCCGTACTTCGAAAACAAAGTTCTTTCCAAAGAGTTCCATCTGAATGAGAGCGGAGACCCATCTTCAAAGTCAACAGAAATCAAATGGAAATCAGGAAAGGTATGCACAGCTTTCAGTTTGTCAACCAAAGTAAATGAGTGGATCACCACTTTGACCTATCATGTTTATCAGTGCCAGAGCAAGCTCATTGACTAAACACTCACGATTGACAGTACTCCTGTTTGACATAATGAAGTTAATTTTTTGTTTTGGATAAGACTTTAAACCTACAACTGGGACCATAGACTCATCAGTGAGGTGTTTACAGAGACCAGAGATAAGTCAGAAATGTGATCATAAGGAGTTGCCCTCTGCTGGCAAAGAAGTAGTAATGCAGGTTAAAGACTACTCTATTTTCATAACCCAGAGCTATTAAATCTACAGTTTATAGATTTTATTCAGAATTGTAGTGAGTTTGTGACTTTTATATATCTCACATTGTTAGTTTTAAATGTAATGTGCTGATAATGGGTAGTGCTGAGAATTTTTTTTCCTGTACCAGTCACAAACTGTTTGGTAACTCCTGATGTTTTTAGGACCTGACCAAGCGCTCCAGCCAGACACAGAACAAAGCAGGAAGGAAGAGGCAACACGAAGAACCAGAGAGCTTCTTCACTTGGTTCACTGATCATGCCGACGCGGGCGCTGATGAGCTCGGGGAGGTCATCAAGGATGACATCTGGCCAAACCCTCTGCAGTACTACCTGGTATGTTTATGATGTTTAGTCTGTATTACAATGTTCTCACATCTTTCATCAATCCATGAAATGATAACAATGTAAGTACCAGAGCAAGAAAATGCTTAAGATTTCCTCATCTCTAGGTTCCTGATATGGAGGATGAAGAGGGTGAAGGTGAGGAAGATGAAGAGGATGAGGAGGGTCTGGAGGACATTGATGAGGAAGGAGATGAAGATGGCGAGGAAGATGAAGAGGATGATGGAGAAGATGGAGAGGTAATCTACTAAAAGCTGAGAAAATTGATGTGAGTGGTGCGGGGTCACCTCCCCTCCCTCTTCACTTGCTAACTGCGTGATGTCTCGCTCTTTCAGGACGACGAGGGAGAAGATGACTAAGAAAACCACCATTTACCAAGACCCTCAACCTTCTATTCCCTGTTCAGTTTTTCCACTCATGTTCGGGAGCAAAGGTTTTATTTTATTTTTTGTTACTTTTTTTTTCTTTTCTTTTTTTAATCCGTGTGTGCTTCATTTTCCATTCTGAAGCCTCTTTCACTTGTTGGTGCCATTTTTTGTTATCCCTCGACTCATCTAAGGCAAATGGCACTTTGCCCTGAATTTTGAGTACCATCCCCCTCAAGTCATCTAAAAATGATAATAAAAAAAGTCTAAAAAATAGAATCAGCACGGCATCCTAAGTAGATTTGAAGACTATTCACACAGAAGTTCTTCTGTTCAAGGTTGTGTGGTAAATTGATTAAAGCCATGGTGTAGTGACCTAGCGCTAGCAGACCTCTAAATATTTTTTTTCTTTCATTTTTTTTAATTTTATTTTATTTTTTTTCATTTGGGATGTTGAATCCTTAAAACTTATTTTCCCCTACGTGCTTAATGAGTACCAGCTCATTCCTTTGACTTGTAATGTTTAGAGGGAGGGCAGGGTGGGGCAGGAGTATGTTGGATATTGGGGAGAGTGGTTATTTTGACACCATTTCTATGGGACTTTTTTTTTTCATTGTATTGTTTTACAGATATCCATGAGATTTGAAATGACATTTTTAATAAAGAACAAAATGGAAAAAAAAACAAGCTTGTAAATTTTGCCCCCCACTGCTTCATGGGTTTAAAAAATGGACCTGTTATCTCAGAATTTACATTTAATCACCCCTTTTCCTTTTTCGCTTGGGGTGGGGGGGAAGAAATTGTTTTAAATTTGAGGTGTACAACTTGCTTTGTTACGATAATAAAACTTACTGTGTATAAATGTGTGGGTGCATTCAAATTTAAGAAAATATAATTCAGGTAGTGGCAAAGGCACCAGGGTTAACTACTTGTAAAGTCTGTCAGCTGGAGAAGGATTTTGGAGTCATAAGCAGGCTGGAAGCAAAGTCCTCTGTTAGTAGGCGATGGGTGATTAAAGCCAAGAAGGTGTGCTCCGATTCCTTGAATTTGCTTTTTGTTATCCTGTCAGGCCAGTCACTTGGCTGGAAGGCCCAACCTAGAGAAAAGTGACAAAATCAGTTACCTGAAAGCAAGATGTAACTTGTTCAGGTGTTTCAGAGAAGTGGGATACATGTCAGTGCAGGTTAACCATAAAAGCCTGAATTCAGATGTACTAAATCCTGACTTAAAAATGAACTATTTTCCAGATCTGTATTTAATAACTTCAAGTGCTTTAGCTTGGATAAAAAACACACTTGAAAGAAATGTGCATGTCTCAACGTTCATTACATACAAATGCAGTCAGCCGTACCTTTAAAAAGTAAGGGGTGAGTATCTAAGGAAACATCTAACCTATATAAATTTGTTCAAAACAAGCATCTTAAAAGAAGGCCTAGTCATATCTCTAAAGTTGTGGCCAGGTAGGGCTCTATATGTGACTGAGTTGCAGTCATCTAAGGGATCAAATTCATGTTTCAGATTGTGGCACAGATGGTATAACACAAGGCCTTAAACCTGCATTCTTTTCAAAGGCCACCAGGGGGTAAATCTTGTGGCCTCAACGGGACTTCTGGTCCTTTACAAGTCTATGGGAAAACTACCCTCTGCTCTGCCCCTGGAAAACTTTTTTTTGTGGTGCGCTAATGGCTCAGTCGCTCATTTTGGGGCATAATAAAACATTTCATAAACGGGTCATTCAAAATGTCAAGATTATCCAGGATACGCAGATAGGAAATAGTTTGGCAGATTGCAAACAATAATTTTTCATCTGTTTAGATAAGGTTTTACTACTAATATACAGTTAAAATATATTGGATTAACTTGTTTATATGACTGTAAAGCACAAAAATATACAACTAACATATAAAGACGTAAAACAGAGTTATTATAGTTGTTTATTTCTAATTTATTTTAAGTTTTTATTTCCTCGATCAGTAGATCGACGTTTCGATTTAGCTTTCTCACACATGAGTTTAGTTAACTGTAATAACCCTGATGTGTAGGTTTACCCACCTAGGTGAGTGTTACACCTGGGACAGGTGGCCACGGTCCAGGAGAACCCCGGGAACCAGGAGAAGCGCTTGTCTGACGGCCAGTGCTGAGTAACGTCGGCTTTTCTGAACGTGATCACCTCAAACCGGTGTCCGTGGGGATTTTCAAACAGCTGAACGTTAACCCTTCGACCCCCGAGCAGCGTGTCGTTGCGGCTGGAGAGCGCCAGCCGGCTAGGCACGGAGCGGATGTCCGTCCCGAGTGCTAACTCGTGTCCGCAAGCCCTGCACAGGATCAGGGTGTCCGTGCTGCTAGCTCCTCGGTCCTGTGCCTCCGCTGCAGCAGCCGCAACACACGCTTCACCGAGCTTGTGGGCACTGGGGTAAAACAGGAGCATAAAGAAAACGTACTGCCCCAGCATGTTTGTTAGCAGCCACGCGCACATGGAAGGCTAACCACAAGCTAAGCTAACTGAAACTCTTAGCAGCTTTGTTTTTAGCTGACACGGCGCATGGAGCGAGAATCAATAATTGGCTGTCAGATATCAGCACAAATGATAAAACATATAAATCTCTGACCACTAAATTTTTGTGTACATTTATTATATCGTTTCGATTGGTGGACTTTGGAGCGGCTGGCTAGTATAAACGTGTTAGCTTAAGATTCGGAAGTGCCACAGAAATAAACAGGAAGTGGATTCATCTCTAGCTCATCTCAGACGTCGAGCACTGCGGTGTTATTTAACTGGAAAACGGCTATTTACTTTAGCAGAAAAGCCACCAGTATACATGATCTGAATTTGAAAAGTAAAGCATTTAACAATACGTTCATTTTTTTTGGTCTGGTTTTTTTTTTTTGTTATAACGGTTTTGTGCTGCGTTCACGTTACATGGTTTCAAACGGAATTCCCGAAACCGTCATAACAAAGGTATCTGCTGCAGCTCCATTGTTGCTATAAATATGTAACAACTGATCTCATTTTATAAAGTTTAAGAGATAGATTATTCCTATTCGAATTGAATCGTGAAACCATTTAAGAAGGGTAATAATTTATTTGGATTTTTTCCGACACCACCTAAAGGCAGCGTGGACTTCACGATTACTTTTAATAGTTACCACGGACAACGCTTGCACAAAACTTTCCTCTCAACCAATCACAAAGCGGGATCTTGCAACCGAGCCAATCATCAGGCCGGTCGTTTGTCAAGCCAAACAACCGTTTTCTTTACTGGGAGAAGCCGAGATTCATCTTGGAAGCAGACTGTGTATCATGATAAAAATGTGCTTTTTAATACTTATTTTAACGGGTCATTAATGTGCCCAAACGGGGTCTATGAGAATGAAAACCCGGGATTCACCTCCGTCGCCGCCACCGGTTCACCTCCACGTACTGGAGACTACACCTATACATGTTCACATGAGGAGGAGTCCCAGCAAAACCCCACAGGTTACTGTACTTTATAGATTCGGGGAAAATACTGCTGATGTTAATCACATGTCGTATTTCTGCTGCAAAGATTTGTTAGTTTTCTTCTAGACAGCCCTCGCCCCACCTTTTCGCAAGCTTTCAAAGAGTTTCCAGAGGAACAGGACGCTACGTTAAGTCTTGAAGCGTTTCACCTGAATCTGTTTACCTTTTCTAAAGAGTCGGGAAAAAGGTGCCCAGGTGAAGGGCGACGGAGGTAGACCAAAGGTCCGGAAGCCGTGGATTCCTCCGGGAAGGCTGTCCTGCAGAAGAGATGTGGACTCCCACAAGTGCCAGGTCTCTTATTACTGTTCATCTCTGTTAAATGTACTGGGATCTGTGGAGAGGAAAGATTTTCTGGCAGCAGCTTGTTTCTTTAACAAAACAGATGTACCGAAAGTATCAAAAAGACTACAACCAGAACCTATACTCTCATTTCAGGGCTGATTTACAAATTAACAAAGGTAGCTGATATCCATTACCATGGACCATCCGAACTACCCACGCAAAGAGTATTCACATATCACTTTGAGCTTATATTCCTTATTTTGACATGTTCGAGCGATGTTTTTCTGTTATGCTGTCTACCTGCCACTGATGGCACAATATGCACAACATAGGGCCATTTACAAGAAAAAGTAGAAATGAAGTAAAATAAGTAGAATTTAAGCAAGACATAAAAAAAACTACAACCATGGGACTTGAGGATTTTAAAAATGATGAGCAAGAGAAAAATGTCATAAATATCCACAGACATAGAAAAAATAAAAATAGTGAGCTGAATAAAAGGAGTTGGATACATTTTAACCCACAAACACTTAATCACACAAAGAACAACTGCTACAGTGGCTAACGTAGCAGGCGTTAAAAGACTTCAACTCCCACAACACCCTGCACATCATAGAGAGCAAGGAGTTCCCCTCCTAAATAATATTTGCATATGACAGACACATCTGGTCAACCCCTCACTGACTGGGATGTATTAATCATAGAGAGCCTAAGACAGGACCACCTTTTTGGCTTTAATTTGAGGATTAAACATAATTTTATTTTTTCTAAGACACAGTCGAGGATACTTTGATGAACATGTACCTTGTTTCTTTTGGTAGGTGCAGCTGTTTTCAGTTTATTTCTGTCTTCTTTGAGGCTGATCCCTGAACCGTATTTCTGTTTGTCGTGATTAGACGAGCCGAGTGCGGCATCAGACAGAAAATGGGATCAGACATCAGAACGAAGCAGAGGAGCAGGAGGAAGAGCTGGATGCAGTGTCCAAGGACCTCAGCATCCTACTTAGAGAGCAAGAGAGCTTTCGCCGTTTGAGGAAGTACGTACAGCTTCAGCAGTCTGACACACAAACATTTGTACTACTGACCTCATATCCAGAGGAAGTTTAACCAAACTGGTTTAGTTGTACAGTTTCTCTGAATCTTTTCACAGGAGCACGAAACAAATGCTGAACGAATTCATGTTATAGCAATGATTAGGCAAAATGAATAATGAAATTAATGATGATGAGTGCCATTTCTCCTATTCCTATAATGTAAAAGCTGCAATGGAAGAATATGCAGTTAAATCAGATTTTTTTTCATTTGGTAAATCTGCCAAAAAAACTTTTTACTACAAAAGTCTTCTACTGTAATCTTTGCGTTGCAGAAGTCTCTTTAATGGGTGGCAACAAGTTTTTACACATATCTTTGTAAAGCAATAAAAGGAGGAGAACTAACAGTGAGTTAGTTACCTCTTGGGAGCTAATGTTCGTAGATTAAGGTGTTTTAGTTAATTTTATTTATTTTACAATTTAATGGACCAGCGGTGTCAAACTGCAGTCCTCGAGGGCCAGCAGTCAAGTTCTATAGTCTTGCTAATGACCTACTAATTTTATTCAGGTGTGTTACAGCAGGGACACATGGAAAAGTTTCACTACACCGGCCCTCAAGGACTGGAGTTTGACACCTGTGGACTTAATGAACTATACGCACCTGTATTGGTAGAGATTAGTATGTCAAATGCCTGATAAACTACCAGTGTGCATGGTTACCAGCACAACACTGAGAAAGATGGCGTAGCAGAAGGCTGCTCACCCAGAATCAAGGGTGCCCTGAATAACTGCTGTACCTTTAAACAGGTGGTGTGATTGATGCAGGTCAACTGGAACGGGGACTGGGTACCAGAGGAATCACACAGTGTTGGCAGTCAGGGGAAGAGAAGGAGAACAAGTGGATTTAGCACAAGGAAATACAAGTTTCAGCTTTCAGTGACTCCTGCAACGATACTCTAGTAGAGGAAACGAGAATAATAAGGCCAACTTTTACTCCAATATACTTTCTGCTGATGCACACAATGATATTTCAGGTCTGCTTTGTTTACAGGTCAGATTCTCGAGGTCAACACAGAGGGGCAGATGTGCTCCTGAGAGCCCTCGTTGAAGCAGAAATTGACGGCGTAGCTGTAGCCAATCAGCTGACAGCTTTGAAGGAAACTATGGACAGCTTTGCCAAGGTAAAACCTGCACTGGAAGATATTTTACTGATAAATCAAGTGGATGAAGAAATGAGGCAGAAGGAATAGATTAGGACATGTTTGGATGTGCATGTTTATTTATGTTTTAGGACAAGACGCCATCAAAACTGCACGCAGCTTCTCTGGAACGGCAGCAGAAGTTGTTGTTGGAAAAGATCGAGATGTTTGATAACACACACCACGGCCTCCGACAGCTCCTCAGAGAGTGGAGTGAACATGAGGTACAGGAAGAAGACAAACATTCCCAGCCCACTGTTCCTTCAGTGAGCTGGTTTCAGTCATTATGCAAATGTACTGTTTATAAGATCGGGGAAACCTGCAGTCAGCTGAGACTGAAGAAGTCACTTGGATGAGTGACGAAACTCCCACAAAACGCTACATCCAGATGAACAGAATCAACTTTTGGAGATTAAGGAGTGGGACTGTCAGCGTGCCTTCATTCACTCCTGACTTTTACTGTATCCACAGCGGGAATCACTGGTGAGGTCAGAACAGACAGACACCCTGAGAAAGAGACTGGCCGACAGTGAAGCAGACAACATGGTGAGTGATTATCACCCGCTTTTTACCTCATTTTACATCAGAGAAAATTTCTGAGAAGACGTTTCTTCTTTTGCAGCGCCTTCTGGCCAAACTCACCCACAAGGAGAAAGAGGCCTCAAAGCTTGCAGAGCATTTGGACTTTGAAAAGGTTTTCCACAACTAACTGATACCTCTCAGACAGACGTGCACACCCTTAATGATCTCTCCCGCTCATCCTCTGCTTCCCTCTCTCATTGCAGGACAATGTGAAGACAACCGAGGAGCTTTCAAGAATCCTGGAGTCAACTCGCAGCCACCTGGAGTCTCAGCTGAGCCGAGCAGAGGCAGAAAAGACCCGACTGGCCGCTCAGATTCAGGTCTGTTAACACAGAACGCGATCATATGCATTAACACACTGGAACAAGCAGACATAGACTACAACCAAAGACTTAAAAACCCTTTTGATATCTCAGGCCACATTTACTAGTCAATGCAATTAATGCGATCGCAAAAAAATGCACAAGTGAGAGTGCAAAGTTCTGCAATTTAACTGCCAAAAATGCCACATGAAGGAATCTAAAGACATATTTGGTGCAAAACCTGGGGTGTGCCATAGCAAATACTTGTAACACTTTATTTTCATCTACGTTTAAAAATGCCTGAAAACAAGTTACACTGAATGAATATACAATATATAATAAAATGAAGGTTGTAAAGAATAAAAAAGTAAAAGTAAAAACACAACCAGACCATCAGCCACTGTGTGGCTTCCTCCAAACTCTAATTCATTCCACCTGTTTAGCTGTGAACTTCAGTAAACAGGATATATGACTAATCTTAATACCTGTACCCCCAGGGTGAAGTTACTACATCCAGTGTTTACACTGTTCCAGACATCAACACTAACTTAACACCAAATGACCATTGCAATTCCTGGAGGAATCTGCAATCTGCTGAAAACAGCACAAACTAGCAGGTCAAAAAAAGATTGACCCAATGAGGGAGCAACAAATCTACTGAAATAATAATGGAGTGTAGGCACTGGCACATGTTTCTCCCCAGAAACAGCAGTTAGGGTCAGTGAGCGCCAGCTGAAGGAGAATCAGTATGTTCTAACATGAAGGCAAACTCCTCTGGGACTGTGTGCGGATAAATGCGAGGCTCTGGATCAATCTCACAGCTCAGAAAGAGGAGGGCTGATTTATTACAGCTGCATAATCTTGAAATCTGTGAGTAAGAGCTGACTTACGTATGTGTAAGAACATGAAACAATATTTCTTTGACTCTCAGTTATCGTGCCAAGTGTGTGCATTGCTCCTGTATTTTTTTTGCATGGCATGCGAGGCTGCATGTATTACATGTTGTACGATTGAGATATCTTGACACGCTCTGTGAACGTTTGAGTCACACAGATCTGATACAGAAGGGAAACTTGTGCGACTACAGTTTTCATTATGGATGATCTCTGTGGAAATGTGACTAAAACCTGGAGCAATGAAGCCTCCACTACGCTCATGTTCAGGTTTCATGAGTGTGGTTCAGTAATGGGTTTAGACTGGCCACAAATATACAAGTGTTCACACCTTTCAGTTACAAAACAGACACTGAAGCTCTTTCTTTAAGCCAAAAGAGGCTTTTCCCAGGACAAGTAAGTCTGGCACAATCTTTTTAAAGTTTATAGCAGCACTTTAGCTGCTTTGTTTCTCTCGTCCTTGTTCTGAACATATGTTTTCTTTCATGTATCTGTTGTAAATTGTCCACATAACAGTGCATGCCAAATAAGTAACAACAAGAGTCTTTTGATTTGCACACTTTGCCAGTGAAGGTAATTCAGAATCCTAAACTCACCCTTTAGCATTCATTACTCTTTAAACCAGCTTTCCTGCTTCTCTCTCTCTCTGTAGAGGATGCATCAGAGCCAGGAGCAGCAGCAGAAGGAGCTCCAGGTGCTTCAGGAGGAGCTGCAAACTCTTAGGGAGCAGAGGGAGGCCGAGGAGAGAAGTCTGGCCCTGCTCACCGAGCAGGGAGAGCGAGCCGAGGAGGCCGCCAGGCGGCTCGCGGACAAACTTCAGGAAAAGGTCAGTATGTGCAGCTCGTGTGATTAAACCTGGTCACTGGTTTCCTAAAGTCACACATTACCTACATTACATCCTGTGATGAACTAAAAGCTATTTTCCAATCCATATTTTTAAAAATCTTTTCACAGTATTTCATCATTTTCTGGTATTGCAGTAGATTATAGATGGAGAAGGTGGTGGAGAAAACATGATGGTTCCTTTGTGTGACCGTCACACCTCTGTGTGGTTTCTTCTGCATGCAAATGAGTTTTCTCTGCGGTGTCTTGTCCGATCATGTGGTTTATGCAAATCTGATTCAAAGGAGAGCCGCTTGGCCAAGTGGCAAGTTTCCAGTGAAACACGCAAGCAACAGAGGTGAGGACTGCCTGCTGAAGGAACAGCAGTCTGACTGAGCCTGTAACAGGCATACAGACACTTCCTGCTTACTCTGTTCATTCTCTTTCACCTGTTCACCTTATTGAAGGTGACTTGTTTATGAGGAGCACTTGAAATAATAAATAAGGTCAAAAACAAAAGAAGAAAGTGTGTGAGTGTTTTTGTTTTTTCTTAAAGGAGTCCCAGCTGGCTCAGGCTCTCTCTACATCCAGTGACTGGTGCCTCCGTCATTCCAAGGAGGCAGCGGCTAAAGGACAGCTAGAACAGGAAATCTCTGCTCTCAAACAGTGAGTGCATTCATGGAAACACTCATTTAGTTCTTGTTTCTGTAAATAAATCGATAAATGTAGCCCAGCATCATCGGACAAAATGTGAGTCACCCTGAAAATTAAGGCGGCCGTGGTCAGTTTGAAATTTATGTCTTTATAAGGAATTTCAAGTCTAACTTTGTCTGGTTTGCTGGAGACCTGGAAGATGACAACAATGAGATGTGTAAGGCAGGGGTGTCAAACATAAGGCCTGAGGGCCAGAATCGGCCCTGCAAAGACTCAAATCCGGCCCACTAGACAGCTTTGGAAAATATGAAGGAGTACATAGATTTTGACTTTGTAACTGTATTTTCATAAGTTGGACAACTTTTCTTATTGATAAAGGAACCCTCCCCATTTCTATTTCATAGTACACCAAAGTAATTAAGTAACAGATAAACAATTACATGACAAAAAGTCCCTGCTTTTTCACTATCTACTATAGAAATGTCTGTCTCCTTATTTGATATGTAAGAAATGTTGTTTTTATAATTATGGGACAGTCTGGGGAATCAACAAACAGAACTTTTTCTGTAATTTCACACATTTATCACGTAGTTTCACTGGTCTGGCCCTCTTCAGTTCAAAGTGGGCAGAATTTCTAGTCTAAGGCTACCATGAAGAAAAGGAAACATCTTGCAATATCAGAAGTCATCAAGATGGAAGAGGAAAGCTACAAGCCCAAAGCTGTGAGCCAGTATTAGCAAGAGAGCTGGGGGCAGCGGGGCCATCACATGGTCCATATCTGGAGGATTCCCCAGGCACGGCTGAGCTCGCACTGAGCTGGTTCAGTTCCTCCAGATATCAGCCAGATATCCTGGTCTGGTCCACGTCCTCCAGAAAAGCCATGGTGACAGAGCCGACTGTTCCATGGGAGGAGGAAATGGAAGTGGCTTTGGAGAGAAAAGCCAAATGCTGACAAACAGGGTGGAGTTGCGTTCACCTTTCCAGCTGGAGATGGATGCAGAGGTTTCTTAAATGTCTTTGTCACAGGTCGCATGAGGAGGAGAGCTCTCTAAGGTCGCACAGAGGAGCCAGAGCAGGGGAGCTGTAGTCTGTGGAGGAATGATGTTGTGGGATGAGGATCCTAGGACAGGCCGCAGGGGCTGCTCCGACACACCGAGACCTTCCAGGATTAAAGGAGAAACCTCGGGGGTGGGGGAGGGGTGGCAACACACTGACAACCCTGCAGCTTAGTCTGTAGCACTTTTGGAGATGCTTCAGTGTGCAAGGCAGGTGAAACCAGCTGTGCTTATATCAGACAAGCATACATTTACTGGACTTTAAACTTTTTTTTTACAGGGAATTTCCTTCCCTTAACATATGTTAAATGGAAACCCAATTTAAGAAATGAGGAGAAAAGGATGTGGAAGTGGTGGGCAGCGTGGGGTCATTTGGTTGGACCACAGACTCTTGACTGTGTTTTTTTACTGTAACCCTGTCGAAAAATCCCACCACAGCAGAACGTGTACGAGGCCGTAGAGATGCCCAGGTGGCAGCGGACTCGTGCACCTCAGCAGCTGATATCGTTCACTTAAGGTTGTTCATTACTGTAGGTAAACAAGGATCTGTGACTGGTATAATCTATGTTCCTCCTGTTCATGCTGGACTTGGGAAATCAGCTCTCTGGTGTCTCTTTTTCTGCTTCTTGAAATCACTAGCAGTAAGATGACTGCTAACCCTCCCACCCTACAAAATCACCCATCACACAGTTTTTATAAAGGAGGGAAAAAGCCGGAAAAAAACAAAAACGTCTTTGTATCCGGCGCTTTTTTATTTACTTTTATTTATTTGGCACTTCTGTATCGGCTCCATTTTTCAGGCCCAGAGGGTGTCACTTGACACAAACTGGTACTGAAACTGAGGCTACTGACACTTTGGAGCTGCAGCATCTGTGTTATGGCCAGAAACTGAAACAATGTTACTTAGAAAATTGTGGTTGTTGAGTAAAGTAACCTTTTATACCTGTCTATGTCACAGTCAGGTGATCGAGCTGCACGCTCAGCTTCAGTCAGCGGAGGAGAAGAGTCGGACAGAGAGGGAGGAGCTCCGGGATCAGCTGCATCATCTCAGTGCCGAAAACGCCTCCACCAAGCTGCACAATCAAAGTCTCAAGGTATGTTCAGGAGAGTTAGCAGCACGCTATGGATTTGGTTGATATGAAATAAAAACTGTTAAAGAAAAACCAACAGCTAATGTTGTTTCAAAGCTTCTGTGGTCTAAGGGAAATGTATTTATGTGTAGTTTATGATAAACATGCCTCACATTTAGAGTCAGCTGACGTCTTCTGAGGAGACACAGCGAGGGCTTCAGTCTGAAGCTCGTCAGCTGAAAGCGTCGATCAGGAAGTATGAAAACCTGGTGGAGAAGTACAAGAAGAAGGTACAGATACGCTCACTTTAAATACAGATTTAACATGAAAGTCAGATGGTACTTTGTTCTTACATATTATAACTTTTAAAAATGACTTTAAAGTCTCTGTGCTGAAATCGAACCCGTGTCGGGGTGATAAACCTCTCTGCAGGTCCAGCAGGCTCGCCTGGAGTCCGAGGAGTACTGCCTGAAGCTGGAGGCGGTGCAGAAGGAGGCGCTAGACGTGCACGTCAGCCTGGACAGGGAGAAGGAGCAGGTGAGGCGGGAGCTGCTGGGGCGGCTCAGAGAGCTCGAGACTCTACCGGACAGATTGAGGAAGACCGAGCAGCAGCTCCGAGAAGCCCAGCAGGAGGCTGACGCACGCGAGAGGAGGAACATGGAGAATAACTCCGCCCTCTCTGAAGTCAGGCACAAGGTAGAGGTTTCATTCAGACCCAAAAGACCCAGCATACTTAAAAATCTGGAAAGATTAACAAGTTTGATGAATATAATCCATGCAGAGTGTCCCCAGGAACCCGTCATGGCTGACATGTTCCACTAAACGTTTTCCTTTGCAGGTGGAGCAGCAAGGCACTCAGCTGGAGACGCTTCAGCAGAGGAACCTGCTGCTGCAGGAGGAAAACAACGTCTTGAAGGAGAAAGTGTACAACTTCGAGAGGTAACAGTCACAGAGAAACTGCATTTAATGGACGTTATTCAATTCAAGTTTATTTATATACTGCAGAGCCAAATCACAACAACAGTAATACAGATAAATCTGTATTATATCTGATCTTTTCCAAGCTGAGACACTAGATTTGTATGTTGGTTGCAGGAGGCTGGAGGGCTTGAAGGCAGAAAACAGAGAGATGTCTCAATCTCTCGCTTCGAAGGAAGCCAGTATCCACAGCATCCAGCAGCAGCTGGAGGAGAAGAGTCACGAGTGCAGCGTCCTGTCCAGACAACTGCAGCAAACTCTGGACGACGTACAGAAACAGGTACAGACACGTGGAGTCACGGAGGTCTCACAGTTCCACAAAACATCACACACCAGACGGGTGAATGGGTTAGCGATCTGCGATGAGTTTAAAGCCAGAGGTTTCAGCATCAAGACGGTGGCTCTCCTTCAACTTCTTAACAGCTACCAAGATGCTGCTGAACTGGTTAGAAGTGGAGTTTGGTTCACATCTACCTCACCCAATAAAATTCTCCTAATAGAATAACTGTAAAAGGAAATGCATGTAAGAGAAGTGATTTGACAGGTAGCATCACTCATGATCCTGGACTTCCCAAACTCTAAAGTGTTCAGCAGTGACCTGGAGGATGTTAAGAGATTGCCATGGTTACTGGTGCTGAACACTTAAGCTTTTCTGAAGCAGGTTGCGTTTGGAGTTTTGGTTTAAAATCAGCTGGAGGCTCCACAGTGTCACTAATTCTTTTATTTTGATTTAATAGCTTTTATACCTGTCCCCGGATTGGGAGGGAGGGATGGATGTTTTATGCACACTGCTGATCTGTATCTCACTAACGTCACTGAGTGAAGTCCTGCAGTGCAAACACTGACACACAGCTTGCACGCATTAACTTGGTGATGCAGAAGGTGTTTAGACTGCTGTTAAGTCTGCAATTAAAGCAGTAAAAACTTAGACTGCAATTGAGATTAGAAAATCAGTCAGTCGACTTTGTTACTACATACATTACTTATTGCAGGCAATATAAATCAGTACATTTAATTTCACATTGATGTGGTCAAAAAATCTAATGATTTCCATCTCTCCTTCATTGGTCTGTGGGTCAGTCAGAGCTGAACACAGCAGGCAATCTTTAACTTAAATGGCGAAACAAATGTGTTAACTTGTGATCGAGCAAAATTGTCCTTAAGTCGCGATTAATCCTGTTAGTAAAGTGTTAGTGCTGCTAATGTGGGTGAGGCTCAAAACTTTGGTTGGTGTTTCTGTTCTGTATTAAACTGATGATCCAGAGTTTACACCTCCTCAATGTGAGCTGTGTCCACGTCCACACTGACTGCTGATCATTGAGTTAAACTGGGGTAAAAACTAAAGCTTTGATTTAGGTGTTTGTACACACTCACTAAAGATAAGGTCAAAGAAACTAAATCATCAGTTTTTCCCTGAAGGATTTCGGTGCTCATATGTTTATTTTTCACGTTCGGCCTGCAGGTAGACGACAGCATGCAGAGGGTTTTAGCCAAAGAGAGATCGTCTCAGTCTAAAGCCCTGGACCTCCAGAGCCAGCTGAGCCGAGCCAAAACGGAGCTGAGCCAACTGCAGCGAAACAAGGAGGAAGTAAGTCACCGCTGAATGCTTCTACATATGCAGGCAGGCTTCGATAAAACCAAGAGGCCAGCACAAAAGTATTTCAGGAAAGCTCCTTCTGGCCCATTTGGGTCAGTGGCAACAGTTCCACCAACTTTCTACAGCAGTCAGCAGAGGAGGTGTTTGAAACCTGTGGCAAACATGGAGAAAGGTGGAGCGGGAGCCACTTTTCACGTTTCGCTCATTTGCAAATAAAAACATAGTTAGGACCACGTGTTCATGTAAAATATTTTAAGATTAAGGCCAACTAGCCTTTCAAAAAAAAGTTTAAAACACAGCAGCTCCTCCGTCACAGCTCACTGAGGAGCTCCAGCCTCGCGCAGCAAGTGGCAACATGACGGAGACAGCAAGCTCAGGTGTTGTGAACGTAAATGTGTTTTCAAATTTCCAGCAGCAGCGCTCGTTACTATAATCACTATAAAAACCTTCGCAGGTAAAAAGCCAATCACGGTCCTTCATTAAACCACCTGTTCAGCAATCATAAACGTGAAGACAGTCATCCTTTCAGCTGCTCGCTGTTTCACAGAGTTTCAGGATGAAGAAAAAGCATGAAGACAAACTCCCAGCTCGGTTTCTCACTCTGGAAATCTGGAAGTCTTTGTAAACTTTGCTGCAGGCTGACAGCAGCTGTTCACTTTCTCTCTATATATTTCTGTTACTCTGGTTCATTGTTCATTAATTACCATCAGCTCCTCACCCATAAATGCTTTGAAGAAGTTACTGTTGCTGTGACACGTGTAAATGTGCGCATCACTCCTGTTTTTTTTTGTCCAAAGACACACAGAGACTCTTATTGCTTTCACTGGTTTTGTCCTTTTAGTAAATCTGGGCAGATTTAAGGCAGCTTTGGTACTGAAACTGATACATCACATGATAATGATGCTCAAAGATGGTCAGAGAAAAAAAGGTGATGTTGTGATGTAGAAGTGTATCCCTGCCTTTGTTTCCCAGATGGAGCGGCGCTTCCAGAGCCAGCTGCAGAACATGAAGGACCGGCTGGAGCAGTCGGACTCGACAAACCGCAGCCTGCAGAACTACGTCCATTTTCTCAAAACCTCCTACGGAAATGTGTTTGGTGACTCTCTGCTTGGAAGCTGACAAGCAAAATTTATCCAGCCTGACCAGCAGTGATCCTCCCGAACTATCGTACGGGACATAAACCGCATTTATTAAAGGTCTGCTTTTGACTTGAAGGTTTCATGTTTTGTATGAAATGAATAAATTTGAATTTATGGATAAATTCTCAGTTATTAGTAGCCCAAACATTTTATTTATGTATAACTTACCAGTAACTTAGCAACTGCAAAGCCAAGATAAGAAACTCCAATAAGAGTTTTTATGATTTACAATATTCTTTCAGATTTACAAACATAAAAAATTATGTGGTTTATATTATAGCATTTTGTATTTTACACCAGAGTGTCATTAAAGTCAATGTAAAAAAAAAGAAGAAAAACAGACTTGTTTCATTTATGTTAGGAGGTACTTTTGGAACATTATATCTACATTGTAAGACTACAATGTAGAGAAATTGGACTAAAAAAACCAGCGTTTTAGTTCACCACAGCATGTTTTACCCTGTTGTTTTATGCGTGTCAGATAAACGAGAACAGTCTGTGAAACATATCAATACAAAGACTGGATGTTTAAAAAAGAAGGAACATCTAGGGCCTGATCTGCTAACGGTCTGCGGCAGTGCAGTCTTCTTTTGGCCTTAAAAAGCATGTTTTATACCTGTTATGGTTATGATGTTTGGTTCTAGAAGTTTTTTATTTTTATTTTCAGTTTCCAGTCCTATGATCAGTACTACTTGGATTTTTATGAAGCAGCAGAAATGAACTTGTTTCTTGGTAGAATGCTGATTAAATAAACTGGATAGTCGTATAGAAATATTACTAAAGAACCCTGCGACTGCATGTAATGAAACACATGTTATTTTCTTATGTTTTCCTGCTGAGTACTGAGCCAGTAAAACCCTTTTCTTCTCCCTTGTTTAGGATTTCTATGACTGAAGTCAAACATCACAGTAAACATTAATTCATGATAATCCTACAGGCTCGAATGCAAGAATAGACCTTATCAATCCAAACTGAGTTATACTGAACCTTGAAAATACTTTGATCAGTTAATATAGCTCATAATCTTGATTTAGAGAGTTTGTATAAATCTATGTTCTTCACGCGAAGCAACTGGAAAAGAAGCAGATTTTCTTACAGCAGTTCAGCTGTGAACTATAGGAAGGCGTTTTCTAATTTCCTTTCTTAATAAAGGAAAGTGAACCTCGGGTCACGTCACTCAGTTAGGAATCTTTCTTAGCAAAATGGACTGTGGGAACCTAATAAAGAAATTATCACAGTGCATAATAGAGTTATCTCTATCATTTTGTGATGTGTGATTATACAGATAGCAAAGAAATAAATATATAAAGGTCCCAGATGGGAACTTAGTAAAGTCCGGTGGTTTCTCTTCGGATTGTATTTTATGTAACGCCGTATGGCGGATTCAAACTTGACTAGCATTACTGCTAATCAGTTGTAGTTTTTTGTGTTTCGCGATGCCTTCTGAAAGTCTACGATGGGAAACTTTACAGGCCTTAAAAAATTCACCAAAGGGGAAAATCTCCTTCGACCCATTCTGGTTGGAAAGGGGAGAGGTGAGTTGCCGCCAGGTAGCTAAAAAAAAACAACTAGAGCTAGCTAAACGGTAGCTAGTTAAAGTTAGCACGCTACGCTTGTTTAGAATAATCACTACAAGGGTGGATTTTATTCAAAGTGACAATTTAATCATTTAGATCAGGCAGTAAGACGTCAGCTCGGAAGCTAATCAATAAACAGTGGTTGAAAACAAAGTGTTAAGAGGCATTTACGCAAATAACGTAGTATAGTTGCGTACTTTTTTTATTTTTAATCTTCAGACATCCTTTTATGGATTTTCATCAAATGACTACTTTTATTGCTACTTTTATTTGACAGATAACTAATGTGACTTCGTGACTTCCGTTTATAAACTGTGAAGCATCTATCTATCTCTCTCTCTCTCTCTCTCGCAAAGACCAGTAGGACTTTCTTTGAAAGGTTTTTATTCTTTTTTTTTTTTTTTTTTTTTAAAGACCAAAGTTGATTTTTATGGCGCTTTTCGAGTTTGGGAGGCTGAATTCCATTTTCGGTTCCACATTTTCACACAAGGGCAGTGGACAATGGTCAACTATAATCCCGCTCTTCTTGTTTGCGGTGGTGACATGCAGGCTGTCAGATGAGGTCAGGCAAGAGTCTGTATACACTGTGAGGTTCAGGGATGACATTGTGAGGCTAGTGAGGAGGGAGTAGGTGGCGATATAGGGAAAAGGAATGTGTGTGTTTGAGAAGGAGACTGGTGCAACAGTGAGGATGTAAGGAGCAGAGGTAGTGAAGGTAGAGGACTTTAAACCATCCAAAGAAATGGACAGCACACAAGAAAGGGGAGGCAGGGGACGAGTGTCAGGGGTGATTTGAAACAGATTTCTGTTGTTGAACTCCATGTTTATAAAAGCAGAGGTATGAACTCACTGATTCCTCATGAAGGTGTTACATGGAAAATCCAGTGTGTTTGTTTTTGTTTTGTTAAAATCATTTCAGGCTTTAAGAAGTCCTACTTTCTGAAAGGATATGGCAACATAAGTGATGCATACAGTTTCTGTGTATAAACCATCTGTAAACGAAGCCCGCTTGTGTTCTTGTAGCCTCTTTTAGCAGGTTGTAAAGACTCCCCAAGCTTGTCTCCAATCGCTGGTGTCATATTGGAGCGTCTCAGCTCGGCTCCCCTGCAGAAGTCATCATCCTTCCTGGGCTCCAGATCCGGAGACTCCAGCCCTGTTCTCTCAGAAGTCTCTATTTCTTCTACCGGATCTGTCGCCGATGTCAGCGCCAGGACAGCTGCATTTTCTGCAGCAGCGTCTGTAAAGAATGAGCGAGAACAGGCAAGTCCTCAATGTCTCTCTTATGTGTCATGTTGTAAAACAGTTTTCCAATTTAACTGAATATCTGACCCTGATGGTTTTTGCTTTGTTTTTTCCTCATGCTGATGCTCTGTAGAGTCTTAGTGATAAGGTGAAGGATGAAAGTCCAGAGGCAGATGTCAGTGGAGTTTCCAGTCCTACGTCACTTCCTGCCATTTCCCTCCTGTCTCCCAAAGCCATGGAGATGGCTGGCTGTATCATCAAAGTTCAGGAGGAGCATCGAGAAAAGGCTAAGGTTCAAGTTTTTGACAGTGTTTTTTTTATTTTAATTTTTTTTTTACTGAAAAACAGCTTAACAGTGATCATCTTTTTTTTTACATTTAATTTTATTTGCAAACCTAACTTCAAATGTTTTTTTTTTTTTGTTGTTGTTTTTTTTTTTTTTTAACTCTTATGATTTTTGTCAGTAGCAACTTGTTTTATTGTATTTATTTTAGTTTGTTTGCTTTCAGCTTTTGTTTTTAGAAACTAACATGTAATCTAAACATATGAATATGTTCAGGATTTCCAGTTACAGTTTATGGAAAAGCATGTAATGTTAGACGCTTACACATTACTGGAAATGGGTCTAAACTTCTTCATACTAACCTCTGCTGGCTTGCTGATCAGAGTTATATATTTTGCATGTTGACCCCTGCGTACTATATACTTGGTAAGGGTCTCACCAAACTGTCTTCTATCTATCGACTCAGTTGGCCCTCAGGGTGCGGCAGGAGATGCAGGAGAAGCTCGTAGCGGCGGTTGCGAGCGCCGAGTCAGAGCAGCTGAAACGCTTTGAGGAGCTCATGGAGCTGAAGCAGAGGCAGGAGTACCAGAGTATGAGGGACATGATGGAAAGAGAGTAAGGGAAATCATGACTCATTCGAAATGATTAAAATGCTTAAAAATGTCTGAAACGTTACATGCGATTAAACACCTGGTCTGGTTTTCCACTTCCTGTACTGCAGAACGAAGGAGAGCATCGGGCGTCAAGAGAAGCTGAAGGAGGAGCAGCGGCGTAGAATAACGGTACGTGGAAAGTTCAGGAAACGTGAAGCTTAAACCCCTGTTTGTCAAGTTGTTTACTGAAGTCTTTAATTTTGCTTGTTAACCTTACAAAAATTGTGCATGTTTCAAAGTGTGAAACAGATTGTGAGATGCTGGATGTGCAGAGCTCTGCAGCAGGAGAAGTAGATGCTCTTTATTTTTGGTAGTCTGCTGTAGTAATGATCTCCTGCACGTACAGGGGCATTTCTTGTGCTCAGTGGGGTAGAAAAAGTTATCTCGTTCCTGTGCTGTTCATGCTTTTTGTTTGTCCGTCAGCTCGTCAACCTACGGCTGAGGGAGGCAGAGCAGCAGCGTCTTCGGGAGGCAGAACTCGAGAGGCAAAGGCAGGCGGAGGGCAGGGAGAGACTGCGTAGCCTCAACAGCATCCAGGAGGAGATCCTGCAGCTCAACCAGCTGCTTGAGCCCTCCACCCAGACCAAGACGGACCTCCCACCGGCCAGCCTCAGCTCCTACAGCACCCGAGGGAACCAGCTGTGCTCCCAGGTGTCGGAGGTGGTGCGAAAGACTGCAGAGGTCGGTTTACATCGAGATTTTTAAGGTTTATGCTCCTCCTAATTTCTGCTTGTACTCATGAAATGCGTGTGTTCTGCCTATTTCAGGGCAACTTCCCCAGCTTGGAGGACATGACTGTGGCAGAGCGAGCCCTGCACGAGATGAGAGCGCTTATTCGGCTGATGCAGGAGGAAGCGGCCAATGTTCGAGAGAAGAAAAAGAAGGAGCAAGAGCAGGAGGAGGAGCGCAGGAAACAGGCGGAGCTGCTGGCGAAGCAGGAGGGGGAGAAGAAGGCGGCACAGCTGGCCAAAGAGAAGGCACAGAGGAAAGGTGATGAAGGAGAAGGCTTAGCTGCGTCATGCATCTGTACAGCTGGAGGTGTTGTCAGCAGCTTGTGCACAAAACAAAACATCCTGTTTGCATAAAATAATTTGGAGAATAAATATAGACCAAAGTATGGATTTTGACTAATTTATTTATTTACCCCCCCTTATCCAGATATATTGCTGAGTGTTTTCACCATTTCATACTGAACCTCTTCCTGCAGGGTTGCAGAACAGCGCTGAAGACGTCACGCTGAAGTGGTACAAGGATCTGCAGGAGGCGGCCTCTCGGTGCGCTCAGTCCTTCGAACAGCTCAGCTCTGCAAAAGACGGACAGGTGGGTTTGTTCACATTCAGATGAAAGACTTTGAGATGACGGAGGAAGGACTGTGACATTCTTAAAGGTTTTTACCTACAAAGGTCCCAACAAAGACCATTCCAGCAATATTTTAATTTGACACTGAGTGTTATCTGAGTTATAGGCTCACCAATTACCCAAGGACCAAAACTGCCAAAATAAATACAAAAAAGAAAGTAAAAAATATATACTGTTGCAATTCAATTAGTTCACATAAATATTTGTATAATGAATTCATAAAATTGATTTCTTTCATTTGTTATTTGCCCCCTGTTGTGGCACTCCTTGGACACAGCACTCTGTTGTTCAAAGTCTAGAGAGCTGTTTGTCCTTGAATAAATAAATAAAATGGAATAAAATAAAAATATTTATCAAATTATAAATAAAATAAAAATAAATAAATGCACAGAGGTTAAATTGAAAGGGAAGGAAAAATAAATAAAATGAATTAATAAATAGCAAAATTTACATGGGAATGGGGGGAAAAAAAAGATGCTAAAACTGAAAAGTACACGTAATAAAATTACTGAATTACATTCGGAGGATTTAATAGTATAGATTTTTATTTATTTATTTTTTAATATATAATTACTCAACTTATAATATAATAAGTTGGGTTATTTATTTTTTAATAATAATTATAATAATAATTATTATTATTTTGGCTACCATTTTCGAGCCGTAATAACTTTATCATAGGAGCTGATGGTGTGAAATCATCTCAGTTTGAAAACTTCATTTAATTCTTTCATTAAAACATTTTTAAAAAGCAGCTCAAACACAAGCTGACACACACGAAACGTCTTCACTGTCTGTTTATGACTCGAGTGGTTTAATTTCTCCCAGACAAAGAAACTGAAGCTGGAGCTCCAGAAAGCTGCCACCATCCCTGTCAGTCAGATCGCCAGCAACTCCGGATCGCAGCTCCGAGAAATCTTCGACAAGATCGACAAGCTTCTGTCGGGACGGCCGGTCGTGTCTGGGGGGAAATCGGTATCCACCTCACAACATCCGCAGGGTCTCGATTTCGCCAGCTACAAACTGGCGGAGAAGTTTGTGGTGAGCGTGCGCACAAAACGAATGATTCGACACAGAAGTCTGTTTTTGTTTGTTTGTGAAGTAATCCTTTGTTAATTTGATATATTTTGTAGTATTTGTATAAGCAAGAAGAAGCTGTGATTTTTCAATTATTATTTTTTTAATATCTTTTATTTATTTATATTTTGGCTGTGTAGAAACAAGGAGAGGAGGAAGTGGCGTCTCACCACGAAGCGGCCTTCCCCATCGCCGTGGTGGCTTCTGGAGTCTGGGAGCTGCACCCTCAGGTGGGAGACCTCATCCTCGCCCACCTGCACAAGAAATGCCCCTATGCAATCCCTCACTACCCTCCGATGAAGGAGGGCACGCCCGTGGATGAATACCAGAGGATTCTTGGTTACCGTGTAGACGACTCTGGGGTCGAAGGTCAGGACAGTTTCTTGAAGAGGATGTCCGGGATGATTCGCCTCTACGCCGCCATCATCCAGCTGAAGTGGCCCTACAGCTCCAAACAAGGGGTAAAAACGGTCCCGCTTCCTGCTTTTATAATGTAAAACAAGCAAAACTTCAGACTGAGGAGGCAGAGATTTCTTCCTGATTCTTATTAGGAAACGAGAAAGACTAAAGACGCAGTTTGAAAAAACAAACAAATAACGGGGGAAGAGAAGATATATTATTTCTGTGCATCGAGGAGGTTTTCAGGAGAATTGATTGGTCTCAATCATTGGGCGTAACTTACTCTGGAGCATCTTAGTTACCATGGCAATGAATTGTCCAAGGCTAAACCTAAAAGTCCCTCACTTTTTCAAAAATGTAGTTATTTATTTTTTTGTTTCAGCCCGTTCCTCATGGTCTGAACCACGGCTGGCGTTGGTTGGCTCAGATGCTCAACATGGAGCCTCTGGCAGACGTCACAGCGACTCTGCTGTTTGACTTTCTAGAGGTGAGTCTGGACACATCCTGCACATTATCAGGTGTGTTTGTTGCTTCAAACAGTCAGCGGCTTGCATTACCGGCCCATGAACCATGAAAAAGTGTCAGGTGAAATGACCACAGTCCCTGAAACTCTTTAAACCTAAATCTAAACTTCAGTTTCTTTGTCGCTGAAAGCAGCTGTGGATAACTCCTGAGCGTTGTTTCCTTCAGGTTTGTGGGAACGCTCTGATGAACCAGTATCGGAGCCAGTTCTGGAAGCTCATCCTGCTACTGAAAGAGGAATACTTCCCCAGGTAGAAAGCACGTTTTAACAGTAAACATTTCACCTGCAGCAGTCATGTGAGAGGTTTAACCTAGAAGTGTTCCTGTGCAGGATTGAAGCGGTGACCAGCAGTGGACAGATGGGCTCAGTCATCAGACTCAAACAGTTCCTGGAGGTATGTGACCCCCCCCGACATGTTGTGAAGGTTTGGATGTTAGCTCAATGAATCCTTAAAACAGACATGTGCAGACTGTAAAGGAATTTATGAGTACGTGAGTGAATCCCAAGCAGTCTCTGCTCTTCCAAATAAAAAGATTGATAACACTGATGAAAAGTGACTCCTGCTAGTTCTCTGGTACCACGATTGCATCCGAGAGGAGAGAAATGGTAAATGGCCTGTATTTGTATAGTGCTTTACACATCCAGTCATCCACACATTCACACACTGGTGATGGCAGCTACATTGTAGCCACAGCCACCCTGGGGCGCACTGACAGAGGCGAGGCTGCCGGACACTGGCGCCACCGGGCCCTCTGACCACCACCAGTAGGCAACGGGTGAAGTGTCTCGCCCAAGGACACAACGACCAAAACTTTCCAAGCCGGGGCTCGAACCGGCAACCTTCAGATTATAAGGCGACCTCCCAACTCTTGAGCCACGATCGAAAGTGGACATACTTGACAAAGGAGGTTTAATATGGAGCTGCCAGGCATGAGGATAAGGGGAAGACTACAGAGGCGGTTCATGGGTGTATTGTGACATGCAGAGGATGGTGGGATGCTGTGAGATGAAGGCAGATGAGCAGGTGTCAGTTTGTAGTTATTTAAAGAGAGGGCTTTTCAGTGTACACAAACACGTTCCTGTGCAGTCCTCTGGGAAACGCAACAGGGAAGGGAGCGGCAGGAAAACATGGAAAAGCATCAAATAAACATCCAGCTTGAAAACTGCAGACAGTATCTGCAGTGGAGACGTTGTTTTTATGGTCTGCTTCACTTCAGCTCTTCTTCTTTTTTCTTTTTCTTTTTTTTAATGTTTTTTTGCCGATATTAGATGGTCGAGAGTGAAGGGAAAATATTCAGTAAAGTTCCTCGGGTCAGATTCACACCCTGGCCACTCTGGCATATGGTCGCCTGCTCACCCCGTGAGCTAAACTGGTTCCCTCATTTTAGCTCTTTGCGTGTTTTAACTTCACTCTACTCCACGGCGAGCTGATGGACCGACAACGGCACAAATGAGAGTAGCCACCAGACCAGTTGACTCATACTGCGGACACAGCCTCCATCAACAGACGCTCTCTGCGGGTAGACGGGCTGTCCGAGGCTCCCTGCGGTTTTCCAAGGCACTGCCAGCGAGAACCATGCTGAGCCCTTCGGTCATCACAGGTCTGCAGCCATGAAGCTGCGACTGAGCGAACAAACCACACGATGGTTAGAAAATGCTTCAACAACAGCAGTGCTCATTACTGTAATCTATATAAAAAAACAAAACAGTAAGAGTTTAATAAGCTGTTTGGTAAATGTGAAATTTAACTGGCAAATAAAGGGAAGCGTCTGAAACTAAACCTGCAGATTAACGGCTTTAATATCGATCTGCTGTAAACCCAGAGAGAAATATTTCCTTCCCTGATAAAACTCTGTAATTCCATGCTTGGGTTTTTTCTCCTTCTTGCACCTCCTATAATTCAAACTGCTGAATTATTCAGAAATAAAATTAAATAAAGGCCAAAAAGAAGTTGATTTACAATTCAAAGTGCTGCATGGCAAACAGTAAAACAGTTGGGGGGTAAATAATGATTGTAAAACAAAAGGGAACAATTAAAACCGGTGTACTGTTTACAGAAACGGGTGTGAAGTAGATCTCGTCTGGATTATGAGTGTTTACAGACTGGTGGCCTAATCTACTTGAGCACTTAAAAGTGAAGCTATAGAAAAGGTTTGACTTCAGCTACAAGTCTTATTTTAGAGACTCTGACTTTGAAAGCAGACGGAGCAAAAATGGCACAGATTTGAGAAATTCTGTAATATTTGAACTGAACTGGGTGACGCTGAGCTGGATTAAAACTTTGGAATTAAGTTGTATTCTCACTGAGCTGAGTTTAAACATCAGCTCAACATTTTAAGGGGCTTAATGATGAGATGCTGTCTGTTATTACACACAGTACCAGTGCAGTGTTATGCTTTTATTGAAATGATTGTTTTTGTGTTTTATCTCAGACATCGCTGCAGAGACGACAGATCAGTCCGCCCAGAGGCCAGCTGGGCTCCGGGTTCTGGAGGTCTTGACCGATGAGGACCTGCGCTGGGTGACGACGCCATTGTAGGACTGAGTCAGGCAGAAATAAATTGAGAGCATCTGTGAGTGGAAAGAGGGGAAAAAGTTGTCCTGTGGTTTTAGTTTTTATCTAAATGAGCACACTGACGTCACACACTGACGTCACACACTGACGACACACACTGGAAGCCTCACGAGTCCTCTGCGTTTGTGAGGTCACATTTTTGAGGTCACATCTGCTTCTGCTGACCTGAAGCAGACCTGTAGACACCTGTGGGGTACTTTTAACCTTAACTTCATTGGCTGCTTTTCTGCTGAAATTCTTGAGCTTTTCTTAAGGGTTGTGTTTTTGTTTTTTTTGTTTTTTTTAATTCCCAGGTGTGTCGAGTGATTCCTCCTAAAGAGAGACGCTTTCACAGCCTTAACTTTCACGTTAAATTATTTTGCTGATTCAGATAATAATTTTTAATAGTTTACCTTCTTGTTTTTCTCCTTTTTGTGGCACAAAAACAGCAAAATCTCCATTACAAAAATAACTGACCAGTTTTAAAGTGTTTCAGCTGCGCAGACACCGGCGAATGTCGTCTTATTTGTCGATACTTCGGTGCATTTCCACCATTGCTGCTCACGCGTCTATCGCCTTACTCATGCAGAGTCTGTGTAGGCAGCTGGCAACATTTGATCATTCAGATCTCTGACATACTGGAACAAAATGTGGTGAGATTGATTAATAAAAACTGGATTAAAAGCTACTGAAATCAGAAAGTGAAACAAAATTATTTGTCGATGAAGTAAAAATCAAATGATTGATGCTTTTAAAGGTTCTTCTTGAAAATCCCTCTGTTTTTAAAAATGCTTTAAAACCTTCCAAAATTGAAGCTACCAGCAGAACTGCTTTGACTTTATCATACTTTATTTTAGAGATGAAGAGAGATCTGCTGAAGTTAAACTCAGGCTGGGTTCTAATGCTGTGCAGTATCAATTTTATACCACCAGATGGTGCAGTGAGTAAGTTTAACCTTTATTTAACCAGGTAAACACAGCCTGACAAAAGGCAAAGCTTGTAGAGGAAATGGATAAAATAATAAAAGAGCAGCCGCACACGTCTCTAAACACTTCAGCAACGCTGCTGGTAAAATGCTGCCCCCTGGTGGTGAGGGGTTTAGATCCTGCAGAGGGCAAATTACAAAAATTACCTTTAAAGGCTGCTCTGTTAACATCCGACCTGAAGAAGCAGATTCGGGTCATCTGCTCAGGTGGCCAGATGTGCCTGCTTTGATTTCTGAGTGGAGTAAAACATGAGAAAATGAGGACGTGTTGATTTTAATGCGTCCAAGTCAGTGAGGTTTCCAGTGTCGTCGTTTTGTTTACAGCTCTCAACATAAGTTTCATCATCCTGAAGAGAGAGAAGCTGCTTACTTGCAACGTTTTAGCAGAGCAGGTAGAAATCTGTTTATTCAGCCTTAATATTTTCTGTTCAAATCAAATTGTGTCAAATGATTTGGACTTTTTATTTATTTTTTCACTGTGTGGAGCAAAAATTCATGGTTTGAAGTGTTGTTTTAAATCATTGTCCATGAGAGAAACCAAAGGTTTGATCCAGAAATGATCGCAGACTGTTTTGTAAAGTGAAACTCAAAGTGATTGTTTTCTGAATGTGATGAAGAATAAACAAATGTATTGGTACCAGAATTAGTGCAGTCTACAGTTGTTGAAAATGTGCAAACTAAATGAAATAAAATCAATCAACACTTAGTGGAAAATTTCCCTTTTGGATTTCTTGCTTTTGCTCATCGCGTTGTAGAAGTCTGTCACATTATTATTATTATTTTTTTGCTTTAATCTTCTAAAATCAGATTATTTGGGGCTTGTTCTGTGTATTTTAAACTGTCTGACATGACATTTTGAGCAAATTTGCAATGTACAGCTGTCAGAAGTTTATATGCACTGATGAAGATGAATGAATGCAATTTGGGGCTTTGATTTCTGGAAGGAATGTGCAGCTTGTCTTCTCACACAAGATCAAAACTGTAGATGTTATTTTACTATTTCTCTGAGAGATGTGGTCTTTGTATCTTAGCTTCCATTTAACTGAACCTCTTCAAACATGGCAGCTGTGTTTCAGAGGGTTACAGTATGTTTACTGCCAAGTTTGAGGTCATTTGGATGAACTGTTCTTATATTTTGGCTAAAGGTTGTCTGTTTGCAGTGTTTTATCTGCAGTGACTGCTCCCTGCCCCACTTTGCATGTAGGGGGCTCGACATGTTTGTCTTCACAAAGATCCAAGACCTGCTGTCATGTGTAGTTTGGAGATGGTGGCACTATGGAAAAGAGCCGAGCACAGCTGAAGATGCTTAGATTTTCACTGGGAGTGACCAGGATCAGAAATAAGTATTTCGGAGGCCGGGCAGTTTGGATGAGTGCAGAGGAACAATGGTGGATATACCTTCTAGAGAGACGATTCATAGATTTAGTGAAGGACATGCAGACGGTTGACGTGACAGAAAAGGTTGCTAGGATGGGTTGAGATGGAAGCCAATATGGCGAGCCCAAAAGGAACGCCAGAAGACAAAGTGAAGGTGCTGACACAGAGGAATAGTCTAAGATTTAGGGTTTCCAGGAAGGCCTTCATAGGGGGACATGGTCCTAAAAGGACCTTAATTCCTTATGCTACAAATAAGATTTTAATTTGCATTAAAATGTCCTGAAACAATTTTTCGTAAGATTTTAAATGCCTAAAGTAGATGAAGTGAGACTGAAGTGTAATTCAGTAAAAACTGGTATTCAAGCATGTGGCTTAACCCTTTAAACTCTAACCTAATTTACCCCTTAAACCAGGGATGGGGAACTCCAGGCCTCAATGGCCGGTGTCCTGCAGGTTTTAGATGTTTCCTTGATCCAACACAGCTGGTTTAAATGGCTAAATTGTCTCCTCAACATGTCTTGAAGTTCTCCAGAGGCCTGGTAATGAACTAATCATTTGATTCAGGTGTGTTGGCCCAGGGTGAGATCTAAAGCCTGCAGGACACCGGCCCTTGTGCTGCGGGTTTTAGATCAGAAACACACATTTTTATAAAACTGTAACACATTAACTGCACCAACATGTGGTTTAAAAAGAGACAACCTTCATGTTTACCTTTTTTATTTGACCTTTTTACATCTATGCACACGGAGTCGTTTTTATTACAGTTACTTCAGCTGCGGCTGAAATATTGCATATTAAACACATTCGGTGCCAGCTCGATGATTATTCGTACATTTTTTACCCAAACAGTCGCAGAACATATCGATTCGTCATGGCTTGACCGACACTGCATCAGAGGAACAATCATCTGAAATAAATACAGAGAACATGAACCGTTTTTCCACACAAAGCTGCAGAAACGAGCCTCAGACTCTGCAGTCCTGAGCACAGACGATTTTGATTTCCAAGATTTTCCCATGTGAGATAAGTAGGCGTAAAACTAGCTCAGAAATAAACAGTGTTACAAGAAATAATTTATACAGCCAGTTTCTAAATTCCTATGTTCAAAAGGACAAACCAGCGTAGGGAACAATCACGTCTTTCCTTCACACACCAGTCTCGACCTGGAAATCAGTTTAATTTTGTTCATA
This sequence comes from Astatotilapia calliptera, assembly GCF_964374335.1. Classification (NCBI taxonomy): domain Eukaryota; kingdom Metazoa; phylum Chordata; class Actinopteri; order Cichliformes; family Cichlidae; genus Astatotilapia; species Astatotilapia calliptera. The sequence goes on along the minus strand of NC_137433.1, from coordinate 35,504,771 downwards.
GCCACACTGTAGACTGCCTGATGAATGAGAATGGAAAAAACCTAAAGTAATTCAAAAATATGTGGATGAAGAAGACTAGCTGCATGAATATGTGCAGATTTCTCCTTTAACCGTACTCTGAAGATGTGACTTTTCTGTTCCTTAAAAATAACAAAACAAGATCAAGTGTTTCAGTGATATTGTTGTTGCAGTTCGTCTATTTCACCACTAGAGGCCAGTAAAAATGACAGACCTTTAAACGAGCAGATTTGATCCACAAAAGCAGCTCTGTTAATGATGGAGTCAATTAAAAACCCACTCACAAGAATTAACAGGTTCAGGAAGTTGAGTGACCACTACAAGACCTGGCGGTGGTCGTCTTCTGGTTGCCGTCCTTCAGGAGCTTTTACTGTTCAGTGTTTATAAGGCTCAGCGTTAAGACCCTCGTGGTTGAGCGTGGCGCTCTCCATGCGTCTGTACCAATATTTCACTTTGGTGTTCGCCATCATGTCATCAAATGCCTGCAGGCCCTCCATCACCCTCAGGACTCCAAACACTGACTGTAACAGAAGAGCACAGGTGCAAAGCCTGAAGATTAAAAATAACTTTTTTCCTAAAGTTTACTCACTGTTAAAATTGTGGCTGCTTGTATGAAACATGACCAGAGTTTCAAATAATTAGGCAATCCCTGTGAGCCAAAAGCTCAGGGACTGGTCGAAATGCCGTATTTCAGGGGTTTTTTCTGCTCTTGGATCTCTGTGATGTCATAAAGGAGTGGATATAATGGACTGTATACTAAGGATGGACATAGTGAAGCCATTTTGTCGTGTTTTTAAATTGGATGTTAGAATTGTGAGGTAGATCTACATGCTCATTGGCTAATGGTTGTCAGTCACACAGTAAAGTGTTCCATCCAGTGCTATCTGCCTGGTTTTGTTACATAAAGTAACTAAAATAAAAATACTAAAATTGTGTAATTAAAGTGTTACTTTTACAGTAACAATAAACATTATGCTTTAAAACAAGCACAAATACAAAGAGTAACTTTCTTGATGGCACTCACATTGATGTGAACACCAGCAAGAAAATGATCCTTTTGAACTACAGATGTTTAAAGGAAAGTACACACATTTTTTGTAAACGTAGAACAAACTGGGCACCAATGCAGCGCCTCCATCTGGGGGAGTGTAACCAAGTTATTTTTGTAACTGTCCTTTATAGATGGTCTGCAAACACATCACACACTGTGGCGAGCTCTCGCTTCTGGGGGTTAAGACTTAGTTTTAAAGTTATGTTAAGGGTTAACTTAGTGGTAAGAGGCTTGAGAGGGCAATAATGGGATTGAATGTCCTCACAATGTCAATCAAACCAACATGGATCAGCGTGTATGTAGGCCCCGCCCCCAACATGCAGCGTGTAGCAGGAGTAGTCACCGCAGGGGAAACGCTGATAACAGAAACCAACTTTTAGCCAAAATAAGATGAGAACAGCTCATCCACACAACATTAAACTTGTTACAGCACTTATTCAGCTCGTCAGCATCACACCTGCCGAGTTTAAGTGAGGTGGAGCAAATCAACAGCTGGAGATACACAACGAACAGGCACATGGACAAAATATTAGTAATCTAGACCTAAAATTTGTATTTGAGGCCATCAGTGCGTGTTTTCTAAAACATCTGCAGAACAAGATGTATTATTCAAGCACCTGCTGACCATTACAGAAAACGGGTTTAAGTTGCTTCAACACTGGCTTCACTTTTCAGACCTGAAAACTACCTCTTTCTATCTCTATCGGTCTGTGGTGAAGCTTTAATCAGGCTAATTTACGTACATTAAATTAGTAACAAGCCTAAGTTGGACCCTGGACCAAGCCTGAGCTGGACCTAAGCTGCGTTTCCTCACCAGGTCTGCCAGGTTGGGCTGATCTCCACCCATGAACTTCCTATTCTTGCCAATGGCTGCCACCCAGTCGTTGACAGCCTTGTAGAGATCCTCCCTGACGTCGTCCTGGAGATTGTGTCTGTTGGGTCAAAGGAGTGAAAATTAATACCTCACGTCCCCAAAAACCTTAAAATTACCAGAAACGCGATAGCCTGTTATCTAACACCACATACCGACTTTTCAGCCTTTTGGAGATGACAAACATGGCCGCAGCGCCAACATATTTGGCAAAGAAGCCTTCAAAAGTACCAAACTTGCCCTCACGTACGATATAGTCGAAGGAGGCCAGGGCCTCGTTGGTGGTTCGGTACACGTTGGGAGATATGAGGTGTACGAGCCAGTCGTCAGCCCACTGACGCCACTTCATCTCCTCTCTGAAATCAGAGCAGAAAACATTTACGATCCACAGAAAAGATGGAGTCGCGGTCTGATGCGGACCACATGACTTTAGTTTGCAGAAAACTCCACCACCACCACATTTTCATGCAGATTTAAGATTTTTCCTTCCAACAGATGCTCATCACACAGATCTTCATTAGAATGATGAAAACAGAAATCTCCCATTGCTAAAAGTAGAGGCTTCATATCAGCTGACCAATCACAACCCTGAGAGCAATAATGCTCCACAGTCTTTGGGTTACACCCACGTGCTACCTTTCAAAATAAGAGTCCGCTAATAATTGCGTGTGAGAAACAGGGCTTGGCTTACTTCTGCATTTCCTTCTGTGGGTAAACTGCGACAGTCTCGCCCTCGCTCAGCATCAGCCAGTACTTGTTGTTGTACTCGATCACCTCCTTCCCCCTGTCATTCACCGACTTCATCTCCGGGTAGCAGCGAAGGATGTCGGACATGCTCTTCTTCCTGCAAAAAAACCCCAAAGGTAAAGATTTTTTGATGCCTCCAACTCATTTATCCAGGTGGATGAGCCCCACTAAGAACTGTTATGAAGAGAGAAACTATCCACTCTATTTTTTGACAATATATTTCTAGTGTACAGTTTGACCATTTAACACGGGGCATCTATAGTGACGTGCTCACTTTTGGATCACTTTTGGATCCTTTTGGATGGCATCAGTAAGCCTCACTGGCTTACTGATGCCATTTCAAGACAAGAACACTGAGCTGGATAAAAATCACATCCAAGTGTATTCCACACCAAAGGAAGTAAGAATGAAACATTAAATTATGTTTTTACAATTAGTATTAAATAACAACACACTTGCTGCAGTGGGTCACTTAACCCCCCCACAGAAATTTTACAAATGTTTTTCTTAAAATATTAACCCAAGCATCCAAACTGTGAGGTTTATTTAAATGTATTGCATTGTTACTTCTTTGGAAACCAAAATAAGAAACCCTGCCCTCAGAACACAAGACCAAGGATTTAACTAGTCGAATAACAATCAGCATATTTTCTAAATTCTAATATTTTCTCAGTAAAATATAGAAATAAACTTCACATATATCAAGTACAATAATAACATTATAATAACATTTTTTAATAACAAGACTTTTAAAATAGTTTTTTCTGCATTTTAGTTTTAATGCTCTGATCAGGGTGGGATATATTTGAACCACAGAGTTTCCCACCTGAGATTTTATAGATTTTACACTATCAAATTATTTCTCAGAGCTTTATTCGAAGTGATTAACAGAAAATCTAAACAAAATTCCTCATGAAATAACAAGTGAAGGAAGTCACAACTTACTTGTTGACTAAATAGGTCTTGAGCGAGCTGATGATGACAGACGAGTCATTCAGTTGCTGCAGATTTAAAAAAAAGGAAATAGAGCAGGACATGAAGGGTTTCACAGGAAAAACCGGCACATTTTTTAGGTACTTAATTAGAGACTGGACAAAGGTTTCTCTTCTTTTTTTTGCGGACATGCTTTTCTTTATTTTCTGTCATACAAATTCTGTGAGTAAGTGACTCCTGTGAGCCAGAAGCCCAGTCTTCAGACTGCTCTTAGTGTTGGGATTTTAAGACAATATCCTTAAAATAATATAAAATATATAAATTGTGGTGAGTGAGGGTTATGAAGGCATGCCAGAAATTAAAATCTGTCTGAATGTTTGACAAAAACATAACAAGTCTTAACTTTGTTCTCTCAACAGTGCCCCCCCTCTCAAAGATTTAAGATGACATCAAATGTCTTACCACCTCACCATCCACCATCAGGATGGGCACCTTTCTGTAGGTAGACCACTTAATCTCCTTCCTCATCACCGGGTTCACCTCCACGATCTCATACGGCAGCCCGTGGTAGTCCAGGAAGGCTCGCACCTTGCTGCAAAACGGGCAGGTCTTGTACTGGTACAGGGTCAGCTTCAGACTGCCACCTGGAGCCTGGAAGGAGGCAGCAGAGGAAAGGAGAGCGCTATGAGGCTAAAGTATGTGGACACTTAAGAGCTGCCACCCCCAGCTTGGCAAAGGGCTGCTAAAAAGAATGCAAGCTTATTTTTCTGTCCATCTTTTATACTGTCTATGGATCTGAAAGAACTAATACTACTCCACAACAGGCTAATGGAAGCTGGCCAATCAAAAGAAAGTGGGCTTTTAATAAGGGGTGTGGGGCAGGAGGTGTTTAAAGAGGCAGGACCTGAATATAGCTACTGAGGGGGAGCATGAGAGACAAGTATGAGATAAGGATAATTATGAACTGTGAATTATGCAAAGCTAGTGGTGCTTGATAAGGTGATAATACTGCTTATAAATGCTAAGTTAAACCTGCAACACATTGCAGGTGGGTGAATAGAATACCTTTTATTATCACTATACACATGTACAATGAGATACAGAGCGTCTCCTACTCAGTGCAGGTGTGTGGGAAAGAAAGGAGGGTGAGGTGCACAATTCTGCGACACTAATAAATATATATATATAAAAAAAAAAAAATTATATATATATATATATATATATATATATATATATAACCATGTGCAAGAACACCTCAAGGCTTCAAGAGCAAACGTTTGTGAAGCACAGTGACTGCAAAGGTTTATTGCTGATGGCTATTACAGCTGTGCACGTACAGATAAAGGGGATCCAGGCCCAGAGTTTGGAAACGTTTGCAGACACACAGACAGCAGTGATCCACAGCATTTCTCCAGCCACTAACACACCGTAAAGCAGACCGCCTGTAGTTCATACAGAGCAGATCCAGTAAAAGCAAAACGTTACAGACAAATCTGTAAACTTAATTTTAAAACTAAACAACAGCGCATTTTGAAAGCTTTTATTGTGTTTCTACTCCAGTAGAAACACAATAAAAGGCAGTATTCAGAAGAAGTGGCAGATGTCCGCAGCCGCTGGGGTCTGACAAGTGACCCGGGCTGCACACACCTCAGGCAGGTGAGCTTACTGCAGGCAGACGGTGATGATCAAAGACACCCACTTACCTCACTGACCTTCCTCTCCTCCTCGGCCAGGTGCTGCTGGACGGACAGCTTCACAGTCTGATATAAACCCAAACCTCCACCCAGCAGGAAGGCGCAGCCCAGCACCCTGCCTCCCCCTTGGCGCACACCGGAGAGCAGTTTGGACCGGAACCCCGCTCCGCCGGTGCCGTACGCCCTCCTGGATCCGTGCGCGCCCACATTCCCCAGCAGGTAGGAGAAGGCGCCGGACCGACGGGCTGCTGGAGACTCCAGAAAAGACAAGCCGACCTTAGTGAGTGTTCTGGCGCAGGAGGCTGCCATGTTGGCTTTACATAAAGTCCCAGAATGCACCACGAGGGATAGGGTTTGGGCGCCCTGAGCTGAGCCCGTCAGGGTGTGTGCCGCCCCCAGTGGCGCGCAAAGGCAAAACCTGAGAAAAGGTGCAATGAAAAGGGAACCAAGGGGGTAAAAAGACATCAAATAGATGCAAAACCGCTAAATGATGAACAGAGAAAGGCAAAATCACCACAAAGAGATATAAAATAACTGTAAAGAGACAAAAACAAACAAACAAGCAGATAAAGTTAGAGAGGTCAGGTTGAGATGGTTTGGACATGTGCAGATGAAAGATGGTAACTTTACTAGATAAATGATGTTAAATGTGGAGCTGTAAGACAGGAGAAAAAGAGGAACACCCCAGAGGAGGTTCATGGGTGTAGTGCAGAGGGCACGCAGAAGAAGATGCTGGGAATAGGGATAGGGTGAGATGGAGACAGATACAGATGTAAAACCAAGAGATGCAAACATGACATCATCACAGACCTCAGAGGACTACAAAGACCTGCAAATTACAGCTACATGGAAAACAACAGGATGCGAAACCGCCATAAAGAGATGCTAAAAATAACCAAGTGGAGACTAAGAGTCACTGCAAAGATGGAAACAATAATTAAATTGTAAAAGCAACCATAAAGAACATAAAACAGACACAAATAGATGCAAAATGATCTAAAACTGATACTGAATAACAATAGCAAAGAGATACCTTTTTGTCTTTTTATTTTGTTTTGCTAATATTCACATTATTCCTCATTCACCTTTGTTTTACTGAGCTGAATGTTTTTGTTTTTTGTGTGTGTTGTAGCTGCTTTATGACAGGATTTTTCTCAACTTTTGGAATAAATTAAGTATATATATTTCCAGACCTGTGGAATTATGTGGGATATCACATAAATTAAATTGAACTGAACAGTAAATAATATTGGACTTCTGACAACTTCTCTGCAGTTTTAACACAGACATCCACTGGCCAAGTTTGCCCCTTTAAAGGGCTATTTCCGGCCCTCGTGCCATAGGTTTTACACGGCTTTGTGTTTAGATCGTCGTTGTTAGTTTTGTTTTATTTTAAATAATTGATAAATGTGTTTTAAATGCAAAATATTTACATAATTGAACTGAATTGCACTGAATTGAATTGAGGTGTGTTCAGGAGCGCCTGTTTTGCCCTGGATGCGTCGGTCTACGTGTGGTGCATTCAGGAGCGTCGTTTTTCCGACTTTCTCTGTGATCGCAGCAGCAGCAGCAGAGGACCGTCCTGCTGCCCTGCTGAAAGCGGAGAATCCCCCTCAGCCAGCAGCGGCAGCAGTACTACCAGCATCATCCATTTTCACTGGTCGAGCCACATCGCATCCTTCTCCGCTCGGACTCTTCGCTCCGCTGGGATGCCGCCGTCGAGTAACGGCGGCAGGGATTCGCTCGGGAGCGCCTGAGCTGGAGGACACCGTCCCCGTGCGGTTTTTGGAGCGTGACTGGGATGAAGGCACGAGGAGACAAATAAAAATCTGATCATAGCCGGCTAACGCTAGCACGCTAACGTTAGCTGCCCGTTTTCCCCTCCCTGCTCACTGACCGATGTGTTTTCCTCCATGAATAAACACTCCTTTAATGCCCCCCCGCCTTTTTTTTTATTCTTGCGAAGACATGCTGAAGTCACCGAGGACATTTATCTCAAGGATAAAACATCGCAGGGGTCTCCTAACCTCCAAAGGGTAACGCCAGTTAGCCATTAGTACCTTTTATTTTTTTACATTTTTCTCGCTCGTCCGTGGAGATGCTGGCTGAGGAGGAGTGTGTCTAGCGCTGAAGCAGAACTCGCATGGATACTCACTCCATGAAGGTCATGATACTGAGAGAATGATCATGCTGGAAAAACAGGTAAGAAATCAGCACAGAGCCGTGAAGTCAGCGGGTTCGTATTTAAATGCACACCTGAGCTCATTTGCGTATCGTAATTAGGCTACATGGGGCGCGTGCTGCACCCCTGCCACAGCTGTGATCTGATAGAAGTAACGGGCTGTAAAGGCGAATTTATGCAGGTGATCAGCACATTTTTAATGATAATAATCCCCCCCCTCTCTCTTTCTCCCCGGCTTAAAGTCTGCCTCTCTCTGCCACTCTCTCTCCTGCTGCTCTTTAAGCCATAGACTGTATATAAAGATGTAAGACATAGCATTTACAATAATTAAATGTGTTTTTGATTTTGGGGGGATTAAATCGACAAGACATTATCAATGTTGTGAAGCTAGGGTTGCACGATTTTGAAATTTTAGGTCAATAAAGACATTTTGTAAAATAATTAGGACCTAAATCTGATCCCCCCAATCATTTATTTATTTATTTGTTTGTTTGTTTGTTGTTATTAATTCCCACTTGCGTGACTGGAAAGAATAGATCTGTACTATATTATTTGTTCGAGTCATCAGTAATTATGGTATGAAAAATTCTAAACATCTCACCTACCCAACTGAAATGGAATTTCTTCACAGATACAAAATTTTGTTATTGTTAAATTAGGTCCATGTTAACTCATTCACTGCCAGCCATTGGCAGTGAATGAGTTAAACCCATTGACTCATTCACTGCAATTGACGGCTATAGACGTCAATGGCAGTGAATGAGTTAAGTATGTTGAACCTGACACTTGGAAAAAAAATACAAACGGTGTATGTAATGTTGCATTTGCAGGGGGATGGTGAACATAATGTAGAAGACAAATCAAAATATAAAAACATTTAAAAAAAAACACATGTTAATATTTGATATATATATTATATATGTGCCAAGTTTTGTTCAGATTGGCCCACCTGGCACTTAAGACACATTATACCACATATCTTACAATCATTATAGTAGGATTAGGGATTCACCAACTGTGGAATCATAGATGAATACCAATGTTTTTTGACAGATATCGGGTTCTGATGCCGATATTTTTTTCAGTCCCTTTTGGTTTTGTTGATATTCAGGGTTACCCTTGTTTCTGGGAGGCAAATTAATTATAAACTATTAGGGATGCACCAAATTGTGAAATTCTGGCAGATACCAACAGGCAAAAATAATAATCCAAAGTATATCTAGTTGTGATGCCAACATTTTCTTTTCATTTTTTTATTAATATTTACATTCACCTCTGTTCTATGGAACAAATCTTATAAAATTTTAGGAAGTCACTGCTTGTTAAACAGGTCAATTCTAATAAATAATATCTGATGTTTTTTTCTTTGTTTTCTTGTTTTTTATTCCCTCCCATGTGCCTGGGAGAACAAATAAATCTTCATTATAAAATATTTGGGATGCGCTGATTGTGATTTCTGTGCAGATATTTTATTAAGCTCGTGGCGATACCAATGTATTTTTTCTTTCTTTTTTTTGTGTTATTTATGTTCGCTCTTGTTCCAGGTAAACAAACAAGCCCTCGTGCTGTAATGGGAATTTTTTGGCCAATACCAACATTTAAAATAACAGTTTGTCAGGCATCCGCTCCTGATGCCGCCATTTGTCTTTTTTATTTTGTTACATTAACTTTTGTTACATGGAAAAATAAATTGTTATTGTACAATGTTAGGTATGAATTGAATGAAGTCCTGGATGGATAAAATTGTTATAAAATACCAATTCAACCAATATTTTTTCACCACTATGTTTATCTCCAGTAAAAAAAAATAAAATAAACAACCAAAAAATAAATAAATAACTGTCCTATTTTTTTAACAGTTTTTCAAACAAACTGACAAATAGATTAATTAGATATTGAAGGTTTAAAGTTGGAAAATGGATAAAAACCGAACATACCTCAGTAAATTCACTTAAAATGTAAGTGGCAAATAAGAAATCCTAATAAAGACGTGTCTATGGTTACATTATTGGCCAAAAATTTCACTGAACAGTTTTTAAAACTAGTAGGCAGATGCTTGTTTGTCTCCTAGGCTTATAAACTGAAGTATGAGTTATTTTTAGTGATAGTTTTCTGCTTGTTGTTGCCTCTTGGTACTTGCTTCAGGAAATGTCCTTCAACCAATAGAACTCATAATCTTATCTGTCCAAGAACGGAGGGCAGGAGGTGGTGTTGACGGGATGTTGGTGGAGTTACTTCCTCTTGTTTGCTTCCATAAACAGAGCGTTAATGTTACATCTTACCGTCAGAGATGTGAGGAGGTGTGTCTGATTTTAATTCTTTCAGTCACTCAGTGGGAAGTTAATCAGTTTCCTTAAATTGTTCCTGTTGATTAATTTTGTTTTTGCAGTGTTTACTCTCCTGGTGTCTAAAGGCGTGAGCTGGAAAATCTGAATTGTATGCAGGTGTTTGTGTTACTTTTTGTAAAAATATTTTATGATTCTAATAATGGTATAAAAGTCAGTCAGTTACAACCAGTCAGCTCAGAGAGGCCCAGAGTTCGATATAAACTTTGGCCTAAAGTCTAGCTAAAAAGAATATGTTGGGCAAGTTGATTGCAAGCCTGTTTGGACTTGTGTCGGTGTTTCCATTAATTATAGTTAGAAGCACTGTTTTCAGAATCTTAATTAGTCTCAATAAGCCGTGTCATGTTCATTATCAGGATTAAATATATTTTGCAGCTTCCCGCTGATTTAACTAAAAGAAAAGGCCTCTCTTTTAGTGGGAGAGGTTGCTGTGATTTGATGCTGTCATGGTATTTTCTTGTCTTTTCTATTAAAAGTCCCAGCTCATAACTGTAAGACAGGGTTACAGCCTCACTGTGTTGTTTCTATAATTTTTCCATGCTAGAAATCATCAAGTAAACCCGATGAATCTGTGTCAAAGGTCACTGCTGAGCTTTGTCTGCGAGGCGAGCAGGATGGATGTGAGGCTTTCCACCGCCTCCGTTCAAAGGCTGCGTTTAACCCTCAGCTCTCACTGCCTGGATTTTACTGTAAACACCCTTATTCTTCTTTGTCTCCTCCATGTAAATCCTGCTTCCTGCTGCTGGTATTATTGATGTTTATCTGCTTCTGAAACATTTATTTGCACTCCCAGTTTTGGTTTTTTTGTACTATTGTAGGAATCGCAGATAAAGCTGTAAGCCTCTCTGTCGCTCCATTTTCTGCACAAACCACTCCATTCTTGAGCTTGACTTCACTCCAAGCATATCGGACTTCTTTGTCTGATGGAATGTGACAAGAATCAGACTTTTTTTCTCCAGTTTTTAGTCCTCGGGGTTTTTCTTTTCTTTTCTCCTTTTTTTCATTTATGTAGAGGAAGGGCTTGTCCTTGAAATCTCTTTTCTGAAGAAGCCTTTTTGCACTGCTGGGCAAAGTGTATGAATAGTGTTGCAAAGTGCAGGAGCTGTGTAACATTTCCACTCGTTGATGACACTTGTTTTGCCCCACTCTGTTTTTGTTCGGTCAGCAAACAGCTCGAATTTTTGTGTCAGGGCTGCCAACATTTGTCCACGTTTGTGACAGGATTAGATTTGAGTGTGTAGACACTGTAATCATTTGCAGGCGTGTTCATGCTGAGTGAAGGCAAATTTTTCCATCCAGAGACTCTGCAGGCCAGAAACAAGATGATTTCAGGATACAGAACAGGCAGAAGAGTCCGGAAATTTCTTTGTATGCCTGTCTCTGCTCTTAGGAATCATATGTGATAGATAGATTATATTTTTAGTATTTTCTTTCCTATCTGTATACAGTTAGAGCCATGAGTTTTTGAACGGTGACACTTCTTTTTTTGTAGTTTTTGCTCCATACACCTCCATAGTGGAAGTACTGACTTTCCGCTTTAATTCAGGGAGGGTAAAAAGGTATTGCATTAACTTTGTTAGGCAGGCATTTTATACACCACCCCCCATTTTCTGAGGTTCAAAAGTAAGTGGACATCGTTGACTAATGAGCTTTACTGTTGTTGCATGACAGCAATGAGTAAATGGTGTCTTTTCACTGGAACTCTTAGTATGAGGTCAAAAGAGACGCTGATGCAAGTGAAGGAGGCTGAAAGAAACAAAGTAAGCCCAACAGAAAGATTCCAGAAACTGTCCTGCTCATGAAAAACAGCTGAAGACATGCATTTAAAGTGCATGAGAATTATTACAGAATTACTTCCATGGTTTATCATCCAAGTATCATAGAGGCTCCTTGAACTTATTTAGTCATTTTGGCTTTAGGCTTCATTTCAAAAATCCTGCTAAAAAGCCAGTTCCTTCCTCTTTGGACAGAAGAAGCTAATATGAACTTGGACCAGAATGATGGGAGGAGTAAAGCAGGGAGAAGGAGAGAAACAGCTCATGATATGAAGCATATCACATCATCTGTCAAACTCAGAGGAGGGATTGTTATTGCATGGGCATGTATGTGTCAGAGGAACTGGGTCACTGGTGTTTGTTGATCATGTGACTGCCGAAAAAAGTAGCAGGATGAGCTCTGAAGTGTACAAGGCTACACTCTTAGAGAAAAAGTCAACTTTCTATTTGTGCACATGGTCACACATACAGTTTACAGTTGGCACGGATCTACTTTAAGTCACAATTATGTAGGGCTGTTCGATATATCGTTTGTTTTGTGGCGTCGCAAAATAAACTGTTTACGGCAATATTATTTTTACACTTTTGATGGTCGCTGTAGTGGCTATATTCATTTCTTAAAGTTCTCTCTTTCTCTTATATTTAATATAACCACACTACCGACAGACAAGCGCCTGTTTTTATGCGTTGTCGTTAGCAACAACGACGGTAACACCATCGCGTGTCCGCTTGTTTATTTTCCACATAAACCTTTCACAATAAAGCTCAAGATCCTGTTGAGACTTTTCAAAATAAACTGAATCACGTGAAAAAGTATGCAGAGTATTTACGGATGAGAAACAAAAAAGAGGCGTCAGGTGCCTAAAAATAAACCTTAGACTCAAACGTTAGAACAGGTTTTTCCCCGCAGCACGCCGTGTAATAAATACTCACAAAGAAAACGGCGGCCGTTACAACTTATGTCTAATAATGTATAGCTTCATGCATCGGTTAAAACACTCGACTCCAGCTACTCGACGCCCAGCTGGAAACACTTCACGTAAGTCGAGCTGCCCGAGATTCACAGAATTTACAGAAAATGTTAAAATTTTGTAATTTATATCGTTATCGGGACGATAGATGTCTTATGTCGGTCATATTGCACAGCCCTACAATTATGAGTGAAATCCTCGTTCTGTCCTGCACAACCGGCGTCGCCTTCCTGCTGTGTTTTCCAAAAGACTAAGAACAAACTGGGTATTTCAGTAACCTTAAACTCTTATTTCAATGTGTAATCAGGCTGCTGACATTAAGAATAAGAATTATTTGTTACTTCAGCCTGATTGCTCCCAAAAAAGGAACTCAAAGCTGTGATTGGTTGGATTACCATTGCATTCGGTGCCTATCCTTATACTACTTTCTTCTTCTACCCCATTATAATTTGGATGCAGGTTTTGTACTTTGCACTCCATGCCACTCTGCAGAAATAAACCTGCCAATATATGATGCTGTTATATTATAGATAAATCTGCAAAGCATTAAATGAGCAGTGTAAGCTGTCTCCAGCAATCAGATTTAAGTTATATACCAAGGAGTGAATCAATGATTCTAATCCAATAATATTATGAATATGATTCTGCATTATGAGTATGTTCAAGTATTTTTAGTACATTTTAATGCTAAAACCTTTGCACGATTCCAACTTTTACATAAGTACTTAAATGTTTGTCTCACAACTGTACAAAATATTTTTTTAAACCTTTCATGTATTTCATATGTATCAGAGCACCGGTCTGCACATGAGCCTGAAAACCTTAAAGTCATTCTGATCTAATGTTCTGCTTTCCTTTTAGCACCTCTCTCTCTTCATCATAGGAAGACATCATTCAAATGACTCATATTTAATGCCTTTTCAAGTACAGTTTGATTTACATAAAGCTCTTAACTTTTTAGGGGGTAATGGTTTAATTAACTTTTATAACATTTAGTTAACCAAAGGAATATATTTGATCACAGTTCTACCATGGAGCCAACTCACAACCACCTGTTTCACAAGCCTGATGTGACAGTTAAGGGGTGGAATGGAACATTTTGTAAAAGCAAATAAATCCTGACGTAAAAGCAAAATAATGAATTTTAATTTTTGACCTTGAAGATATGTTTACAAGTTCTTTGCAGCCTAAATATGACAGTGTCATAGTTGTGCAGGAAGTTGAACACATAAGATTCACCCCTTTCCTTTTCCACCTCCTGACATCTTTTTCTCATTACTGATTGGTTCTTGTGTTTTCTAAGTGAAATCACCTGCCACACATTCTTTTTGCCTTCCATAACTTCCAACCATCCTGTCCATCTATCCATCAGTCCATTTTCTCACGCTTATCTGCTCATCTATCTAAGCATAGAAGCCCAGATCTCTCCTTCTCTCTCCCCAGCCTAGCCTTCTCCTCGAGCTTTGCCGGGGAAACACCCAGGCATCCCAGGCCAGCTGAGAGATAAAATCTCTCTAGCATGTCCTGGATCTGGCCCGGGCCTCCTCTTGCTAGAACGTGTCCAGAACACTTCACCCAGGAGGCATCGTGTCAGATGCCCGAACCACCTTAACTGGCTCCTTTTGATGTGGAGGAGTAGCAGTTCTAGTCTGTACTCCTATCAAATGACTGAACTCCTCAGCCTGTCTCTAAGGGAGAAGCCAGCCACCCTTAGGAGAAAGCTCGTGACTATAGGTGAGGGTAGGTATGTAGATCGCTGTTTTACAGTTCAGCTCTGTCTGACAGAGAAAGAGTGAGCGTAAAATACCTAATCATTTTTTCTGAAGCATGTTATGATGGCTATATCCTTTATGTATCTCATAGGATGAGCACATTGCCCAAACCTCCTCATTAACTTAAAACAATGTTTATTTATCCCAGCAGCCAAAATATTGAATATAGCCTAAAACGAAATAGCTTAAATAAACTAGAATAGCTCTATAAAAATAAGTATAGCATGACAGAAACTATATGAAAGGGTTGGTTTAATAAAAAAAAATGAAAAAAGTGAATGTTTAGTGTCATTAAAATAATCTTAGCCAAACCTTCAGCTATAAAACTGCCTGCACATAAAAGCGAAACTTGTCTTTACATCTCCATCATTTTGAAATTAGCTTCAAAGACACATATTGTTCTGTAGTTCTCTTTTCAGTTCATTGACTTTCTGAAGCCTGTTTCTTGTCAGCAGCACAATAAGCCTAACCCTCTGGATTGTGGATGCGAACATCAAAATGACAAATTTAATGTTTACAAAACAAAAATGATCTCATATCAAATAGATACGACCTCTTTTTATGCTCAGAGAAAATCAGATAAGATTAAAACATTTTTATTAATTTGCAGATTATTACCATTAATGTTGTTGAAAGTTGTGAGGAGCAAAAAATTATATTTAGATCAGTTTAAAAAGTGTGAAGGACCAGATTTACCCTGTCCTTGACAGGGTCTTAAAGATCTTCTTGATTTAAACTAGGTTACAGGCCAGTTTTCAATAGATAATTTCTGTTTGTTTCTATTCTTTGCTCAGTCTGCTGAGCAAAGAATAGAAACAAACAAACATAAAGGTTATATTTTCCTGTTTACATGTTTCTTTTGATCTTTCCTTGAAAGTCTCGTGTTAAGAAGTCAGAACAAGTACTGTTGTTGTTGTTGTTGTTCTGTAATCTGTAATCATTTGTCTAAAAGCAGCGTTTAGCCGTAATAACAGGTTTGCACCCTGTAGTCGTGTCTCGGATGAACTGACTTCTCGTGTACCTGCACCGCCCGTCCTGTCTTTGTCTGAGTCCGCAGGAAGCCGAGCTGCAGGTTACACTCTGGCTTCCTGTCCTGGCTGTGTATCTATAGACGGAGGAGGAGGAGGAGGAGGGGGTCTATCTTATATAGCCCTATGAAGAGCCAGCTTTGCCTCCCTGTTTCCATGACAACCGCTCTCCTACAGTATTCATCCGTGGGACGGTCTCTGCATCTGAAAGCAGTTCCCAGTGGTGTTTCAGGCCCTCTCGCTCTCTTTTCCTTCAGCTTCTTTGCTACTTCTTTTACTTCTTAATAGTGTTTTTAAAAAGCAGCGGCAGTTCCTCATCTTTACTGGCTGCTGTACTTTTAAATCTCCATGTTGAGGATCATTGAATTCAGCACTTTTTAAATCAATTCAAATTTTCTACTCAATTCAATTCAGTTTTATTTATACAGTGCCAAATCACAACAGCAGTTGCCTAAGGATGCTTTATACTATAAGGTAGACCCTGCTATAATTCTTCAAGTTCCTCAAAACCAGCGATTATTATTTCAAGAGTGACCTGTGCACAAAGGATGTGCAATAATATAGAGTCAGACAAATAATACAAAGACACATTATACATGTTCACAGTTTTAAATAAGCATGTGTAAGAATAACTGCAGATACATGTAAACTTATACTTCAATGAAATAAACCCCTGAACTGAAATAAAACCAGTACGCTGTAACAGAAAGAATCAAGTGCTTTTTTCCATATAAACAACACCACCATAAATATCTTTAAGAGTCAACAGTTTCACTTTTGTAACTATGAATATAACATACAATATAAACCATAGGCTGGATCATTTTAACATGCACTCAGTCTTATCAGAGTTTAGAACAAACTTATGTCTGATTAGAATTTTTCTGAAATGCATGAGATGTGATACATTTAGCAGATGTGGTAAAGTATTCTTTCTGCCTGCACTATACACAGTGCGGTGTAGTTTAGGTAGAGCACCACTTTTCCCTCCTGTGTCGCCTGATGGTTTGCCAGAATCTCTTCGAAGCAGTCTGAAATTCTTTTTCCGTGGCCTCTCCAAACTCCTCCCATGAATTTTTGCTCCAGCCACTGCCCGAGCTGCGCTCCGCTTGGCCTGTCAGGACCTATCGGCTGCCTCCGAAGTCCCACAGGTTAACCAAGCCCGATAGGACTCCTTTTTCTGCCTAATGGTTCCATTCACCACCGGAGTCAACCATTTAGTTTGGGCGTTAGCACGGTGAAAGGCACCGAGCACCTTGTGGCTGCAGCTCAGTGCAGCAGCTTCAACAATGGAGGTGCTGAACATGGTTTATTTGGACTCGGTGTCCCCAGTCTCTCTCGGACTGCTGTTAAAGCTCTGCTGAAGGTGGGAGTTGAAGATCTCGGAAATGGGAGCCTCTGCCTGGCGTTCCCAGTGATTAGAAAATCGAACCGCAGTCTAGGGTTTTCTTGGTGCCATGTGCACTTATACACCCCTGTGACCTGGAAGAAACCCAGAATAAGTGGAAGAAAATGGATGGACGGAAGTTTTGTTGATATAAATAATACGTTAGGCTCTTGGCTATGACTGCTAGGCACCATGATTACATCATAATTTCTGATGTAAATAAGAACCTTCAGGGGCCTAACATATACCTGTGCGCCAAGTTTGGTTGTTCATCTCCTGATTTCTTTTTCTAAAGTGTAGAAAAAGAACTGCCTGTAGCTCGATGGCTGCAGTTTGTAGGTGAATAAAAGTGGACCAGGAGAATATCCTTGTGGAACATCTGCAGGAGGTGTGAAACCTTTGGAGACTACTGTCTGAGTTGTACCAGAAATACAAGAATAAAACCATTTAATGTGCTGTTGATCTAAGCCAGCTGAGCATATCTTTTCTACCAGAATACCATAATCTGCTGAATCACATGCATGTGATAGGTCTACAAAAAATGCATGAGAAAAAATGAAAGACTTTCAGAAACAAAACGTGTCTTCACAACGCTAACCCTGTTTTTTCACGTCAAAGCAGACTTGCTTCCTTTCTATCAGCATTTCAGCCATTTAGGGTAACAGCCGTGTGACCTACATACAGCGACTTTCACAAGAGGTATTTTGAGTCTTTGCAGAAGCACATTAAAGCCTTAAGGTTCAGGCTGCAAACACGACAAAGATATTATATCAGAATGTCAATACGGAGTCCAGCTGGAGGCGAGATGGTTCCCGGTGGGCTCTGAATCAATCCTGCTGCTGTGGGGAAACCTGCACCTACACACAGCAAATAAAAACATGAAAGACACTCTGAGAATATGTCCTGAAAAGGTTTGTTTTATCTCAGCCGCTCCGCTCTAGTTTAAACTGAATACTTTACTTTTACTTCTTTTTGTTTGTAACCCGCAGCTTCAATAACAAGCTTGTAATTACCTCATGGATCAATAAACGAGCAGATAATCGGCCCATGTGTCTCCTCCACTGTCAGATAGAGCTGATTCACAGACTGTCGTCTGACACCTCCTCGTTTCAAGTGATAATCGGTGACATTTTCATGGTGCTGCTCAGTAATTTAGCTTCAAAGCTTCAACATTTGCTGGTTTAATGAAGCCAGAAGTGAGCATATTTGGAGAGGGTGGAGAGTTTAATTATCAGCTAATTCTAGCATACTCCATCCACACACTCTACAGGTATAAAAGTAGAATGACGCAAATACCTGCTAATTAGTGCTAAGTAAAAAACTACTCAGTCAATTTTTTGGATGGCTTATACCGTCCAAGAAAGACATTAAAATGCTCCAAAAGGCACCAACAACACAAATGTAGTTGAGAGGTCAAGTTCAGGGACAATGAGGCCCAGTCAATAGTGTCCATGCCCCTGACTCCAGTTTTCCCCTACAGTCATTGGAAAGGGGTAAACTCTGCATAGAGGCCAAAACCAATGTTTTGTACCAGGTAAACATGTTTAGTTAGATCGTGACATGGGGACACTTTTTGGAGCCATCCTCATGTTTCCATTTTAGGAACTCCAGTTTATGGGCTTGGAGATTTTGATTAGTTTGTTTTGTTGTCCTTTTATTTGACATCCAGTTTGATAAATTTGTATATTTGACAACAATAATGTTTTTTTAAGTACAAAGTGGCCACGCCCTAAAGCATTCTGCGGTATCATTATCTTTGAGTCTAATAATAATTGTTGCATTCAGTAAGACTAGTGCCAAAGATCATAAACCCATCAGGAAAATGTTTACTGAGGTCAAGAGAACATTTAGGTCATTTTACCATAAATTTCTATGAAGTCTTTGTTATACTAGAGGCATCAACTGCATGTTGCAGGTTTGAGGCACACATGCTGTTTTTTAGTTTCAGGTTGTATTTGCAGTAAGTCAAGTTAAATGTGAGTTAATGTAAATTCTGCAGCAATAAAGCTAAAATTGCATTGTTGAAAATATCTGCAAAAGTCAGTGCTGCCCACGTGCAGTGAAGGAGCACAGCAAAGAGACCATCAAACATAAAATTTAACACTAAAATCCAACCCCAAAAAAAAGAGAGAGAGAGAAAGGACTTTGCTAACATCCTGTTGAAAAGATCTTCAGACTTTTAGACTCTCATCAAACCCATAAAAGAAAAATAAGTTTTAGAATAAGGGCTGGTAACTCAGCAGAATGCGTGCCTTCACATTTACCAGCGACATTAATGAGAAGAGAGTCTGATTCATACATCAGCCTCTGAAGCAGTCACCCTGCTTCATCTTTAATGGGCTCACACAGACCGTCTGGCACTACAGGAGCAAAACAGAGCTGGTCCTTCTCTCCTGATTAAATCGCTGCAGCATAATGAAGCAGAAGCGAGTCAGACAGCAACTCGGAGGACCCTCTGTGTACTTGCTGCATTTTATTTCATTTGGCGAGGTTTTATTTTTTCCGGGCAGACGTGTGCTTTGGTTCGGTGGCGAGTCCGAGCACCTCCGTCTGAATGTGAGAGCACTGCGGTCGTGGCAAAACAGCTGAGTGGTGTTGGGCAATACCCCCAGAGGACGGACGGAAAGACGAGAGAGCAGCTGCTGACAGTTAGACGCTCCTTGGTGAGGAGGAGAAGGAGGGGAAGAAAGGCGAGAAGAGGAAGAGGAAGGGGAGTGGATGGTTGTTGGTGTTTGGGGAAAAGGAGGTGGAGGGGTTTCTTTGAGGTGGATTTCTTTGCAGTCCTCTGTGATAGGACTGCGAAGCGAGCAGCCAGACTGGGGAGCTCCTCCTTTTTCATTTTTTCTTCTGGTTTTATTTGTGTTTTTGTTGTGGTTGCGTGCAGTCGAGCGTTGGCTGCACGGTGCGTTCAGGGCACAGCATGGAAGCCAAATCCCTGTTCAGCCTGCACAGAGCGCTCGCTCAGCCTGTCAAGATGTGCATGTTCGATTTCCCCGTCACCATCCTGGACGACCTGGTGAGCTCTGATACCGCGCCAGGCTGGCTGGGTGTACGTGTGTGTGTGGATGCAGCGTGTGTGTGGAGAGGAACATAAGTGCATTCATACATACTGTATATGTATCTAGTTAAATTTTAATTGCTTGAGTGTGTGTGAGTGTGTTCCTGTGTACTAATTGCATATTTGATACTGTAGCATATATTCGTGCATGCTTACTGTAAAAAGAAGACTGAATGTGTATTTTAATGCAGTATTAACGTCTGTAGATTATTTTAAAATGGACACAGGTGTGTTTCTTAAGCTGTATACATCTATTAATTTGTTTACTTGTATGGCTGTAAATGATTACAGTATTGAGTGTGTGTGGTTTACAAGTGAAGCTCTTAGTGGACGCAGAACGATAACACTCACCATTCTCTGCTTTTACTTATTTTCTTTTTCTGGCCAGAGAAGTTAATTGCGTTGCTCTTTTATGTCTTCGTTGTTTTGTTTGACTCGTTGGAGCAGTTACAGCCACTTAGAGCTTTTGGACAAGTCCTGTGACTTACAAGCAGTCAAATTGAGAACATTTTTGCTGCCATTATTGGGTTAATGTAATTGGAGTGACTTTTTTGGTTCTGTTTGTTGGGACAGGTTATTTTTATTCCATCAAAGCTGCTGGTCTGTCTCAGTTATGCAGGAGGTCCGGTTTAGCATTAATGAGAAGGGCCAGTACCTTCCTGGTTATAATATATCAACACAACTAGTGTTGTGTGAAGATGAATATCTTAAGCCAAAAATGAATTGTGCCTAAATATAACTGAAAGGTTTCTAGTGGCTGAGTGAAAGGGACGGTGAAAAGCAATTAAAAAGGAAACAAATTAGCAAGTGGGCAAAGAGAAAAAACGAAGTATTACCTAACTGGAATATATACGTATATAAAAACCCTGGGGTTTGTCTGCACCCCTTTACTAAAGGTTCTGTCAAAATGTGCTGAGCCCAGGTTTGCAGGTTGCGTATGTTCACCTGTTGACCTGCATGTTTCCGTTACCTTTTCACCTGATCTGTCAGTTTGCCTTCAGGTTTTGCTTCTGGCTGTATTTCAGAGTCTGTCACACTCTGAAAACATGGTTTCAGGCTGTTTCTTCACATGAATCTGTTTGCATGGGGACGGATGCTTATGTGTTTATTACTGCCAAGTTTTTTCTTTTCATTGTTGCAGAGCTGTGACATAGCATCGTCTGTGTGTGCGTCTGTGTGTGTGTGTGTCGGGCTGCTGCTGATATAAAACTCTGCACACCCAGGAAAACATCTCCCTGCAGATAAAGGTGTGCCCCTTGAAATCCTGACATGTTTGGTCGTGTCTGTAATGATCCCATGGTGAATGTAGTGAATGTGTTGCTCTTAATAAAATGTGCGGCTGAAAGAAGCTCATGATTTAAATGGTTTACAGGGAGTTCTCTTTAGTTGCACGTACACTGGTATGAGGGTTGCGGGAGCTTTATCTTCAACAGAAGGATTTTTTTTAAGTAATACGTTTTAATAGTTTGATTATTATTTTTTCAGTATTAAGTCGTTAATTATTCTGTTCTTGGGTCTTCACCTGCAGTTAGTCTTTGGCAGCTATTTAAATGATAGATTCTTGGCTAAAATGAAGCTGCAGTTTTAGACATCCAGGTATGGATGTAATATGACAATTGTGGAAACAATGTGAGCTGGCAGCCCAAGCAAAAACTATTCCAGACAGCCATTTTTCACAGTTTGAGCTAAGCCACACCAGCTTTATCAGTGTTTTTGTGCCACAACATCAAGCTATCCTCCAGCGTATTGCAAGCCCAGTGGCCCTTTAAACTTTAAACATGTCGTTTTCCCAATACGAAGCCAATGCACCAAAGAACCAAAGAAATTGTTTACCCCATTTATCCAGCATCTGTGGGATTAACTGGAAGACCAATCATAGGCCAGAAATTTTCACCTTATTATCAGTGCTGAATGTCACTAATAGATTTGTGTTTTAGTATCACTGCAGGCGGCTTAAAATCTTCCTGGACAACATCTTAAAAAATGGGGAGACATCAAGAATTAATGTAACAGGGGTGTCCACATAGTTTTGACCGTGAGTTATCCAGTCTTTCTGTTTGAGGTTTCAAGTGTAAACTGAATGAAGTTAGGTGTGATGGTGCGTTCGTGTGCAGGTAGGTTGGCTGCACAAACCGTCCTCCTGTGCCTTTGTTTGGCAGTCTGCTCCACCTGTGAAATACTGAACATGTTTGAACTAAACTGCAAAGTCTCAATGTTTCCAGTGTGTGATTGGAAACGACAACGTAGTCGCAGTTTTCAAGGTTAATCAAGGACAAGAAAGTTTTTCTTTCATAATGTTGTTGAGGAAATCTGCTCTAACAAAAATATTTAATTAGATGTGATCCTCTGC
This sequence comes from Astatotilapia calliptera, assembly GCF_964374335.1. Classification (NCBI taxonomy): domain Eukaryota; kingdom Metazoa; phylum Chordata; class Actinopteri; order Cichliformes; family Cichlidae; genus Astatotilapia; species Astatotilapia calliptera. The sequence continues at coordinate 35,482,589 of NC_137433.1, read as the reverse complement.
TGTGCTGTCAGTGTGAGAGGTGGATATGTACTGTCAGCTGATCGTCTCTCTCTAACTCTCACTTAGTGGCTCAGCTGTATCACCGGATTGTGTTTCATGTGGCCCGAATTCTTCTCTGGGGTCAAACAAAGTCACTTGCGCTCCCTGCTGTTAGGCTTTTGGTGTAGTTACGGCTGGATGTGGCTGAAAAAAAGTGGAGACTTGCAGTTGTAAAGTCTTTTTATTATTAAAAAAATAGAGAATTGACTATGGTCTTTTGTCAAGTTTGAGAAAGAAAAACTAATGAAATCACTTTGTGTTTTCAGGGTTAGCCATGGAGACTAGAAATTTATAACAAACATGTTACAATGACTTTAACAAAATGGTTTTAGGGGCTTAGAAAGTCACACCCAATGCACCAGCACACACATGTAATGGTATGCTAAATTAAATAAAGGCTCTGCATGTCCATACTGGTGTTTTGACTCATTAGACCTCAGGTTAAGGTTGTCTGAAGCTCTAGTTGTGTTTCCATCCACCTCTACTAAAAAGTGATGTGTGTGATAAAACACTGTGTATTCCAAGCAACAATGCTATACTCGGAGATCCCACTGGACCTGACACTGCTCTCAGATGACTGTAAGTAGTTGTGGTAGACTTGTAATAGACTTTCTTTACCTACTCAAATTAGTACTGGGCCTTTTCCTCTTTAATTTGTTGAAGGGTTCAACAGAGTTTATATGAAATTGCTCATTTAAGGCTACACTGATGTTTTCACTGACTAGATCGCTGCTCGCATTAAGGATGGCAACTCTCTACTACTGTATCATCCAGCTGTACTGAAAAAGGGTTTAGGTAGTATTAATAAAAGCCAAAAATGTCATGTGTAATACAGGTGAGGGTTTCAAACAAAACATTATTCAGTATTAACTGTGAGCTACTCTATAGGGCAAATAACACGTTACACCTTTGGATTGAAGCCCATGCCACGAAGCTCCTGGTGCACAGTTTTTGTGCTGTTAATGCCAGAGAGGACTTTCATGCACGAAACACCTGAGCAGTCAGTGATCCTGCTCCGTAATTTTGTAAGATTAAGTTTTAGCTCAATTAATTTGTCTATGTGGTGTTTTTGGCTGCTCTAATGTTAGTGCCATTTTTGTAACTGTACCTCATAGGCATTAAATTTGTTCAGTGTTCTTGTTAAAACTGTTAGATAACCCATGATATTGATGGTCAAAGTTCAAAATTGATTTGTTTGCAGCTTTTACCAGAGCTGCTTTTTTCAACCTACAATATGAAGAGGATATCTGTTGTATTTAGGACATTTTGTGGGCTCAATAATACTGGAAACTATAAGGCGAATAAGAGTTTTGACCTATTAACCCTTTAAAGCCGGTCGGAGCGGACACGCTCCATTTTGCGTAACTATTTTTAAATCCCGTAGCACTGCAACCACGTAAGCTAGCGCAATAATTTTTTTTGCATATGAAACCGGAGGAGTTGTACTTACATCTTATGCCATCAGCTTGTCCTAAGTCACAGTTTCCTTCCACATATAGCTTTGCAAAAACTGCATAAAAAGCACTTGCAGCAACAAAAACATAATATTCCAGAAACACGCTTTGCCGATCCGATCAGCTGTTTGTAACACTTCCTACGTCCATCAGCGTGAACTATCGCATGTCCGGCATGAACTGCCCGAAACCGGAAGTGACGTACATTGCGGAAATGTAGTTTTTTACCTTCGTGGCCATATGAGCCTCTACTTGTGTTTTTAAAAGTTATGTTTGACTTTATGACTTTCTGTGTCGTTTCTGGGATGCTTAGGACTCATATTGCACTGCTGGAAATATTTTATTTTGATGCATATGCTGTTATTTTGCAAATTTGCACTATAATATATTTTTTTGTTTTTCCTGCAGTATATGAAAATTGGTGTATCTCAAAAATAAAACTATGAAGACACTTAAAATAAATTTCCTGTGGTGGGAAACTAGTTTGTGCAACTTTTTTGTATTTACAGTTTTGAGGGATAAACCTCTTAAATTTCTCTAACTAGAAATATATGTTAAAAAAACAAAAACGATTTTAAATTTTTTTGTAGTTTATTGCACTTTTTTGCAATTTATGTAATTATTATGCACTTAATGAATACATATTATTAAATTTTGGGCTATAATGGTTGTATTGATGTATAGCAACTTGAAATACTCCAAAAAATGGCTCCACAGCATGTAAAAATATACTATAAGCTCTGGCGGACTTGGTTCTATGGTAGGTCTTAAAGGGTTAATAGATGCTTCTAAAGAGCCTGCAACTTTGTGTGGTTGCCATTTTGCATTGGATTGGGATTCCACACATATCCCCAAACAAACAAAACAGCTGATTCTGAGGGGATTAGGTTAATTTTAATGGAATAACTGTGCTGTAATAGCCTTGCTAGCTTTACCAGGCAGATTTCAGAGCTGTTTGGTGGCTGTAGTGTGTACCGTTCACAGAACATTTAGTATGACCACTCCATGAAACCATGCTTTATTGGCCTGTTGGCTGGTAGTGTTATTCTTAATAAAACGTCTATTCCAGTATTTGAAAATCACAACCACCTCTTGTATTCCCTAGTGTTTCTTCTAGAAAGACAATAGCTTTCTGTATTTGTGGGGCATTGCTGTCTTTATTCTAACCTAACCCCAGCATGCAAAGCTGTTCACAGAGTGTAGCAGTATTTTATGGGCAAACAGCAAATATTGAATGCAGAATGCATTATTCTCCTGTTTTATGGGAAACAATGTGTTACTGTCAGACTTTCTTAGAGTGGTTTGATGCAGTTTATTTCCATATTTTCTGTTTTAGTTAAAAACTGTAAACTTTGACAGACTGTGATCAGCTGTTCCTGCAAACAACATTTGTTTTCTGAAGCAGGTTAGAAAACAAGGATGTGCAGCACACTGATGAGTTGCTTACAGCCAGTGATCAGGAAGAAAAAGTTTAACTGTCAGATGTTGTCAGTTGTCAAACTATCAGTCGACTCTGAAGGAAGCATCTGCAGACGTGTTGATAATGTTCACTAAGCAAGGCTGAGGATCTGAGCCATATTATAGCCATATTTAGAATCAACATTTAGACAGTTTTCAGCAGTTAATGAGTACGATGAGTGCAGCGTTTTGTTGTTGGACAACAGTATCCAGACTTTCTTTCACAGGCAGTCAGTGTACTATTAGTCCTTTGCTCTTAGCTCCCACTGCAACCATGAAGCCGTCAGCAATGATCATCCATTTCTGATGTGGGTCATTAAACAGGAAGTCCTGAGGGGCACACGCAGGCAGGCATGGGTCCAAAAAGAGAAAGAAGAAGAAGCAAAAACAAGGCGACTTGGCCAGACAGAAGGCTGGAAATCTACAGCTCAGATAGCATGATTGACAATTTGGCAAGGAACTCAAGTGTGGGTATGCTCGCTGAAGGACCCGAAGAGGAAATTGGAAGCAGGTGTGCAGGTGGATGTGGAGGTGGAGGTGATATGGAAAGGCAGGAGTACACCGGAGACATTTGGACTGAAATAAAGTGGCACAGCAGAGCAGGAGTTTCTTTTCTTTGCTTTTCCATCTGTTGCTGTGGTTTCTTTCAAGTGGAAGATGGTTTATACCCCGGACTCATTAAAGAGCAGAACACCACGGAAAATAACATTCCTGTTTCCAGGCACAACCCGGAATAAAATGTTGATGGTTGTGTTGCTTGGTTGTGCAAGTTTTGACAAGAAGGATAAATGTTTGATATAAAAAAAAGGGTTGAGTTTTCCTTCGTCTGCCATCTTGATATTCTGGAGCTAACTCCTCCAGCCTCCAGTTGTAGACCTTTTGGGCTTTTTAAAAGTGGAAAATTCTCACTTTAGGCATGAAATGGACACAAATCAGCACAGACTTACTGTAGCTCCAGACTCAGAGGCACTTAAACTATGTAAATGTGTAGTGGCTTACATGTTTGCCTAACAGTTTGATCCCAGGAGGTGACACACATCCCTTTGGGGTTGCAGTAGGAAGGGCATCAGGTGTAAAAACTCTGTGATGGGCCCTTGTGAATACAAGAGAAGCCAAAAGGATCTTAAAGTCTTGTAATGTATGTCAACTGACAAGAAGTGCACTCAGGAAAAAAACAGCAGTCCCAGGAGAGGTTAATGTTGACAAGTTGAATCTTCAGGATCCTCATACGGCCGACCCTGATGTTAGTTTAGCTGCTGTATTTGTAAAATATTGAGCTGACAGTGGACGAGAGAAAAGACCTACGATGATAAAGATGGACAGAGCAGAGAATACAGCCATGCTGTAGTTGGAGAAGAACAATGGGTGACTGTATAAGACATGCAATTAAGCTCACAATGAGTAGCCTCTTCAGACTGGTACCCTCTTCCCCCTGGTAAAAAGCAATATGGCGCAATTTCCCTAAATTTGAGGAAATTAATTTCAGGTCCTGTGTAATATTTGTCATTCAGTTGCATTAAAATGATATAAAAGTCACCAGCATCACAGAAAGACTTGAAAGGTCCAGTTCATTGACTTGAATTAGCAGAACTGAGACCTAGAAGGCCGTGATTGAGTGCAGCTACCTGTCTCTGCACACTTTTCAGTCAAAGCTTTTGCCAAATCCAGATGGGTGAGTTATAACCAAATCATCACAGGCTGTCATGATGGCTGAACATAGCTTTAGGGACCACAACAGGATTGTGCACTGTGGTGTGAATATGGTTACTGCTGCTGCAAAGTTGGACTTGGACATTGGAGTCTATGGGATTGAATCACCTTTCAAGCCTGCTTCTAGTGCAGGGGTGGGCAACTCCAGGCCTCGAGGGCTGCTGTCCTGCAGGTTTTAGGTATTACCCTGGGTCAACACACCTGAATCACATGATTAGTTCGTTACCAAGCCTCTGGAGGACTTCAGGACATGTTGAGGAGGTCATTTAACCATTTGAATCAGCTGTGTTGAATCAAGGACACGTCTAAAACCTGCAGGACACCGGCCCTCCAGGCCTGGAGTTGCCCACCCCTGTTCTAGTGGATACTAGAGGATCTCCCTTGAGGTTTCCACTCGATCACAGGAGTGTGATCCTAAATCTGTTTTTGAATGGGTGAATAATGCTTGTAGTATAGAGCGCTTTTAGAGAAGAACAGCACTATAAGAGCCATTTAGCATCTGATTTGGTTGTCATCGTGGAGAAGTTGTTACAAGGTCACTTTGTGCAGTTTGGACAGTTTCATTCAAACTGCTTGACTTAAACTTACCACTGAAACTTTGTGTGGTTGCCAAATGTGTTTGATATTGTGACGGCTCTCAGAAAGACCAGAAAAAGACACGGCCTTTAATTTGTGCAGGTTAAAGCCTTGAAAAACATCTTGGGCTGACAGAAATGTGTCACATCAAAAGAAAAACCAAAACAACAAACATGGCATTAAAGTGAAGGGAGTCGAATTTAAAGACGACACTCGGTTTGATGATCAGTCATCTTTAAAAAAAAAAAAAAAAAAAAAAGCAGAATAATTTTTCTGACAATACAATTTCCAAAACAAACACAGGCTGGTTTATTTTATTCTCAGCCTGTGCGACGGTTGTCAGGATGCCTCAGAGCAGAGCTGCCGTCCCCAGGTGGCTGCAGTTGGCATGAGAGAGCATTTTTAAATGCCAGGAGCTTGGAGGAGCACCTGAATGGCTCGACTGGCTGAAATAATAGCAGGGGATACATCTAAAGGCTGTTAGAGGCAGCGCAATCTGGCAAGCTCTCAGAAGCTTCTTCTTGTATGTGTCTGTTACTGGGAAACTCTCCTGTGTTTGTTTGTTTTTTATTCTTGCTGCAGTAAAAAGAGAAGAGGCTCCGGAGGGACAAACAAAACCTATTATTGAATTCTTGAGAAATTAGGTCTAATTAATCTGTGATTTATAAGTTATTTTCTTGTTTTTCTTTTCTGTTTTGAACTACAAGATTAGATATACCAAAATTACTTCTGTTGCTCAAGCAGTTAAACAAGCTTTCATCATCTGTACAGAGAACACGCTGTTTATGTTTGTTTAATCAGCCATGCGGCAAATGTGCTCTGTAGTTCTTTCAACCAGCTCTGTGCACTTTGACAGTTCCAAGTCCATGAAAACTGTGTGACTACGATCCCATAAAACCCTGTAATGCTGCACTGTAAGATGTCTTTACCGGTTAGTCATAAAAAATGCGTAGAATAAAGAGCACATATCCAGGCAGGGTTTCATTAAAAAACAATATATGTTGCCAAAAAATGTATTTTGTGTGCACAGGACACACAATATAAAATAATCACCCAACAAAATAATAAATAATCTGCTGTTACAGTTACTAGTTTATCTGTTCTTGTTTGTTAATGGATCATTAAATCAGCTCCAGAGACATTCTTTAACAAATTATTGTTTATTTCATAAGAAAAAATGTAATCTTCTCTTTATTTAGTGCTGTAAGTTAAATGCTTTTTTTTTTTTTTTTACTTTAAAAATATTCAGTTTCAGAGAGGAGGTTCACACTGAGCACACGTGACAGGTGTGAAAGAGTCTGGAGGCGCTCTGGTGAATGTTATCAGACATCAGGGTACCAGAAGCAAAGCTGCCAGTTGTGGTGTTGTCTGCCGAATGCCGATCAAGCTGCGTGGGGCTGAGCTGCGAGCACAGGTCCTGCTAAAGGACGCCGGGACCCGTGTTCCCCTTCGTGGAGTCTGAATCTGACATTTTGGTCAGAAACATGAACCAGCGAGCCTGTCCAGCTCTCCTCACATCTCCATCTTGAAGTAGTAACCTGTGAAACCTGAATTATCTGCAGATACTATCGCATGATGACTGCAGTGATAGGGACATTTAGATGAAAAACAGTCAGGAGGGATAAGGAGAGGAATGGGCTGTAGCCACCAGCTGCTAAAACATTCCCTTTGTGGGGTTTGTCATGTTGTTGCCTGTCCAGTGGACCTGTTGTCATGACCATCTGCACCAAAGCAGCTGAAATGGGCTCACAGTGGGTTCTGCTTACCAACTGGAGAGATTGCTAGCACTGAAGTTTAGCTTTGTTTTTTACTGTAATGGCTGAGTGTTCCCTTCACTTATTGACCAGTAAATGCTTGTCTCCCATTTATTAATTTATTGTTTTTTATCTTGATTTAACCAGGAAGGTAGTCCAGAAATCAGACTTTTTTATTTGTTCCCTGAGTTCTTGTGCTTTATTTGGATTTTTGTTTCTTTACTTTTTCGACTCGCCTCTGAGAAAAAAAAAAGTGCAGGCCTTCTATATTTTTTTGCAGCATTAAATATGTGTATCTGCAAACTGAGTCAAACAACACTAATTAAAAAAACAAACACCTCTTCCTCTGGATCAAGGTGATGACAACAAGTGCCCTGAGGTGTCAGAGGAACAGGTTCAGTAAGTTGTTTTCAGTTAGAGGTGTTTGAATTTCTTAAGACGGTTCCTGTTAGTCTGTTTTCATTCGTCCCTACAGGTTGCCTAACGCTCACATAGCTTCAGATGACGTTGTTAAACACGTAAACTACCTGGAGATAATCCCCTCCTTCAGTTAAGCAGGAAATTTCTTCGAATTTTATTGCATCATGTTGAGGTTTCATTTTCTCTTGAGAGCGGTAACAGCAGGACATTTGAGCGTCGTAGCCTCACGGTGTTGTTGTTGTTGTGGAGGTCATTACCAAGCGGTCTCTCTCCACCTTTGACATACACGGACAGATGTGAGCCTCTTCTAGAAAGCCTTTTCCTTTTTTCCTGGCATAGGTTAATTTTTTTCTAGTGTTGTTCCTCGTGTTGTTGACACAGCTGTTAAAGTAAACATGCATGAGCTGAGCGTTGGCGGTTGGGGTTCGGCCAATCTGTGAAGAGGGGAGTGGGAGCCCTGGAGTCGCCTTCACTGAGGTTCTGCTCCTCCAGGATCCTCATGTTTTTTGGGACTGGTTGTCAGCAAAGCCGTGATGTGGTGCTGGAGCCGGTGGATCTGTGGACTGCTGGCCGGGACCTGGGATGGCGAGGATTATTACAGGACAGTCGGAAGAAAAGAAAGACAGGTTGGAGCTCTTAATGTTTGCCTTCACTCTTAAGTGTAAAGAGGCTGAGTTTGTAGTTCAGTGTTGGGCTTGAACTGAAGGACTGGCCACATTGGCTCCTTGCAGGTAAAATAATGCCACCCTCTAACAGCGATGGAAGTTGTAGTGAAGCGGAAGACACGTTTAGACGGATACTGGTTTATAGTTCCAGGGAAAGCACTGGAATTTTTTTTTTTCAAAATAAGTCCCAGTTTAAATTAAACTCTGGTTGAGTGCTCCCCAGTTTAGCCCCCCGGTATAAATAGCACTGACTCAGCATTAGTTACCTGTGTTTATTTTACTGTTTAACCTTTGCTACACTTTGCCGTTAATGCTAATGCAGTTTAATACCACGACTTGTTTTGAACACCCTTTTTATATTAGTGATGCATTATGAGTGATAGTCATATTTATGAGTCATAAACCTGAATTAATGATCTGTGCCAATGATCTGGGTGTGCTCGCTGCAATTTCTTTAAACTCTGTTGGTGAATGTAAAAACAAGCAGGATTGGTATCTGCTCACTTGGAAGTAGAGAGTAAAAAACAGCCAAACAGCTCACTGTTCGGCTGTTTAAACTATGCAAATAATTCAGTAGAAACTTGAGTTGTTTTGAAGTGATGCATGTGATACATCACAGTGGCACGCTTGACATTCTTCTGATTAACAGATATGACCTGGAGTGGAGAGGTTTTAAAGTGTGAGAGCTTTTTGTTTGTTTATTTGTTTTGCTTTTTACCAGTCAGATGCTCTTTCCATTTTTAATAATTTTCTATCTGTAATTCTGCTCTTGTTTAAATTAAGTTTTCCCAAGTGTGGGCTGCACTCCTCTGCTGGCCGTGTGAAGGATTTGGAGTCTTACGTTTAAGTTTTTAAGTGTAGTTTGTGATGCTGTTGTTAAAGGGACCTGTTATGGTTCTTTACAACTCCATGTTTTTGCTCTGACCTTTCCACATGAGCTTTGCATGATTCGCAGTTTAAAATAATCCCTGTTTATCTTATACTCGGCCTTTGTACAGGCAATCTCCTGTCTCTTTTAAGGTCCCTGTCTTCTGATTGGCTGGGTGGGGCTTCTGTGCCTGGGATAACCATATTAGGGGATCTTTGACTCTTAGTGACATCACACAGAGTCAAGAGTAGAAAAAACTGTTTAGGCTTCAAGCTTTGGACTCACAGGGATCACTAGCACACTGACCAAGATTAATATCAACCCGTTTAAGCCTGTGAGTGATTTTAAAAAGGTCTTACTTAAAATATGCTCCAAATATCTTAAAGATGTGGTACAGATACGCATCCTGCATGTTTAAAATGAAATATGTCCAACAGCCACATAATATTGCTGCAACAGTGGGAGCGCTCAGGTCGGCTCTTGAGTTAATCTGACTTCACAGCACGACATGTCTGCACCAAGAACCAATCGCTACATGTGAAATGAAAGAATAAAGGCCTCGCTTTCTATAATCTGCTCCCATTAGCTGTCATTACAGTGTGCTGGCTTCACAGAGACATGAAGCAGCACAGACGCCTGACCTCAGCTGTCTGTGCTGCTTAGAAGCTGTCAACCTCAGACGACAGGAAGTACAGGAAGCCAGACCTTTTCTCTGTATGACTCACACTCACTCGGGCCTTCAGATTACAGAAATAAGAAAAGATTTTACTGGTTTTATTGTTATTTATAATAGAAGGCAGCTCACAGGTGCGATTAAACTGTGCCAAGATTGGTTGAATGTGTTCTTTAGGCTTCTGTCTGTCCTCAGCTCTGAGCCTTTATCTGAGGTAGAAGAAAACCTGTGCTCTGTGCAGTTCTGCAGACCATGAATCAACAGCTGTGAACGCTGGTGTTTGTGTCACTGAAGTTGAATTTTACAGATTTAGCTGATTTCATTAGGAGGAGGGTTTTGAACATGAATCTTTATTTTTTTCTTGTATTAATCAGTTTATCGTGATTTATGGGCTTGTTATTTTCCTCTTGTTACATAACTCGATATCCAGTCTATGTCTGGCTCTCCCTTTGGCTTTTATTTGTTTCAGGTTTATTGTTCGTGAAGCACTGCAGGAAACATTGAGAGCCTGGCAGCAACCCAGGATAACCACCCAGCTTTAATGCCTTGCTAAATGGCCTCCTGACAGGAGGAATAAAGAACTTTCTGCACTGCTCAGTGTCAGCAGGACTAAAATAAGCCGCTGATGTCACTGCCCTAATTTTGATTTTACCCTCGTCGTGATGGGAATCTGTCTTTGGTTAGTGACGTTTGGATCTGCCCTCCTCACATACTTCTGTGAAACTTCTTCTGTAGGTCAGGGGGTGCAGTCTCTCAGTAAAAGCACGAGTGTTTCTGTGTGAGAAAATAAGAACGTAATGCAGGCTGTTAGCGTCACCGTCCTCGGGGAGCCGTAAAACATCAGCCAGGCCCGCAGCAGCAGCACAACAACATCCTCTGGTGTTGATTTCCAGCAGATGGGAAAAGAGCTTCAGTTAAATCGCAGCAGACTCAGAGTTGGCCGGCCCTCCAGGCTCTGTCAGATTTCTGGGATTCAGCCCATGTGGGTTATTTTGTAGGGCAGATATTAGTACCAGTGCTTGTTATTCTGTGACTTTCACTCTTTCTGCTGCTCTGTGCTCTGTGCAGATGAAACGGGGAATAGTCACGTCTTGCTCGACGCTATCTTTCAAACCGATCTACCATCCGGGTCAGGCTTTGTGTTCAACAGACTTTAGGATGTTTTTCAGGCTGTGTTTGCAGTATAGTTTTTGCTGCTCTGTTGTATCTTAATTGCCCCTTGGGGATAAATAAAGTCTCTCTGATTCTGATTAATGATAATAAATAAAGCCTCGTGTTTCTGTTGCAGCCTGGCAGAAAAGCACTGGACAGGCCACCGAGGATCTGGGAATAAATTGGTACTAAAATCTTTAAAACAATATGGAAAGTGTGGATATTTAAACATTTAAATAATTGGAAATTTCTATCTTTTTTAGACAAAAACTTTAATAAAAAGCTTTCAAATAAACATCTTGGAGATTTGTGATAAGCGAAACAGCAACAGCCACATTTTATCATATAGCCTGCACGATCAGATGCAGCATGCAGAGCTTTTTATGAGGTCACAGAGCCTCATATGGACTCATATGGTTTGATTATTGATTATTATTTGCAATCAAGGATACTTGTAAGTGATTTGTCCAATTATAAAGGAATGAAGTCCATCCATGCATCCTCTTTCTTCCAGTCTGTCGAAGGACTAACACACAGAAACACACAGCCATTTCGAATCACCAGTAATCATAACCCCAATGCATGTCTTCAGACTGTGAGGGGAAGCAGAGAGAAAACCTGCAGAACTCCACACAGAAAGCCCCAGCTGTCCCGAGGATTCAAACCCAGGACTTTCATGCTGTGAGGGGACAAAGTTAACCACTGTTTTGCCCAAGAGGTACAAGAAATGAAGTGAAATGAAACCAAAACCTTTCTTCAAACACTTAAAATATGTTATATCAGGAAACCTGCTTTTACAGGACCTGGCTCATTGGTGTGGTGACAATAATGGAAATATGTCTGGAAATATCTCCTTTCCCACTTCTAATCACTAGACTGTAATCTTCCACAGTGAACCATGGCTGTCTTGATTTATTGGAAACTTAAATCTGTATAAACCTTTAGAAAGCCGTGTTGCTCCCTCACTCGTCTTCTTCATGTCGGGCAGCTGCAGATTTCTGAGTTATGATGCGCAGCCGCTTGGCGAGGACAGGTCGGCGAGGTCGGACGTGCTTGTGGTTGCATTCAGCTTCAGCTGGTGCGGCAGATGTTTTCCTTAAATGTTCTAAAATGCTTTCACACCTGTCAGAGCCTTGGCGTGGAAAAGCAGTGGGTTGTTTCAAAAAAATCCAAAAAGAAAAACATGTGAATGAAAATTAAGGTTTAATAATGTAACAGTTAGGTAATGGTTTTGTTCTGCTGTTTAAAGCAGGCTGCGGTGAATTTAAAAGATTTGTTCTCACTGTGATTGGAGACGTTTGTTCCTGACACTGACCAGTAGGAGGCGGTGTTAGACGTCTTCAGGTTCTTTCTCTGAAGTCTTAGCCTAAAATTCCCCCAAGATGCATTTGTTGAACCACAACACAAACTAATTCAGTTTACTAACAGGGACTTCCTGATGGTGCTTTCAGGTGCTTTCTGACTGTTAAAGTCAGGTTGTTTGTTTTCATGGTGAGCAGCAGTGCTTTGACAAGGTGTGTGCAGGATAACATTGTATAACATTGAGATCTTTGTGTTGAGGTGGTTCCATTGAGGATTTTGTTTCATTTGCTCCTAATTGTTTGCAGCTGAAAAGTTTGGTCAGTGAGCTATTTCGATATTAATCTGTAATTTAGCTCATTTATTTTGGAAAAATTATTCTTTTCTATCTTTTCAGCTGAGGACCTGCTGATTTTCCCTGTTGTATTTTCTAAGTATAGTAAGATCAGACAGGATGTGTTTATTCTAAAAGTTGGCAAAGAATTACAGCAGCTTATGACAAAACAGCTTAAACAGACTAGAAAAAGTACAGTGACAAAGCCAAATAGATCAGTTGGGTAAAATTTACAAAAATGGAAAAAAATCTAATAAGTAAAATTTAAAAAGCAAAGTAAGTGAAGATCTAAATAAAAATAATATAATATAGTACTTGTGTAAAGTAAAAGCTCAGTACATTTGATTAATCAAAATAAAATGGAATAAAAATGTCTTAAACGCTAAAATGTAAGTTGAAAAATGCAGATTTTAGATACACAAAATTAGACTTTTTCCCCATTTAAATAGATACTTATTTATCATCTTTCCACAAATATGTTTAAAACTCAAATCAGTCACCTAAAAAAGACCAAAAAAAAACCCCAAAACCCTAAATAATTATATTTAAATGATGTCTTTATAGAGCTATAATCTCAGTAAAACTGCTGAAGTGTGACTTAGACTTTTATAACGAGTTAACACACTCACAGGTAATTAGTTTTTTATATTAATGCATAATCAATCTTTGGAAAACTAAGTGAAAAGCAGAAAGTTGCCCTTTCGAAAGGTGTTAGAGGAGCATGTACTGGTTTAAACTCTACGCCACCTTTAAGCTGTGCTTCAGTGTAACAGTGGAGGATCAGGTGGGGGAAGCGTGTTTGCTGAGCTGCTCTGGGCTCACGGTAAAAGTGTAACTCCAGCAGACTCCACTGTTTTCTTTTCCCACACAGTCCTCCTGCCACAGTGAAGGCACAAACAGCGCCATCATTTCCCAGAGACATGAGTAAGAGCGGGGGAGTAAGTGCTGCCTTCAGGGACGTCTCGCAGACTCCCGTTTCATACATAACAACTTTATAGTGCGCTTGTGTCGCCCAGGTTACTATAGTTACCTTAATTTAGGTGTGATAAAATAAAATGTGGGAAACTTGAAATTAAAGTTAAAAGCAAATATAAACTTTTGTAAGTAAATGAAATTATTTTGTGACCTTAGAAAACTAATCACAATAAAATTACAATGCAGATTAAATAGCATTACTTCTAGTTTGTTAATCTGAATGATGAGGCTTTGGGGAATGTGCTTATTGAGATAATAGGCTGTCTGCACATCTGTGAGTCCACTGCCGTAACAAACTGTGTTTCTATTGTAATACTCATTCTAATTTTGGTCAGGACTCCCTTGAAAAAGAGGTCTTTGATCTCAACGGGACATTCCTGGTTAAAGAAAGGTTAAATAAAAATAAAAATAAAAATTTTGTCCCTGATAGAGAATCTCCAGATTATAATATTTAAGAAAAATAAAAACCCAACAAAAAACACAAACTAAAGCTAGGGCTGAAACTAATAAATATTTAAGTAAAAAAATTTCCAACAATGAAAAAATTACCTGAAATGACCAAACTCACTTTGTAAACTAACTGGAAAAAAGAAAAAGAAAAACTATTATAATTGGATTAAAAAATAACAACAACAACCGTAGAGTGTTAGTTTGTTTTTGTTTTGTTTTAGCACAAAGTAAAAGTCTGATATGGTGACGACCGTTATAAACATTAAAGTATGGTTAACAGCATTTCATTACATCTATGTAAATAAAAAATAACTAAATGAAAAGAAGTAGTTTGTTCCTTTTCCATGAAAAGTACGTGTTAGATGTTTAACAGAAATTTTGCAAAGTTGTATTCACGTTAATGTAATTAAAGTTTTAACTTTTTTTTTTTTAAGTATAATGCGCGGGATTAAATACAAGACAAAACTTGTAACGTAATTTTCGCTAAAGCCATCCTGTGCGTTTGGTTTATCCGACAGCCCTGAAGGCACCGGTTGGTGGGGGCGGGGTTTAGAAAAGCCCCGGTGTGAGTCAGGGCCGTGATAAACTGTACTGAGAGAGGCGATGATCACACAGAAGCGTTAGCGTTAGTCTCAGGCGGCAGCGGCAGCGTGTGTCTGTGGGACTCCTAAAAAACATTAGAAATGTCAGCGCGGGGGTGTGACTGAACTCTGCGGGCATCCATGGTCTATTTCCCGGGGATGCAAGCCGAGGCGCGTAGCGTCAAGCCGGGCCAGCTGCTCGAGATGTTTGACTCTTCGTGGAGGGTGCGGAACATTTGGGACGGCGTGAGGCTAGAGGTGGTCGAAGACCGCAGCCCGGTGGTCCTGCACAGCTTCACCCACCTGGACCCTGACCTGCCGCTGGTGGAGGTGAGGAGGGTGAGGAGGAGGGTGAGGAGGCAAGGAGAGGTCCGTTAGCTGATGCGGTTTGCTGTGTTGTCATGAAGGAGGGTGATCGGGCGGATCCAAACAGGTTTTCAGGCTTCAGGGTGGCGATTCTGGAGGAATAACACAACACTTGTGCTCTTAAAGAAACATTTTCTTACCGTTAAAATAGAGATTTATGATGTTTCTCCTGTATCTCCACGTATTTCAAAGCTTTATCTACTTTTATGCCCATAAAACATGTTTAAATTTGCGTTAAATAAGCTTACATTCAACTTGGTGAGTCACCCAGGTGATGCAATGTGCCATAAACGCTCTAATCCTGTATTTTTAAGCCTTGTAAACGGATTATCAGTATAAAGCTGTTGATTGGCTGCAGCTTACAGTGTTAATACAGCCTCATAACAAACATAACAATACAGGGAAATCTAATATGATGCTGCGGTGCTGCTTGGCAGGAGAGTACAGTTACAGGATGACTTGCTTTTTCATGTTGTTATTGAAGCTTTCAGCCCTGTGGTTATCACCCCTCCCTCCCTCTGATTCTCTTTGATACTGAAACCCTCCTGTGCAGGTGTCGCTGAGTCAAACCTCACAAATGCTATGAAATATCTGCATGTTTCATACTGAGAGTGGTCGTTCTGTTTGTTTTTTACAGAACGATGCTTTCTGCATCGGTCGCTTGTACTTCTAGGGGTTTTTCCACATGTGCGGGCATACATTGAATCAATCGTGTGATTTACAGTTTCACTGGTTGTTACAGGAAGTAGTGGCCTGTTACTGCAGCAACATGATTCATTGATGGGTCAACAAAGTCACCCAACAAAGGAGCGAAGTTAAGATTTTGTTTTTGGTTCTGATCTAATTTAACAGACAGATATAAATCCATTTAGTTAGTTGTATCATGTTTAGGAAGCTCCACTGCAGTTCTAAATGTGGCCATGATTACTGTAATTACAGATTAATCTGTAGATTACCCCATTACCCCAGCTGTTTGAGTCATTGTTTCGTTGTTAGAATAGCTGTCATAATAAAGATTACACATGGCTTCTTTTGTCCAATCAGCAATCTGAAGCAGAAATACTTTAGTGTAATTTCACAGAAAGCCGAAGAAACAAGCGGGTTTTCAGATATAGAAGCTGCAGCCAGCGAATCAGATGCTTTTACATGTTCAGGTCACGATCAAAGTGAATCTAAAAGTAAAAGCACACACGCAGCAGAATGACTTTAGAGTGTTTTACATCCAAAACACCCTCCGAGGGAACCGTGAGCCTCTGAGTTCTGGGTTGGGCCTCCGTGGATCGGTCCAGGTTTAATTGAGTGGATGCTTGATTAAATTGGGGTCTTTGGATCCCCGCTGTAGTGGTGACGTCATTGTCTGCATTCACTTATTACTTGTGCTCTGATATGTCTGCATCACTGGAGCCGTTAAATCTTAAGCAGCTGTTATTTTTACTGAAATGAAAACAAGAAAAACAGCATATTTCTACCATTAAAAGATGACAGCATCTCACATTATTCATCATTTATTAATTTGTATTGTGTTTTCACTACATATTACTAACAAACAGACCTGTAACAGCTGCTGAGGTGTTTGTGTGGTGTGTATTTACATTTCTAGGCGGGCTAAAGAGTAGATTTAACACATTAATGTTAACCCTCTGTGGTCTAAGTCAGCATAAGCAATAAAACCAACTCTTCACTATGCTGGCCCTAGTTTTTAGAGGTTGGGTTGATCACTTAGACCTCAGATGGACAATCAAGAATCACTCTTGTTTGTGTTCCCGTGGAGTTGAATTGTGATGCTAGTAGAGCTCAAATCATAGCCTGTACATGAAAGATGGACATAGCCACTAGTTGGCACTACAGATGTTAGTTGATTAAACAAATTATTCTTATTTCATTGAAGTACAACAGCAGTTTCCTGCTAGTTCAACAATGTTAGGACGCCACTGGCTGGTGCTCCTGTAACTTCAGTCTCTGTCACGTTTCTTTGAGCCAGCGTGGTTCTGCAGGACTTCTGCAGGAAGCTATGTGTGACCACATTCATGTTTTTGTTAATGAGGTTTTAAAGCCTCAGAGTGAACTTTTTTGCTGTCACCATCTTGCTGGTTTGAGATGAGATGGAACAAACTAATGAGATTGATGCTTTATGGTTTTTGAGTCTGTGTGGCAGTTTAAGTTATACAATTTTAAAAGATGTAAAACTAACGATTGATACCACAAACTCATCAGGAAAGCGTTTGCTAGGGTCATAGGTCAAGTGAGCAGCAGGGGTCTTTATTCATAAAGAATCTGACTAGTCTGTGCAACTAGAAAAGTCTCCCCCTGCTGGCCATTAGAGAGAATGCAGGTTAAATGCTTCACTCTTCAAACACATGGAGGGTTATTTTATTCTTTAGTAAACTAAACCGAAACATGTTAACATGTTTGACTTTAGAAGACTGAACACACTACAAACCCAATTGTGCCAAAGTTTTAATGCTGTGTAAAATGATATATTTATGATATGCTTTCTGTGTTCTGTTGTGAATTAAATAGAGGTTTATGGGTATGCAAATATTTTCTTTGCTCTGCAAATTTAGAGCAGTTAATAACAGGAAATTGTCCCTGCTGTATATGAAGATCACGTGTGTTTTGCTTCTCTATCACTACACTGTTTTCATATCTCTAACTGTCATGTTCCCCCCGCCTCGCTGTCCTCTTTAAACCCAGCCTCATAGATATGGTTTCATTGCTATCTATAGAAATTGCCTTTGTTCTGGATTAAATAAACGTTTTCCAGCCTTGTGCTCCATACATCTCGAACATTCGATCACATAAGGAGGGCAGGATGAGTAATCATATTTATTGGTCTTAAACGGAGCCAAGGATTGGATGGCAGTGTCACCATGGAGACCATGTATTCCAGTCTGTGTACCTGGATTACATGTTCTCTTCTTTTTACTTTTCGGTGTCTTCGGTCAGACTGGACTGGTATCAGAGGTTCATTATTAAACCCCCCCCCATTTGCCTCAGTGTGCCCCTGCTGGTCTCCCGTCCCCTGCTAACCTGTTCTGCTTCGTCCCTTTGCTCTAATCTAATCCTCTGCTCTAACACAATTACCTAATCCCCCTCCTGCGGAGGCTGAGGGGTTTCCTCCACAATCGCTGCCTTTATTCCCCTCCTGCTGCACATGAATGTTATTTGATGCTGAGGTTGTGTTGCAGCATGAGGGGGTCACTGGGGCTAATGTGGTGCTGCCGGCGGTCAGATTGAGCTATTTGTTGATCCCTCTGACTCCGTGTAACCAGCAACATCAGCCTCAATGCACTGTATCGTATAGCTGAGAGGATCGAGTGGCTTTGAAATGGAGGTGTGCCACGAGATGAAGTTACTGCAGTGTGAGGCTAATAACAAAGTGATGCTGTGCTGTGTCACGGCTGGATGATTGTTTTGGGCGATTAATGGGCATTTTGGTTCTTTGTAAAATCGGATTTGTTATAACAAAGGCACAAAAATGATGCATGCCTGCTTAAATTTGAAGTTGAAGCTGATGTGCTTGACCAAGTTACATTTATCGACCTATTTCTACAACATTTTGTATCTTTCTGCAGGAACTGACCCACTGATATGGCAAGGTTGATGGAATTGCTTTTTTTCTACCCTATAATAAAACAGTTGCACTCATGCAGAGTTTTTTTTTCCTGGCTCAAAATGGGCCTCTGAGGGGTGACTGTGCATACAACCACAACTCGTCCACGTGTAACTGAAGAGGATAGTCTTTGTTAACCTCAGTTAGCAGAGGGTTTCTTGTTATTTTTTTGCCATTTGATTGGTACAAATGTATTGCATTAAGAGTTAAGCGGTCTCTCTGTGTAACAGTGTGTACTTTGGCTGTTTGTGCATCGTGCTTTGTTTCTTCTTTTTCTTTACCAGCTTTGTTTGACTTTATGTAACCGTGTTTTTGCTTCTTCTTTTTTTTTTTTTCAACCCTGTATAATCTAATTTTCACAGGAGCCAAGAAGCCCTCTTGGCCACAGATGCAATAAGCCAAACGGTATACAACAGTGCATTCAAGCTAAAAATAGTCATAATTACCAACGATGCAGTCCGTTAGCAAATCAGCAGGATCAGGGGCCGAACCTTTCATAAAACTCTGCTGAACAAAGACTGCTGCTTATCGAGCCCGTCTCAAGAGAAACAGTGAGCACTTTGAACTGTCAGCTCATTCAATTACAAATCAGTTTGCAGAGAACATCAGAGAAGCAGCGAAGCAACTCCCAGAGCAATTGGTTCAAGGGACTCTGTTCACCTTTGTGCTTAAAGGATCTGATTCGGTTTAGGAAGGAAGGAAGTGCAGGGACTTTTTCATAGATCATTCCCCTTAGTGTTTAGTGAATGTTCTCCATGTTATTGCAGCACCAGCTATCAACATATTTAAAAAAATAAATAAAATCTGGGATTTCCGTCTATTAACCAAAAATATCCCCTAACTTTAGAACAAAGCAGGGAAATTGGAATTCCAAGCTTAATTAAGGGGGTATTCAAAGGAAGAAAAACAATGCCATTTACCTTGGACAGTGTTCAGCACAACGTTGTCATTGTTTCCCTACAGGAGCAACAGAAAATATGTTTTATTTTTACTTAAAAAGGCTGCTGCTGCTGACACGTGGTGCAGTAAACAGAACAACACAGAACTGAACCGATGTGTCGATCGGACTGATAATCAATCAAATATCAGATCAGTCCATCCCTAATAGACACACACCTCCAGTCGTCCATCTTGTTGTGTTTGTAGTTGTTGCTATGCCAGTCGCACCGTAAACGCGTGAATGCAAACAGACAGAAAGCCCTTGACAGTGAGGGTAACCCCTCAGTGGGCAGCTACCCTCGGGGAGTACTTAGGTGTCTTTAGTTTTAGAAGCGCAGAGTGACGGCGAACTGAGAGACTCCGAGCTGCTGAAACATTTTCCATGAACTTCGTTCTTTCTGTCATCATCTGATTGTCCTCGGAGCTAACAGTGACTCAGCCTTGCTTGTGAGCAGTCCCAGATGTATGTTATGATACTGCAGCGCAGCACCGGTTAGCCCCACATGGAAGAAATGATCTCAAACACAATCAGAATAAACCAAAAACTGGACAGTGCACAATGCTGGATTACGGTTTCCTCTGTGCATGTCTCATTGTCTAATTATATCCACATGACCCGGATTTACAGTGAAGAAAAAGTGACTTCAGTCAGCTTTCTCTGGCCTGAGTCACGGGGATGCCATTTATGATGTGCTCTTATTTAAGATAAGCCCCGACAGCCGGAACTTTGGTTAAGTGTCGCTGTGAGAATCAGGAGCCGGACCGTCCGACTCGGCACAGAGGAGCTTTTGTTTCTGGGTTCATTTTGAAGAGAGAAAGTCGAGTGGCTGAGGGCTGGATCGCAGCAGCAGACAGAAACTGGAATGTGAAGGCCAGACGCCTGGAAAAATACTCGGTTCTCCAACTTTGCTCAAATTGCCTGATTCTGCACTTGCTGTCTGTCTGCTGCAGCATGTTTATCTAAACCTGGAGAAAAACTTTGACATCAATATAATCTTTGCGGAAACAATATTGCGTTGC
This sequence comes from Astatotilapia calliptera, assembly GCF_964374335.1. Lineage (NCBI taxonomy): Eukaryota > Metazoa > Chordata > Actinopteri > Cichliformes > Cichlidae > Astatotilapia > Astatotilapia calliptera. The sequence continues at coordinate 35,462,243 of NC_137433.1, read as the reverse complement.
TTTATTTTGGTAGGCGTTAGAACATACAGAGGGAAAAATGAGCCGGCTGGCTGGTGTCCCCCTGTAGGCTTTAAAACTTGTGAGTTCATGTTTGGATTTAGGTGAAGTTTATTTTAAGACACAAAGCAGTTACAACCCTGTCGCGTTTAAAGCAGCTATTTTGTTTTACTGAGCGAGTTACAAAGTGGGTCAGAGCAGGAGAGAAGGTTCTGGAGGGATTTGATTTAATTCGGCAGGATTAACTGGGAGCAGAGGGGGAGGATGGAGGTCTTTAATGCGCTGTGCGTGGACACAGCTCAGAGGTTTTGCTTGTAAGAAGTAACGTTTAAACCTCCTGCGGGACAAAATGATCAAAGTTCTCGTTATCACTTGAGAATTAATTGGGATTTCCGTCACGCTGGTTTTGTAGCCTAACCACATGTTTCTGGTGGATCGCTGCTGGTATTAGTTACCTGACCGTAACTCTTTTATGAGGTTGTGAAGAGTCACAGAGGATGGTTTTTCTTCTTCTTCTCTTCCACAGGTTTCAGCCGTGCTGAAAGATTATCATTAGAAAAAAAGTGACTGTGATAGTAACAGGAAAACCTCCAGCATAAGCTAGTGAGCAGACCTTGAGTCAATGCTATTTGCATCAGCAGGGAACTTCACGATACAGACTTGAAGTCTGGGAATGCAAAATTACTGAAATCTTTTGTTATATCCTTCAAAATATATTTTAGATTTTAGCGCAGATGTCCTCTGACTCCCAGAGTGTAAAGCAAGAAATCCTAACTGCAGGTTGTCTTAAAAAATAAAACGTTGCTTGTTCTGGAGCCTTCCCACGTATCAGACAGTCCTCATCAGCAGAACGAGCTTGCTCAATGGAAATGTCAGCGTTTAAACTTTCCACGACACCAAACGTCTGCATAGATATGTGCAAAAGCTCCAGAGTCAACAACAGAGTGGACTTTGAGTCGGGCTTGTCTGACTCAGGGTGACATAAATGACTGAATCCAAGTCGTGTTGATATTTGAGGAGTTTTACAGTCAAATTTAATTAGCATTTAATTTGCATCAACGATGATTTATGGATATGAAAATCAGCCCTGTTTGAACGGGATCAGCATAAGAGGCTCATTTTCCCAATTAAACTGTGAGTGTGATTGATAATGGCAACGCTAAAATGTGCAAGCCAGCTTGGCTCGGTTAATACCTTTCTCTCTCACATGGGCAGAAATGTCCTAAGCCGAGGGTTAAATCAAGGTCTTATTTTAGTTTTTATAGAAAAAAAATAAATTTGAGTGAAATTAGTAGAAAGTATAATTCAAAAAACATGAAAGAAAATAAACTCCATCCTCCATCGTTTGCTGATCCACAGTCACTGCCGTCACTTTGAATCTTCTTTGACACTGTAAACAAGCCAACTTAATAAAAACAAAATCTGATTACAGGAAATGTAGATTGAGGTCATCTCCTAAATCTAAGCAGAAGTTCTGTGACCCACGGCTGGTCTGTCAAATTAATTTCTCTCCAAAGTCAGCTTTTGGACAGCAGAAGCACAGGGATAAAAATAGACCGTTTGTGTTGTTGTTAGTTTGGGAAAGAAATGATGGAGAAACTGCTGGAATAAAGGTAATTTGGAAGTAAGGGGGCGTGTCTTTATGTATTTTTGTTTTATTGATAAGAAGAAGTTTTGTTTTATGATTTTAGCTCCTTTTTTGTTCACTAATACTTGTGACTTAAATTTATATTATCTAAATATTTATCGGGTGATACATCCCAGTGTCATCTCTCATTTTCTCTCTGCTGCCAACAGCTGAAAGTTATTTGAATATCTACCTGCTGCACTGGATGGGAACTAAAGTCTTTGGTCGCCTCGTGACTTTGCCAGCACCTGGTTACATTTATTGTCTTATCCAAGAAAGTATCTGCATGTCTACCTGCTGTAGTGTTCATGGTGCTTGATTAAAACTAAAACATCAGCTCTTGGACAAATTATTTTAAAGAGAAGTTGGAAATTATATTGTATGTTTGCATTTGCGTCCCGACACTTTAGCTGTTCAGAAGCATCAGTGGGAGATGAGTAATGACTTTGGCGCATAAACCAGCCTTCTGCTCGCAGAGACCCCCTCAGTGCCTCAGTGTTTACCAGCTAAAGAGCTCGGCTACACCCTCCTCCCCTCTTCTGTGTCTTACCCCGCTTCCAAATGATCTCACCGCCTTTCAGCATTCATTGTTAGCGAGGGGAAGTCACCGGCTTGTGCCGTGGAGTTGAAATGGACGCGTTGCCTTTGTTCAGCTGTTGATTGTTTTTGGGGGAGGGGGCAGGTTTTCTCTTGAGAGTTTCTCTTGATCTGCATTTAGACTTTGCCTCAGAGGGGATTTCTAATGGTCACTTTCGAAGCAGGTGTGTTTGCTGTTGATGAGCCCTGTAGCTTCACTCCTCCGAACACACTCCCAGAGGGCTCTTTGGCCTTGGGGGGGATTTGGCGCAGCCCCAAGGTTTACTTCAGCCCTTATGTTTATTTTAGCCTGTTCCTGTGCCAGTTAGCTGTATTTATAAAGCCTATACACTATCAGATAGAAAGAAGGAGGTTTGTTATTTGAGATAAAACTTTTTCTTTTTTTAAATTTTGGGATGTGATTGTCTTTTCGAACTAATGAAAAGGTCAGCCGGCTGCTGTGAAGAGGCTGGGAGTTGATGCTGATGCTCTCGACTCTTCTAACTTTTAATTTCAATAGAGAATCATTCCTGTTTATGTCTGCTTGGGTCATTAGAAGTGTGGCCATTGTTTTTGGTAGTGCTAAGAGCTTTGTTAACAAAGGTTATGTTTATGATCAGGAGACATAAAAACTTGTTGGGAAGCAGGAAAATTATGATCCAAAGCTTGTTACCTCATGGTATGCCTTTCTCAGTTAGAATGTTATGGTTGTTTTATAAACTAATTAGCATTAGTGATGTTTGCTATGAAATTAGACTAGTTGCAGAGTCTAAAAACACAGAATCCCTTTAGAAAATGTTTAATACTGATCACACTTGAAATCCACAGATTTAATTAGACAAATAAACATTTATTGTATATTTTCAGAGCTATATGAAACCTTTAATTGAATCGTGTTTTAAATGTTGCTGAAATGTTTGGGCTATGTATAATGTTGAAAACATACACAGTGTGAGATGAGTAAAGATAGCAGCTTTGAAATGTCTGTTTGAGTATTTATGCACATCTAGGGCTGTGCTATATGACCAAAATCTCATATCCCGATATAAGACATCTATCGTCCCGATAACGATATAAATCACAAAAATGTAACATTTTCTGTAAATTCTATGAATCTCGGACAGCTCGTCTTGCGGGAAATGTTTCCAGCTGCGCGTCATGTAGCTGGAGTGTTTTAACCGATGCATGAAGCTATACATTTTTAGACATAAGTTGTAAACGCCGCCGTTTTCTTTGTGAGTATTTATTACACGGCGTGCTGCAGGGAAAAGCCTGTTCTAACGTTTGAGTCAAAGGTTTATTTTTTTAGCACCTGGCGGCTCTTTTTTTACTTCTCATCCGTAAATAATCTGCTCTTTCACGTGATTCAGTTTATTTTGAAAAGTCTCAACAGGATCTTGAGCTTTATTGTGAAAGGTTTATGTGGAACATAAACAAGCGGACACGCGATGCTGTTACCGTCGTTGTTGCTAACGACAACGCATAAAAACAGGCGCTTGTCCATCCGTAGTGTGGTTATATAAAATATAAGAGAAAGAGAGAACTTTAAGAAATTAATATAGCCACTACAGTGACCGATGAAAAAATATTGCCGTAAACAGTTTATTTTGCGACACCACGAAACAAACGATAGCGTAAAATGAAACGATAGACTTTTTATATCGTCATCTGATATTTATCGTTATATCGAACAGCTCTATGCACATCCCTAATTAACATGAACACACACAGCTGAGTGCATACATTTGTGTGTGTGTTTTACGTTATTAAATCATGAAAAGCTACACGATCCTTCATGATCAGTCATACTTACCTAGCTGCCATGGCAGGTGCAGGAAGGAGCTAGTCACCTCGTCCTGCTGAAGATAGAATTTAGCACCAATTGTCGCCTCCTTGTTTTTCCTTCACCCTTTGATAGATGACTGTGCATGTAAGTATATCTGGTCCACATGTAGTTAAGGCAGTGCAAGAGTCTGTGCTGCCTTTTTAATAGAAAATACGTGAACTTTCCTGAATTGACTGTGTAATCAATAAAAACTTTTCTCATTTGGTTTACTTTTTTAAAAATTAGAATCCTGGTGATTTTCCTTTTTGGATGGAGTCATGCAGGAGTAACCCTTAAAGTCACTCAAGGTGTTTGTGCCTAATCCTGATGCAGTCAGAAGCTCTTCTCCATCTATATTTACAGATTAAATAAAGTTTTACTCAAAGAAAATCTTGAAACTCTGCAGCCTTCTTGGTAATAGCCGTGAGAGAGCCTTTACTTTCAGCTTGGGTCATTTTGTCAGTGGTAATAAGTTTATAATCTAAGTTTATGTTTTGGATCAGGGTAGAAGATAACCTCAAAATCTGTCATGGAAACAAAAACAAACACCAGAGTTTTTTGGAAGCAGGAAGACAGGGACTCAAAATGGTTGAAAACATCCATCACGAATGCTGGTTTGACCTCCTTATTTAAAAGTACAAGTTTAAAAACTACCCAGCAACTAAAAACTGTTAAAAGTCTTTGACCAAAGTGCCTCCTTGGGTATTCTTGGCCAGCAGGAATCCTTAAAAACGACCCTTAGCAGCTGGACAAGCCTCTTTTGTTTCAGCCCTCTGTAAATCTACTAGGATTTTGCTTTGGTACATTCGTGCGGTAAGATTACCATTTAATGTGAGGGCTGAGCCGACTCCTGTACTGGAACACCGGGCAACAGTCAGGCCAAAGGAAGCCAAGGAAAAAAACCCACTGTGTTTAATATAAACCAGTTTGTTTGAGCATTAAAACAAGTCTAAAACAAGGATTATGTGGCTTAATTTTCCTTTTCCTTCCTTCTGGAAACGTATCCTCCCTGCCTCGTGACTCTGTCCTGACACTTTTACTCGCCTCACATTCCTCCAGCCCACTTTGCATTCATGGTCATTCACAGCCAGGACGGTGTAGGTGAATGTAGAGTGTGGAGGAGGCTGTTTCTAGATGCCAGACATTTCCTGTGGACCCTTCTGTAGTTGTGTCATTTATATTGTTGTCAGTGTAACTGATTCAGAGCAGTGTTCGAGGAATATTATTCAGCTCAGATGCTCCAGATTATATTTACAATTATATCAGTTCTTTCTTAAAATGATAGCAGCATCATCATCACTGTCTGTTACTTGTAGACAGCCACTTCACTTTGAATATGTTTTAATCACTGCAAAGATTTTCTTGTAAAACAAAGGATGACCTAGCAAAAAACGTTTGGGAGCCACTGGGTTAGGGTATGTTCATGCTTTGGAAAATGTGATTGAGAGCATACATTTTGGACTTTTAACTGTATTTTCATAAGCTTTACAGCTTTTTTACAGAGAGAGAAATATATGGTACATGTTCTGTGCATTAGCCACCTTGTCCTGCTTTGTGATCAAAGTGGGCTAAACAATGAAAGAAAGCCGTGTTAAAGGGAGGATGATCTTTAAAAGAGAAGAGCTAAAATGGCTTATTTCAGACAGGAAGGTCCAGCATGAGATGATCAAGGATTATTATGAATGTCGACTCAGAGAAATAAGCAGAATAGGTTCTGTTTAAACTATAAAATCTGTATGCCATATTAATAAGCATCAAGTTATTTCCCAGAATTGACTATGCCTGAACATCGTGACACATCAGGATAAAAGAAATAATTTGTATAATTCACTTTGAACATCTTGTAGTTTTCAGTGGAAACACTAAGAGACTAAATTTGCATCGCTATGTTCAGGAGAGCTGCCGGTAAATTAAAAATAACCAAAACCCCTTCCTCTGCTGTAATGACTGTGACGTAGTTTGTTTAGTTTTGTTTTTAACCACAGTGGGTAAATTGGATTCTATAAATAAAAGTAATCAGTGCTTCTGGTTCAGTGTGATTTCTATAATTAACATCTAACTGTGACCCTGCTTTGTCTGGCGTGTCATTAATTGTTTATAGCAGGGATTTTAAAACGCGGTGTGGTGTTGATTTTATTGATGAAACACTGAGTCAGGCTGAAGGAATGCGAGGAAAAGATAAATGTAAGTGAAACGAAAAGGGCTGCTTCTGGATTTATGAGATTTTATGAGAAACCCCCCACTGAATGTCTTATCAGTGCTTTTGAGCTGTTACATCAGTAAACGATGCTGATTAAGTCAAACTGCAACTGAACCTGATTTGAAATAAACTTTTTTTCTCATTTTATTTACAAGGAGAGTGATCGAGCCCAAATGTTCAAACTGTAAAACTGTTTTCAGTTTAAGAGGAAAACTGAAAACGCTGTCACCTGCTTCATGGGTCTCGTAGGAAAACACCCCAGTTTTCAGACTGAAGACTAAATCTCTTATGGCAAAAGCAGAGTCACCTCTAGATTTAAGCCTCAGTTTTAAAACATGCTGAGCTCCGAGATGGTTCACAAGGTGTTCAACATATCAGCTGTGCAGCTGAGACCCAGACGAGTCACTGAGACGAGCATTTCTGTCCGTTTTCACTGGAGAAACCTTCAAATGAACTTTAAGATTTCATTTTCACCGACATTTTGAGTCTAGATTCAGCTTCTAGTCATGTTGAAATAGACAGTGGTGTTTCACACTTGGTAGTTTCCTCTGTTGAAGCCATTTGGAGATGGCATTGAACTCCCCTTTTTAGAGCATCAGCCTCTCACTTATTTTTCTACTAGCACGGACTGTTTGGTTTGCACGGCAACACTTACGGGAACATGAATAGGAGCATTATTCTGGGAATCGATTCGCCCGATAGAGCGAGGAGCTGCCCTTGAGCGCTGCATTTTTCGGGCCGGAGGTGATGGTGGCGCGGCCTCTGCGGTTTGGCTGATAAGAGCCGCTCCTGCTGTTGAGCCTCTCAGCTGCAGCTGTGCCTCGGCCATTATATCCAGCAGGATTTACAGCAGTCCAGGGGTTTGTCTCCTCTCTTTATCTGTCACATACACCCTCCCTCAGCTGTCAGGGTCTCTTCAGGGTTACTGAAGGTCACCTTCTGTGTACAGGACTCTTGTTTATTGGGCAGAGGTTAGATATCCCAATTAAAGCCAGTTTGATTTGAGTCTTTTTTCTGCGTTTATGAAAACATTGTTGGTTATCAAGTGTGTGAAATGGCATCGCCTTCTGTCCATAATCTGTTTGTTAGTAGGCTGGTTCTGACATAACACTAAATGATTGGGCTGCAGCTCACGGTTATGCTCATTGTTTTTTGGCCATTAACTGTTACTGTTTCACTCCATACACGTAAAATAGTGAAAAATATCACAGTTTCTCCCAATTTAGTCTTTGTATTATTACTCAGAGAATGTTAGCTGTTTGTTGACATTTAATTACAGCTCCAAACGGTGCTGAGCGTCTCTCAGCCCCGAGCTGAGATGCTGGAAATGGACTTGAATGACTAATTCTCTGAGGATCCACGATAAGTGGCCGTGACAGATGACTGTGGCACTGCATGCCATTCCTCCATAGTGATTCACACCGCCGTAGCTCTTCCTGTTAGGTTTTAATATGTTCATCTTTCTTGGCCCCTCAAACAGCTAATGTTTATTTTACAGTGGTGTTTCCCCACTCACAGACAGTCCAGGTATATTTGGTTGTTCAATTTAGCATTTTAGAAAAATTATCCAACCGTGATCAAGTTTCTAGAAAACTAGAAAAAAGTGCTTCTTGCTCTTATTTTGAAAATGAACTCATCTAATTATGTTCTCATCTTTATTGCTTGGGAGCTGATCTTTGCTTACATGTTTAAGTCATCCTCCAAAGGTCCATTTAGGTCAATTAAATTCAAGAGGCAGACATCCTTATTGCTGATATCTCTAAAACTGGGCAAGCTAGATGGGGAAACAGCACTGCAGGCCAGCTGAAGAACTATCCCAGTGCATGTTGCATTGTAGGCAGCTAAGCTAGAGTTTGGTGTTTTCAAGGAAATTAGTGTTAAAGATCTAATTTTACTCATAAGCCGTCAGAGGTAACACTTTTGTTTCTGTTGTGTAACCACGAGCGGTGCTGATGAGGCATCAGGTGAAGTGGAATTCGTATCCTTACTTTATGATGATCCCCGTCAGCATCACAGTTCATGGTTTGTTTCATCTTCGTTTTTCATGTTGAGGAGAAAACAACAACAAACTGTTGTGGGTGGTGACCTGCAGCGGCCCACAGAGCCCTCATTCAGGCAACAAGCAGCTTGTGTTAATTCCCCGTTTGGGTAAATGCAGGCTGCAGCCTGTATTGTCGACCCAGTTATCCAGCAAGCTCTGTTTGGTAACAAGCTATTGTTTGTTTGTGCACGCACATGATTCACGAAGTATGACTCAGAGAGAGGGACCGAGCAGAAAGGAGAGGGCCAGGTCACACAGATGGTCATAATTAAAGGGTTTAGTCCCAGAATTAGATGCCGGACATTTTTAACTCCACGTTCTGCACGGTAAAGATGGCTGCTCCTCTCAGCCTTCAGCTCCCTCTAATCTGGTCCCTTAAACACTTATTTGAAGCGCTTGTTCCAGCATGAAGAAACCGCCGTGGATCCTGGGACAAAATTTCACCCAAACGAAGTCGACAGTTGGAGTAAAAATGTTTTGTTTTCCTTGTCTGCCTCTCAGAGCTCGACGCAGGAGATCGGCGAGGAGGCCGAGGAGGACGCCATCTTCACCATCACACTGAGGAAGGTGCAGCTTCACCAGTCGGCCAGCAAAGGGCAGCGATGGCTGGGCGTGGACACGGACTCCGCCCTGAGCCTCTACGAAACCTGCAAGGTGCGGACCATCAAGGCCGGCACTCTGGAGAGGCTGGTGGAGTACATGGTGTCGGCGTTCAAGGGCAAAGACTCCACCTACGTCACCATCTTCCTCTGTACCTACCGATCCTTCGCCACCACCAAGCAGGTGCTCGATCTCCTGCTCAACAGGTACGGTGACACCAGACGACACACCGGGTGGAAAAGCAGATTTGTGCTTTTTCCAGACTTTTCTGATTTAAATTCTTAATCAGAAATGAATGTGAATACATTGAGGTAGAAGTTGTGTTTACGTACAAATTTTAGACACTTTACTTGAATATTTTTGTTTTGTGACACATAATCATGCTCAGATCCATTATTATAAAACAAACAGAGAAAAAAATTCAGTATATCAGAAGATTAAAATAGCAGATTTACTTAGAAATAAATTCTCCAAATTACAAGAAACAAGGGAATATTTCTTAAGATTATAAAGGACCAAAAGTGCCAAAATGATCACACTGTAAATGAACCCCATCATGCCTACACACTGTATACAGAGGACTGACGTAACATTAATTAACAGACTTATAAATTACTAGAATTTCTCTCAAAAAAGCTGAACCTGGTACCCCGAGTGATATCATGGTTAATTCAGCTGTTCAATGCAAAATTATCCAAAAGGCACCAACAGCACACACAGCTGAATATTTCAGTTAAGTGAGTCGAATTAACAGAGATAAGGCCCGGGACAACCGCCTGCGCCTGGACACCTGTCAATCAAAAGGACCACACCCCTGAAAAGCCAATAAAACAAAATATGTCCACCCAGCAGTTGTGATGAAGGGAAAAACCGCACATACACAGCAGATTTGTAGTAAATGTGTTCGTTTGTGCTGTGAAGTTGTATTTTTTTAAACGGCCATCGTGCACTTAGTGGATGGACCCTGCGCAGTGGTCAGAGGTCTACAACTACGACTAGTTTTACTACTCCTGTGCTTTTGCTACAATTGTTGTACTGCAAAGCAAAATGTAGTAAAAAATAAATATGATACAATAATAAAACTGCAATAAAAAATAAAAAGATGCCGATGACAGTAAGGCTCAATGAGTTTAGCAGTATCACCGTATGTGACCCACATGCCGAAGGCTACTGCAGGGGCGTGGGTTCAAGTTTGCCTCAGGACATTTTCTGAGTGTTTCATGTTTTTCTGTTCAGAATAATTTTAAATATTGCTCAGTATTACAAAACACTGTTACTAATGCCCCTGTGCTTTTAAAATGTTTAGCTTATTAGGGACAACAACAAAAGAGAGAGAGAGAGCCATCAAACCTTGACATGAAAACTCAGACTGAAGCTTCTTTCTTTTTTGGTTGTTTTGTTCATTAGTTTGGTTCATAAAATGAAACTGGTGTTTTTTTTCTTTCTGTTTTTAGGTATGCCAAGCTCCAAAATGTGCCTGCAGCCACAGCACACAGAGTCTCCCAGGACGACTGCACAGAGCTGAGAAAGTAAGCGTGCTGCGACCTTCAGTGTCGAGCTTCCAACATTAATCACAGAGTACATTCACAGCACCGAGCCTCAACCCCCCTCCTCCCCGGCTTAAAGGGATCCTTTTCTTCCCCGTGGCTTGATACCTGTCAGACTGAGGGGGCTGTTTGGGTTCAGGCAGCCCTAAAAATGTAATAAATCACAGAAAAATAAACAACTTATTCATTTTCTTATTCTCTTTTAAAAGAGCTTTAGTTAAATCCTTAAAGTCAAGACAGTGTTTTCTGAGAAATGCTCCCATTGACTTCAGGTAGCTGTTGTTTTAAACTTCATGGAAACATTGTGCAGTTTTAATTTTTTTCTAAATAAATGAGATATCTTCAGATACTCAAATCCGCGCACTGGGAACATGATTTCATGAGTAAAAACCACCTCCTCCATCTTGTAGCCATGTAGTGACCCTGAATGCATTTTATGATAATGCATTATGCATTATTTGCGTCATCCTTATATCCTGAATGAAGGCTGTATTACTCAAAGGTCCCATTGTTTCAAATCTAAGCCAAAATAAAGCTGTATTAAACTAAGTGGAGGGTCATTCATGTTAATGACATCGAGCTTTAAGCAGTAGAGGCTCTTTTAGGGTTTCAAGATGGCTCATTAATTCAGTAAAACAGGGCTTTTTTTTTTTATACTCTTGTGTAACAGAAACCATATTTGTTTAGATTTAGTTTGAATCACAAGAATGGAAATAACAAAGGATAGAAAAACAACCTGACCATAAGAGTCACCAGTTCAGATAAACACTAACATACTGTAGTAGATAATTCTCTCAAGCGCACCTTAAAATTGAAAATGTGAGAATGTCTTTCTATAAATTTTGTTTTTCTACTTTCATATTGTTGCTTTGTGGGTTTCCTAAGGAGGCTCTTTTCTTATATTTTATTTCCTGTGTGTTTCAGCACTGTTTCGTCCATCCTGGGCGCGTGGCTGGACCAGTACTCTGAGGACTTCTGGAGCCCTCCCAACTACGAGTGTCTACATCAGCTCCTCGCTTACCTTCACCTCCACTTCCCTGGCTCGGACCTGGAGCGCCGTGCCCGCAACCTGCTGGCCCACTTCCACCGAAGACAGCAGTGTGAGCCTGATCCTGATGGTATGAAGGCAGGACAAGAGAGGGACACCAGAGCAGGCAGGGACTCCTTTAACATATCAGAATGGTGGTCCCACAGTAATAAAAACCTGAAGTGTTAGAATAAACCAGTTGAAGGCTGTGCACATTTCAGGTGGCTCTAGATGTTCAGTTTCAGTTCAAACGCTGAGATATTTGTTGCTGTAAAGAACAAAGAAAGTGTTGGCTCAGAAAAAGTGCAGGAGCTGTGTTAAGGTTGAGCTCGGGTGGAGTCAGCTGTGTGAAAAATATATATTTTTTTATTCTCTTTAGGGGAACACATCGGCTGCCCTTTTGCTACGCAGGAAGAGAGCGGCTTTGAGGATGAGCTTCCTGCTTTCAGTTTCCTGTCGTTTGACCCCATCATGGTGGCAGAGCAGTTCACGCTCATGGACGCGGTGAGAATCTTTCCTGTCCCTTTCAGCACAGTTACCTGGTGGTGTTGATTCTTAAGATCGTATCTGCACCGCCTCTCTTTAAATTAGAAATAAGTATCGATTTTAACTCCCCTCTTTCTCTGCGTCCATTCAGGATCTGTTCAAGAAGGTGGTTCCCTACCACTGCCTGGGGGGGATTTGGTCTCAGCGGGATAAGAAAGGTAAGGAGCACCTGGCTCCCACCATCAGAGCCACCGTGGCCCAATTCAACTCTGTCACCAACTGTGTCATCACCACCTGCCTGAGCAACCCGGCACTGAAGCCCAACCAGAGAGCCCGTCTGCTGGAGAGGTGGATAGAAGTTGCCCGGGTGAGACTTCTGGTTTGCTGAGCTCATGTGCTCCTGGGACTGACGGCCGTTTTGGTTTGTTTCTGACTGAACGATTGCTGTTTTCAGGAGTGTCGAATACTAAAGAACTTCTCCTCGTTGCGAGCCATCCTCTCCGCCCTGCAGTGCAACGCAATCCACCGCCTAAAGAGGACCTGGGAGGAAGTGTCACGGTAGGTTTCGTGCCCGCCTGCAGGCTCTGCAGAGTGATTGTTGTGCGCTGACCTCTTTGTCCGCCTACAGGGAAAGTTTCCGAACCTTCCGCGAGCTGTCCGAGATCTTCTCTGACGACAACAATTACTCCCTGAGCCGAGAGCTGCTGGTGAAGGTGAGTCACAGCAACAGATGTAAACATAACACTGAGGGGGTGCACAGTGAAAACGGAGGAGGTGTATTTAGCCGCTGAAGGAAAAGCCATCTTCACAATAATACGCAGACAAATCCGTTTATGAGTTACATAACAGTAACACGTGGCAGCTGAGCAGGCGGCGGGAGGATGCACGGCTAGGTGACCCTTTACTGTCAGTATCCTTCCTCACAACAGCTGCAGCCAAGCTTCCTGCACATCAGAGCACCTTGTTCTGTTACTTTTGGACAACAGGATCCATATACGATGTCCAGGGTGGGCTCTGTGCAGCTGACAGGTTGCTGTCATCATTAGTGCGATATAGTGGGTTTAATGCAGAGACCTGTTGACACCGTCAGAGTGTTTTGCTCGTATTGACGCATTCAGTGGAAGGTCAGCAGGAGCTGATTCATAAATTCAAGATATTTGAGTGAGCAGGAAATGAGATGACAGATCAACAGGCTGCACATGCTTTCCGCTGCTCGTCTTTACTCTTTGACTTTACTACACAAGCTTTGCATGATTCACAGGTCAAAATAATGATTATTTTTCTTGCACTGGGGCTTTGCATTCGTCCTCTGTCTGAAACAAGCTGTTTTAATTCCTCCGCCTTTTACACCAACTCGCTTTTGAGTGGCTGCTGCTTGTAAACAGAAGGTCTGAAGAGCAGTAGGGATGTTTGGCTTTTATCGCACAAGAAACTTAGACTGAAACAGGACTTAGTTGCACTTATGCTGCAGCGCTGTCCTTACAATCAACAAGTTTTTAAGTTGTCACATTCTGACATTTGCACGCTCATAAAGACTGCTCAATTTTTAGGAAAAAGCTCATAATCATTGTAAATAATTGCAATCACCTATTTTTAACCTGAGAAGTTTTCTGATGTAATGCTGAGTTAGTTAACACCCGCGGCGTCCGCTGAGGGAATCCCTGCTGACGTCACAGGGAGGAACCCTTTGGCAGGTGTAGATAACGGCTCCAATATGTGAAAGCAGACCTCAGGGCGTCGCCTCTGTCTATCTGCTCGGGACAGGCCGCGTTGACTCGACTCAGTTGGCTCGAGTTGCACGAAGCTCCGGAGGCCTCCGGGCATTACATCACTCTGAGGAATGCGCAAGGAACGGCAAGGAGGTGGATTTTCTCCCAGTTTTTACTTTGAGGTCGTTTCAGAACAGGTTTTAAAGATCTAATCTGCTGTAACACATAAACGAAGTATATGAAGTTTAAAAAGCTTTTGGAGAAAAACATCCTTGAAGGGAGGTTCCTGGTTAAAAATCGCTAATGACAGGAATGAAATAGTTATAGTGTTTCTAAAGCTTGGAGAATGTGTCAGGTTGGAGTTGAGTTGAGTTAGCTTGTAAGATGTGTGTCATTTCTCATTCCTGGATTGCACGTCCTCGACTCCTCTCCCTGGTCTCAGTTCCTCCCACGAGAGATACGAGCGGAGGAGGCGAAGACGAGGCATGAGGAAGAAGGAGTCGAGGCGGAATGAGACGTCCTCGCTTCAGAGCCTCATTTTAAAGCGATGTCACTGAAGACCACATTTGAAACACCTGCATCTTAAATGTTATAGCTCGACTACAGCTATGTTCAAAGTTGCCTAACATTATATTTTAGAAAAGACCAAAACTGAGCATTTTGATCTGGGTCAGTCAGAATGATTATTTTTCTTTCAGTTTATATATGTTTTATTGTTTAGTGTGTTATCTGTCATTTTGTGGTTTTGGGAAACGCACAACAAAAATTAATCTAACTGTATTACAGGAGAAATGTGTGTATTCAGAAGTCGTTTAAAGGAAGACAATATGGGATAAACTGTGTCTGATGTTGAATTATGTAGCACAGGGATGTTTGTTGTGGGGACGTTTGTTTTTCTGCAGAAGTGAGTGAGCAAAACTCACTTATTGCGCCTTGGTGGAAGGAGGGTTGGGTATTTTTAGTGTTTGGCCTCTATTTTGCACATTTGTGATTTTTAGCATCCAGAAAAACTTATCATGTGTTGTTTATTCTGCAGGAGGGCACCTCCAAGTTTGCAACTTTAGAAATCAACCCTAAACGCGCTCAGAGGAGACACCAGCAGCAGAGAGACCTGGTGAGACCACATGCTATCTGCTTGATGCTTTTCCACCAAAGCACTGCTTCAGGCGCTGAGTCAGCCTCCATTTACTTATTTTTCTTATGCTAACAGGCACATCTGCTGCAACCAGTACTCTATATCAAATCCACTTAAGGAGTACAATCACATTTTGAATGGGGGATTGGCAGCTGCTCTTCAAATTTAGCTTTCTGGAAGTTTTCTTACAAATTTCAACAAGCAGTGATTAGCCTAAACTCCTGCAGATTGCAGGACTACTTACTGATGAAAATCAAATTTTTCCTGCAGCACTGGTTTAAATAACGTTGTTCTAGAGAAATGGTTACTTGCACTCTAAATGCATGTTCATCTCCACGTGTTCCGTAAACAGGGAGTGATGCAGGGGACGATCCCTTACCTGGGGACTTTCTTGACGGACCTGGTGATGATGGACACTGCCATGAAGGATTACACTGAGGTCAGACGTCAGATGGGAGTCGTTACTGTGATGATTTTTGGATTTTAAACCCTCTTCCTGGGTTTGTATTTTTTATTTTCTATCACTGCTAATAATTTCTTTTCTTCTTTTTCAGGGTGGTCTGATTAACTTTGAGAAGAGAAGAAAGGTGAATTATTTCTTTTTGTTTGTTTGAAGTCATCATCAAAAATAATCTGGCGGTCCAAATCTCAAAGTCAAACCCTTTTTTCGGCTCTGCCCTCTTGTTGCAGGAGTTTGAGGTGATCGCTCAGATCAAACTGCTCCAGCTGGCCTCCAACAACTACAATTTCACTCAGGACAGCCACTTCAGGGAGTGGTTCGCCGGCGTGGACAAATACAGCGAGGCAGAGAGGTCAGTCATCACAGGCTCCTCCCTCTGTCTCTGACCCCGGAGGAAAGCAGGAAATCTGGCTGTTATTTTGATGGTGGTTGGATATCTGCAGTCATCCTTTAATTCTGACAGTGAAAAGGGGAATTTAACAAAACTTGGTGCCGTGCTTTAAAAACAACTAATATATATATTTATATATATATATAAACCCTCAAGTTTTGGCAGGAACACATGAAATGTTCACATGTTCCAAGATTTTTAGGAGTTTATGAAATGATTCACAGCACTGGCTGCCAGCATGAAGCGTGGGTTATTCAGTTTGTCCTCAGTTTTGCCGTCAGGATTAAAATATCTGCGTTTTGATGAAAATGGTGAAAATATCATTTCAGAGGAGGCGGTGAGGGGTTTAAAATAATACAAAACCATTAAAAATGACAGAATTATTTATGGAAGCAGTGGTGAAACCCACCAAATTTACACATCTGCAGGTGTAATGACCCAGCTCAGTGTTATCGGTGCTAACCGTGTTATCCTATCTCATCCTTGAGTTTATGTCTTTGAATTCCCATTTTCTCTCTTGCCGTCCTGACTCCCTCCTGTTCCCGCAGCTACAATCTGTCCTGTGAGATCGAGCCTCTGTCAGAGTCGGCGAGCAACACGCTCCGAGGCAAGAAGAACGGAGGAATCATGAAGCGCTGGAGCGAGTAAGTCGCAGCGTTAATACCATTGTTTTAAACTTGACCACCAGTCTTATTTTCATAACCCTCCTGTTACGGTGTCATCTGCAGTCGACAGTTGACGGAGGCCGGTTGCAGCAGTGCCGCAGGCTCTCACTCCAAGTCCTTTGACCACTCGCACTACAGGCCGTACCAAGGAGGAGGGGGGGACAGCGGCGACGCTCTCAGCGTCACCTCTGTCAGCTCGAGCGGATCAGACCTGGAGGATGTGAACGCCAGCTTCCTGTCAGACTCACCGGAGGGACACGAGAGAAAGGTAGAAAAAGCTGCACATAGTATTTTCTGCCACAATGTAAAACATGTGACAGCCACTTTTAAGCAGCTGTTTGTGAGGAGGGAAAAAAACAACAGTGGATCTGCTGGAAACGTTTCCTCATGTTTGAAGTCTTTGCTTTGAGCATAAAACTCGAAAGAAGGACTCAAATGGAGGACAGGGAAGCAGGCTGAATACAAAAGGGCGAGCCTTTATTGGACAATGTTAACTGCTACAAACTACAAGAAAACTTCAGCGGGGAAAACAAAACCGAAATTCAAAACAGGGCAGAAGGAGAGTCAGATAATGAAGGGCAAACACACACAAAACAAAAGTAAATAAAGACAAGGAAACACTTTAGACAATGGAAAAATGTAAACACAAAAAAGAAAATCAGTAAAATCAAAAAAGGGACCAAAACACACCGTAACTGAACAGAAAACCAGGCCTGGGTGGGACCTGTAGTCATTTGTACTGAAATCGTGTGACATTGTGACTACACCAAGGTTTAGCCTTCAAAATCAAGACGATATGAACGCTACGAATTATAAACATGTAGTTTAACGCTGGGTTTGACTTCACTGCTGAAATTCTACAAACATGAGTAAGAGTAGCCCACGCTGCCCCCTGGTGATCACTCACAGTTACAACAAACAGACGTGAGTTCCACAGTGTTATACTTAGAAAAACTCCCAGCGCACAGCCACACTGGGAGCTTAAGTCCTTAAGTCACAGGGATTATTCACAGAGCACATTTGTTCCCACCTAAAGTTCAGTTTATTTGAGCGTGATCTAGGTGTCCTGTGTGGAGAAAAATAATGGCTGTCATCGTGTCAGAGTGGTCTGGGGCCGCGCGATGACTGGTTCTGTTTTGTTTTCCTTTGTCCTCCTCCAGACGTCGACTCCTTCGGTGAAACTAACTGTCTCAGCACTGGGAAGAGAAGCTCCAGCTGCAGATACAACCTCAACGGTAACGGCTGCTATGTTTTTCTGTTCATTTCACACTGAAAACCTGAAATGGCTTGGATGACTGTCTGCAAACCAGACAGGGTGGGGTGGGGTGGGGTACTCGATTTAGAAAGCTGCAAACCTGCTCAGTAATAATTGTCCAATAATAATTCCCCTTATTATTAAGAAGAAAATTAGCTACAGATACCAGAATCGCTTACTGTAGCTGTAAACATGTTCATGTAAAGTTGGAAACTTTAACATGAAGCATTGATGGGGACTGACTTGCTTTTGGAGCCGCAAGTGATCTTTAGAGGAACTGCATGAGGTTTTTATTTCTTCAGTATTGGCTTCATTTTTCAGCCTCTCCCACCAACCTCTCCCTCTGATAACCTTTCAGTTCTGGGAATGTACGTCTCTGTCATCTCTGGACACGTCCGGGATGGGCTCGAGCTCTGGTTCAGCCTCCGGCTCCAGCAGCGCCTCCTCCTCCTCCGTCTCCTCCTCCACCCCGTTGTCGGCCTCGCGCTCACACAAACGCTCGGTGTCGGCTGTGTCGAACTACTCGACTCTGTCGCTGCCGTTGTACAACCAGCAGGTGGACGACTGCTGCATCATCAGGGTCAGCCTGGACGTGGAGAACGGGAACATGTATAAGAGCATCCTGGTGAGGGCAGAAAAACAGCTTTCAGGCTTTTTAAGAGGCAGTGAAGTCGGAGTTTTCTCTGTGTGTAAAGTGATGGTTAATAGTTAGGAACAGATGTTGATGTTCTGTCTGCGATTCAGGTGACGAGTCAGGACAAGACTCCGGCGGTGATCAGGAAGGCCATGATCAAACACAATCTGGAGCGAGAGAAGACCGAGGACTACGAACTGATGCAGAAAATCTCTGAGGACAAAGGTGATCATTTCTTTGTTTCATGTATTCATTATTGGTTTTTAACAGTGAATTTAATATTACGCTGCTTTTATGATACAAGTTCCTGATGCACAGTGAAAACTTCCATAAAAATATGAGAGTAATTAATAGTACACATGTGTTTTGTCTTAGTTGTTGTTAATTTAAAATGAATTTAATGGCCGATGTGTTGACTTGCATATATTTACAGTTTCTCATGTGGTGAAAGATAAAGAATTGATTTTCTTTCATGTCCCCCGAGAATAACACTGCTTAAACTCGTTAATCACCACTTGTTGCTTCTCTCTTTCTGACCTCGTCCTGCAGAGCTCCGGATCCCGGACAACGCCAACGTCTTCTACGCCATGAACTCCACTGCCAACTATGACTTTGTGCTGAAAAAGCGCGGCTTGGCACGGCCCATGCGGGCCAAGAACGTGGCCAGTTCGACGCTGCCTCGCATGAAACAGAAGGGACTGAAAATCGCCAAAGGGATTTTCTGAGGAGACTTCCTCTCTCCTCCTCCTCCTCCTCCTCCACTCACCCTCTTCCTCCTCCTCGATCACCTTCTCTGGCCTCCACTCGTCAGCTTCTGCTCAGGTGCTTGAGTTTTTGTTCAGACAAAAACTGGACACGCAATAGGAGGAACGACCAAGCGCACCTCGGGAAGCAGAGGAGCACCTTAACACTTAACTGTCGCGTCGTCGGGACCCTGAGAGGACGTTAAAAGGAACAAACAAACGAGGCGTGTTGGCTGCTTCAGCCGGCTCATGGAAAAGCATCAGATCTCCCGGTCCTTTTACGTTTCGTTTACAGCTGTTTACATCTTAACATCAGTTGGTCAGATCAGTCGTTTCTGCACCTTCGACAAAAACACTTTTTTTTTTCCTGCTTTTTTTTAAACCATGTTGCAGAGCCTCGTCCCTGTGTGATCACTCTGCGGTCTTCATGCTCGCACCCTCCTGCGTGGAGCAAACACTAACGGACAGAAAGGTGTCTGAATGTGATTCTACTTTTTCAGGGAGCTTTTGTTTCAAGCGCACCGCCGCCACCGCTTTTGCCCCGGTGGTCCCTGATGTCGACAGTGCCTGCAGGACTGCAGCACTTTAAGGTTTCGCTCTCTGCCGCCTCAGCATTTTAACACCAGCGACGCTGACGCGAGCGTGGAGAGATCTGGACTCTATAAACTCCTGAACGCTGCCATGTTACACATACACAAAAATAAAAGGTCACGTGGCCTGAAACAGAGACGTGGTGTCAAAACCAGTGGGCGCAGCCATGAATCACATGCCACTGTTTTCTTTTTATTATTATTATTATTATTATTATTATTATTAATTAATGAATCGTAACCACTACATGGAGAAGGATGCCACAGAGTGGGACAGAAACATGAGCTGAGAACAAGACACAAAAAAACTGAGTGTATATATCGATTAACACCATCTGTGCAGTATATTCTTTTCAAACGGACCACGAGATTTTGTTAACAGACTCGACGCTTTGTTCTTTTCTCTTTGTACATTTGTTTGCATCTCTCTCTTTGATATGGTGCTGCTACTTATCTTTCTGAAGACGTCATAATGAGCTGCACCTCACGTTTTTGTTTTTTCTCTTCCTCCTGACCACCAGCCGCCATGTAGGAACACAGAAACGTCTGAGGGACACGAGGCATTACAGAAATAATAAGTAAAAAGGGCCGCTCTGCCCGGTAGAGTCGATACTCTCTGTTTTAGCTGTGCTTCCAACATGGCGGCTTGGCTTTCATAACCATCAGTTTCCAAATGTGCCATGATGGGCCAGGTGAGCGCTGCGGTATCATCTGTGGTTTTTTACGTGTCTGTGATGGCAGCAGAGTCTTTCCTCTCTGGGCTCTAACTAACAGCACATGTGGGGGGGAAAAAGTAGCTTTGGGTGATTTTTAGGTTCTCTGTTCCTGTTAGCGTACAGAAGAGCTCCTGAATGTTTCGTGCGTAGGCGCCCAGGCGAAAGACTGTGACGCTGCCAGACTGAACACAGGGGAACAAACTCTTCTCTTTATGCTCTCTGTTTCTTTAAAGGTAAAAATCCAACCTTAAACACACTCAGCGCTGGTTTTTTAACAAGCAATTTTTGGTGACTTGCTTCAAATATTTGTGGTTGGTATTTCCTTCATTTCCGCAGGTGCTAAATGACAAAACTGAGTTGTTTCTTACAGCAGAAACACATCTGATCACAGCTAAACCGATGCCAGACTAATGTGGCTTAACCAAGAACATTTGCCAGATCTAATACAAAGCGGTGCAGAGGTGATAAACATAAACTGTATACTAAAGATGGACATACCCACTGTAACGAGCCATCAGTAGCAGGGGGTGAATCAGCTGAGCGACTAAGAGACACCGTCATAGGCTAGGGAATGACAACCACCTCTAATGGGGACCATGGTTTCCAAAGACTTACACAATATTATATGCACTAATACTTGAATCTAACAATTGAGACCATAAACTTAAGAGGAAACTGTTTCCTGAGGTCATAGGTCATGTGAGTAGTGTGGTCATTTTCTGTAATAGAAGTCTATTTGCAGCTGCAGGTGTCGCCCACTGCTGGCCATTAGATACAATAAATGACATCAGAGTATGTCTGTCTTCTTTCACACTGGTGAAAAGAAAACATCAAAATCTGTTGCAAAGCATTCTGGGAAGTGGAGGAAATGGGAAATTAAAAAAAAAAAAAGATTAAGTCATCGGAAACACGCTAAAATCTGAGGTTGGACTTTTTCCTGATGTGTTATTAATATCGCCACAACAACAAATCATCTGGCCTGTGCTGCGACCATGTTTTGCCTTTTTTGTTTGTTTTTTCATCTGCATGAAGGTCACGTACAAACGATCAAATGAATGAAACGCCTGTTAAAAAAGAAAAGAGTGATAGCAATATGGTGGTGATGATGAGCTGGAGGCACGGCGTCCGGCTGTCGTGGGTGTTGTTTGTTACCGCTGTGGCGTGAAATCCTTCGCTGTTGAACACTGTGACCTTCGACCCTTTCACTCTGCCCTCTCTGCCTGTTGATCGGCGCGTCCTGTCGAGCACTGTGAACCCAAACGTCTCATTCCCTTCTAATGATGTCTTAGTGAACATCCGCCCTTTGCTCATCTCTCAGGCGAGCAGCAAAGGCGGCAGGCTTGATCCTACATGTGCCAAAAAAACAAAACAAAACATGTAAAGACAGAAAAAGGTTGAACAGACGGGTCCTCTGCCTTTTCAGTTTGTTTGTTTACTGTTGTTTTCTAGAAGAAAAAAAGGGGAGAACACTATGGGAAAAAAAAAAAAAATGTGTTGACCCATTTCCCTGTGGAGACTGTTGTCCGAGAAACTTGAAGCAGACGTGTTTGTCAGGCGCTGACGTAAAAACTGCACTTTCATGAAAATGTTTTTCATGTTTTAAAATCTTTGTTTGGCATGTCTGAATCTTTTTTTCCAACCAAACATCACAGGCTGGATTACACGACGTGTCACACCAGACTTTGAGATCTTATGACCAATTTCTAGTAATGAAAACAGCTACAAAACTGGCATTTCTATGCGGGTGAAATTGCCCCAAGTGGCCAATAAAGGAACTGCAGTTTTGCCACTTTTCTTTCATCTAAGCAGTTTGTAACTTGCAGAGGACCCGCTTACACTTTATTAGTGAGCTGACCTGACCTCAAGTTTGAAGTCTTACCCTCTTTAGCCTCAACTTCCTAGAGGAAAATAGTACACACAGCTTCTTCTAAAACCAAAACTAGCAACATATATTTGAATATTTCACTCGTAGACTGCGTCTGATGGCATTTTCATGTGTTCCATGGCCTCAACTCAGCATAGTCACAGCAGCATCTGTTCTTTTTTACCTCATGCTGTTGGGATTTTTATCCATTCTTTTCTGGTTATCTATCAGGGTCGCTGGAGCCTATCGCAGCTAACATAGAGGGGGAGACGGGGTACACCCTGGGCTGGTCGCCAGTTTGTCGGCTAACAGATGGATAATCATTGACGCTCACAGTTGCACCTGCAGCCAATTTAGAGACACCAATTAACTGAACATGCAAACAGTGGGAGAAAGCCAGAGTACCCGTAGAGAGCCCACGAAGGCACAGGGTCTGGCCGGTCAGTGGATTCAAACCCAGGACGTTGTTGCTGTGAGGCAATGGTGCTAACCAACATATTGTTGTGATATCATCCAAGCCAATCAGTGCAGCATGCAGCCTTCTCCCTTCCTCTTTACACAACAGGACCTTGAAAATTTCATGCTATTTCTGTGAAAAATAGTTTTGTCTCCTACATGTCAGTAATTGATTACATAAATATAAATGAGAGAACAAATCTGACAAAAACAATCATTTTTATAAACAATAAGGCTGTGTTATAATCACTATTTGTCTTACTGTCAACATCTATCACTGAAAAGATCAAAACGTCCAAGCGTTAGTCTGCTTCTGAACCATTTCCCCCTTCACATAAATCCACATTCGGCTGACAATAAGCAAAACAGAACATCCCCAGCCTTAGAGTTTCACTTTTCCAAACGTGACCTGAATGCAGCATCAGTTCCTTCTCTGTACTGTTTGGTTGGAACGAAACTTTCACACTTTGAGTCCTGTTTTTTCTGGATGTTTGGAGTAATCGGAAAGCAGGTTTTCTGCAGCAGCTCCATCTCTTTGTGTAAGTGCGCGGACCTTTGTGTCAAATTTCCTGACCCTGCGAGCATTTCTGTGCTGGTGAGGTTGACGTGATGGACCAGTCTGTTTCGTTGTAGCCCGTGCTGACAGTGACATACCTTTTTGTGATTTGACCTGATTCTGTGCGAGTTTGAACAAAAAAAAGAAAAAAGGCTGCGTTTACAAGGAGAAAAAATACAACAAACTGGAAACCAGCTTTTGTGTGTGTGTGTGTGTGTGTGTGTGTGTGTGTGTGTGTGTGTGTGTGTGTGTGTGTGTGTGTGTGTGTGTGTGTGTGTGTGTGTGTGTGTGTGTGTGTGTGTGTGTGTGTGTGTGTGTGTGTGTGTGTGTGTGTGTGTGTGTGTGTGTGTGTGTATTTTAATTCTTTTATTTTGTTCCCTGAACTGTGCTCGGGTGCCATTTCCCATTTTAACAAAAAGATTTCAGAACTTTTTCTAACTGCTTCTTTGTTTTACTTTCCCCAAGAACACAAAACCTGTGTAGAAAACAGAAACTGTCCTTGATTGTCTTTGTTTATTTATTAATTTGTATATAAAGATTTTGTTTTGCATTGTACATTCTCTCCTTTCTTGGTTATAGATTAATATATTCATGTATATATGAATAAACATTAAGTTTATAAAAGTAAAAGGACTTTCTGTGTCTCTTTTGTGCTTATTTTTAAGGAGAACCTCTATAAACTTTCATGATTTCTGTGGTTTGTTTTTTTTTTAAAACAGTACATCCGATTTTTAGGTATCGGAACATAAAACTGATCTGGCCCTTACTGGGTATTAAACTTGAGGTAAACAGAGCTTTTGATGACCAACATATTACATCATGTCAAATTCTATTTAACAATAATGAAGCCAAAATCTAGAAGCACTGTGTGGAAAAACTTCAGTAACTTGTAGAACCACCTGTAGCAGCGATAACTTTAAGACCTTATCTCCTAAATGACTATCCATCTCTCACATTGTGAAGGAATTTTGGCCCGCTCTTTTTTTATAACTTTCTTAAGTTCCCACCACAGCATTTCAGTCAGGTTGAGGTGTGGCCTGAGCCATTGCCACCCCTTGATTCTTTCCTTTTTCAGCCATTGTGTTGTAAATTTGCTGCTGTGCAAAGATGGCATTTCATACAGAGGAGTTAATGGTTGACTCAAAGACTGTAAGGGGCCCTGGGCCCGTGGTAGCAAAACTAGCCTAAGTCATTAGCCCTCCACCACCATGCTGACAGCTAGTATGAGGTGTTTGTGTCCTCTTTGATGAGACGCACCTGAGTGCTTTCTACATGTGTCATCTCAAACTGGAAATCATAGACTGATGTCATAAAGCTGTTTAACACACTCAAAAATGCTAAACATGAACTCCTGTGTAAGATACAGGAGGTATGATTATTACCATGGTCATATTTAGGGTCTTCCTTTGTAAAATGTAGCATTTTCATAGCATGTCAATGGAAAATTATTATTTCATTTATTTTAGTGTTTTTTGGGATGATTTTCGATGCGGTGACACCTAAACAGAGCTGTTTAAATTGTCTCACTAAACATAAAAAAATTCAAATAGGCTGCTCGACGCGTATGTTCTCCGTCATCTAACTGGGACAGAACGAGCTCGTCGTCACGTGCGCCTGCGCAGTGGCACAGAGCTTTGTTATTTCAGTATGGCGCTGAGCAAAACGTTTGGACAAAAACCGGTAAAATTTCAGCTCGAGGAGGATGGAGACTATTACATGATCGGATCGGAGGTCAGTATTTAACGTATTCGACAGTCTGTTGTTGTAAATATATACGTGTTTGAACGGATAATGCCTCGTTTAATCTGGTGACCAATCCGTTAGCTTATCTTAGCCTAGCATAGTTTAGCTAACGACGCCAGTAGCGCTGAAGCTCATTCATTGATTTCAGATCTGTTGCTAAATAATTTTAGAACCTTACCACCGGGGAAGAAAGTCCACCTATGTTCTGGTGTTTCAGATTGACATTTAACTTGAAAACTTGCACCCGGATGTTTGCTCGGTTTCTGCTCCCGAACTGCTAGTAATCAGCTGGGTAGTTAGCGGTGTTTAATATAACAAAAGAGATAATTTTACTCGATTTGTGTCGTTTCTGGGTCTGTAATTCAAGATGGTGTATCACCTGACACTTCACAGTGTTCTTACGGGTTTCTTGGTCTGTTCGGAGTTACGTAGCTTAAATGAACGTCGCACCGTTGTAAAATTGTAGGGCTCATTGTTGGCAGGGCAGGTGTTTTCCAGTACTTTTCCTACATCCTACCTTTCCAGCTTTTAGCTAGAAACATCTTCATGAACAGTTGCAAGTTTGTTCTGGAAGCTTAAGATTTTTCTGCATTCATGAAACAAGGCCTTTAAAAACGTGTCTTTAACATGCACATTGTAGGCTGGAAAAAAAGCAGCTGTTGATAATGCATATTTGTTTTCCTGGCACAAATGGAGGGTAGAAATGACAAAAAAATATCCAGAGAAATGGTGTAACTACTAATTGTCAGTCAATCAATAGTCCTGATTGAATTTAATATTTACATATTTAGGGATCATGACAGTTTGGTGACTAAAATGACAGAATGGGGCTGTCATTTCATTTAATGATTGCATTTCACAATGAGAATCAGAGACTTTATTAATCCCAGAGGGAAATTGAGTTGTCCATATGTCTGTTAGCAGCAGGAAGGAATGACCTCCTGTAGCGTTCCCTCAGACAGCGAGGTTGAAGGAATCTGTTGCTGAGAAAAAATTGTGTTTATCAAACGAATACTGTCTCTGTTATGTCTCAAAAGGTTGATTCTGTTCATCTGGACGTAGTGTTTTTAGTTGGAGAAATGTTTTGTCACTCATCCAAGTGACTTCTTCAGTCTCAGCTGACTGCAGGTTTCCCCAAACGTATAAACAGCACATTTGCACAATAGCCCACTGAATGACCAATGGGCTGTGAGGTGAGTGACGAAATGTTTCTCCCACTGAAAACGCTACGTCCAGTTGAACAGAATCAACCTTTTGGGATTTACTGGATGATTGAGCATGCATCAAGACAGTCTCTGTTATCTATTCCTTTGTTAGCCATTAACCAACATATTGTTGGTTAATTTAACAATGGTTTTAAATTATTTGAATGCAAAACGTGTATTAGTTGTCAATACCTTATATCACCATATTGCTGCCTTCCTGTGTTTTACACTTCCTTTTAGGTTCTGGCACACAGAAATGAGCCAATTCCTGTTTATAAATTAAAAAAAATAAAAATAAAAACATCTGTAGAAATAGGAAGCATGCCATTACAAATCCCAATAACATACATATACACCCCAGTGTTATGCAGAGTGAGAGAGCATCATTATTTCTACCTGTGGTTTCTGGTTGGAGAATAAATCGAAACAGTCCATTTCCTGCTGCTATATTTACTTTTGCACTGTTCAGCAATAATGAGACCTGAATCTCTTTTGGTTTGGCGTTACTCTGGCATATGAGCAACCCGATATAAGGGCAGGGCATAATATATTCCCCATAAAAAGTATAAAATATACAAAATGCACTAC
The DNA here is from genome assembly GCF_964374335.1 of Astatotilapia calliptera. Classification (NCBI taxonomy): domain Eukaryota; kingdom Metazoa; phylum Chordata; class Actinopteri; order Cichliformes; family Cichlidae; genus Astatotilapia; species Astatotilapia calliptera. Next base: position 35,435,607 of record NC_137433.1, on the reverse strand, counting down.
AATACAAAAAAACTTCTTTTTTTTTATAGTAAGAAATTACCTAAATGTGAAAACTTGTTATTGAGATTCTCTTCATGATCGCCTTGTCCATGTCTTTGTTTGTCCAGGTGGGAAACTACCTTCGCATGTTTAGAGGCTCCTTGTATAAAAGGTACCCGTCATTATGGAGAAAACTGGCGTCGGTAGAAGAACGAAAGAAAATCGTGGAGTCATCACACGGTCAGTAGAGAAAAGCTCGGTCTCCTCTGAGGGTCTTTCCAGATTTATACAGAAATTGCTTGCAGTCCAGCAGGGGGCACTGAAGAGGTAGAACACAAAGAGTCTGAGTCAACCAAGCTGAACTTCTGCTTACATTTTATTTTTTTCTCACAGCACTCATAATTTGTCTAAACTGAAATAAAGTGACACTTATGTCATTTAATCTTTCTTGCATTGAATGTGATTTTGCCCACAAAAGGATTTGTGACAGGACCAGTACCTTGATGGTGACAGTTTTCCAACAATAACTCATTTAAATGTCAGAAGTGTTCATGTTCATCTGTTTGCTTTTGCAGAATTACAGATTGTAATCTTTTTTTATTTACAGATGTGGTGAAGGTTATGTAATCTGACACATTGTTTTATTTGTTCCGCTCAATCTCACCTTCAGTTCATTGGCTGCTGCTTCTTTGTTGATTTGAACGACCTCTTTCTTCTCATTCAGACCATGGCTACACTCAGCTGGCCACCAGCGTGACCCTGCTGAAGGCTTCTGAGGTCGAGGAGATTCTTGAAGGAAATGACGAAAAGTACAAAGCGGTTTCTATCAGCACTGAGCCTCCCGCCTACCTCAGGTACCCCCATTACTTATAAAATTTACAAAACAGGACAACATCCCCTACTGTGTGTCATTATAATTTTAGTTATTTATTTGTTAGAGATGAGAGATCTGTTTTCAGTCACGTAGATAATAACACAAAAATATAGATTATGTTTTGGGTGAATCGTGTGGACGTAAATACATAAATGTGTAAATAACACCTTAATATCTATTAAGGAAACAACAAACAATTGCATTAAAAGAGGAGAGGAGAGCGGTCCAGTTCAGAGACTACCCTTACAAACAGGAGGAGAAACTATCCGGAGAGACCGAGAACACTGGCTGTAAACATGCTAGCTTATTCTTTTAACATGATAATCCTTTGACTGACTCACTTTTGAAGCCATCCTAAAGTGGCTGTTAGAGGAAGTGCTGGCACTTCTGTCATATTAGCTTTTTCACTGGTTTTTGCTGCGTTTTTATAAAGATGTGCTGCACCAGGTATGCTGATCCACTTGTGAAGCTGTGCTCTTACAGAGTTTCATACACCTCCTCCTGCCTCAACCCTGCAGATAAGAAAATCTAGTCAACAAGGAGCTAGAGCTGTCATTTGTTTTGTCTGCTAAAAGGCCTCAAGGACAGTCGAGTCCTAAAGCTCCATTTAGGCTAACCCTTTCCAGGCCTCCCGGATAGGAGTCAATTCCAGAGACTCCATTAAATACATAACATCGCACTTTATTTACTTTAGATCCTAATCTCTCTGTGTTTGTCTCCCGCCAGGGAACAGAAGGCAAAGAGGAACAGTCAGTGGGTTCCCACGCTGCCCAACAGTTCCCATCATCTGGACGCCGTGCCCTGCTCCACCACCATCAACCGCAGCCGACTGGGCCGGGACAAGAAGAGGACCTTCCCCCTGTGGTGAGCATCGAGCTGTTGGAGAGACTGAAGAGCATTTAGTATTGGAGTGCACGAAAATCAACACACATTCTCTCCAGTAGAAGATGTTATACTGTGGATCTCTGGCTAAAGTTTCTATGTTTTAATAATAATAATAATAATGGGATTCCTTCTTAATATCTTTGATTGTATCTGTCAAATACAGGTCATTTAAAAAGGAACATAAATAAACACAAATAAATAATTGTGAGGCAGATTAAAACAGATTTTAAATAATGTATTTCCAATAAAGTGAAAACATGCATTTCTTTTTATTTTTGGTACATTTGACTTGTGCCGATTGATGAAAAGAGCAACACATCTTCTCTTTTAGCAAGGATAAGAAGGGTGATTTTTCTGTTTAAAGTTTTGTTATATTTAATGAAAAGGTTTTATTTTAATATCTGTTATGAATAATTTCTAATAATATTGAATTTGCATCTTCAGTGCTTAATGTCGTTGCACACAGAAGCAGATCTAACGAACTAAATTTTAGAGCAAAGACTAACTTACAGATAAAAGTTTTATGTTTAAAAATAAAATCTATCATTTATATCTTTCAGACCATCCGGATATTTAACTGTTGATTTTTATTTTCTTTGGTTATAATTTCTTATTTCTTGGGGTGGTTCTTTCCCAGCTTTGATGACCACGATCCAGCAGTGATCCATGAAAATGCCACTCAGTCCGAAGTCCTCGTTCCGATCCGCCTGGACATGGAGATTGAGGGGCAGAAGCTCAGGGATGCGTTCACCTGGAATATGAACGGTAACGTCACCACATCCTCTCAGCTTGGAAATTTAGTAAGTCAGCACGAGACTATAAACTTGTTCTCCTTTCCTGGAATTTACAGAGAAGCTCATTTCACCCGAGATGTTCGCTGAGATCCTGTGTGACGACTTGGACCTCAACCCGCTGGCCTTCGTCCCCGCCATCGCCTCCGCCATCCGACAGCAGATCGAGTCTTATCCGACAGACAGCCTCCTGGAGGACCAGACGGACCAGAGGGTGATCATCAAGGTGATGCTCACTCCACGTAAACGGACGTGTTCATACCTGTAGCACAGAAAAGTTTACCCAGTCTTCTTCTCTTCTTGTTCCAGCTTAACATCCACGTTGGGAACATCTCTCTGGTGGACCAGTTTGAGTGGGACATGTCTGAGAGGGAGAACTCTCCAGAGAAGTTTGCCCTGAAGCTTTGCTCTGAACTCGGCCTCGGCGGCGAGTTTGTCACTACCATCGCCTACAGCATCCGCGGTCAGCTGAGCTGGCACCAGAGGACGTACGCCTTCAGGTACGGGATCACAGAGGCAGTCTAAGCAAGGCGAGAAAGCAACAGAAGATTTGTTGGAGAAATAATTAGTTTTGGTATTTAATAAATATCTGTCTAATAGTTTGATAAAATGATTTTATTCTGCTGAACATTACGCATCCATGAGCTGAGGATGTGCGGCGTTTCATCACAGAGCCTTCATTGAAAGCTAAATGTTGTAAACGCCAATTCACCCGACTTGGATTTAAAGATGATTTCAATCCAGTTCAGGAGATAAGGATATGCCTTTCTTTACGTATTAATTACTTACAGAACCCTGAGGTATGTATAAGTATCCCCTGTGAGGCTTCAGACTGAGTCAGTATGTGACTCATGCAAAGCTGCTGTAGTTAAGTCAAAGGATAAAAAATATAGAGGTGGAAATGTGCAGAAAACATAATATAAAGCTGAAAAGACCATAGTGAGCTGATAAAACGGCACCTTTCCTTCAAAATGTAATTGGTATGTCATTTAATACAATTTATGGGAAAAACATTAACATGATGTTATAGGCTGTAGTGTCATTTTATGACCTCCTGACAGTTTCCTTAAATCCAGAGGAGCAGTGAACAAAATTCCCCCAAACACTGACACGTGAAATTGAGGACTTCCTTGATAATGTGGTATCCAGGCTGCCTGCATCTCGTAGCCAAAATGTATGCGTACCCTTTCAACAGTGTTATTTCGTGCAGTTGAATGCTAGGAACCCTGCACAGCAACGATGTGCACTTACTGGGTAATTTCATGAGTTGTCATCTTTACAAGTATTACATTTATTTTCTGATATTTGAAAGTCTTTAGTTAAACTCTGAGCTTGCAGAAACCCCGAGCAGCAGATAGTGTTGAAATTTTTGGGTGTGTGTTTGCTGTTGGTGCAGTGGCCATCTGGCTGCGACCTTTGACCGGTCAGAAGTGGAAGGGTTTTGGATTCGGGTCTCTTTGGGTGGGTGCATTTCCTCTGCCCTCGGCTGAAATGTCGCCGCCTGTCTGCTGCCGTCAGACGAGAAGTGATGAAATGTTTGAAACCCCGACGGCAGCGCTGATCTCTGTCACAGCTGGACTTCAGCTGTGGAAGAACTACTTTAGGACCGTTTGTTTTGCTGCTTCTTTCATGGCAACGAAGAGTGATTGATGAAGTGTTTTCACTGCAAACAGTGCAAAGAAGAGTCACACTGAACAGAGTTCAGCATCAGGGAGTGTGGTAACGAGCTGCTTCTGCCAGCGGTTGCTCACGACGGCGGTCAACAGTTACAAAAACATGAGTTCAGGCCATTTCGGTGCCTCATCTTCTGCTTGTTTCTACATCAGTTTTCGACTTCTTGTGATGTTTTTAAAATATCTGCAAAGTCAGGAATGTTATTTGTTTCATGATCAAAAACATGACAAACATCGTAGCTGCAGAAAACTGTATTTAGTTGGTGTAACGGAAACTGTGTTCGGTACTCGTCTTTGAACCTCATGACTGGAAAACATTTAAACTCAATGACATCACAGTGTGAGCTGCAGCAGGAAGCGGTCGTTGTAGTAAAGGAAACTGAATTAAAGTCTCTGTTGGTTTTTCTTTTGCAGTGAAAACCCTCTGCCCACAGTGGAGATAGCAATCAGAAACACAGGTGATGCTGACCAGTGGTGCCCCCTGCTGGAGACGCTGACAGACGCAGAGATGGAGAAGAAGATCAGAGACCAGGACAGAAACACAAGGTGGGTGTGGCCTGTTATTTTAAATCATTATTTGATTAGCTGGAGAGAAAAAAAAAAGGAGTCGGCTGATAAACTGAATCAAATAAACTCCAGAACGTGGATGAATGATCCAACCTCATCAACTGAAAACGAGACATCACTACATTCGATAGTTTGGATTCTGTCCCTGTTATCATGCAGGCTGACGTTGGCCAGCATCAGCCTGAAAAAAACACCAAATGATCCAGAGAGGAATCAGAAGTCCTGATGTTGAGCGTAGTTTTTCCATTAAAACTAAGCAAAGGTTAAATGCTAGTATTTATTTATTTATTTTTTACAAGAATATCTTGCAGCCGTTAACGGTCCCAGCTTTTAATGGTGGTTTCTTACATGAATACAAGGTCGCTTTAACCCTCACGTTTGTCTTCGTGTATCTTGCTTGAAAGACTTTTCACCGATGGTTAAATTTCAGCCAAATTATTCTAAATGTGAATATTTTATTTCTCTGTTTTGAGAAAAAGAAGTGTGGATTAAACAAAAAACCTTTTTGGATACCTCTACTGATGCTCTGTTCTTCTTTGCTGCACAGGCGAATGAGGCGACTCGCGAACACGGCTCCTGCGTGGTAAACAAAGCAGCACTGGTGCCCCCTACTGGAACAGCGCTCATACCATCGCAGTATGACATCATCTCGGTTTGCAACATCGGCCGTGAAGAAGCTCCTCCGTCACAGGATGGAGGGTTTTCCTGCTCTGCCCGGACCTCCGTCAGCTGTTCCCCATGTTGTTGTTATTTTTTTATGATTAATATTGATAATTCTGTTCAGTTTGGCAAAGACCCTGGTAGGAAATTCGCCTCCTTTGTGTTTCCCTTTGACACTCAGCGTGGAGAAGCTGCTCTCTCACTTTGACCACTGACTGTCTTTACCTGACCACAGAGGGAGGGAAACACACACACCAGTCTCAGATAATATATTATGTTGTGTTTGTTGTCTTTTTTTGTACATTTTAATAATTCTTAAAAAATAGTAATAAAAAAGACAAAAAACAATAAAGCACTTGGTATTCTGTTTAGTTTATCAGTGAGTTTGCTGCTGTTATTGCTATTAAATCAAGTTATTTTGTTGTAGGTTTATATAAAGCTGAAATTTCCCAGGCATCGGCTTTAATTGAGTCTCCTTAAAAAGATGGAGCGAGCGATCATTTAAAGGATCATTACAGCTTGTTTAAAAAGTCAACATGCTTCTCATTTATGTCTTTATAGTGGCTCTGTGGGTCCTGCATGCTCTGATGGAGAGTTTCAGGGGTAAAAGGAGCCAAATGGTGCCAGTCTCCCCCCCCCCCCCCCAAAAAAAAGAATTCCTAAAAAATTCCCTATCAATCAGTTCAAATTGACTGTAGCTTAAATGTTTTCCAGTCATGGTTTTAAGGCCTCTCCTGGAGGCCTCCTAGATGGTCGTGGTCTTGTCCAGCCAGGACGGCTGCATAACATAAGTGTTACATAGATAATCTTCTAATGTTTGGAGTTTCTATCCATAAATCCCCCATAAAATTCAATTTAAAAAAAATAATTTGGAGATTTCTGAATTATTCCCCAAATGTCCTTTCATGTGGAAACAAACCAAAAAACAGTCTGACCCCTGACTTGATACTTACGAGCAGCACTGTTGCACAAGATGATGAAGTGCTTGTTTTGTTGTCGGGGTCCCACTGAGGCTGGTTGCTGTGTTGTTGTGCTAAGCAGTTTCCATTTTGTTCCCAGTGTTTGAGTCACAAAGGCGGTGGGTGAAAGTGCAGCGTGTGCAGGCGGCTTTCAGGCCGTCGGCAGTTCAGTCAGGCAGCAGCAGGAAAGCAGAGAGCAGAGTTACGGGTCAGTCCTGCTCCTTTCACTTCGTCCTCACCTGAGATTACACATCTGCTTAATAAAACGAAAGCAGGAGGTCAAAATCAAGATGCTCCACAGTTCAAATTACAGATTTGACAGGGGCCAGAACCAGCCTGCTAAAGGGGTGTCAAACATAAGGACTGGGGAACAGAATCTAACTGTCAAAGACGCCAGTCCGGCCCACTGAGCGGCTTTGGAAAATATGAAAGAGTGCATAGATTTTTAACTTCTGGCTTTATTTAAAGTTTTACAGCTTTTCCTCGTATGCATTTGTTTTACCTGGCCTTAAAAAGGAATGAGGCTGTATGTGGCCTAAATGCGTGCGACACCCCTGATCTAGATAGTTTTTCTCTTGATCAACAGTGTTTTCATTTTTGTTTAGCTCAAAAGATTATTTAACAATTCTCGACCATCCATTTTCTCCTCCTAGAAATCAGCTCAGGTAATGTTTAGAACATTAAACTTGCATGTAGGCACCAATGCAAGTTTTGTTTTGGAGCCTTTTTTCCAATAAAGACTGGACATCGGTAAGAGATGTTGTCATTAAACGTGTTTGCGGCGTACCCTGGACTCAAAATCAGCTTTCCCAACTATAAAAAGAAGAAAACCAAGATCAGAAATTCACTGAATTGGTATTTATTGGTAAAATAACAAAAACAAACTTTAAAAAGAATTATTGCCATTCTCCTAATTTATTTGCAGTATTGTAACAGAGGTTTTCCTGCTTTTTTTATTTTATTTATGTAATCGGTTCCATGCGTTCATCATATAATTTTCAAATTTTGTGTGATGGTAGATACCAATAACAATGCGAGCTGAGGAGAAACCATATCGAGTAATACATCATATATCATATCATATGAAAGGGCACGGAGAGAGCTGTGCAACAGGCTTTTTATTTTTTCAACATGACGCTTGCAACGTCACAACGATGCTACAAAACAATGTTTCAGTATATCCCTCGCCCTTCGGGGGGAGTTGCACTCTGGGTGCTCTTGTTTTATATTTGTGCTCATTTCTCCTTTTCCTGCATCATGTGTGGAGCAGACTGAGGTGAAATATTAACTGATGACAACGCGGTATGTTTGCCATCAGTGTAAGAAAAATCCCAAACAATTGTGGCATTTAACCAATGTCTCCTTACTGTTGACCTTATTACAGCGTCCCTCTGACTGAGCTCGTCATCCACATCATCTCACTCAACCAGTTTGCTGTGAAGTATAAAACCTGCACATGTACAGAGTAAAGCTGTTGGTGTAGCAAACTGTGGACCCTCCATGTCCATCCATAGTGAAAAGTTTTCAGCTTGTTCTTCCATTTCTGGTCCTTTTTTCTTGTTAAGGCAAATGAAATCTCTGTGGTTACAATACGCTGAACAAAGCTAAATATTCAGTCTATACAGCTTTACAGTCCTGTGGCGGTCTGTGTCTGACTTTTCACAGCTCTCTGGGCTCTCAGTTGTGTTGCTCCCCATTCGGCTGCAGGGCTCCACCCTGCTGCTGCTCCTCCAGGAGGGGACGGTAGTCTGGGTCCTCTGGCCGATCAAACATGGCCCGTCTGTTAGGAGAGAACAAAACGACGCTTGTGTTCATTTTCACCTCATACCGTACCGTGCAAAACTCTTGAGTCACCTCACATTTCTTCATATTTGGATTCCAAGGAGTCAGACTTTTTTTTATTGTGCCTTATCTTAAAGTGCTGTTGTCTAGTCCTTGTACCTGACCATTTTAAGGTTTCTCTTTGGTTTGCTAAGTTACTTAACAATGACGTGCTGAATTGTTTAAGCATAAAAAAAGCACAAAACTTAAGGCACCAATGTTGTGTGTACATATAACCCACAACTTAGCAAAGAACCAATTGTAAATGTTATCTTTAGGCATTTTGTTACTAGCAGTCTGTTACAAAAACACATAATTTGTTCACATCTCTTTGACTGAAAATGTTGCAGTTTTGGAGGCATAAAACAGAGTTCACTAACAAGATGATTCCCAAAGAGCTGAAAACACATCTCAGCATGGTGTGCAGTATGTCCATAAAAAAAGAAAATCTGAGAACACTGAACAAGTGAACAGTACCTAAAAGTCATGTATTTAAGGAATTGGAAAAAATACAGCAAAGACCTGACACGGGACGTGAGAGATCTGATCCTTCAGTTGATCATTTACTGTTCACTGAAGCCTCATCGGAAAAGCAATTCTTAAGAATGGGAAACAGGAAGGAAAGTCTGAGGTATGCCGAACTACACAAGAACTGTGTGTGTGTGTGTGTGTGTGTGTGTGTGTGTGTGTGTGTGTGTGTGTGTGTGTGTGTGTGTGTGTGTGTGTGAGAGAGAGAGAGAGTGTACATCCATCTGTAAAACATGGTGGAGGCTCTGTCAGGGCTTGGGCTGCATTTCAGCCAGTGGTGTTGGGAATTTCGTCAATAGTTATGGAATTATGAATTCAGAAGTAGGATGTTGATCCACCATGCAATACCATCTGAAAATGCATGTGATTGGCAGCCTCATTTTTCAGTATGGCAATGAACCCAAACACACAGCCAGTGCAGTATAAGCATCCCTGGACATAAAAAACAAAAAAAACAAACACATAATGGAGCACTGTCAGTCTTGGTTTGGCCTCCCGAGACCCCGAACCTCAACACTGAAGCAGTGTGGGATCATTTTGACAGAGAACAACAGAAGGGAGAGATTTGGATGTCCTTCAACAAGCCTGGGAAACTATTCCTGAAGACTACTGAAAGAAATTAAGAGAGAGCTGCCCCACAGAGTTCAGACTGTCATAGAATAAATGTGGTCATTCCAAATACTGCCTTTCAAGCTTGTTATAATTGTACAAACACTTTTGGCTTATATGCTGTATTTCCATGTATATTTGCACGTTTCAATAAATTGCTGCACCAGTTTCCCATTTTCCTAGCAAAATATAAAAGGTGTATAGGTGGTATAACCAGTATTGAGACCGAGTTTTCAGACTGTGCCTCGACTGGTCATCTCTCTAAGAAAAGAGTTTCCACATGTTGGACTTCAGCTGAATAAACACTGGTTCTTACAGAAGTTCTGGAGTCATCAGCAGCTTCCTTCCTCCCGGCTGGTTTGGAAACACATCTTCAAGGAAATAGTACATGTGACCGACACTGATACCTGAGGAGAGAATAAAGTCAGACACCCGAATTTCAAATAAACTATTGGATCGGATAAGGGGAAGAATTAGTTAGTCGGTTGAGTCAGCCGGTCTTTTCCTAAAAAGCGCCTTTTGCCAACCATTCATGTTAACTGGTGTTAAATGAATGAGCAGAATTCGAGTCGTCTCATACCAAGCAGGTCGACCACGATGGAGTTCCCGAGCAGCAATGAAAATCCCATGAGCACCCAGGGAAGAAACGGGGCCTGAAAGTTCAGGAGGCCGAAGAAGTTCATACGTATGAGCGGATGTCTTCTACTCCACACATACACCAGCATGATGATAAAGGCCTGACCCAGGAAGAAGATGTTGGCGAACAGACCGAACAGCTGCGGGACTTCAGGTTAAATAAAAACATTCACCTATTCATCAAGAGTCAAAGTTTAAGAGGACAAACTAACCTGAACAGTTGGAGCTTTAGTTTAAGAGAGAAAGCTATTTATTTGAAGAAACAGGGTTTTATACATCTGTTAGTCAGACAGAACTGGAATATAACCCCACAGTAGCTGATTAAGCTAAACAAAAAGAAGAAACAAGTTTTTCCATCTCATCTCTGCAGGTAGAGACAATGTTGTTGTTTAATGAATGCTAAACCCTCCACAATAAAAGCCAAACTATGACATTCCCGTCATTCCAGCCAACCATGTTACATGTTTATAGCAGAATTAATCCTGCAGTTCAAACTCCCCATGAAACACAGCATGACTGCATAAACCTGCACAATAACTGTTTAACAACCACCCAGAGACAAGTCTGTGGTAAACCCACTCACAACAGCATCATTAACCTGGAATCTGAGCAAACTGCTGCGCATCATCAAAAAGAGGTGCACTCTGTACAGCGACTGACTTTACACACTTGGAGCCTGCAGACGTCTGCGGAAGTCTCTGACTGACATTTCTGATCAAAGTGGAAATAAGTCTTAAATTATCTGTGGAAAATCTGGGAACAGGATTTCACAACTAGTTTGGATGCCGCCAATCCAGGCAAATTACACAAGTCGACATACAGTGGGACTTTCAGTGACAGAGAAGAGAGCTTGTGTTAAAGTCAAAGGATCTTATTCCAGATTTTCTTCATCTTATGCCATCCCATAGCTGTGGTTGTTTACCCATCACTCATCCTTCGCCTAAACACGTTAAAGGATACAGTGATCACGATCCCTCCAAACAGGAACATGAAAACAAAGTCCGCCGTCCTGCCCCGAAAACAGCCTTCCTCCAGCATCCGACAGTATCGATAGCTTACTTTCAGTTAAGGTCTGCTCAGCTCTGCTGCAGATTTCACCATAATGTGAGCTTCAATTCGGTAAACTTTCATATTAAGATACAGAAAAAGATACAGAAAGATGATGTTGAACACGAAACTAAATCCGAGAGAGCCGAAGAACAGGAAGCTGGTTATCAGGCGCCATATCTGAGAAAGAGAGGGAAGAGGAGTGTAACAGTGATGATATAACACATAATTAACTCAAAGTTTCAGTTAAATAGTTGGTAAATGGTACCTGGTATCTCCTGATGATGAGCTCTGGGTTAAAGTAGAGCTGAAATGGGCTGATGAACTCAAGTTGCTAAAAAGTAAAATACAGCCTAAAATTAATTAATTCTGGGTAGCTTGTATGATTATTCGCTATAACTAACTGGAAGTTCACTTAAAAAGTCCTTGATGTCATTACCCTCTGCAAAACCTTCACCACCACCAGGGGGCAGCATTTTACCAGCAGGTGTGTTGAAATGTTTTTAGATGTTTGCTGCTCTTCTTTTACCTTTTGATAATTGTTCTATACCTGGTCTTTCAGCTGCTCCTTTTAGGGGTTGCCCCAACCAATCATCTTCCTCCATCCTATCCTAGCCGTAGCATCTGCTTCTGTCACGCTTGCCCTCACATGTCCCACTTCACGAAACCCATGGATCATTCATTACTGTAGTGCCCCCGTTTTCCTGGCAGCTCCATCTTCATCTTCATATCCACTCTCCCTGCTCTGCACATGTCCAGCTTTGCCACCTGTCTTTTGGTCAGTGCCACTGTCTCCAAACCATATATCGTATCAAATCAGGTCTCACTATCATCTTGTAAACCTTCCCTTTCACTCTTGCTGCAATCCTTCTTTCACAAATCACCCCTCACACTTGTTTTCACCCACTCCACCCTGTCTCCACTCTCTTCTTAACCTCTTTTGTGCACCATCCGTTGACCCCAGGTATTTAAACTCATCTACCTTCGCTACCTCTACTCCTTGCAGCTTCACTGTTACACCTGTCTTCCTCTCATCCACACACATGTATTCTGTCTTGCTTCTGATGACCTAGTGTATTGTCTTACTTATTTTTTCATTGATTGTACCTGAGCTGAGGTAACGCAAAAAATTTCCCCATCGTGGGATCAATAAAGTCTTATCTTATCTTCTCAACACTGCTCCATAAAAAACTCTTGACGCAAACATTACATCTGTAATGCTCTTTGTTAGCCTGTAGCCATACTACTACTCGCTGATTGTCACCGCTCTCCTTAGCCTAGCTTCTCTCTCCTTCCCATATCAGTAACAGTAAACTTCTTCTACATTTCTGGTCAAAAAGTCCACTTCCTTTTCCCCTAGACACCCTCTCTTTACCTGCACAGGTATGTCATCTGGACCAAATGAAAGCAATAAAACTGTCATTTGAAAAGAAGTGCCACGCAGGTGTTTGGTGTATCCTCTAGACAGAAGATCCTCTCACTTACTCCTTACTAATCCTCTACTTAGTTCATTCATCAGCTCCCCAGAGTGCCCCCTCCATCTTCTCATCACACTCCTTTCTTCACTCACATCCTAACCTGCTGCACATCCTTTCCAGCTCGATCTCTCTGCCTGGCCAATCAGTACAAGTCCTTCTCTCCTTCCTTAGTATCCAGTGTCACACACACATCACTGTAACTAACTTTTTCCTTTGAATATTTTCCCCTTTCCTCTGTCTAGAGGAAACACCAAACGCCTGCATGGAACCTCTTTTCAAATGACAGTTTTATTGCTTTCACTTTGAAATTATTTACCAAGTTCAGTGGTAACACATCAACTGATACTACAGGTACTTTCTATTACACGTGACTTGCTGTCACTTCATATCATATTAAATAATAAAGTACTTCAGATATAACCACGATCTCACTGACACTTTCTACATGAGGAGGCTACAACTAGATTCAACACTTGTGTGCTAAAAGGTGCCTAACTTTACCACTCAAGTGTTTCCATAACTTTTACTTAAAGTGCAGCAAGTGCTTAGATCTCCTGACTAAGACTCACAATCTCACAGTTAAAATGTTGTAAGAGTCCAAGAATAACAAAAGGCAACATCTCTAATTTGCACAGTTTGAGGACAAAACAGGTTTTCCCCTCTGATCGGCAGATTGTAAATTGAAGGATTTGTTTCTTACCACAGCAGCAGTGGTGAGGACACAGGCGGTCGTGTACGCTCGGGTCACCACAGGGATCTGAAAATACTCCTGAGTGAAACTGTGAGCCATCCCTGCTGCTGCTGCTGCTGCTCCTGCTTCACTGTCAGCCATGATTTACTCCCCGAGTGAACAGCACAGGCCACGCCCCCTCCCACCACCTGACAATCGCATCCACTCATCAGCTCTGGTCTTTAACTTTAAATAACTTTATATAAAAGCATACATGACCATCAGGGAAAGCTCAAGTGAACAATTTAATGCCATTCTGTGTTGTGCAACAAACTTGCACTGGACACAGAGGTCTGCAATCCACATCATGCTTTATTCCTGGCAAACACACAGTATTAGAGTTTGGCTTCCCTACCCTGCCAGCATAATTTCTAATGTTTGTTGTACTTTTGGTCGGTCTTTCCCAGATGGAGTTTCACTGGAGTGATGTAAGATCCCTGACTTGCAGAGAAGGCTGCTTCAAACAAACTCCAGCAATATTATTTAAAATCCTTGTGAGGAGTTTTTAAGGCTTGCATAAGCACAAAAATGTCAGGCTGAGTTACGGGTTAAAACTGTAATTACTTTTACAGAAATATATCTTATAGAATGTGAGTTTCTGTTTTAAAGTGTCTGAATCAGTTTCTGAGCTTGAATCTCCCCAGAGCCAGACGGATAAAAAGGTTATGAATTTATTTCAGTAACTTAGAAAAAACAGAAAACAATACGCAGGTCATACATTTCAATGAACAGGGTAAAGGCTACAAAAGATTAAAAACAATATTAAAGACATGTATATACAGGAACATTTTCCTAAGCTGTTTGTGTATAAATATGTTTGAAAGCAGAGTTCACGGGTTGCAGAAATGATTCAAACAACAATGAGAGCTGTTAAAACTCGCCAGTGTCCTGCACTGAGCCTTCAAGCGCTGCATCAGGAGGCAGCAAAGGAAATGATGGCGCAATGGTTCTCAACCTGGGGGGCGCTGACCTACAGAGGAGTCGCAACCAGAGTTTTTCATGTCCTTAAATTGCTTTTACTTTCCGGCATTGATGGAAAGAATTTTCTTTACAGTTTTATGTTAAATATTGTAAATTTTGACCTCAGGCTGATCCTCGAACACTTTTGTTTATTTAATATTTCAGACTGTACCAACATAGTATTTGAAAATGACTCTGGTGCAGACGAAACCAAATGTAACTTTCTTATTGCTGCAACAAAATTTTCAGCTCAAATTTAGTTTTAAATCCTATTTTTTTTAAAAATGTTTTATTTACCAGGTTGATCTCCACAGCCGCTGCTATTCCCAAACCTCTTACTAATGAAACAGAAAAGAGCACCATGTGACAGATGGTGACGCAATGACTTCAAAGATGGCACAAAGAGTGACCACGGTCTCTGAGGTGGTTGACAGTGTTGCACTCTAGATGGCGCCCTGAAGCTTTTCCTGCAACAGGTGCCTGCACGCTGAGAAAGTGAGAACTTTACACCATCATGCTGGAAGAGTGACATCAAAACGTGATGTACAGCAATGGCATTCGCTTTTCTTCTGCCTTTTTAAAGACCCTGCACTGTATAAAACATAAAATATTTACTAATGCCAGGAAGAAAAGTATCTGAAAAACTCTTGTTCAAATATAAAAAGTAAAGGCAAAACCTCCTCGTCTCAAACAGCAGGGGAGCGGACACTGATGAAACGTTGCTGGTGTTACATGTTCTGACCCAGAGGAGAGGCTGGGTTTCTTATATTTATTCAGTGACTCACACCTGAGTTAGCTTAAGACCTCTGAGCAAACTTTAAAGAAGAACATACACGTTATTTATGGCAACTATTACTGGCTGAAAGTGACCAACTAACTGTCACATCATGGCTACCTTTGGTTGTGGCTAGCTTCACCTCTAGCAAGGCTGACATGAAAAAAGCTGTAGGAGGTGTATCGGTATGTGGATTCTATCTGTCAAAGCAACTCGAGTGGTTACAGTGTTAATTTTTGATTCTTCATTCTTTGGCTTTTTGTTTCATTCACTTTTGTGTATCTAATTTTATCAAAACTTTCTATTGGTGTAAGGAAAAGAATTGAAATAGGAGCTTGAAACATTAGAAACTTCGAATGCTATAATCTTGGAAGTTTCTGGTTTTCGTACGGATAAAAATTTAAATTAGATAAAGTGCAAAGGAAACGTGGCATAAATCATCATGACTCAGGTGTCTGAAAACATCAGTTCTGAAAGGACTCACTGAATAATGCATGAATAATATTATGGTAATGCTATCTGCACTATATTTTTGGTATCTAACAGCAATGAATGTTTGGCACAAATGTTCTTTGGTCCAGCAGTGATGGTGAATCTGGCCAGATGTTGCCCAAACCAAATCTGTGTCCTATCTGAGACACATCTGGCCCACACTACATTTGCCATAACTGCCAAATGTCTCTCACATCTGGGTGTGTTTTGATCGTAGGCTGTATATAAGAGATGCACATAAAGCTACATCAAATATAATTTTAACCTAATGAGTTCATGGCCTCGTTTGCCAAATTAAAGCCATACAGAATACAACATGGGGTATAAATGATACCTTTCCCTGCAGTCATAAAGGACGATCAATGTTCACGCTTGTGAGATTGTGTAACATTGCGTTCTTTTGAGAAATGCTCAGCTCGAGGCTTCAGAATGGGACTATCTGGTGGGCTGTCCATCTTTTTATAGATTTGGTGATTTTGAATTATGGTTAATGGGACTCAGGTTGGCAGGAAAATCAACTACATGTGCAATCATGTCTGTAAGAAAGGGAAGCATAGCTGAAATTGTTGCTCGCTGACATTCCTGCTGAGTGGCTCCTGGGTTTCATCGTTCAAACAAAACTCTGATCGCCACCTACAGCAGCTCATGTACAAAGTTTGATGCCGCTCTTCAGACCCTCATAGGGTTAGCAGAAGTCCGTCCATGATGAAAACACACAACTGCTGGAATGGAAAACACAGACTAAGGAGGACAGTCTGCGGACCAAAATCTCACTTTTCGGCTCAGAGAAAGGAGGTGAGAAGTGTGCAGTTCACAGCACACATCGTTAGACAAGGGCCCAGAACTCAGCCTTACTGTGACAAAAATGTGCAAAATAAATATGAGTATAGCTGCACAGGAAGTGCCAAGTCTGAGGGAATACAACTTGGTTTTCCTGAGAAGAAGGTGTACTTGATCTGTGTATCAATAAATGAAAGATAAACAGATTCAAAGGAGACGCTTTCGTCTCCTTTGAATCTTTCTCCAAAGATAAAAATGTCTTTGCTCCAAAAAAACCAAACAGACAAAAAAAGAGACTACTCCATTGCAAAAAAACAAAAAGATCCTCAGATTCAGAATCGCCCGTTTCTGCAGCCGAAGAAATCCACGCCGACGTAGCGAGGGTAGCCCTCCAAAGAGTTCATGTTAACAGGGTCAAATTTCCAGTACTGCCGTCCTCGGATGAAGTGAGCGTAGCCTGAAACACAGAGAGCACAAACAAAACATTTTTTATCAGCGCCACTGCGAATGTACCCGCGTTGGCCCAACAGCTGCTCGCTCTTGGCCAGATGTCAGATAAGCAAGTGAAAACCTGAAGCAGCAGAACAAGGAAAACAAGCAGCGTGCAGAGCAAAACATCCACAGGAACACATGCAGCAGCTTTTATGATAACTGGGTCATTCATAAATGACACGTTGAAGATAAAATTATCCTTGTTGTGTTGTGTGTACAGTTACACTTACAGCCTCTCTTACTCTCTCCATGCATTTGTGTTTTTAGTTTGATTTGCTTGAAATCAAAAGGAATCGTTATAAACTGATAGCGCTCGTGTAAAACATGAAACCCGACTGCGGCGTGATTCTGAATCAGATTATCTTAATGCTGAAAATCATTGTTTGTTGCAAAGCTGAAAAGCTGTTAAAACCACTGCTGAGTTATTTTTAAAACTTACCAAGCTTGTAAAGTATTTTAAACTGTTTATTATCATATTTATAGCATGGTAACGTTCCTGCGTCTTAATTCAACAATCACATGTAGCGCTCCAAATGTCATTTTATTTCAGAGACACGCGCACGTACCGTAGATGTCTCGGAAAGCGGCGTCCACGACGCTGGGGATGCCGATCCAGTCCTGCATGCTGCGCGGGGCAGACTCGACTCGGTTGTCCTGGGGGCTGAACCTCCAGTAGCTGCCTGACTTGAAGAAGTAGGTGTTGTAGTTGGGGTCCTGGCCCCAGCGCAGTGCTGCCTGGATCCCAGACTCGTACAGGCCCAAATTCCTGATGGACTCCGGCCCCCTGATCCGCCTCTCAGCATCAAACACCCAGTAGTTTGCACCTGCACAGACGGTGGGCTCCAATTAATATTATTTTTATATAATAAGATGACTTGTAATTAATGTACGTTCATTTTTTTGGTATAATGTATTTTCTAGCTACAAAAACGAATCGGTTAAGTATGACGTGAATTCTGAACGCTGTATGCTGAGCCATGTGTCAAGTTGACTAAGACGCTTCGCCATCTTGTGGTCCAGTGTGGTATTACATGAGAGTACTGCCTGGCCTTATTTCAACCTCATTTGAGATTTCTTAAACGCATCTTGATGGTGACTTCAGACCTGTTGTTTCTTCCACTGATAGGTTAAGTTAACTTTAGTAGACATTAAATGTTTTTAAAAAAAGGATGTCAGAAGACTTTTTGACTGGCCCGTCCATAAAGCAGACGCTGATCAAGCAGCTGACGTTTGTCAAGATAAGAGCAACAGTTATTTTATTTAGCTATACGTAGCTATACGTATAATTACGTATAATTATAAAAACAGCTTTTACAGTGTTTCTGGGAGTCTATGGTGGTTTGGTACACTCGACTGCAGCAACATCACAGACCCATGTTAATTAACATTTTTACATCTATTTAAACATGCCCATACATGGGCAGAATGCTTTACTTCTGTGTTTCTGTACAATTATCGCTCCCCTGAACTGCGCTTACATAAAACCATAAACCACTTAAGAGCAGCTCAAATGTCTTTACTGCTCACCTTGAAAGAACCAAATATTCCCTGACTTGTCTTCAAAGGCGGCATCGATGTTGTTGGGAATCCCCCGCCAGTGACGGGACGCCAGTGCCGGGTAACCGCTTTCCAGATGCCCGTCCCTGATCCTCCAAACGTAGCCCGACTTAAAGAAGAACAGCTCTCCTCGGATCATAGATACGGCATCAAACTCTGTCCTGCAGGCATCGGGCTGGAAAAAAGACAGATCGAATGTTCATTTCCACATGCAATCATCTGCTTACATGTAAGGTTTGAGAGATTTATGCTGCACGTAATGAAGTGTTAAAGAGCCGTTTTATTGTCTGAAAAGACAAGCAAAGTGGGTCTTTGTGCTTCGTAAGGCTGAAGACTACTTTTATTCCCACAAACGATCACAGGGAATTTCAGGGATTTTCAGTATAAGTGAAAATCCTCTCAGTTACAAATTTTACACAAAGAAGTGATGTGAAGTGGAAACAATTCCCGGTCTTCGCCTGAGAGAAACTCTCACGAGACTAAAAGATTACTTTTGTGTTTGACCCCCATTTATCTTGTATGGTTGATGAAAGAAAACACTCATGTCTAATGTGGTATAGTTTCAAAGACACGCACTGTCAGACTGGCATGCAGCCTTGAAATATATTTTGCAACATAAGCGTCTCCTGACCGCACAAATCGATGCCATTCACAGGATGAGGCTTGTTGAAAAATCCCATAAAACTCAACCGAGCTCCATTGTTTTCCCAAAACAAGCCATATGTCCCATTAAAAACACACATGTAGGTTATCCGCTGGAACTCCCTAATGCAGACTGAGCCCCTAAATATACAGTATGTCTAAAAATAAAAAAGCACAACAATGTGATTGGTTAGTGGTTGATTAGGTGGTCGTGGAACAACAGTAATTATACTGTTGTTGGAGCAATACCAACACAAAGAAATCAGGTATGCTCTTTAAATAGTCAAGAGGTGCCACTGTGTATATACCCCAAATAGTTCATTGGTTGATACACTGATTATTTTGTCCATATAGTGATAATTTATCAGACATCTACAGCTTAGCAAGCTAATACATTTTATTAAGAAGCTAATTAATCAGTGGCAATATGCAAAAGTTTTAACAAAGCATGCATGAACATAAGTCTCAGTTATACACTGTCATGATGTGACGATCGTTTGCTGTTTTGTTTTGTTGTTTGGCAGCTTTCCATCCTTTGTAACTTGATCAGACTCACCTGTGTTCTATTAGTCACTTTCTACTTTATTTTGAAATCTCTATTTGTCTTAAACTATACCTTTGTTCTTCTTGGGCCACACCTGTGTACAATTAGCCAATTGCCCTCCTCAGTATATGAACCTATGTTTCCCTCCCAACTGGCCAAATCATTTCATCGTCTTTGCAGTGCTGCTTGCGTCTGTTCATTCTTCCTCCCATTCATAGTCGTTTTCTTGTGTGTGACCTCTGGATTGTTTCATGCTTTTTGCCTGTAGCTCATTAGCGCTTGCCATGCTGTCAGATTCGACTGGAAACACTGACTCTGAGTTTTAAAACAACAAAAAACACCTTTGACTTTAGTGAAGAGGTGAAGACTGAGAATAGGACAGTTGACTGAAGCTCCTCAACCTGTGTTTAACAGTAAAACTGTGACTCTGCGTCAAAGCCGACCTGGCCCAGTGTTGGGTCCTGACCGGGCCTCCCTCAGCGTAACGAATAATTCAATATGACTCAATTCATTCGTTTTATCCATATAGCACCAAATTACAGCAGCAGTCACCTCAGGGCGCTTTAAAGTCTCTCCTGACACAGAGAAGGTTAAACTCCCTTTAATCACCAATCAGTAACTGATTGATATTTACTGTGCCACATGCATAAATGTGCGTGACTCTCTCACTTTTGGATTCATACGCTATGAAAGTGCAGGCATTTAATAAACAGCTGGAAACAACACGTCAGCTCCAGCTTAAGTCTTATCAAAGCAGGATCAGCTGCGTTTACTGAGGAATCTGATTAATAAGCTCTTACAGTCAGATTGTCAGACATGTAAACCTTGTTTGTTTTTTTGCATTCTCCTATGTTTAAGCTCCGGAAATGCCTTTTTAAGGCCAATCCTTATAAGGTGTAAGGTTTGTTTGGGCAGTGTGAGCATGAATGCAAAAGTGTGTTTCATAAACCAGAAACGTGACTATCAGCAACCCTGATGATCTTGAAAACAATAATATGTTTAGGCTATCATGATCCTGTTTAGGTAAACTTTAACTTGTTTAGGCTAACGTTGTCCTGTTTAGAAAAACCATTATCTTGTTATGGTTCTTGTTTTGGAAACTATTCAACTGTTTATTAAATTGAATGACAACTAATTTGAGTCGTACAGCAGAAATATAGTAGAGTCAAGATATAGTATATTCAGATATAACATATGCAAATAATGAAATCCTAGCAAAAGTTTTATCCTCTGGGTACCACGAATGCCTGCATAAAGCTTCAGGGTAAAGGTTTACTTCACACCTCTTGTGTAGATTTAGGTCATTTTCATGACTCTGTGATTGTTGCATCGGTTTCACTTACTCCAGTAGGGAAGATCTCGTTGCTCTCAGTAGTAGTAGTAGTGGTGGTGGTGCTGGTGGTGGTGGTAGCGGTAGTTGTGGTAGTGGTTGTGGTGGCGGTTGTGGTTTGGGGTTCGGGGGCTCGAACTCTCCGAGATCCGTACAGGTGTTGGATGCCCCACTTGTCGTCATTGCTTATTCTGGGTGGAAAGTCGGCGAAGAAGTAGTGTGGGGACATGATGGCTCCCTTCGTACGGGTGTGCTGCAGGCCCAGGACGTGCCCGAACTCATGGGCGGCAACCTGGAGAAGGTCCATGCCTGCAGGGTGGAAGGATGGAGGGGCACACCTGGTTCAAACAAAGTCTGAAGATAGTTTTGTTTGTTTTGACCTGCTTGCACGGTGGGGATTTTGCTACCTAAGCCCATCCAGTGCCAAGGCTCCTGAACGAGTCATAAAAAGTACCTCTCCCTGCTGACTCATATCTACTCTCAGCCACACATTTCACCGACACACAGACGTTATCAGTGCTGCAGCAGTGCACGGTAATAAGGAATTCGATTTGAATCTGCACGCCTGCACGAGTTTCTTTTGGGTACTCTGGACGATTCAGCGACATACTTCTTACTGGCAATATTAAATTAGCTGCAAGGTGTGACAAGCACTCTATGAATGTATGACCTCAAGAAAACATGAATGAAAAAGTGACGTTGTCTCCCCAGCCAAAGCTGGTCACAACAAGACAACAAAAACATCTGTGAGTCTAAAACAATACACAGATGTTGTTGATCATGTTTCCAGTACAAACACATTTATGTCATTTACGTGGCTGTTTTACTGCCTCATTTGTGGTACAGTGAACTTATTTTCTGGACTGTCACAAACATTGGGTTTAAGAAACTGACAGCAACATGGACTATTTTTGTCAGTTTCGTACTTTTCTCATATAAAAGTATGCCTTGCTTTGTTTTGGTCTTAGCGATAACACTATTATCTAAAAAAACTGCAGCATGAAAGTTTAGATATACGTCAGTTCAGCCCATATATTAAAGTAATGTACCTGACAACTATGGAAGCTCCTGGAAACTACTTTATAATTTGATTAAACAAGTAAAAAAATGTCCATCAGTCCAAAAGTCATCCATCCATCCATCCATCCATCCACCCATCCATCCTCAGCTGCTTATCTTATCTTAGCGTCACAGGGAACTTCCTTCCCCTGGGCATGTCATCCAGCTCTTCTGAAAGGAGGCTACACGCTACCTCATGCAGCACGTAGCAGATGCCCTCATTTGCTCATTCCTGCTGCTATCTGCAAACTCATTCCCTCTGTCACAACCCAAAGTGAGGCCAGGAACTTAAATCAACCATAAAGTTACAATTCTACTTTCATGTTCATCTGTCTTTACCGTTAGACCATCTGCATCATTGTAAATGTTGCACAACCCTCTCCATTGATCTCTTCCACTCTTTCTTGCCCTCTTGGGACACTTCTTCCAAAGATCTCTACCCAGAGTACATACCCCATCCTTTTCATGCTGAGAACCACACGGCTTCACACTTTAACCAAATTCCCAATCAAGGTTCTTAACACCTGACTTCAAGCTGCCCAACAGAACCACATCATCTGGATAAAGCAAAGTCAAAATCCTCTAACCACTGACCCCCTCTGTCCCTTTGCTGTGCCCAATAATTCTGTCAGTAAAAATTATGAACTAAATCATCAGTATGAATTATTGCTAGCAATGAAAACCAAGCTCCTGTTATGGTATACGGGGATCAAAAAACCCATAACAATAGGCTGGATATTACTGAGAGCCACAGATGAATGCCTTCTGCAACTCCACAAAACATGGCAGCTATTTACTGAAACAAATGTTCTGCTGGGAAACAAGTGACAGCGACAGCAGCAGACAATGGAGATATTCAGACAGTAATCACAACTGTAATTCTATTCATTTCACAGTTTTTATGCACAGCTTCCAGCAATAAAAAATAAACTCAGCCATACACTCACCCATGTGGTTTCCGAGTGTCCATGACTCATCAGCGTCAAAATGAATTTCACCTTGTCGGTGTGTTTTAGGGAAGAAAGCGTGAGCAAGAATGCCACCCCGGCCATCAAAGGGAAGGTTGTCTCCATGCCATAAACTGCAGGTTTTTATAAAACAAACACTCCGATGAGCAATAAAGGCACTGAGCAGAAACCTTTTAACAGCTTTACAGACAAAAGATTCTAAACATTCATCTGTCAGCTTCAGCTTTAAGGGAGGATTCAACACTAGCAGAAAGAATAAGCACATTTGGATAAATTAACAATGTACTGCTCGTCTCTTCTTTTGCTTGTTGTCCCTCAGTGTTGTGTGTCCCCCCCACTCCTAGATCCCTGTAGTTCCCTATATCCTTTAATGTGTGCATTCTAGTGGTGCAACGGATCATTATTGATCCGTGATCTGAACAGTTCCCACTCCACGGTTCGGCACGCACGTGATCCGAAGATTCGAAAAATAAAATAAAAATGTGTGTATGGTGCGCGTGGTCAGTCTGTCAAGCGATAGTTATGGCCAGCGCTAGCGGTCCAAGTGGAGGAGCAGAGGAGTTTGCGGCATTTAAGCAGCCCTTTGCTGCCCAATCCGACCGGGCTAAAGCTATTAAAAAAGGTGTTTATGGCTGCAGACATGAGGCCATATTCCGTTGTGCAAAACAAGGGGTTTAAAGATATGATGAACGTGCTTGAGCCACGCTATGACATCCTGTTGCGTGTCCACTTTGGTAACAAGATCGTTCCAAGCATGTATGAGCAGGAAAAGTCTAAAGTTATGGCTGAACTGCCACAGGCATCACTAACAGGGATCACTAAACGATTTGCTGATTATATATATTTGAGGAAAATGAACCGTATGTTTTGGTCTTTGTAGTCATAAATGAACAACAATGGGACATCTTGGATTAATGTGTGACCTCACTCTCCATCACTACTAACGCAAGAAAAAATAAGAGAATATATTTGGGAAGAAAGGTAATCAACCCTCCAGATGTGCTCATAGACCTGAATAATCGAGCACCTGGTGGCCGTAAAGGTTACTGGGGCATTTAATGCTGGTTTTTCCTTTATATTATCATTCATCTGTAGTTGGTTCTATAAGAGTGGATAAAAGCAATTCAAAAGCAAAAACACAACCTGATTCAAAAGAGGAAAAACATAAAAATCGCTCCACTGATAACCAATCAAAGCTTCACAAAAGAATTTACGTAATTCCAAGGATGACACAGATCCCCCACAAAAGTCCAGTTTTATATCTCTGGTATAATCTCCTCGTCTTTTCTTGCTCTGTAATCTCGTGTTTTCATCTTTGTGATTCTGGAAATCCCTCTGTAGCAAAGATCTTTGTCTTTAGTTCAAAATGATCTATGCTGGATCTAACTCACAACTACAACTACAACTCTAAAAATGTAAATGTAATCTCATTTTATTCACAATAGAACTCAGAAAATGTTTAAAGTGAGACAGCATTATCTTATTTTGATTTTGATGGCACCAACGTGTCTCGAAAAGTTGGGACGGCGGCAATAAAAGGTGGCAAAAGTAAGTGCTAAAGCAAGAAAAATGGAGGAACAGTTTACAACTAATTAGGTTAACTGGCAACATTATCGGTCAATATTAGGTATTTACCGATATGTTGAGAAATTGTTTTCATTCATCAACCAATAAATGATAGCACGAGAACATAATTCATGAAATAAACATCTTGTATTAACCTGAACTAGTGTAGAGTGTTTACTGCAATTACAAAGCAAAGGTTTTATCATGGACTTCTATACTATCTTTTTGCATACAGAGGTGACCTGCTGGACTTTACAAAGAAAGCAGATATAAGTCAGTTCTGCAAAGGACTGGCAGGTGGGGGTATAGCTCAGTGGTAGAGCATTTGACTGCAGATCAAGAGGTCTCCGGTTCAAGTCCGGGTGCCCCCTGACTTTGAAGCTAGCACATCTTGGATGCTGTTCCTGTACAATGATTAGTTGGGTCTTTGTGCATTTTGGGGCAGCAAGAAAAAAAACTCTTCTTTACCAAATTACACATTTTCAATTCCTCTGCTTCTCTTTTTTTTTGCTTTACTCCCTCCCACCAGAGATGCAAGTGGAGGAGGCGAGGAAAAAACACAAGGAGCGGGAATCAAGGCAACAGATATTAAAGAAAAAGGAGACAATGTGTCCTTTGAGTGCCATTTTAAAGCAATGCCTATTAACCATGATTTGTGGCATAACCGCATCATAAACTGTATTATTCTAGCTCAAATGCAGCTGTATTTCTCAGGTGTAACGATGCTCACGTTTTATATTTAGGCCTAATTAACTATAATTCACAACATGGTGTAATTTGACATTTGCTCCTGATCTTTTTAATATTTTTTTCAGCAATTCTTCCCACCTTCTGAAGTCGATGCGAATGTCAGCGTGTCCGTTACGGACCTCGGTAAAGGTGAGCGGAGTGACGTCACTCCAGATCTTTGCTGCATCCCGAAAGACACCTCGAACCCTTTCCTCTCCAAACTGCCAAGGAAATCCATCAATCCTGCAGGAAATGAATAGAGGTGTTACATACACACATATGCACACACATGTGCACACACATACGCACACACAGGATGTACAGTAGCAAAGTGAGACCACCAGCCTTGCATCCCCCTTTTAATCAGATATCTTCAGTTGTCTCTTTAGTGGGGAGGTGTTCTTCTACCCTCAGGCTTGCTAACAAAACACTGCGGTAAAATCTCCTCCCTTTCCTTTTAGATAAAACCACCCAGTGTGATAACCCACAAAATAAAAACAAAAATCCACAAAATATCACGCTTTACCAAGAAGACTGAAACACTTCATAAATCATATGGACCAACACTGGCTTTGCATCAAATCTCAATGTTGCTTCTGCGGTAAATGAGATTACTGTGACATATTATGGAAATGCACAGCTGTCTGGGGTTGGTATGAAGCAACAGCCTCTGGCAAGCAAAGCTTTGGACGTCTTCTGAATGCAGCAACATTTCCAACCACACCGACCAGAAAAACTGTAGCATCACCTCCAACTACACACAGTAACTACTGACACGAAACTGACCACTGAAACTAAAGAAACTGCAGCAATTAAACCAACTAGCAAACTACAGAAACGTCTGTCAATAACCTACCCACTGTGATTACACAACTATACACAGTAATTACTCTGACTAACCCAGTCACTGAAACTTTCTTTCGGATGCGTTCTTATATCCCGAGAGGTCACTATAGCAATGTTTGTCCTGGCACAGATTTTACACCGGATGCTCCTCCTGACGCAACCCTCGCAATTATCCATGGGACCGGCCCTGGGAGCTCACTGAGTACCCCATGAGGCTGGTGCTGTGTCTCCTCCCAGGGAGGAGCCAGGAAGCGTTAATGTGTAAGGCAAATGTGCTAACCACTGCACCACTGCAACTACAGCAATTAAACCAACTAGTAAACTACCAGGAAACATCTGCCACTAAACTGCTCATTGCAGCTACAGAAATATCTGCACCTAAATATAGCAACGTCATCACCTTCAACTAAATACATGAACCCTCTTCATGCAAACAGAGCAACATCTGCAACTAAAATACCTGCTGTGACTACTGCAATGCACAACTATAAATGGCAAAAGCAACAGGTAAAGCAACCACTGCGAAAACAGAAACATCTGCAACCACACACTTAAACATCTCCAGCTTAAGTACCCACTGGACTACAGCAACATCTGCAGAGAGGCATAACTGCTGAAAACAAGCAGCAAGCTGGCCTGACTGTCCAATCATCACAGTGCAGAAGTGTTAAACACCTGAATTTGGTTGTTACCATGGGTTTAAAAAGGAGATTACACCCCATTAACTGAAAGTACTCTAAAAGAAGACACAAATGTGTGTCCATGTGTTGCTACACTTTGTACGGTGCTAAGTGGAGAACTTTAACAGGAATGGTACTTGAATTCTGTAAAGTATGATCTAGACTTACATGAGGTTTTTTGAATTACATGAGTAAAGTTTTTTAGAACTCTGTGAATACACAGAGAAGATTGCTCAGAGCTGTCAGGACGTGCTTAGCTTGTATGTAGCGCTCCTGGCTATATAACATTTTTTGGCACAGTGGTACCAGACCGCGCAACCTGACTGTTCATAATGAATAGCTTCACTGTAAAGAGTCCTCTCAAGCCACAAACTATGGTTTTAAACTTCCTATTGTATAAAGACATTAAAATCTAAAATGTTCATTAATGTGACATATGAGTGGATGAAACCAGGCTAACTCTTCCATTGTTTAAGCTAAGCTGTCTTCTTCCACTTCTCTTGTCTACGGTGTGCCACAAGGTTCTGGTTTGGGGCCTTTTGTTGTTTCTGTTGTTTCCACTCCCTCTTTAGTACATTTCAAGCACTTTTATTTCCTATCAGTGCTGTGCAGATGATGCTGAATCTATTAAAAGTTGGATGGCAGATAATTTTATCCAACTTAATGATGAGGAACTCTAGGCCTCCTACCACATTTGAAAAATCTTATATCAGGAACCTTGGTGTAACTTTTATTATTCTTTCTTTTATTTTTCAATACCAAACTGTCATAAAACACATAGGTACATATAGAAGTAATAATCTTTTCCTTTTTTATAACATACAAAAAAAACCATAAATGGGATGAGTACCTGAATACCCCCCACTCCCTCCCAATAATGTAAAAATGAATATGTTATAGAGAAAATGAATTGACCCATAGAAAACAAAACAAAGTAAAAAAAACAAAACAAAAAACAAGAAAAGAAATCAACAATAAGATAGTACTACGTATCCTTATAGTTTAATATTAACATTAACATCTGCTAGCCTCAAAAAACAAGGTCTTAACATTAATCAATATTGATATAAATCTTAACCAATAGTAACAATATTAATATTAATATTAATGATTACTTGCTCCTCGGTCGAAACAAACTAATAATGCTGGAATATCTTTAAATAGAGTATTCTTATAAGGTAGAACAGCCACTGCTGGGAGTAGCAGAAAAATTTGTACACTGTCATATGGTGGACTACAGAGAGATTTCTCGTGCTGGTAACTTTTCTAAGTATTTAAGTAAAAAATCTATCCGATGAGCCTCTGATGGAGAATTTTATCTTCTCCAATTGTAAGAGTCCTAAGATATCCTGTAGCCAGACTTTAATAATGGTGGCTGAGATGATTTCCACAACAACAAAATTCTTTTTCTAGCGATGAGAGATCTTAGTGTAACTTTTGACTCAGCCTTCCTTTTGGATGCTCACATTAAGTCTCTGGCTCACTCTGGCTTTCATCAGTTGAGAAATATTGCCAAGCTGAATTCCACTGTGTCACATTCTGAATTGGAGATTCATTTATTCATGCCTTTATTTCATCACGTCTGGGTTTTTGCAATTCATTGTTCACGTCTTAACAAAACCTCCCTGGAACACGTGCAGGTTGTTCAGATTGCCGCTGTGAGACTTCTGGATAAAGTAAGCTCCCCATTGCCTTTAGAGTCCACTTTAAGATTTTGACTTTTAGAGTTCTGCATGGACAAGCGCCAGTGTGGATCAGAGAAATTTTTCACCCATACGTCCCCAGCAAGTCCCTGAGGTCATGTCATCAGGGCCTGCTGGATGTGCAGCACAACAGACGGAGAGGCAAAGGAGACAGAGCTTTTGCAACAGACCTCTCTCGCTCTGAGCATGACATCTGTGCACTTGTTTTTGGGCAACTTTTTCTTACCCAAAGACTACAAAACTACAGTTGCTGTTAATTGTTGTAAAACTACAGCAACTAATACTGAAGCTACACCAATATTACATTTAAACTACAAAAAAAATTTAACTAACCACTAAAATTCAAGTGACTGTGAAATATGGCAACTACAGCAGCTAAGCCAAATGCTGCAACCACAGTAACGCCTTCAACTGAACACGGCAATGGCGGCAACTAAAACCAGCAGAAAAGCAACATCTGAAACTAACCATTGCAACCATTTGTACCAAACAAATCAAAGCAACTACAGCAACTTAAAACCGAGCACATTAACGGCTGACAAAGCCCATCACTAAGAATTTAGTGCATTGCTTCAAGGAACTAATCGAGAAGACAGGACACGTTTCCATTATTTACAGTGGTCGTTATCAGCTCCTGTTCTTTTGGGGGTTTTATGGAAAATATGGTCTTAATTTGGAGACACACAAGCAGTAAAAACTCCAGACATTCATCCCAATAACTGCCTTTTTAGTTTGCCCTCCAAATAGCGTAAAAAAAATTCTTAAACCTCGATGTGTGGGAAAAGAAATACCAACAGAGTGTTTACTGAAAAATGAAAAGTGTCTGATTCTGAATTTAGAGTGTATTTTTACAGATACAAAGTGTACAGGTATTGATCTGTTAAGAGACATCTACCTGTATGGCTCAAATATTTTATACATTAGAAGATATATATAAATAAATCTAAATACGACCTAGGTACTTAGGTACTTACTAAATAATAAATTATTCCCTTTAAAATACATATTTCAGTCTTTTGGACTGTCAGTGCGCCCCAGTGTGACTGTGGCTACAATGTAGCTGCCATCACCAGTGTGTGACTGTGACTGGAGCACTTTAAAAGAAGCAGGTGAAACTATCACAGCCCATACTCTCAGACTTGGTGGAGAGCAGTGCAAAAAGAGAGAACTTTAGACTGCGTCGATCTGTTTCCAAATGAATGGTGTTGCTCTGTAACAGCTGGATAAATTGCTGTTTAATACCATAAACTGTATAAACATGGATGCAGCTTCTGGGTTAAAAGCCAAAGATATACCTGAAGTGACTTAAACCAGCATTCTTCCTAAAGGGACGACTTCTTGTTTCCTTAGAAGTCCTGAAGTGAAGCAGTGACCACAGGAAACACTTTCCCTGTGGGTTTTATGATGTTTTTCTGTCTCCTTTACAGTCAAAAAGCAGCAGGGTTTGGTTTACTGTATGACTGACAAGTCATTACTCCATGTGTGTGCAACGTTTGTCACTGCAGACCAGTTTAAGCGAACCTTTTACAACTTATTTTGCTTCCTTGCAGTAGACAAAATGTTTTTAACATAAGAAAGTTAAAGAATGAAGTCTAACATATATAAAAAAAGCAAACTCGTGGAATCTATCTCCCTTAACGCAGCCCTGCCATCCTTTAACCTTTTGCAGCCACCTGAGACCTCCTTTTCAGTTGATCTAAAAACCATTCAAGCGGTTACAACAACAGCGCTCTCAGCTGAGCCAGCTTGACTTCGGTGTCATGCCAGAGCTTGCCTCACAAGCTCAAAACGCTGGCTGGTTCTGAATAAAAAATAAACACAGGGCCTCATTAGCATGGCTCCACTCTCATATCAGACTCATTTACAACGGCTGGGGAGGAACGAGGGCCTTATTATGGTCATAACAGTGAGAGTTTGACGTAGTTGGGTGTTGCCTTGATCCTGGTAAACCACATCACTCCGTCAGGTGTCACCATGAGCTGGTCCTGTGAAGCAGAATCTAATTAGATTGTGGCCAGTGCTGCTATTAAAATCACCCTCCTACCTCTTGCTTTCGCTCTGCCTGTCTTCGTATAGTGTTAGGTTGAAGAATGAGTACAATGAAAGGGACACCGGGTGAGCCAGACAGAGAGGCAGCAGCCAGACCGCCAGACGCTCGATGGTGCCACGGCTTTAGATTAAAGAAAAGCACCACCCCTTTTTCTGAAGGTCAAGTTGACGACTGAAAGTGCTCTGTAGGTTGTGTAATTTTTGATTATTTTCCTTATGTCCTTAATCCAGTCTGTCTCAAGAGCAGGAACAAGATGTGAACACAGAGTGATGTTCATATGTTGAATGTGTATTTTCTCTCTTTTAGCTCTGCTGTTACTCTCTGCTAATGCTTAGATGACAAATTAAAGGAAAACAATCAAGACCACAATCAAAATGCTGCACTGCACGCAGTGTCCATCTTTTATATACAGTCTATGACAGGCAGCAAATAAGGACATGGGGGTATAGCTCAGTGGTAGAGCATTTGACTGCAGATCAAGAGGTCTCCGGTTCAAATCCGGGTGCCCCCTCTTTGAATAAAGACTGATTTAGTTATTTAATTGCTTAAGTTGAAAACAACCTTTCAAAGCTGGACCATTCGGCAGTTATGCCCAATATGGCCATATTGGGTGGTGCGAATTTCGCAGGGGTCAGCCAATCAGAAGAAAGTTCCCTTAAATGAGAAGCCTAAGATAATGTCACAGACAGTGGATAAAATGCAGCCTATCTGACTGAAAAACCAATGGATACTGGTTAATCGAAAGATAGCAATCCTCTAAACCAGGGTTGGGGAACTCCAGACCTGCAGGCTTTAGATGTGTCCTTGATCCAAAACAGCTGATTTAAATGGCTAAATGACCTCCTCAACATGTCTGGAAGTTCTCCAGAGGTCTGGTAAAGAACTAATCATTTGATTCCGGTGTACTGACCCAGGGTGAGATCTAAAACCTGCAGGACACCGGCCCTTGGGGCCTGGAGTTCCCAACTCCTTCCCTAAACCATATGCTTGTGCCTTTTTTGTGTATCATTTTTTAAACTTTAACTGGGAGCCTCTCCCATTATCAATACCCAAATTGCACATGCTCAACTCCTCGTCTCCCAGTGGAGATGGGAACAAGGAAGAGACATGAGGAAGTGAGTCAACACACATTTAAGTAGAAGAGACGTGATTTTAAATCGATGTCCATTAATTAACTTAAAGTGATGTCACTTGATATGAGAACTTGGTTATTTTCTCAAAATCCTCTATGTAACTCTGGAGCCGGACCTCACAAAGAATGCAGCTTTAAAGCACATTCACATCACCTTCACTTTTAAAGACCATATGTCCATCTTCTGTATACAGTCAATAGCACTAACAGAATGTGGGGGTATAGCTCAGTGGGAGAGCATTTGACTGCAGATCAAGAGGTCTCTGGTTCAAATCCAGGTGCCCCCTGTTTGTGTAAGAGCTGTTTTTCATTTCATTTATTTGCTTAAGTTGAAAAAAAAAAAACAACTTTCCAAGCTGCACTATATGGCAACCACCAAATATGGCCATAATGGGTGGTGCGAATTGGGCGTAACCGTTTGTTTGGTTGGGGTCAGCCAATCAGAAGAAAGTTCTCTTAAAGGAGAAGCCTAAGACAATGTTGCAGACAGTGGATAAAACAAGGGCTGGCACAAAGTATAAGATACATGAGGATTATTTTACTTTAGTAAATTCCTATTTAAATGCTACCTATCTGACTAAAAAATCAATGGACAATGGTTGATTGAAAAAGGGGCCATGCCCTATACCAGGGGTGGGGAACTCCAGGCCTCAAGCGCCAGTGTTCCCAACTCCTCCCTTAAACCATACTCTTGTGCTTTTTTGTGTATATTTTTTTAACTTTAAGTGGGAGTCTCTCCCATTATCATTTCCCAAATTGCACATGCTCAACTCCTCATCTCCCAGTGGAGATGGGAACACGGAAGAGACATGAGGAAGTGAGTCAACACACATTTAAGTAGAAGAGACATGACTTTAAAGTGATGTCACTTGATATGAGAACTAGGTTCATTTTCTGAAAAACCTCTATACAACTGGTCATTACAAAGAATGCAGCTTTAAAGCACAGCCACATCACCTTCACTTTTAAAGACTGGACCCTATGTCCATCTTCTGCAAACAGTCAAGACCATTCTGTGGGGGTATAGCTCAGTGGTAGAGCATTTGACAGCAGATCAAGAGGTCTCTGGTTCAAATCCGGATGCCCCCTGTTTAAATAAGAACTATATGTTTAAATAAGGACTGTTCCTTGGAGCACCCCAAGGCTCACTGGGCCTTGAGTTTCCAACCTCTCCCCTAAACCATATGCTTGTGCCTTACTGTGTATATTACTTTAACTGGGAGACTCTCCCATTATCGTTTCCCAAATTGCACATGCTCAACTCCTCGTCTCCCAGTGGAGATGGGAACGAGGAAGTGAGTCAACACGAATTTAAGTAGACGAGACATGACTTTAAATTGATGTCCATTAATTAACTTAAAGTGATGACACTTGAAATGAGAACTAGGTTATTTTCTCAAAAACTTCTATATAACTCTGGAGCTGCTCATTTCAAAGAATGCAGCTGTAAGGCACAGCAACATCACCTTCACTTTCCAAGACTGGAACCTATGTCTAGCTTCTGCATAAAGTGACTGGCTGAGGGGGTATAGCTCAGTGGTAGAGCATTTGAGTGCAGATCAAGAGGTCTCTGGTTCAAATCCAGGTGCCCCCTGTTTCCCAATTTACATGGGAGGTGTTGATGAATTCATTGCATTTTGTTTGCATGTAATTAGTCCTTTGGGTGTACAAGTAAGAGGGAGTAGGTTTCATTTGAAAGATCAGTGAAGTTCCTGTTTTTGAATGCTTTGCAACCAAAAAGTTGGGGTCCTGAGGTTTTTAAAAAATGAGCTAAAGGTACACAAGACATGAACTGTATAATGGTATAATGACACACAGTACTTTAACTTGAAAACAGGTTAATATGTCATCACTTAAAAGCTGATGGAGGGAAACGTCACTGCAAAGCATTTCTTAGTGATCACATTTATCCAGTGATGAAGTATTTTTATGCTGATGAGAGTGGACATCACCCACATCCATACAGTCATAGCTTTCTACTCCTTCACCACTTGAATGAATATCTTTTGGAAGAATGATGTTTCGAGATTTGGAGGATCAATACCAGGCTGCACTGAAGTGTTGTGATCATTGTCCAAACACTTTACTAAGACGCTACAATTCCTTTACTTTCTCAGTCTCTATATTTGGCTCATTGTTCCTAAATACTCCACCATATTCACCATCTAATCTCTAACTGCGTCCATCTGCTGTTCGGGTTTGAGAAAACAGTTTTTTTTCTCGTCTGAAAAAGCCGCCTGCTGAAGCAGAAAAACAATCGTATGTGCGTGCACCAAATGGTAACACTGCAGGACGCTTTTTCAGCTGCACATTTCGGATGAATCCCGTGGCTTACATCAGCACGGAGTTCTCTCGGGACTGTAGAAGTTCACGTTTTATTATTGTAAGCTTTATTTATGATCAAACACAGCATATAGTTACAACACAGCTAAGGGCCCCAGTGTGTACCTATAGGTGAGGTCCGTCTTGTCCCAGCGTTGTCCATACAGGGTGTAGCGTCTCTGGCGGTATCGCCCCCGGTGCCGCCACTCTTCCTTGGTGGGGTAGTCCGGTACGCCACAGCGGGGATGGTTCAATGTGCTGTTTGTCAATGAGTATGGCTCTTTAACCAGTTCCTGAGTTTGAGGTGCTTTTGCTCTCTTCTTCAGCTCCTGAAAGTTTTCAGAGACCTGAAACAACAACGTGGTTCATTTAGACAACGTCATGCTTTCATAGGCAGGGACAACTCGGCATGTCTGTACGTGACCTTGTGGGTCAGTACTTAGTAGTTTGCTGTAGGCAGGGTTGGATCAGATTACTTTGAACATGTCAGTGAATACAAATTACTTGGCAGCTTTTTGTAAGTAGTAACTTAACCCACTGAACTAAAAGCAATCTGACACAATTACTTACCTAATCTGATTACATAGGCCTCACGGCAATATAGAGTTTGCATGAGCCCCAGTTTCTCCTGCAATTGATATCACAGCCCAACACACAAAATTGACCTTTAAGCTTATGTTTATTTTAGTTAAATGGAGCAATGCATATTAATTAACAGGGAGACTGAAGTCTGTCATGTAATTGCATCCAATTTGGCAATTATTTAGAATTGATGCATTAATAAGAGGCACAATTACACAAATAACAATATTTGATTGTTTCCAAACTACTGTTTCATATATCTGAAGAAAGAATTATCGGATGTTTGTTTAGTATGTGCTGCTCGATAACAGAAGACTGACTGCCCAGAAACACCAGAAACTTCCTCCAGATGTTATCAAAGACAAAAAAAGAAAAAAAATCTTGGCAATTAAAGTATAATGTCATTGCACTTCTAAAAATGTTGTGGTTGTAATAAACTTCAATTCAGTTTCACGACAAAATCAGCCACAGGGCAGGTTTTACTTTAACGGAAAGGCCAGTGCGGAAGTGAAAAAGATCTGCTTTGTTTTAACAGGAAGAGACCTTCAGCAGAACAAGGCCTCACTGAGATGACGGCAGCGGGAGGCCAGTTGTTAAGATGGTGCCTTTCCGATGACCCACTAGATAAGCCCGTATTTTTACAATTGCTGTTTTGTTTGCAGCTGTTTGTGAGATTAGTGAAGCCAGATATGATGTCATGGCGTTAGATGGAAATGCAGAAACATGACAGCTTACATTAAGTGTGCTGTAGCTATGTGGTGGTCCCACACTGTGCTGCCCATGCTTGAACCAATCATTTTTAGCACGTGAAAGAACTGGTGACTTTTCAAACCTGACTCTTTCATCAGTGGAAAACCTACTCTACCTCCTGACCCACAGCTGCCCCCCTTTTAGGTTTCCATTTCTACTCAGTATTTAGTCAAAGAAGTATTTGCAAATCCCATTTGCGCAGTTCTCAAGTGCATGCAGGCAAACTCTCCCTGTGGAGAGCAACAGAGGCATGTGCTGATATGCAATCTCAAAACCAGATTTTTAGAAATGCTCTGCATATATAGTCTTAAATTAAACTCTGATGGACGCATAGAAGAGGAAGTGTTGCTTTATTCTGATATCTACTGGCTTTATCAGAAGCCTTACAACATTTTTCATTGCCTCTGCAGGCAATCGCTAATGTTTCAGTCTGAATGACCTAAAGTTTGCTGTTAGAGGGTGAATGCTTGGCTCTACACACACAGTTGTTGCTATAATATGTGCATCTTATCAGTTGTGAAGTTGCTACAAATTCACCAAAAGTGGTTATGATTCGTGGTGCAGGGAATGTGAATGTGTGAGGCTAACTGAGTGATAATCCAACTATAAGTTGACTATGATGACTTGGGACATAAAGTTAAAAAGAACAAAGAAGAAAGGAAGAAACAAGACAAAGAAAATAAGTAATAAGAAGGGAGAGAAGCAAAAACAAACTACAGAAAGCCCTGAGGCAGAGGTCAATGTTCTCTGGATTTGAATCATCATCATTTTGAACCCCGAGGTTAATGACAGCATAACCTCATAATCAGGTCACTGAGTCATGTATTTTTCCTCAGTTTAAGAGCCAGTTGGTCTCAGAATGTCCCATTATCATTAATACCACCCTCCCCCCTGTTAGATCAAGAGGAAATGCCTCTGCTTATTTCCACAGAAGCAAATTACAGAGCGGATCTATCCCATCTGCACCTCCTCATCTCACTCTGTCCTCAGCGTAAAGCAAAACTGCATCTGCAGCTCTGCAGTTGCAGGGAACAGTTGGGTGTACTCATCCTATCACAAAATGATGTGCATTTCCTTTTCCGGTGCCACTCAGAAAAACCTGTGGGAAAAGACACTATCGATATACGTGCAGATGAAACAAATTACCTCCATTATCAGTGCCCGTGAATCTTCCCACAGGCCAGTGCAGCTCCGACATTTGCGGATATTGTCCTTTTATGAAATAATGAAGCATGCATGGATGGATGCATTTTCCCTTTGAGCACTAGTTCTCCTTGGCATTTAGGAATTAGCATTTGGTTATCAGTTTACATGCTTGTGGGATGTTTCAAGATGAGACTTTTGCTGCACAATTAATATAAAAGGTGGGAGATCTGTAGGTTTTTAAGACTCATTGTTAGTTTAAAACCAGTTTAAAATATGTGTTACGTTTGTTGGTGCTCAGACTAAACATGGCCCAAATTCAAAATGATAAGGTCAATTTAACACAAGACTCAGATTGCCCTAAATCTTCAGTTTCATGCAGTTTTTCTACTCTTTGATCTGAATTATGTCACAGGAAAGGGATATTGCTAATATAGTCATCTCTGCCACAATGGCTCCACCTACCTGCTGTTTATTAAACTTTATGCTTTAGGCAGCCAATCAGAAGACCCAGAACCTGCGGCAGGTGGAGACCAGGCTTAAGTGTTGCTATGCTAAGCTCACTGAGTCTGCAAAAGAGAGCAAGGGCCAAACTGCAGTTAAAGCAGTGGAGTTTGAATATGTCTTCAGGAAGAGAAACTCAATGAAGAGACAGCAATCTGTGTGAGGCTACCCGTACTCCTGTCTCAGAAAGTGGAACTGCTATGCTTTGCTCCTAGACTCACTGCACTTGGTTGCACATCTTCACTCTTAACCTGCTGTTTGGACCTTGGTTTTTTGATCTGCTCTGGTTCCTTTGCGGTCTTTCCAGCTTTGCTGTTTTAATTCTTCTTCTCATTGGTGTCCTTCTGAGGGTTTCTGGTTCCTGCCTCCTCTAATGCTGATTGTCCTCTTTCACGGCCGTGAGAATGTGCAACCCAGCAGAGCACTGCACTGAGGTAACCTTGACCTCAAACACAGATAGACTTCAGCTGGGTGTGTTGGTGGTTACTGTCACCATACATGGCTATGTTTTTTGGGAATTTGTGGCTTAAAGGAAGGGCGAGAGGGGCTAACAAACGCCATTTTGAGACTGGGGATGAACTGAGGGGTGAACCAAGATAAATATAATAATACACGTTCTGACAATTGGGCCATGTTCATTAATATGACAATAAACCATTTTATATGACAGAAAAGACAGAAAGGAAAAGCATAAAAAAGTTCTCCTTAAGAGTTTTCACCACTGACAGAGGAAATAAATCAAACATGAAGCATTAAACCTGCTTAAATTAAATGCTTCATTATGACTGAGGATTTTGCAGTTATAGCCACAGAAAGAAGACGCTACTTATTTACACTTAAGGTGCAGGATAATGAAACAAAGCTATCCAGTGAACGGGTTCTGCAAAACTTTATGTCACCTGATTGCAAAATTAAAAGGCCAAAATGTATTTCAACCCATCGTGCATCATTACTTTGATGTTACAGAGGTTTTGCAGTGCTGACAGAAAGCCAGGTCTAACCTTTACTATATCAAAAGCCCAACATGAATTCCCATTAAAGCCACACAACCTGTAAAAGCAAAATAATTAAACGAAGAATGCTTATCTGAGTACGGTCACAGCGGTGCATGTGCTGTGCTTAAATGAGCCTGACTCGCTCGGCTCTGCAGGACTCTACTGTGTCGCTGTTAGGTAGGTTATGGGGAACAAAACCCAGCAGGATTTGTGGAATGTGCTCCAGACTGCAGAAACGCAGTGACTGATGGATCTGGATTGCAGAACAAACACTACGCATACACGGCCCTCCACCTCCCGCGTTTCACTTTGTTTAAAGGAGATTTCAGCTGCTTGTTTTGTTGCAGAAAGCCCTTATTCGTGTTCAGGGGAATGTTTCTACTCATGTCCTGCAGCTTTTCTTTAAATGGCTTGTTAGTGTTGTTACGACTGAACAAAAAGGCCTTTTAAACAGAGTCCCCCCCCCCATGAGATTTCGAAGGCACCCTTGGAAAGCTTACACCTTGTTCGGCTTCTTTCTGCTCTTCCTTGAGCACCAGTCTGATGCGAGCTTTCTGTCTCTGCGCTATTATCTGCCTTCCTGCAGTTCATACTGACAACAAAAACTTCAGATAAACAACAAAACCCTTATCACGATACGATGTGTTCTGAAACTTATCTATCTAATGGCTGCTGATCTTAAACTGGAGGAAAACATTACAAGCACAGAACATATCTTACTTGGCAAAGCCTGTGAGTTCATGTTCATTTAGTTCAATTACAGATTATGCAAAATGTATCAGATATTTTTTTTTATCATGGCTTTGAGGTTTTGTTTTCATTTTTTTGGTCATTCTGTTGCACTTTTGATGTTTCACTTCCTCTCTGCCAGTTCGCCTCAAGCAGAAACAGTAAAACAGTACAGCTGGTAAGTGCCAAAAAGTGCAGTTCCTCTAACGGCCACTTGAGGCTGTCTCCACAAGTGAGTCAATCGCCACAGATTCCCATGTTAACATGTCCAACTTTGCAGAAGAAACATATGTTTGCAGCCCGGCATAAAAAAAGGTTTTTGTCGTCATGTACAGTTCCCTTCGCCTTATTAACTGTATGGATGTTTTTGTTGTAATGACTCATCCATTTGGAGACTGGTGAGGCTTAAAGTTAGCGCTGTGGCTGCTTTAACTGACACACATCCACACAAATGACTGCAGCTGCTATCCGTCTTTTAGGCCTCACCTCGGTAAATTGGAGTCACTGAGGTTGACCTCTTGCTCGTGTTTTTGTTCTTGAGATTGTTTATCTGTGCAAGTGATAATTACAAGCACAATGCAGCAACGCAGACAGATAAAAACTCAATTTAAAACACCTTTTCATCATCATAAGAGGTCATGGCCTGTTCTAACCTTTAGGCAGCTCTGGGGCAATGTCTTCTGTGCAAACCATCCCCAAGCCTCACATAGGCTAACTTAAAAAACCCCCAAAAAACTTTAAAGGTATTTTGTGATATAAGTTACAATCTTTGCCTGGTTGTTTTTCCACCCCTGGTCGTTATCATCTCAGGTGTTTGAACATAATAACGATAGCTGTTTTGCTGACAGGACAACACGAAGCCTCTGTGGTTTGTGTTGATGACAGGGATTTGAACTGTGAATCACCTGGACACCAGCCAACCCCGGGCTCTAAACGAGACAGTTTAGACTGAAGCTGCCCCCCACCTGATCCCAATCACATCAGTGCTGAGGTGAGCGAGTGTCGGCTTTCAGGGTCGTAAAACTATACCTGGCGCTGGGTACACGGGGTTGGGGTGTGGGGGGCACTGCTTGGTCATTTCAAAGAAATCCTGTTGAAGACTAAGCCTCCCCAGCTGTGTGTCAAATGGACTGTTTGACCCGCGTGACCCCGCAGTCATAAATGTGCCTGATTCCTAACAGGTTCACTGACGTTCAAGGTTAAACCCAAGCACAGGTATTATCTTCACCTAAATGTGTTTTAGTTTGTACTCGAGATGATATCTTAGCCGATGTCGTTGATGAAATGCAGTGAAACAGAATCTGACGTATTATTTTTCCCAGTTAGAAAACAAGGTGATGGATTTTTAATCTTCAGCAGATAAAAAGTTAATTTCAGACTCAGAGTGCAGCTCCAAACAGCATATATTTAACCTAAAAGAAGAATCTTTGGAAAACAATGAGTTTTTTGGGGGTATATTTTAGGATAAACGTGTTCTGTCTTACCAACATTTTAGGTTGAGCTCAGTTATATGAAAGACCGCTTTGTTTGATGCCACCTCCACAACTTTGCTGATGAGACTTGGATGTTGCAGGTGTGCACACACAGACAATGGAAATCCTGTCAGGAGAGTGTGTGATGATGTTTGAGAAAGAAATGAAAAACTACCTTCAGGACAATTAATCTGTCACTTTCTGCTGAGAATGCAAGTTAGCGATGAGACACGAAATCTCCAAAAAGCCCGAAGGTGCTCACTCACGCTGAGAGCATGTGGAGGGGGTGTGCGATGGTGGCGGCGAAGGGGGTCATCCGTTACATGCACGGACACATCTAGCTTCTGGTTACAGTGTTGACAAGATCTGCAAGAAGCAGTGCAGGAGATCTGCGAGTGGTATTTAGAGAGCACAGAGAGACAAGTCTGGGCACGGTGCGTCTGAAGAGCGTCTCCAGTCTGACAACAAATCCACCACAACCCCCCGCCGGGTCACTGATGTGACAGAGAACCTCCAGGGAGATGGTTTCCACTCGTTTGAAGAAGAAAAACACTTTCATCCACAGCACATCTTCACACGAGCAGAGAGGTCCCTCAGTTAATATGTTACAGACATTTGGGAAAGCTGTTAGTGAAAGCACATGCAACTACTTCTGGAGTAGTTATTCCAACTTCATATTTTTTAATTGAAGAAGGAAATTACCAGAGGAATGTACCTGTGATTACTTTAGTTTATATGTTTATACTTCAGCTTTTTGTGAATGTTTAATGACTGGTTTAACTTTAAATTTTAAAGCCAGGTTTCTGCTGGGCCACTGACATTCCTCAGTGTCCTTTTGTATAGTCTTTGACAGACACAGAGCATAGACACTGATCGAAGGAGAGTTCCTATTATAAATTTAACTCTTTTGTTCAATTTCATACTATTTATATAATTATTTCACCATCACAGCAGACAAAACCTTTCAAACGCTAACAAACACAGCTGGAGTCAAGAAATGCACCTCTAAAATACTGAATAAAAGTCTAACACAGTAAAAATGTTACAATTACCAACCAAAAAAGCACAAACGTAGATACTCACTCACTTTTCTCTGCATCTGAACCACACTCCATAATACCATGAAAAATATACTATTTTATGCCTAATTTAAACTGTGTTATCGCTGGCATTTTTCATAGATTCAGCTAAAGAAATGGGGGGAAATGTGTTTTTGTGTTGAGTTGCTATAACAAAGTGCTAAAAGATACTATTTGAAATTGTTACTTTGCTCAGTCGTCTGTTATTGGAAAACACAACATTATTTCATCACTTAAATTCGGTGTCTTTTTATGCTTCGATGATTTATAGTCAGAGTTTAGGACAGCCAGTCTCCTTGGAAGCAAAATATAAAGAAATAAGGAGTGGCTCAAGATTTACTGTATATATTTGCCAGATTTGTTAACTGTAGTTTTAGGATAGACATTGTTTTTATTAAAAAATGCATCTGGGGGAGATTCTTCTGAAAAAGTCACATTTTTATAGACCCTTTGCTTCAGTACAGCAGAGTGAATTACGTCCACACAACATGTGTTTTGAATAAGGACCGTAGAAAATCTATAACTGCAGCTTAAGTATAAAGGAAATTGGCTACATAAAACAAGGAAATTATAAAATTTGATATGAAAACATCTTCTTGAAACTCAGAGAGTAGCACAGACTGGTGAAAAGGAAAAAGGACCCCAGGGTGGAAAAAAAAAAAGTTTCAAAGAGGCGACAGGTGATGCTGCCAGTGCTTCAAACAATGGTCTTTTTTATGGCAGAAAAACAAGAAGTGTAAAGATTTTTTCATCAACATGATATCTGAGTATCCAAAAGAAACAGTCTAAACCTAATCCAGATAACAGGAAGTAAGTCATAAGTGAGTGTTTACTTGAGGAGACAGATAAGGATTCAATTTGAAGGGTGTGCTCTTACTGAAACAACGGGGAAAAGGATTGCTTACAGTAGGAGAACATTTATTGTACTAGATGGGGGGTGGGGGTGGGGATGGTGGGAGTATAACAATTTTTCATCAAGAAATACTTTGTTATCTTCCTTCTTACTTCGCTAATCCAATTTATCTTCTGATGATCAGAAACACCCGGCAGTTGAAGGTGATACAAACCATCTGGGCATCTGCTTGAATCTCTTATCTTTCCTGTCAAGAAAAAACCCCAAAAGGCTTCCTCATATGACCTCAGACTCGCAGATCTCCTGTTCGCCTGGCCGCAGGATGATTTCACTGCTGATTGTGATTATTAATTAGAGAAAACCCCCAGGAGAGCCAACTACCAGGAAAATCAGCTGGCTTTTCTTTAAGGTTACTGTGGTGTGATTTGCTATTCGGCTTTTAGAGAAAAGTAAACGACACAAGTAAGACGTGCCAGAGTTAAAGTGAGGACATCAGGTACAAGGCTTCAACATCTGGACTATAGTTTGAACAGGATTTCTTTCCAGAGAAGGGAAAAATCCTGCAGCAAGGCACCAAACTTCCTGTTTAAAGGGGGTTCTTCTGCCCCGCTGTTGCCAAGTGCATGCACACTGGCTGTTGCTGATCTTGCTCTGATACTGTTTCTAACTTTTGTTGTGTAAATAAATTTTAACTGAGCATTGCTGTAAGCTACAGAAACACCTCACACGTACGGCAAAGAAGGGCCAAACACAACATGTGTGCAGTCTAACTGAACTTAAACGATAACATTAAAGAGTCCTGGATGTCCAATAAGCAGTGGCCTTTTCAGTAGCTATGCTATGCTACCTGAATTCTTTTCCTTACCTGTTTCTGAGCTGCTGTGGGTTAAAAATCTTTAAAATCTTTGTTATGCCTTTCAGCCTTCAATCTTCTCCTCCTCTTTTCTAGCTAGATGCTACTACTACTGCTCTGCAAGCTTCTATAATTTGGCTCATAGACAGTAGAAAAGATGCACGTAGCCTACAGACCTGAAAAGTGAAGCCAATAGGGAAGGGCATGACAACTTTTTTACCAGCCAGCGGGGGGCATCACCTTTCATTGAGACATGACTCCAGCTCATGTGATCCATGAGCTCTGTAAACTCTTCCCTGACGACTGTGGTCACTTTTTTTGCCATTTCACAAATCACAAATTATTAGCCAATGAGCATGTGCAGTGCCCTGTTTCTCGCCCCTCGCTCATCACATCTGGTTTCAAAACACCAAGATGGCGACTGCAAAAATGCTGTGCTCAAGGCTTCACAATTACAGAACTTCACCACCGACTGATGTTCAGCCTGCATCAGTCACGACTACTTAGTGTACAGTTCTAACAGAACAAACAGCAAATCTGGCACCAGAAGGTGTTTAACTCTTGAGAAGAACGTATGCGCTGTGTCTAACAGATGTGATTGATTGGTCACGTTCCTACCACAGATTAATCAGGCTCAAGTTTTATTGGGGACTGGACCAGTAAAATCCAAATATTGTTCAACAGATTTGTTTTTACAGTAACGCAGTTTGAGCTTTAGCACCAACCTGAAACGCTGCATGCCAATACTAACAAGTGGGTGACATCACTATATACAGTCGCTATATATACTTTTATATGTAGGCTATGCACTCATAACCTTTTTGGGTGCATGAGCAGTGCTGCTCGAACTGTGTAAATTGAGTTTTCAGTTGTTCTTTATTTAGTTTAAGACAACAAAACAACAGGTGAGACCTGCTCCTAAAACACCTGAGACAGAAATCCATAAATCCATCTTAGAGTCTTAAAGACTTTATTATGAATACTTTATAAGTGAGAATCAACAGATTTTTCCCACATTACAATATTATTGCAACGCTTCCCTCTCGGTGACATATTATTGCGATTTTTAATATATTCTCACATGCTGAGTGCATTATGGTGAATTACTGCTTAATCACATTTTTTCAACTGCAAATTATGTCCTCAAAGTAAAACTTTGTCTTTATCTGTTTTATCTAATGAGATAAAGTTATCAGATTTCAGTTATTGTTTTCACTAACACCTAAAGACTAAAGATGGAGTCTGTCTGATATCAGTCTGTGATTACATTATTTTTTGATGCCTCGCTGAATTTGTAGATTTCCTCACTTAGAAACAAATAAATAATCTCTAATTTCATTTAGTTCTAGTTTATTTTGAACCAAGACGAACAAAATATCAACCAAAAATCCATAAATAACACATTATATAAAAGTTCTGAACTGATTTGGGTGTCATTTTGTGACATACGTATTTGATGCCCTAGAATTCAGCCAGAACTCCGACTCCCAGAATTCTGTGTTGGAGGTTTTTCTGTTGAGCCGATTTAATGTAGATTTGCTAACATTAACTCATAAATTTGATGAATGAAATGAACCCTGTTATTCATAGTAATCCCAGAATATTTTAATAAAATAATGATAATTGGTGTTCCTGTATTGCCACTCAAAATATCACGATACCATTGCTATATCGATTTTTTCCCCCAACCCTTTCCATAAAATGTTTGCCTCGAGGCACGCTGCTTAGGTTACAGCCTCGATGTCATCCAGCTTTCTTGCATCTACACTTGCATCTAACCAGAAACTGCTGCAGGTGGGCAACTGGTTCATGTGCCGCTATGACGAGCTCTACCAAGGCTGCAAAGTGAAACTACCTCCTGCAGCAACAGTCCAAAAGTATGAAGTCTGATCTTG
Source organism: Astatotilapia calliptera (assembly GCF_964374335.1). Taxonomy (NCBI): domain Eukaryota; kingdom Metazoa; phylum Chordata; class Actinopteri; order Cichliformes; family Cichlidae; genus Astatotilapia; species Astatotilapia calliptera. The sequence goes on along the minus strand of NC_137433.1, from coordinate 35,390,888 downwards.
TGTGTGCACACCTATTGCCCCACTACAGACACAAATACAGTGTAATTCTCTGGGAGACATTGCATTCAGTCAGTAGAGTAACCTGAACTGGAAATATAAAGGTCTGATACCCTCCACCTCCTCTCACCTTATCAGTAAAGGATTCAGAATGAGGCTCCTCCTCTTAAATAACAAGTTTTTAAGTGTATCCCCTTCCTGTGGTGTCTCATTCGACAATTTCAGCCCGCTGCAGCTGTGACCCAGATCCGCTTGATGGGAACCTAGGCTGGCTCTGATGTCACCATTGCTCTCACGGTTCCCCGGCCAATCCCTTTGCTTGAATGGCATCAACGTGATGGAAAAAAACAGACCGGGAAAACCAAGGGGCACTCCGGTTTTGCTGACAAAAGCGAAATGCAAACAGTTAGCTCTTACGGCCCCCTTACCCCAGAGAAAACAGGCGCTATGTATCCCACTGCCCTGAATGCCACAGACACACGGGCCTGCCCGGGCTTGTGTGATCGCTCACTCTGTTGTCAAAAAACAGAGAAAGAGAGAAAAAAAGTGACAACACTGCAGATTACAGTTTCCCATGAAATGACCAGGAGTCATAAAACCATTTTCGCCACAGGTGCAACATAGTTCTGACAATGTGTTGCTAGTATAGCAATATTTCTTCACACCGTGACAATGTGTCATAACAACACTGCAGTGATCTGATGTCTGATTACTTTAAATTAAAAAAGAGGAAAGAATTGAAAGAATGTGGAAAACAATATGTGAAATTATTCAAAACAATGGAAGCACAACAGCAGGTTAACATGTCAGGCTGCGATCAGCTGACCAATGCTGCTAGCTCAATATTCACTGCTCTTTGTGGATTTAGCCAGCTATACTTTACTCTGACTACCACCAGTGGGCAACGGGTGAAGTGTTTTGCCCAAGCACAATGACCGAGCTTGTCCAACCCGGGGCTTGAACCGGCAACCTTCGGATTACAAGGCGAATTAGCAGTAACACGCAGTCAGTAACAAAGATATGCATAACCCAGACCCAGGCCCCACACTTTGAGCTGTAATCGGGTCCTGCTGAACCGTCCTCTTTACATCATCCTAAATGTCTCCTGTAATTCAGTGGGAGAAAAGTGTGGCTAAAGAACTTGCCTCTACCAGTGAGAAGAAGTTACCATAAAGTAGAGCAGACATCAGATCATGGATAGCTCTTCTGTCTTAGACAATACTGCTCCACTGCTTAAATAAAAAATCTTGTTTACTATTAAGAAAACTAGAAAAGAAATACTGGGTATCTTCTATTATTGTAAGCAGATTCATGTTATCTTAATTTTTCACTTGAATTCTTGATTTTTGCTGCACCCTAAACAGCCATTAGAAAGTTACTTCTTGCTTTAACTTAAAATATTGAATGTTGAAAATGCTTAAAGATTATATGACTCTTTAGACTAGTTTCCAGTTGTGTAGCAATGAACGTATTCTGTCTGCTTGTTGCAAAAAGTACTCAGACTGTATAGAAATCGATGAAGAATTGGACCCTACTCTTTACTTGCTGATGGTATTTGCTGATATCGCTGTTAGTATTTGTGACAGCTGAAAAAGGAAAGTTTTATGTAAAAAAAAAAAGAGCCGGGAGAAACACCATTCAAACATATAATGAGCTGATGTTGCATAGTTTGTCCACCAGAGGGCACTCTGCAACTTCCCTGTGTTTGGACTAGCACAAACACAGTAACCAGCTGCCCTAAGCCGAGTCAGGCAGAGTGTTAATGGGTAATCTTGTTGTAAAAATAAAACATTATTTTTAAGCTGCATTGTCATATAATTTCATTTATTTAATTCTTAAATAACTACACATAACAGATATGAGTGAAATCTGTTTATGTTGTGCGTGCCTGAAAAATATCACTTCCTGGTAATAAATAAAAGGCCCTCATTCCAGGATAAATATTAGGGAGAGGACGTGCTACCAGTGTAGTTATCAAGAGCTCAGTTGGAGTTACAGGCAATTGGAAACCAATGACAACATATTTATAAATGCTGTATTCCAACCATACCAGTAAATCATGCCAGGGCAGCAGTCACTGGCACGAGTCCTGAAGACTCGTACAACAAAGTGTATGAACCTGCTACCAAACTAGCTTGCTGTTATGGTAGACCAGTCCTGGCATGTTCTCACCTGATCAAGGACCTGGTGTTAGCTTGGATTAAGACCTTTACAGGAATAGCTTTCCCTGCTTTAAAGTTCAAAACTCGCCATTGCATTTCTCATGAAACAATTGGTTGTTATTTCCCAGCTGACAGATACACTTGCCTTAAAGTATTCTTATTTCTCTGGAAATCTCTTGTCAGGAAATCTTTACATCTTGTGCTGTGCAACTTTTGTCCAAATTGCACTGTGTGTAAAGCATAATGCACATTATTTACTCTACACATCTGAAAATAGGTTAAAAAATTCTTGTTAACTTGTAATCAGCAGAATGTAATCATTATTCCGGGTAAGGATTACGTTCTTCTCTGTAACTGCATATGCGAGCTGCCAGATTGTTTTGATAAAATGCGTTTTTGCTGTATACCTATAAACAGGACATTCCTTAGAACAAGCATCCGTGTTAAACAGGCCTTCACTGAGTAAATAACAGTTAAATAATCTAGAAAGGAGTCACGTGATGCAGGAGGAGCCGTGTAAATAAAAACACGGATTAAAGGAGTAGTAAACATAGCTGAATCTTAAATTACAATGCTAGAATAAATAGTTACATTAAACAACACTGCAGCATGTGGTCAAGTCCCCCATAATGGCAACAGACCAAACAACTGCTAAATTAGAAAAGCCACCACAGCACATGACAATGACAGAAAGACGCCATCATGCCGGGGCCATATGGAGGACCCCTCACTTTTATGGTGTTGTTGACAAAATGCCTTTAAGAGCTGTTATTACAGCTTCCTGCCCTGCAGACAGACTGCAGGAACCCTGCAACCTTTATTTTCTCTCTCCCTCCTCCCAAACCATCAGATCCTCATTACATCTGAGTCAAAACCAAAACACTCTGCTGTCACCCTGCGTGCATGCAATGCAGAAGACGTCAGGTTTGGCTGCAGTCACGCTCGTGGATGCTGCTGCTGAGCAGACAAAAAGTAAACAGTGATGATAGTAATTTCTTCAAAGTAAGAGCAGCTCTCGGGCTAATTACAGTGACAGGTCAACTGCTGTGCGCCCCTAAAATAGCCATTTTCTTAATTACAACACAAAGGTCATTGGTCGTGATGATTGAAAGCCACGCGCGTGCACGTGCGAGCACTTTTGCAGCTGGAGAAACACGTAAGAAAACCTGGAAGTAATTTCAAGTCAAGCCGTTTTTATGCAACAATTAATAGCGTGTTTATTCTGGAGCAGACTCTAAAGTCTGCACGGTAAAGCGGGCTATTGTGCACGACTGTGTGCACATGTGTCCGTGTGTGTTTTAGGGGGCGTTGGGGCCGATTGTAGCAGCAGAAAGAATGAAGAAAGCAAACACTGCACAGTCCTTCAAAATGAAAAGCAACAAGTCATGTTTGATACGTGCAACAGTGTCAGAGCTGAACCACTCATTCAAAGTTTACAAACTTCTGCAAAAGCACGGATGCTTCGACTCGGCGACAAGTTACAAAAATGGGGAAAAAACAGGCGTGCTCCAACTCACCGGTGCCTCTTTGTACCTGCTGGACCCCCGCGCTGGAAGACAAAGCATGACCTGTAAGTACTGCAGCGCAAAAACACAGCAGCACACGACCAGAGAAGTCCGCATCATTGCAGCCATCGGAGCCGTGGTGGTGGTGCACAGGAGAGCTGTTTTGCGCAGTGCAGAGCCCGGAGTCACACCGCTGCAGGATCTGGGGCAACTTATATAGACAGATTTCTTTGTTCTCAGTTTTTTTTCTCCAGATAGACTTTCTTTTTTTTCTTCTTCTTTTTTCTACAGCCCCGGGCTGATAATACCACCCGCTACCATGTGACTCGTAACCCTTTCACTGCCACGCCTGTCAACGCAAAACAGATGATGTTGATGGCTTTGGGATTTTCACCCACCTGTTATTTTTTATTTATTTATTTCAGAGACAAGATTAAGTTTAACCCAGGATTAAGTTTAAGTGGGGAAAGTGCATGAACTATAAACTCAAACACATGTACAGCGGAACTATTCAGTACTTTTAGAAAAAATGCAATGCGATTATTCTGAAAACAAGATGAAATAAGAGTGAGTGGGAGAATTTTTTTTAAAACTTAATTTCCATAATCACGCAGGTAGCATGTAATCGGCTCTGTCTGTCTGTTTGTTTGTTCGCAGTTAACACTTTTCAAGATATCATTTTTAAATTCTGTGTGATGGTAAAAACCAAAAACAGCCAGAGCTGATTTATTCTTCCTGAAAATATGTTCAAGGTCAAAGTCAAAGTGATCTACAGCAAATGTGAAAATTAATAATCCCACTTTTTAAACATTATCCTCAAACTTCACATCAGTATACTATTGAGTCATATACCATATGGAGAAAACTGTACAGCACACTTTTTATTAAAAAAAAAAAAAGACCTACAAGATCACACTGGCGCCATAAAGTTGGCAAATTCACACAATGCATGAATGTATCTTCAAACCTCATTCACGTTACAGCTTATAGAACCAAAGTTTTCAGCCAATTTGGCTCCGACCATATGTGCAAAGATAATAAAATAAAAACATTTCAATATGTAATTCTTCAGTGTCACAGGTCAAAGGTCAGGGTCAGGTGAATTAGGAAAAAGCTTTAGTTTCCATTGGATGATGCCCTAAATGTAACGCAATAGATTATGTTGATGTCATTGGGCGACGTAAGCATTTTCTTTGTTTGAGATCTGTAGAATCTGATTTTTCAACACATAAATGTATGAATTCACAATAACACACAAAGATTAATACACTACTAGATTTCCGTATACCAATCCTGACATCAGCACTAATAATCTATAAAAACTGTTGATATCATCGCATTGTAATAAAAAAAAGGCTGACATCAGCATGTTGTAATAAGAATATCATAAAACATCAGAGTTTTAGGATTGTGTTCGGCCTTCTGGTGGAATGTAATGGTATCACATGCAAAGCAGGTGTGATTTAAACTTTTTGTGTTGCCTGACACCAAACCCCCTTTTCTTGGTAACATTATGGGTGATTGTGCCAGCACATTATTGTGTTAGGTTAGGGTAAGCACTTATACAATGACATAATTCTGAGTGCATCATTAAGAAATAAGACTCTGAGTTCATTTCCAATAAGTGTTATTACTAAAGATTTAAAACCTGTAAATCAGGGTGTCCTTACTTTCACAAAATTCCCTTATTGTTGGAAGTGGCTGCAGTGGAACTGCTGCCAATCTCACCTCTGACTGTCATGTCATGGAAACGTTATTACTACATTAGCTACAAACACCTGGAAGGGGTCCAGCCAGAACTCTAGAAGCTTCAGGTGGGTTTAGTGGGTCACTGGTGAGGACTGGACCTCAAAGTTTGTAACATTTAACTAAACAAATGAAAACTTTGTGTCTGTACATGGTTTTTAATACTCTATTAAAGCGTAACATGTCTAAAAGTAGACTTGTAAGTGATAACACTGGATCTATATGACCTTTATAGATGAGTGATGTACCCCAAGGAAGAGAGGTTATCCAGAGATTCCACTGGATTCAGTGTAGAGTCTGTAAACATATATAACTGAGTCATTTTAATTGTAATAAAGCTTAAAGTTGTGTATGAATAAGGACAGGCCTCCTTTGATTGACTGGTGTGCCAAAAGATATAACTGATAGATGTCTGCTTTTACACACCTCTGATTATTTGAGCTGGTTTTCTGTCCACTGTTTCAAGGTTGTGAACACTGCTGCAGTCTATCCTGGCTGCCATGGGGCAAGAGGCGGGTCACCTGTCTGTCACAGCGCTAACACATTGAGAAAGACAAACATATGACCAGCTACGAATGGCCAATTAACCCAACATGCATGTAGTTGGACTGGGCGAGTGAACACAGGGAGGAGGTACAAACCCAACCTCTAGACTGCCACGTCGCCCGCTTTGGAGCATTTTAATGCAATTTTGTGACAACTAATATGAAATGATGTGTTTATTGTAATAAGAGCCCTGTTTGTGTGTGTGTGTGTGTGTGTGTGTAATTGAACAACTTAATAGCCAAATAATATCATATAGGCAGGTCAAAAAACATCAATTTAAGATAAGATAAGATAAGATAAGATAACCTTTATTAGTCCCACACGTGGGAAATTTGTTTTGTCACAGCAGGAAGTGGACAGTGCAAAAGTTATGTAGCAAAAATTAGAATACAATAAGAATAAATACAGTACACAACTGTACAGAATAGAATAAAATAAAATACTATATACAGTAGAATAAAATAAAATAAATATACAATAAGATAAAAATAGAATACAAATACAAATATACTATATACAACTGAGTAAAAATACAACGATGACAGAAAGGATTATTGCACTTAGTATTATTGCATATGTATGGATGTGTGTGCTTGATCAGTTAAAGTCTTTGTTGTGGAGTCTGACAGCAGTGGGGAGGAAAGACCTGCGAAATCTCTCCGTCCCACACCGTGGGTGCCGCAGTCTCCCACTGAAGGAGCTGCTCAGTGCTGTCACAGTCTGCTGCATGGGGTGGGAGATGTTGTCCATCAGGGATGACAGCTTAGCCGCCGTTCTCCTGTCACTCACCACCTCCACTGGGTCCAGAGGGCATCCTAGAACAGAGCTGGCCCTTCGGATCACCCTGTTCAGTCTCTTCCTGTCCCCAGCAGAGATGCTGCCGCCCCAGCAGACCACACCATAAAAGATAGCAGAAGCCACAACAGAGTCATAGAAGGTCTTCAGGAGTGGGCCCTCCACCCCAAACGACCTGAGTCTCCGCAGCAGGTACAGCCTGCTCTGCCCTTTCCTGTAGAGGGCGTCTGAGTTATGAGTCCAGTCCAGTCTATTGTTCAGATGAACACCAAGGTACCTGTAGCTGTCCACAGCCTCAATGTCCATACCTTGGATGTTCAGTGGTTGCAGTGGAGAATGCTTGTGCCTGCGGAAGTCTACCACCAGCTCCTTGGTTTTACTGGCGTTGATCTGGAGGTAGTTCAGCTGGCACCAGTCCACAAAGTCTTGGGTCAGACCTCTGTACTCCTTGTCGTCCCCATCAGTGATGAGGCCGACTATTGCAGAGTCATCAGAGAACTTCTGCAGGAAGCACTGGGTGGAATTGTGGGAGAAGTCTGCAGTGTAGATGGTGAAGATGGTCAATTTCATTGACTGCAAACTTTATTCCAAAACAGTTTTGTTTCATAAATGCAAACTAATTAAATTCATGCGTGCTTCACTTTAATGTAGCTAGCAGTAAAGCTCTAGCTAACAATTTACATAAAAAGCGTGCTTGCATGTGGTTTTCTCTCCTTGTGGTGTCATAGTTGACCCATCATTAATACATTGTTCATTACTACATTACAGCATTAAATATAACACTGATAGATTAATCCTATTAAATCCATTAATAGAATTTTGTATGAGTAATCTGAATTTGTAAAGTAATTAGTAACTGAAGTTACAGTGACCCCTGTCTAGGGCAGCCCTGTGACACCTGTGACAGCTGTGGCTCCAGCCCCCTGCAGCCACGAATTGGATAAGCTGTGAATGGATGGATGGAAATCGAAGTATTTTAGTTGCACAATTTAGCTTGTACTTGTTGTACTTTGTTACTTTCCAGTACTGCTAATATTTGCCCAATAGAGTTTGATGAAAGGACACTTAGTATGATAATACTTGACCTCTTAGGGAGGAGTATGAGTGAGGTGAAGTTTTTATAGCAATTCAAGGAGTGTGTGAGTGTGTGTGTTGACGCAAAAATACTCCCTTCGTGAGGAAAACCTCTTTGTGAGCCGGTGTGAGAACACTTCTGTAATTATAACCACTAATAGCGGTAAAGAATTTAGCAGTGCCTTTCTGTGTAATGACTGTCAGGTTTCTGAAGGCTATTTGAACGTGTAAAAGGGTTTCAATAAAATCTGATTGGCTGACAGGGAACTGCAAGCCCTGCACCACATCAGGCCTGTTATCTGCAAGTGTAATGACAGAGAAAAAGGAAAGGCTCTGTAAGAAAGTAACACTACTCATTTCTGGACAGGAGACTGTAATTAATGTTACTGCATGCAGATGAATTACGTAAACAGGCTGATTTAAAGCTTGCACTGGGCTGATGAGAGTATATATAGAGAGAACCACAGCACGACACGGTTGTTTTTGTCCACGGTGACAAATTAAACTGTAACTGACAGTTTAATTAATTAAACTGTAACATTTATTATGATTAAAAACAAACATTTGAAATTTCAAATCCTATAATGAATAACACCGAAGTCTTTCAATGTAAGAAACCTTTATTCTTTTGAGCATCACAAACTTTCAGGGGACACCCAAAAGTCCAGTTATTTTACAAAATAAATTTGTATTTTACGCACTCTATGCAGTCCGGCGATAAACATTGTGAATCCCAGGAGTTTGTAGAACCAAGTTCAGCAGTAAAAACTTGAAGTAAATATTTTATCGTTCTCTCACATCACTGAGGAGGAATTTTGGCCCACTATTCTTTGCTGCTTCAGTTCATTGAAGTTTCCACACATTCATTTATTCACAGCTCTCTTAAGGTCCTGCCAAAACCTTGATTGTGCCTTTGCAACATCTTCTTCTTTTCCTTTTCAGCCATTATGTTGTAGATTTGCTGCTGTGCTTGGGATCATTGCTCTGTTGCATTACCCAGTTTTAGCCAGGCTTTAACTGTCGGACAGCCTCGCATTTGTCTACAGAACACTTTGGTATCCAGACGAGATTAGACTCAAGCTGTCCGATCCTCACACCTCCACTACAGCTTGACAGTTGGTATGAGGTGTTTGTGCTTATATGCTGTGTTTGGTCTTCACTAAACAAAGCATATAAGTACTGTAAATTGTGTGCAAATGTAATTGGGACACAGTATGTGGTGCTTTTGGTCCAGATGAACAGAATCAACCTTTTAGGATTTACTTACCTGGATGATTGAGCACAGATCAAGACATTTATTTAGATGCAATTTTGCAAACCTAAGGTGCGCTGCCGTGGTCTGTTTAGTGAGAAGAGCCTTTCTTCTAACAACTCTTCCAAAAAATTCAGTCTTTTTCTTTTTGCACTATCACAAAGTTGAATATTTAACATGCAAACTGAGGCCTGTAGAGTCTGGGATGTAGCTGTTGGGTTTTCTGCAGTTTCTCTGAGTGCGGTCTGATCTTGGGGTGAATTTGCTGGGACGTCCACTTCTGGGAAGATTGTGGTGTTGTTGTAACATAGACTGGAAAGCTTCAGACAATCAAAAACTGTCTAAATGTTTACTTTTTAGAGGTAGTGAAACTTCAGTTAGTCAGGTGTGTTTGATTAGCTCCAAATGGCTGATACTGTCCTACGTTTTTGTAGGAATGCTTTCCTGTGAAAATTTCTTTCTTCACATGACCGTAAATACCAGCAAGGCATAAAATGCTGGAAATATTTTTGACTCCCAGGCTTTCTAGTAAATAATATAACCACCAGCCTGTCACATGTGCCTGCAAAATGCTTTTCAAAATGACTAAAAACTTGGGGGGAAACATTAAACTGAATAGAAGTAATGAAAGGCTGTGTTGAAACATGAATTTCAAGGGTACAAATTGATGTCTTAGAGTAAGATGGGCTCTTTTCTCCCCACAACCACTTATTTAGAAAAAGTGCTTACGCTGCAAACCGGAGCTCAACTTTTGCTAATACGGTCACATGTTTTTACTCACTGGCACTTCATCAGCATGTGATATAAAGCCATGGTCGGAGATAACAAGCTTTTGACATGGAACTGATAAAATCTGTGGTGCCAAGAAATGCTTTGATAGGCAAAAACTTAAAAATATGTTATCTATTAAGTTCTGCCATCCACAGAAAGATGAAAATTGAAAAGGAAAAGAAAGATGGTTATTAAATTTAGATTTAAGTGACTAGAATGATGTATGGTTTCCCAGATATAAGCAGTGGATCAGCTTTCCTACTGGCTCATTTTAGCCCAGTAGCCCTTAAACAGGATTCCATGAAGCAAACGACCGAGATGGAGGAAGGTTAAAGAAACCATCATGTCTGCATGGAGAAGAGGATAAGATCTGGACAACTTAAAGCTCCTGTGGTGCTTTTAATATAAAGAACAACTTCACTTCTTGACCGAAACATTTCAGCCCCGATTGAGGCCATAAGCCCAAACACAAAGAAAAACCATTGTTTTTATAGTTCGGTGTCGCTGGTGCTTTAACTTATTCTATTTTTAAAAGTTTGCCAGTTTACTTGGACTTCAAAAGCTGCATATTTGTCTCCATCTATTACGACAGAACCAAACCAATGAGATAATTTTTGCCTCAGGCAGGCATCTGAGAGTTTGTAGCTGAACCTCAGATCTACTGCGTTTTGATCACGCTCCATATATTTTTATTGTGTTTGAAAGAAGAGTGTTCCTGATCTCCAGCAGGTCTGTTATTTCATTCTCTCCGTACTTTCCACAAATGTGTTATTGTCTAAAGTTAGCGCATACTTAAAACAGCTCTGGTAACTGTACATAAACCTGTGCTGAGCTAGCCAGTGTCACTGTGTGAATTACATGAATGAGCACTTCCCCACAGATGGTCCCAATACATTTTGCTCCTCTGTGTTTTATTTTTCTTTTTTACAAGTGGTGGCACTGCTCCAACACATGACAGCAGCTCTCAATTAAAAAAGAAATACGCCTCAAAATTAGGATCCAAGTCACTGCCAAGTCCAATAAATATGAACAGGAATCTGCTGGAGTGACACTGGTCAAAGGAAACAATGGAAACTTGGCGTTTCATTTAAAATGCTGATTAAGGTGCTGCAGAATGCTGATGCATGTAATTAGAAACACAGCCACCGGTAAAGGTTTAAATGCCAGCATCCAGGACTAAATGTTAACACAGGCTGCTTCAAGGTAGTTTTTCTAGTGGCTGCAGATGTGAGCCATGTGAGAGTGGCTGGACTCTGTTGTACTTGGATGGCATTACTGGTTAGTTCACTGTGTTACAAACAGTTGAAGATAAACAGAAGATGCGTCTTCATGAATTTGATAGTTGTCAAACTTTTTGAAAGAGCCAGCTGATATATTTCAGTACACACCAGTGTGCACAGAAAAGCTTCTGTCCTCTTGCATCTCATCTTTGTTTTCTTTTTATTGTTTTCTTGAAATCCAGAAAACCGTCTTCCTGGCTCTGTTCAGAACCTTCCCAAGTGGTTCCTATGTGTCTCATTTCTTTGCTTAACACTGCCGTCTGAAAAAATGTTTTCCCTTTTAATGATAGGTCATTAGTCATCTGTGCAAAAAGAAATTGGTTCTATTGATGCATCTGTCTATCCATCCATTCATCCATTCATTTATCCAGGTCTAAGTCATGGGAGCAACAATCTAAGAAAAGATGGCCAGACCTCTCGTGAGTGGACATGCCTGAAACGCCTCACCCATGAACCATCCCAGTCCGAGGGCTCACAGTTCTATCTGACAGAAAGTTTCTAAGGATTATTGCAGGGAAATTAATTCAAAGTAGTGACACATAAAAATCATTTATAATTTTGTCTGGTTGGATGTTGAAACAGTAACACACTGTGACAAAATCCAGTGATGCGCTTCATGAGTCACCAAACCAGTCCACCTCTGAATCCTCAGATTTATTTTCACATTTGTACTTTTAATCAGTTTTTACTTCTAGTCGTCTTTTTTAACAGTTTTCAGTTCATTTTATTTTCAGATTCCACACTAAGTCGACTTGTTCCAGTTCTAACTTAAAAAGGTTTTTATCATTGTGCTTTTTGTATTTTCTCCTCTAAAACAGGGATAATTTAATAGGTTCTAAGTGTGAGTATTACAGTGGACGTAATTTGTGAGGCAGTTAGGACAGAGATATGTAGGCATTACAACACACCCAACCCACCAGTGTCTCCTTGCTTTGCTTACTTTCTGCTAGAAATGAAACACAAACCAAGACATTTTTTGTAAAATGTGAATTTATTTTGATCCATGTACAGTATATAAGCTTTTTTTTTTTTAAAGTAACAGAAATCTGCTAAATTCAGTAAAGTTCAGCTTTTTTTCTACTAAGATCTACTTTACCAGTTAACGTCCACATTATGAACCTGTGGTTAAGTTAACCTACTTATTTCTCATTCAGCATTTTAGGTTAAACACGTCACATCCACATTAAGGAAAACAACATCCACGATCATGCTTTTAAATATTTGACACACATAACAATCATCACAGCCTAACAGCTGCACGTTGGTTCCGGGCTTATGTCCAATCCTTATTTATGCCATCTCTTTGTAAAGGTGAAGTCAAGCCCAGGATGTTTTCAGATGAAAAGGTTCCCATCTGGTCCTGACCCAGCAGCTGGTGCCTTTTGAACGGAGGCTTCAATCTGTTTATTATCACACGCTCTGATTATGCTGATGGAGCTCCGTGTTTTTCCTTTTGGTAAAAATGCAAAAACCATAAAAAATAGACACACAAACAAGTGTGCAGCGTGACATGCCAGTGACATAATGCTGAGCTGTTGTTTGCATGTGTGCGATGGTTGTTGTTCCCTTATCACATCTGCCTGAACACAAATACATATTTGAAGGGTTTTTGTATGTTACAGCATAAAAAGACCCAGCAGCCAGTTTGTCACCGCCCCTCTAAAGCGTAACAGTGAAAATCTATGGACGTTTTTCTTGATCTTAGGGTGTTTTTCTTGGCTTACTGGAGTGTTTACTGGTTACTGGCAGGAAAGCTCAGCCTCCACTGCAGAATAAAAAGAGGACAAGGATGCTGTTTTCCCAGCTGCTATCAGTAGCTTTCCTCGGGTAAATGGAGTGGGGGATGGTAGATTACCTGGACTAACTATGGAAACTGTACTTGGCAAAAGAAAGAGCCCCATTGTCAGTGAAGGCAGAGGCGGATAGTGATAGAAACCAAGAATAAACACACACAGTAGATAAAAAGGTATAAAAAGTTCTGAAAAGTGGATGTGTGGAAGTACAGTCTCAGTTTCAGGTCTTACTAAATATCGCATGGTGATCATTTTGTAAATTATATAAATAATCCCATTAGATTCAAAATGTGTGATAAACCTTCAAAAAACAGGTGAACGAGGGTACGTCTTGGGGCAAATCTACATTTTGATTGACAAGTTGTTTGTAAGCTTACAGTGTTGCTAAGTTTCTCACTGGGATTTGTTGGATCAGCCTATAAGTTGAATTGAAAGGTTCATAAACCAGTGGGTGATGTGACGGGCACTAGGCCTAACTTTTCATGCAGTTTTTGTACAGGTGGGTTCTGGGAACGAGGGATATAGCTCAGGGTTTGGTGTCTAACTGCAGCGTAGGAGGTCTCTATGCTAATTCAACTGTAACTATGATGGGATGTGTTGCGAGGGCTTCTGATGCACACTTCCATCAAGTTGAGTGATCACCTTTACCCTTCTGTTAATAAACTGCTAACCTGATGCTAAGTTTTTCAGTGCCTTCAGGCAGCTGGGGGTGTAGCTCAGTGGTAGAGCAATTGACTGCAGATCAATAGGTCTCTGGTTCAAATCCAGATGCCCCCTGAGTGTTTGTTTGTTGCAAGGATGAGGTATTTTGTCAGGGCTCATGAAACACTCCCCCTGGAACAGGTGATGATAGTGTAGCACTCAAGAGCAAAGTGGCACTTCAATTAAAAGAAAAATAAATTATGCCTTATAACTTTTTAATCTAAAAACTGAGCTGATGGAGGGGAGAGGAAGAAGTTGCGCAATGACACCTTGAAGCAGGAGTGCGTAGGTTTTAGTGGCAGCTAGTGGAGAAGTTGCAGATTGCATCCACATGGTAACCACGGGGCTGAAAAATAAAGTTGGTGTGGAACCAGCAAAGAATTGCAGTTTTTCTAATGTGCACTTGAGACTGTCGCCAAAAACAAGGCCCCTTCAACCTTTTAGTAGAAATAAGCATGGCAAAAAAGATTATCTTTCATTGGTTTATGGCCATTTCCTCCTTCACAACAACTGCAGAGAAGGGTGAATTTATTTCATCCAAAAGGCTCAAATTTAGGAGCATAGGAGGTCATATAATCTCTGTTAATTATCTTATGAATATTTTGACCTGCTGTGGCGTTTGTTTTCTTCAGAGTGAGATTCTAGCATTAATGTCACTAATAAAATACTATCTGGTAGAGCTGAAGTTAATGCATGAGGTAGGATGCCACTCATGTTTCCAAAACCAATGGTTTACATCAAGGTGATTGCGTCCATCTTTTATAGATGTATGTGACAGCAGCCAGGACCGAGAAGTAAGCTTGTGTCTCCTCTCTGAAGCTCACAGACGACTGACAAAATCAAAGCTTCATCAACACTGATCTGTGACTGCACTCAGACTACTTCTTTGCAACAGCCAATTTAAAATAGCATAGAGCAGCGAGTCGCATTATACAAGCAGGCGATGCTTGTGAAATGATTCAGGGCTTTGATTTGTCTTGACTTGACAGTCTTGAAACCCCAAACTTGGAAACTCGCTGCTAAGAACCTTTTGAACTTGGGTAACTGTGTGTGTGTTCCTGCATGCCACATTAGACTCAGTGAGTTGAGAAAACTCTTCCTGTTGGTTTCAGGTGATTGAAGGGAAGCAGGGTGTGACATTATGCACCAGTGCTGTTTCCTTCACGGCTACTGAAAGTTTGATCTTACATTTTGGAAACTATTTCCTGTATTTTAGGTAAATTAAGCGCAGCTCACGAACTCCCCTGAAGGTGTAAAATGAGCTGTGATGCCTGCAGCTATGCAAATGTCACAGATAGCAAATCATGAAGGAACATTTCAGCTGTGTGATAACTCAAACAGGCTCCAAAAGGATCCTTTAAAGGTTGATCGTATTCTGTTCTTCTTATCGTCTCCGTATCCCGAACCAACAGTGGCTCTATTCATACTGAGGTTGTGAGCTTCATTTTATCCAGACTTTATCCCACGTCACTCAAACACATGGCGTCTCCCTCGAACTTTAAATAGTGTTTTAGCCCTGCAGCCACTCGAACACCTTGTAGATCAGACAAAACAACACCAAAGGCGAAACGTTTCAAGATGCTGCGCTCAGCACAACAAGCTATCCAAACTTCAATCTTTTAATTAAACACTTTTGCACGTTTAACAATGTTCTATAAATATGTCCCACAAAGTGACTTCTTTTACAGTCATGTCTTCAAACACATATTTATGGGAAAGTCCCCTCATTTTGCTTTACTTTTAATATAATTCAAGCAATCTTTTGTTTTTATTACAGTTTATTGGACCTAATGTTGTCTTACCTATCCATGTTTTTATTTTGTAGCTTCTGTAAAGCATTTCATGATGTGGATTTACAAAAGTACTATATAAATACAATCATCTGGTGGGTGTGCCCTAGTAAGTACACCTTCCTAGTACCTTGTTGGATCCCCTTTTGCTGTCAGTGCTGCCTTTATTCTTTGTGGCACAGAGAGAACAAGGTGCTGGAAACATTCTTTGACGATATCTGCAGAGTGTGGGAGGTCTCTGGTTCCCCTGCTCAAGAATTAAATACAGAAACGTGACAAGTTAAAGGAAAAACGTGGCTACAGTCAAGCAATCTGCTGTGCTGTGTTTGCATTTTGCTATTGTGGAATTGGGTCTACTTGTCAGTTTAATTGAAAAGTTCATAAACCAGTGGGTGGTGTTATGCAGGCAAAAGACCAGAATGTGGGGGTATAGCTCAGGGGTAGAGCATTTGACTGCAGATCAAGAGGTCTCTGGTTCAAATCCAGGTGCCCCCTTCTATTTTCACTGTTACTAATATACACAGGCCAGAAATTGTACTCAAGTGATAGTAGCACTACCTCGACGTAGTTTTTACTCAAGTAAAAAGTAGCCATCCAAGAAATTACTCAACTAAGAGTTAAAAAGTATTGGGTGAAAAAGGCTACTTGAGTACTGAGTAACTGATCACAACATCTGATTTAATGTTTAAAAATGAGATATTCAGACAGACAAAAATATGTAGTTTAATACTGAAACGCAAAATGAAAATACTACAGATAAATAAGATGATTACAAATTAATAAATCTCAGCAGAGGAAACACTTTTCCAAATCATTATGAAACTAATATTTAGAGAAGGTAATATAAATATATGTTAGAATAGAGTAAAGTACTTCAAGTGACAATACATGGTGATACTTTACTTCTCCAAAGGGCACGACAGGCTCAGCAGATAGAATAACATTAAAACACTGTAGGTTTGAGTCTGTGTCTCATGCATTTATGGTTAAAATGTGTTTATTATTCTATAGAGTAGCAAGAATCTTTTCCCAAGTAAGAGTAGTGAGACTTCATAAAAGTCATTTTTTCTCAAAAAGTTACTCAAGTAAGTGTAACTGAGTAAATGTAAAATGTAAATAGTTGCTACCCACCTCTGCTAATATACGATCAGCACATGCTTCCGTCAAGATGCAGTGAACGAGCACCTAGCCTTCTGATAATAGAGTCAAATTCTGTCATTCAGGATGACAGAGCCCACATCCGTGTAGGCTCTTGATTTTCAAACATATTCTGTGCCCCAGAGAAGAAAGAGCACACAGAGATAATGTAAGACAACGACTGTATGATGAGATAGGTGAGACTGAAGCTGGATACCACTGCGTTCAGAACGCAATGTTTGGTAAATTATGATACGCTTTAGGGCAGACCTAAATTGCGATTGAGAAGTTGCTGATAAGCTCACAGTGGTGCTCAGTGGGTCTGCTTGTCAGGTAAATTGAGATATTCACAAACCAGCAGGTGACATAATGGGCACAGTCTGTCTCTTATACAGTGTTTTGTTTTCAAAGTGGCTTGAAGGAGAGAGGGAGTATAGCTCAGTGGGAGAGATTTGACTTCAGATCCAGAGATCGCTGGATTAAATCCAGATTCCCCTCCTGCTAGTTTCCCTGCTGCTCACATGGGTATCAGCGCATCCCTTTTCTTAAACACAGGCGTGCTGTGGGGGACCGTCCCAGCTGACACAGGATGAGAAGCTGCAAACACTCTTTAGCTCATCAGTCGGACCTCTGGAACAGACAAAAGACCTCCTTTGTGCATTATGCCCAACATCCACCTATCTGTCTGTCTCTTCTGTCTCCATCAGTCTCTCTGATGGAGACATTTAGTGAAAATGCTTTAAAAAACTGTGATTCCTTGTCTTGGTTCTTGTTGGAAGTCGATGAACAAGGGTTGTTTTAAATTGTGAATCATGCAAAACTGCTTGAATCCAGCAGGCTGGTGCTGGAGTCTACAAAGTCCCTCCTAAGGAGCTTCATTAAAACATTTCATGGCTGTTTGGTGCTTTAGGGTGGTTTGGTAGTTAGATAAATTGTTGGGTCACAGCTTTAGCTCATGTGTCCATCAACTTCCACATGCTCTCGAGCTGAACACTGAGCTATTATTCTGCAGAGTATAAATCCTGGTCATGGACAGAAAAGTCGCCTCTCTTTTACAGCAACATGCGGGTGTAGAGCTCTGACATGTGATATATGAGGTAGAGCTGCAGCATCTACTGGCTTTAGATTTATATCTATCTGCTGACCCGCTTATAAAGGTCTTCTCAGATCAACTCTTCCACATTGGAGGCATACTCTACCCGTCATTCTTAATGAAGTCAAATCATCCGCTTCCTGTCGCTATGACGCTTCCTGTTAAAAGTCCCTGAACAAAGTTTAGCCGCTGCCTGAGAAATCCATCTTTCATGTGGCTGGTTATAGGTCCGTGTCAGCCGCACTTCTCAAAACAAAGAGCACATGTGTCCATTTAATGCAAACCAGACCGTGGACTGACTGGGCGGAGAGCTATGAAAAATTGCTCTGAAGGGGGCTAGAGAGGACGCGGTGGGGGTTATTAGTGGGTTCGAAGGCATTAAGCCTCGTTCCCTCGTTTTGGCGTGACCCCGGCCGACCCGTGGCAGCCCTCGCCACAACAAAAGGGCCAAAGAGGTGAAAGCAGAAAGGAAGGAGATCAAAACGGGGAGAGTAAAATGTTCTGCTGCTGCTAATCTTTGATTTCCATTTAAGGATGTTTGGTTTCAGCATCCTTTGCAGTCAAATAATGGGTTTTCCCATTATAAGTTTACATCAGCAAATGTCAGTTTCCTGTAATTTCTGGGATGAAAAAGAAGTTTGAGCTTGTGGGTGTTCAAGACCTTTGATTGCTAGAATGATTAAAATCTGCAGTGGATCTAAGCAAGGCCACACAGTTGAATTAAACCTTACTTTCCTTTGGAAGTGGCGTTATAGTGGCTCTTTTGGTAAAAGTACTAATGCTAGTAAATGGTGACTCAACTGGTTTTGACTACAACTTCTTTACTCTACTGCAACACTTCATACAACTTGTTCCACTCAACTATTCACACAAGAAATTTTGTACACCTAAGTGTTTTTGATCTAACATTCACACTTGGACAAATGAGTCAGGAGCAACTTGGGGTTCGGTGTCTTGCCCGAGGATACGCTGGCATGCCAGGGATTGAACCACCAACCCTCCAAGTAATGGATGCCCTCCTCTACTTCCTCATCTTCAGCAGGTTTAGCTTCCAGTGAAGCATATACAAAACAACAACAAAACTATATGTTTTTTAACTTTTTGAAAACATTCTGACCTCAGAGTCCCATTTCAATACTTTCACAACACTTCTCTATTTTTATTTTTTACTTTTATTGACTTCTTTGTGAAAATATGTTTGATTGTTCTGCGATGTGTTTGCTTTTTATTTATCAGATTTGTTATTTTCAGGAACAGACTGTGTTTGTGTTTGTTTTAAAAATAAAACACGTTTCACAACAGAAGTGATGCTTTTCAGTTTGACACTTCAAAGAAGGCCTTTTGTAGACGGCTCAGTTTATCAACCGCTTCTTTCTTTCTTTCTTTCTTTCTTTCTTTCTTTCTTTCTTTCTTTCTTTCTTTCTTTCTTTCTTTCTTTCTTTCTTTCTTTCTTTCTTTCTTTCGCTGAAGTGTTGAACTTGTAAACCAATGTTACAATGAACGTTAACAAATGTTCAGCTTTAGGTGTTTTTTAAAAATGAAAATTCCTCTCGAATTATCAAAATGCACACAGGAAGGTTGTTGGTAAGTAACTCTTAAAACCTGGTGAGTTTGAGAGTAAAAGAAATTAATAAAGTGAATTGTTGTTTTTTTTTTTTACACATATGTGTTGATTCCAAATATTTTAAGCTTTTTCCCACTTGGAGGTTTGTTTTCTGAGAACGTGAAAGAATTCAGGTCAAGTATTGGAAAGATGGAATTTGTATACTTGTACAAAACAAAACAGAAAGATAACAGGTTGAAACACAGGAGCAGAACTGCATATTACAGAAAGAGGTGGCGGTAAAGCCAAAAAGCCCAAGAGGGAAATAACTAAGACAGCAATAAATTTAGACTTAATTTAAGGATGGATTTCTTCCTTATAACACTTCCTTGTAGACCTGTCTGAGCACCATGCCTCCTTCAAGCTCTCCAGCTACTGTTTCATATACGTACCATATAAGCTGATGTGCAGTTTATGTGAAAAGCTTCAGTAATGACTTTGTCATGACTTTCACTGCTTCTCTTGACTGCCATTTGTCAGGGATGGTTCAGAGAGTTGAAATAGCAAGCCGGAAGTACTTTCATATCTTTTTATGGTGTTTGCCTCTTTTAGAAACATCAGTAAACTTTATTTTCAGACCCCAGGGTGGTTGTTGGGTACCATCAGTGTTTGAGGAGACAGAAAACTAATCATCTGGAATGTCATCAGCTGATAATGATCCATGAAAGTCCTGAAACGTTAACAAAGGATTCCCAGTTCCAGTAATAGTGCACTAACGTTTAAAGAAAGGCTCATTTTGGCTCAGTCATCAAACTATTTCCTAAATATGTCCAAATATTTGCTTCCAGCTTAACATGCACACAAACATGTTGTGAACACAAAGGGGAATAACGAGGATCCCAGCGTCTCTGCTGACCTCTGTTGGTGGTGACTTGGAAATGCAACCAACTGGAAAATATCTCTAAAAATACCCACTTAAATCTCCCTTTGTGAGACAGTCACACCAATTGTCTTCAGTCTTTCCTACAAAATGTTAATGGATGAGTGATTAATGAGTACACAACCAATCTAATTAACTGAGTCATACAGTTAAGTCTATAATTTGTTGGATAACTACACAATTGTGTAGTTTTGTCTGTACAGACTTTAGAGAAACTGATCAGGAACTGGACTCATTTTATACACAGAGCCACATTTTCAGATCCTCAAAACTAATTAGACAACCAATCAACAGGCAGTTTCAGGTGAGGCCTCTTTCTTCATTTCAAACAAATAAAGTAAACATGATGTTTGAGCTTGATTCAAAGTGCTGAGTTTAGAGTGTAAAGCTTTTCTCCGTGATTTTAAATATGAGGATCAAAGAGAGACAAAAACAACATCTACTGCTGAGGAGGTCGGCATGTCATCATCTTGGGTTCACAACAAGGTGCAAACCACTGATTAAGTTCAAGAACAGGAAGGACAGGTAAGATAAGACAGAGATTAGCCACCTCATTGCATTTCCAATCATAGGACAGACCTCGACAATAAATCAAGTCAATCTGACATACTGTCTGACCGTATATGTGTGTTTTATTCTTCATATCTACAATTTGATGTGTAAGTGTAGTTATTACCAGAGTCTAACTACTATTATATCATCCATGCAGCAATATCTGGGCTTATTCTTCTATTTTGAGTTGGCTGTTATCCATCCACACTAGGAATGGGAAACCTTTAATTTCAGTGTCTATGTGACATGGTGTATTCGAAAACAATCAGCGATGGAGAGGAAAGGAACAAAAACAGGATGAAAAAACAAAAGAAAACACATGTGAACTCAAATCCATCCAAATATAAAAGGAATAAACTAAAGAAAAAGATGACATCAGCAGCTTAAAAGCATAGATGTTAAAGATAAACTGCAGTCACTATGTATTGTATGTATAATCAACTAATGATGATCACAGTGTTGGCACTGTTTCATGGGGGTTTGTATTGCTTTATAAATATTACAGTATGGAAAAGAAATTTATATAACATAGAAAAAAGTTAATTTATAATAAGTATAAAATAAAACAGGAATTTTAAAATAAATTTTTCTTATTTAAGAAATATGAAAATCTTACATATATTTCTATATAAATTTTAAACTAGAAATAATAAAAGGCTAAATCCTCAAAATAATAATATAAATAAATAAACGCAACCACATAATATTGAAGTTAGATTGTGAAAACTGATCTGACAAACGGTCCCTGAAAGCATCACTCGATTATAACAACCTATTCCTTTTCTTCTTCGTTTTTTTTTCTTTTGAAAAACACCATAAACTGGAATGAAGATATGCACAAAGAAGAAAATGCCACTGATATCGGATAAAATAGATAACATCGATTTAATAATATTTAATGTTTAATTAAAGAGTAAAGTTTGACTTGAGAACTTCCGGAGCGGTCAGTTCCTTAGTAACAAGGACAGTAGCCAAACGGTTTGTTTGCAGTTATCGTTTTCTGCTTAAACTAGTTAAATAACTAATAAAACCGGAAAATACACAGGAGAAAAAAGCAAGCACAGCAGATAAAATGGCTTCCGATAAAGAAATGGCCTCATATTTGAAACAAATTCGATATCTAGAGGAGCAGCTGGATAGGTAAGTCTATTTCTCTTTAACTTTTATCGAAATAAATCCGTAAGAGTTCATTTATACAGTGAAATATGAGTGTAATTGTATCTTTCTTTCCCACTTTTAACATATTAATGTTAATCTTATCAAAAACACTTTGAGCTTTTCCCTTCAGTATTGTCTACTTGCCTAACCTAAATCTCGAAATTTAGATTATTGGGAAGCAAATAGTGTAGTATGCAAATAAAATTGAGAGAATACTATATTTACGTTAAATATAACAGAGAATTAATTTAAAGTGCAGTACCAGGCAACAGTCTTGAGGCACCGCCCCCATTTCTTTAAGTGTTGCCTTCAAGGAGCCAGTTCTCCTTGTAAATGTTTTTAAAGCGGCCTTGAGCAACAATTAAGTGAACAAGTGAATGCAATGATGCACACTGTATGTATAACAAAGGTCAAACTAGATTCTTGACTCTAATCCCTGAGCCTGCCGTGTCCCTCTTCAACCTGCAGCTGTCGGCCTAAACGAGAGCAGATGGAGAAAGAATACCAGGAGCTCGTCTCTGAATTCGCCGTGCTGCAGGAGGACTCAAAAATCCAGACTGGTCACCTGAAACGCATCCTGACTGCAAAAGAAAAGAAGGTGACTGAGTTGTTGGAACAGCTGGAGAATGAGCATCAGGAAGCCAAACGCTACAGAGACAACCTGATGCCACAGCACAGCAAGGAGATGCAGGAGATGCGTGAGCGGATTGAAAAGCTCAAGTCAGAGAACAAGATAGAGGGTGAGAACATTTTGACAGCAGCACCAATAGGAAAAAAGCAAATTATCAATGAGACCAAAAAGATTATTTGATATTCTTACAAATTAATTCTTCAGTACCTGAAAACAGGACAGGAAGCACATCAGAGCACTTCCTGGGTTTACACTGTTGTTGTTTGAGGAGCTCTTTGAAAAGGGAAAGATAACCATGTGCACTCATCAGCCACATTATTAGGTACACATCTGCAGCTGCTTTTTAACACAAATATCTAATCAGTCACTCGCATGGAGGTGACTCAGTGCATTTAGTATTCACTGATTTGTTGTTGCGATGTCAGAATGATTAACTCTAGTTCAGTCTCTCTCCACACAGTAAGCAGACTTTTCCACACACTCCGTGAGGCGTCATCTAACCATCATGGCCAAGATGACCGACTGAAAATCAAACCGAGCACATAAATGGGGAACAAAGGGGATTTAAGTGACTTTGAATGTGGCGTGGTTGTTGGTGCCAGGTGATCTGGTCCCAGTATTTCAGAAACCGCTGATGTCCTGGGATTTTCCCCACACAGCTAATACTAGGGTTTACGGAGGATCGGCTAAAAAAGGGAAAATATCCAGTGAATTCTCTGGGAGAAAATGCCATGTTGAGCTGATAATAAGGCAAAAGTAACTCAAATAACTACTCAGCAGAACCGAGGTATGCAGAGGAGCATCTCTGAATGCACAGAACTTCGATGATAGCAGATGAGCTACAGTTGAGTCCATGCCACGAAGAATTAAGGCATCGCTTAAGGCAAGAGGAGTTTAATCCAAGTACTAGCAAGGTGTAACTAATGAAATGGCCGGTGTGTGCATGTACAAACGTTGGATACGTATAGATGCAATAACTTAGTAAAGGGCTGTTTACAGTGTGATGTCAAATAGAGAAATTTAGAATAAAAATAAAATGTAAGAAGCAGTGAGGACAGTGTGGTCACAGTCCCCACTGAACAGGTGGTGCTTACACACTGTTTCAAACACCTTCGAGTGGAGCGTCATCTCTTCTCTAGCTCAGGGAGACATATTTCGTTACGTCATTAAATCCCAAACCTTAGAAACGACTAAAAATAGCACTATTGTTTAACAATGAACCACAGGCTTAGTTTCAGAATCAACTTTTTAGATTTCCTTACCTGGATTACCCAGCATGCATCAATAATCTCTTTGCTACCTGTACACTCCTCTCCTCCCCTCAGTGAAAAAGTTGGAGCAGCAGAAGAAGGACCTGATTTCAGTGAACTGGCGTCTGTCTGCCATGGAGTCTCTGTGGAAGCAGCTGGAAAAACAGAAGGAAGAGCATGACATTGCCACCAAAACAGTGAAGGTGGCAGAACAGGTGGAGATGGACAGGTGAAGTCCAGTCAGGATCTCACTGTTTCTTCACAACAAGCAATAAATATTCATCCATTATTCTCTCTCGTCCACTCACCAGGAAAGTTGAGCGATTGCAGAGCATCGTGGAGCCTACTGTAAAGCTGAAGACTGAAAAAATACTTACGAAAAACAGGGCTGAGCACGAGGAGCGGCTGGAGCAGCTTCACTTTCTGAAGAGTGAGCTGGTGCCCCTGCAGGAGGACGTAGACGCCATGCAAGCCAGACAGAGGGATCTTTGTTCTGAACAAGATGAACTGGAGAAAGATTTCATTAAGATTATTCAGCAGAAATCCATCCTCAAGAAGGTGAGAGGACAGCTGTTCGTGACAGTAATGTCACCTCACTAAGACGCTGGATGTTTCATATTAAAGCGCCTTCCAAGTCAAATCAAATCAAATCACTTTTTATTGTCACATCACATGTGCAGGCACACTGGCACAGCACATGCGAGTGAAATTCTTGTGTGCGAGCCCCACAAGCAACAGAGATGTGCAAACACAACAGCACAAACGAGCAAAATACAAGAATGGCCAACCTGAAACTAATAAATATATGTACAATATATAATAGTGTATGCATTTCTCAGGAACTGCGGACAGCTCACAGCAGCTTCCCCAAACGGGTTTGAGACTGAAAGTTTATATAAATCTACTCAGTTTCAGTTTTTTCAGTCAACTGATGAGAGTGATTTTAAGTAGGACTGAAAAAACAAACTTATACCTATCATTCAAAGTTGCTGCTTCCCAAGAAGTTAGCAGTATTTTTGAGATTTTTGAGAATTCGCAGTATTTTTTATTACATTTTTTTTCTCTACATCAAATAAGAAATGAACAGCGCATGTCTTCCATTTCCTTGAGGACCAAGCACTGGTCTCAGTGTTTTGCACTTACACATATACTTAAAGATATCTGTTTTAGTGTCGAAAGTCAAACCCAAGAAGAAGATGGAAAATTGATGTTTTATCTGATAGGATGTATGAAATCATTATGTTTGCAGCTTCTGCAACGAGAACGCCTGAAATATATCAGCTCCCAGCATTGAGCTTGATATTGTTTATGACTATGAAATAAAAGTAACATTAAATATCATTAATTAAAGCACAATTATCACTAAAATCATTCACTGTCTTCCATTTTTCAGAACGTACATGAGCTAAGAGAACAGTGCCAGCAGTTGACTACAGAGCTGAAGGACTGTACGCTGGATAAGCTGCGCACACTGGCTAAAATCAAGACTCTCAGGTAGAAGACAAATGTCTTTTTAAATGTCCACAGAACAGGATCAGACACATATTTATTTTAGTACCAACTGACAGACTTACATTAAAAGAAAAGATTCAGGCTATTAAACACATTTTTAGCTCATCTCTCGTCACACATTTAAACTGAGCTACGCTCTAACCGAGTGTTTAACCGTTGTTTTCAGCCAGAGTCTGTCTTTAGTGCACGAGGAGTGTCGTCAAAAATCAGCCAGGATAACTTCACTCTCAGACCAGATCCAGAAAGTCAGGTGCAAGAATTTGAAGCTGGAGGGTGTCAAGCAGGAAGCAGCCATCATTCTCGGACACATCCTGTCGGTAAAACACAGTCAGGGTATCAGTGCCGCTGTTTTAGTGCCCCTGGAAACTCAAACTCTGGATATGTGTGGCAGCTGCAGGGCAGGAAAATATTGGTTACTGTCCACGAGAGCTGCGTTTGTTCAAGAGAAGGCAAACATCCCATTTATATTCTTAACACACGCATCAAGTGGTGCAAGAGTTGTAGACAAAGTAAAGATTTATATTCAGAACTTATAATATTTTCTTTATTTTCAGAGTATTTGTTTGTAAATTAAAGACAGATGTCACGAAGACAACAAATGATGGTTTCTTTAAAAACATTTGAATTTGCAGCGTTTCTTTTGAAAGGTTGGAGAATGTCATGTTTACAGGTAAGTTTAAAATGTCAAGTTGTCTTTTTGCCTCCCAGAGGAGAAAAGTAATAATAATAATGGATTGGATTTATATAGCGCTTTTCAAGGCACCCAAAGCGCTTTACAACACCACTATTCATTCACTCTCGCATTCACACACTGGTGAAGGCAAGCTACGGTCGTAGCCACAGTTGCCCTGGGGCAGACTGACAGAAGCGAGGCTGCCATATCGCGCCATCAGCCCCTCTGGCCAACACTAGTAGGGTAAAGTGTCTTGCCCAAGGACGCAACGACCAGGACAGAGAGCCCAGGGATCAAACCGGTGACCTTTCGGTTACAGATATGCTTCCCAACCCCCTGAGCCACAGTCAAACAGAAAAATATCAAACATTATCTTAAAAACACACAAGACATGGTTAGACTTTAGTAAGAGCTGAAATACAGCAGTAAAAATGGAGTAAAACCTACAGTTAGAAGAAAAAAATGAACTATATTTATAAGCTCATGCTTACTCACTTGTACCTGCACCTCCTTCCTGATTTAATGCATTAGCATATCCACTACTGAGAAGGATTAACTATAATCTGTTAGATTCTCACAAATGTACTGGGTAGTCGTTTTAAGAATATTTCATATTCAACTAGATCAGATATTTGAGTAAAACTTTCTCTATGCCTCTGTCCACTGAGATGTCTGTCAGTCATTATCAAAGCTTTGCATTTTCTGTCATCTGCAGGATGCAGAGAAGTCGTCTGAGAATCAGTGGAAGGTGCAGAGGCTGCTGGAGATCCTGGAGAGCACCGCCGTGCTCTGAAGATGACCTCTGGCCTCATGCCAGTCAGGTACTGGAACCGCTCTTCACTGGATTGTGTGTCATACTCTCATGACTTGTGAAAACAACAGTGCGGACTCTGCTGGGAGCTGATCTCTTGTTTTCATTGAAGCTGTTTCCTCTCAGCAGCTCAGTGAGCTGGATCAGAGCCCTGCGAGGCCCGAGTCCTAACAGAGCCAGAATGGCTGTTAACACTTCTCATCAAAGTAGCTGAACAACAATGCATTCCTCACTAAATGAGGCTTCAAGTTTAACACACAGTAGAGTAAGCCAGTGTCCTGGGCCTCAAACGTTCTGCCCTTTCTGCATGAATGCCAGATATTTAGAAAAGTAGTTCAGCACCTAAATTATTTTCCTTTAAATAGGAATAAAGAGTGAAGGAAGAAGAACAAAAGGATGGGGCTATTTTATGGGTTGATCTCACTTAGAAGTGAATCTGCAGATGTTAAAAGACGACTGCAGACAAACCAAAGACCACTGAGTGGTAATATTACTTTGATGAATGTGGAAATAAGCAGCTGTTTGCTAACAAATTCCTCCTTCCAGTTTTATAACATGATACTTCTAATATGGCCTTCCTAGTGTGTGCTGCACATATTTTGCATTTTTCTTTGACAAATAGTCAAAATGTGTTTTAGTCTCTGTAAACGTAAGGTGTTAACGTTCAGCAAAGAATCTTAAGGTAGTAAATGTAACATTCCTAATCTTGTCCTGTGTATGTGTGCAGCGTGTAAAATCTGTTTCTCCCTCAGGAATCAGACACAGGAGCTTCTGCAGAAAGCTGAACAAAATCCTGTCAAAAGTGAGGAAGAAAAAGTGGTTATGAGTCCGTCACCTGTGTGAAAATAAACATCTCTTTAAGCCTGTTCTGGTACTATTGCAAATGATCACCGTCGTTTTGCTACAGAACATTTACATTTACAGAAAGTTATGCGGGCGGTGTGGCGGCGTGGTGGTTTGCACTGTTGCCTCACAGCAAGAAGGTCCTCAGTTTCACTCCACAGTTTGGCTGGGGACTTTATGTGTGGAGGTTTGCAGGTTCTCTCCAGGTACTCTGGTTTCCTCCCACAGTCCGAAGACATACAATTAGTTGGGGTAGGTTACTGGGTGATTCTAAATTGTCCTCTAGTTTCAATCCCCACATGAAGCTGATAAGAGGATGGATGGATGTTCTTTTGAGTTCCCAACCATGAGTTGGTTTTTAGAGAGAAGAATATTCCCATGTTGTCCTTTCCTGGGACTCCTCCATGCAAAACGGCTTATAGATGCGTGACAACTGTGGGCTTATTAAGGCTGCTTAAACAGCCCGCTCCATATGACATCTCCCAGTGGTTATGTAGAAACCGTTAGCTGATGTGGCTAGCTTTGAGATCAGCTGATTTAACAGGAATGCTGCTGAGCTTTACTTTACAACCTTCTTGAGCCATAAATCACAATTAGCTTAATCAGTGGAGTTAAAGTTGTATACCTCATGGGTGATTTGTTCCAGCAGTTTATTTCAGTGAGTGGTTGCACAGAAAAGTGTTAAATCCAAATCTTCTAGCTTGAAGTTGTGTCAGGAACTTCAGTCGTAAGACAAACGGCTGGTATTATTATATAGTTGCTGCCCTGAAAATGTGCATCCGATTGCAAGCACCAGTAGGTAAAAGTGATAATCTCAGCATTTTTAAAAAATGGTGGCAAAGCTAAGGGCAAAGCTCAGCTCACTCTGTCGCAGTGACCTCCTGCTTTGAATAGCTGGCACCACTTAAAAGTCAGTGAGGTGTAGTGGAAGGAGAGGTGGAGTTCTGGACAGATAGAAGAGGAGTGAGAAAACAGAGGAAGGTCGGTGGAGACGAAACCTCTGCAGCCTTCACTCTCTGACATGATAGAGCTCTATCTCGACCTGATCTCGCCACCCTGCCGCGCCGTCTTCCTGTTTGCCAAAGCGCTCGGGATTCCCTTTGAGTTCAAGTATGTCGACCTGAATGCAGGTAATCTCACAGCAGCTCACTTTCTGCAGTAAAATGGTAATTATTATTTACAGTTTGGAGATTAACAGAATGCAACTGAACTTGGAAGTTTGCAGCTCTGCAACTCTACACAGAGACTCTTCAAGAGTTCAGGGGACTAAAATGTCCTGCATGCTTTTTCATTTGTACTGTAACCATTAACAATAACAAAAATGCTCCTTTGGGCTGCTTTTCTTTTTCACATTTCACCCAGAAAGCTAGATTTACATTAAGTCTTAATGCACAACTTTTCCTTTCCTGACTGTGTATAATGGAGACGTGCTGGGGAAAGAAAATTAAGAAAACTGTTTCAAAGCAGATACAAAGAAGAAAAAGGGGGGTTATGAGTCATTAAAACCATTGGCATTGAGACCAGTTTGACATTTTTGTCTTTATTATTTCTGCGTTCTCCACATGATGCCAACACAAACAACTTCAGCACGCCTGTGAATTTCACGTGTTTGTGTCAGGGCAGCAGTACAGCAGTGAGTTTGGGAAACTCAACATCGTGGTGAAGATTCCTGTCATGAAGGATGGAGGCTTCACCCTGTCAGAGAGGTACAGCAGGGCGTCGAGTTTCCGCTTAGCTTTGTTTCAAATAGTTTGATTCTTTTTCAAGCTGCTGCCTGAAGCTGCTTTGGGAGTCTGGTCGGTTCATTTGTTCATAGTAAGTTACTAATGATGAAGATCTAATGGTTTAATGCTGCTGTTAGTACTATTAACACTTAATAGTGCTATTATCAGAAAAACAGTAATGGATGATTCTGCAGTTAATTGAACAAAATGACCATCCAGCCACTCTGCGCTTCAGTTTTAGCAGAGTTTCTGTCACATTTCCTGTCGTTAAAGCATCATTAGTTTCTGTTCTGTCTTGTCTTGCAGTACTGCAATCCTGAAGTACCTTGTGCAGAAATACTCAGGGTCAGTGGCAGATCACTGGTTTCCTGCCGGCCTGCAGCAGCTCGTGCCAATGAAAACTTGTCCTGGCAGCACGCGAACCTCAGAGGTCACTGTCAAAAGGTCTTCCTGCTCAGGGTTCGTGTCCCAGTTTGACCAAGTGCTGCGTCCTCACATGACACGTTTCATCAGCTCATTTGCTAGATTAGTTCTTATCTGTAGCTGATTTTATAAGGTATATAATACTTAATATCCTTCTTCTCCTACTATTAATGTTGCTACAGTCATGTTAGCAGCTCTGTGAAGCTCTCCTTAAGCCCAACTGTTCTCTGAGGTTACAATAGAATAGAACAGAATACAATGGAATAGAATAGAGTAGAATAACCCTTTATTATCATAGTACACGTAAAATGAATTTGTGTCTGCTCCACACCAACTGTGCTGAAATAAAATATAAATAATAGTCAGGAGAATAATATACAAAATATATACAAAAACAATAGAAAGGTACACATTGGAGAACAAAAGATAACATACTCATATAATTCCTTACTATGTTTGTGTTTTATGTTGTCATATTTTGACCATGCTAACAAATACCTACTGGTCTTCCGGCCACTATAAGCTGCCACGCTGGATCCGTACTGCTGCTTACTGATCTTTGTGTGTCTGTTTGAGTAGACTCTGTTTCCGGTCATCATGGGTCTTGAAGTCCCGGAGGTGACCATGGATGCTGCTCTTGAAAATATGAAGCAGTCGCTCAACCTGTTGGAGGAGAAATTCCTCCAGAACAAACAGTTCATCCTCGGGGACAAAATCTCTGTGGCAGATGTGGTGGCTGTAGTGGAGATCATGCAGGTACCACAGCTTCTGTCATTACTTCTATTTGTGTTTCTTGATTAAGTTATATTCTTGGATTTGTGGTTTTTCATGGTTTGGATTTGAATTCCTGGTCTTTAGGTTTCTGTCTCTGTGCCTCTCCTGTGTTCCTTGCGTCCTAGTCAAGTTATGTTTTCATGTCTGTGCTTCTCCTTATTTCAGTGTCAAATCCGTGTCTCTGCGCCCGTCTCGTGTTTCCTGTTTTACTTTGACAGTCTCGCGTCCTTTGTTAATGTTTTCAGTTTTTCTTCCTCCCCGTCTCGTTATGTTTGATTACTCCCAGCGGTGTCTCTTTCCCTCATTACTCCCTTGTGTATTTAAGCCCTGTGTTTTCCTTTGCCTGTTGTCGTGTTGTTCCATGTGCTGTAGGTGTCTCAGTTTTTCTGGTTTCTGTCATTCTTAGTTCTGTGGTCCTCAAATCCTAGTGTTTAGTTTAGTGATGGGCAGATGAAGCCCCATGAAGCACTGAAGCTTTTCATCCAATTGGTTCACCCCAACGCGAAGCTTCATGAAGCTTCATTTGCTCTAGCAGGACACCTACTGGACGTAAAAATAATAGCTGGCATGAATTTGAAGAGTGTGGCATTTTGCACACAGCCTGTAAATGTCAACAACAAAAGGAGTGTGTAAAACACCTATAGTGTAGTGATGGCAGTATACTGTGTATATTTATGCTGGCAGTATGGAAAATGATTATTTGCGGCAAAGTTCGAACCGCTTCATGAACCAGTCACGTGGTACAGCCGGGCAGCGAGGCTTCGGACGTCATCATTTTCAGCTCCTCCCATAAATGAAGCAAGCCTCGATACGCACTTCGCGGAAACGCCCCCTCCATTACTCGACACACGCTCCGAAGCCTCGATACAGAACGTCCCATCACTAGTTTAGTTCTTAGTTTCCATGTTCAGGGTTTTGGTTTGTTTTTTTTGTACGTTTATTTTGTGGAGGATTTTTCCAGCAAATAAAGCTGCTGTTTACGTTCCATGGATCCTTGATCCTGCATGCCACACAGCCACACATGACACCTTATTTCTCCCACATTTTCAGCCCAAGATGTCAGAGTTGTTTTTGTTGATGGCTACATGCTCAAAAGCTACATTTTAGGATCTAAATTATGTAAATAGGAACAAAAAGGTTTGAATTTTTGAACAGGAATAGATCCCACATACCAATAACTGCTTTTCTCAATGTGTGTTTTACAGCCTCTTGGAACTGGTGTAGATGGGTTTGAAGGCTGTCCGAAGCCAATTGCTTGGAGAGGGTGAGTGAAGGAGGAGCTCGGTGAGGAGCTGATGGACGACGCTCACAAAGCGCTCATGCAGTTGAGCGGCTTGCCAGAGAAGCTGAAGAGCAGCAGCGAGTTTCAGAAGTTCAAACTGAGACTTCAGAGGTTCTTCAACTGAGGAGGTTTACGTGTACAAACAGACACAATAAATCTTTGACTGCCTGTTGTGTTGCATCTTAAAGTTTACTGCTGTATTTCTTTCATACATGAAGAAAACACGGGGAGGATTCTCTGTTTTGATTGATGAAATGGGTGAAAAACTGTGTATAACAAAGCCAGTGGTTAACACATTGTAGAGGGAAAAGAAAAGAAACTTGTATGTAGTAGTACAGCACACTCTCCCTGAAAATGACAGCACCATCAAGCAATGCAAGTTCATAACTTAATTGATCATTTACTGTAAATTTGACCATCTGTGATTTCTTAAGATAAATCTATTTTGGAGTCTGATGGCTCGTTATGGATGGCTGGACATGTTCTCTGCAAAGAAACTTCAAAATAATTATAACTTTCTCTATAAAGCATTTTTAAAATATGCATCCCGTCGCCCTGTTTCCATTCTCCTATGCAAACAGGGCAACAGCACAAACTGACACTCCTAAGATAGCCTATTAATTAACAATATTGCAAGACTTAAGGGATTACTGGTGAAAAAAGTTACAGAAAAACTTTATATTGTGGAGGTAATTAACAACGACAGGAGAGGTCTCAGTGTCTCACTCCAACAACTTTATTAACTGACAGAACTTCACATATAGTCAGTGCCAAAATCTCCACCCCCACACTTCCTTTCAACTTGTGTGTGAGTGGAGCCACCTGGTGGTCCGCCACACATACCCCCCCTTGAACACACAGTCAGGTCTCCATTCAGTCCAGGACCCTGGGTCTAAGCAAACGACCCGCACGACTGAACCTGGGAGGGAGAGAACAGGCAGAGGAAGGTCCATCCTGTGAACGAGGCTGGTGAAGGCGAGCAGGAAAGGCAGGAGGAGGCTCAAACGTTGGTGGTCCGGGGGTAGTCCTGGGGGGAAAACCAGAGACTGTCAACCCCAGCGCAGGAGGTCGGCCACGGCGAGGGGCCTGGGCCGGCACTACATCACTGTCCGGAAGAACATGTGCTGGTTTAAGTCTGTCAACACACACAGTCTCCCTTCGACCCCCAAAATCCAAAACAAAATGTTTCTGGCCCGGTTCAATAACCCTGAACGGGCCGTCATACAGCGGCCGCAGCGGTGTCCTGTGGGCATCGTGCCTGACAAAAACAAACTTAGCAGTCTCTAAAGTCTTTGGAACAAAGGTGTCAGGCACGCAATGGTGCACCGGACCAGGAACCCGAAGCGAGTGCAAAAGCGGGGTGAGAGAGAGCACCGATGGATCGAAGCAGGGAGGAGGATTTTCAGGCAAGAATTCTCCAGGCACGCGGAGGGGCTGACCAAACACTAGCTCAGCTGGGGAAGCGCCGAGATCCTCCTTAACCGCAGAGCGCAGCCCAAGCAAAACCCACGGGAGGCGGTCAACCCAATTGCCATCCTTTAAGGAGGCGCGAAAGGCAGCCTTCAGTGACCGGTGGAACCGTTCACACATCCCATTAGCCTGCGGGTTGTATGCGGTTGTGCGGTGGACTTTAGCCCCCAGTCCATCAGCCATGGCCGACCAAAGCTCGGAAATGAACTGGGGGCCTCTGTCTGACGTAATGTCCGCGGGTGGGCCGAAACGCGAGACCCAGGTCGACAAAAACGCCTTGGCCACCACTGCTGCGGTAGTGGACGCCAGGGGGACCGCCTCCGGCCACCTGGTGGTCCGGTCAACAACAGTCAAAAGGTGCGTAAAACCTTGTGACTGCGGCAAGGGACCCACCAGATCGACATGCACATGATCGAAACGTTTGCCGGGTATAAAGAACGGCTCCAGGGGCGCCTTGGTGTGTTTATGAACCTTCGCGCGCTGGCAGGGAATGCACGCCGACGCCCATTCCTTAACAGATTTGCGAAGGCCTGGCCAAACAAATTTAGAGCTGACCAGTTTAACAGAGGCCCGGACCCCTGGATGAGAGAGAGCATGTACCGAGTCAAAAACTTGACGACGCCAGGAAGCGGGAACCACAGGGCGAGGGCGGCCGGTGGAAACGTCACAGACGAGGAGGGGACCACCGTCCTGCACGGGTCTGTCCTCCAGTATGAGGCCCGTCTGGGTGGATTTAAGCGCGAGGATGTCAGGGTCACCGCTCTGATCGGCAGCCATGGCGGAGTAGTCTATGCCGAGAAAGACGGGAGAAACCAGCGCACGGGACAAACAGTCAGCCACATGATTGGATTTACCAGCCACGTGCCGAATGTCCGTGGTAAACTCAGAAATGGCTGCCAACTGGCGCTGCTGGCGTGCACTCCATGGATCAGAAACCTTGGACATGGCAAACGTCAAGGGTTTGTGGTCCACGTATGCGGTAAAGTGACGACCCTCGAGAAAAAACCGGAAATGACGAGATGCCAGGTGGAGCGCCAGTAGCTCCCTGTCAAAAACGCTGTAATTGCGTTCGCTGTCACGTAGCGTACGGCTGAAAAAGGCGAGCGGTTGCCAGACACCCGAGATTCGCTGTTCCAGCACCGCACCCACCGCTATGTCCGACGCATCAGTGGTCAACGCAATCGGCGCTGAGGGGGATGGGTGGGCCAGAAGGGCAGCATTAGCTAACGCTGACTTAGCATCAGAAAACGCTTGGATGCTGTCCGGAAACCAGTCAACGGGGTCATTAGCTTTTTTACCCTTTAACGCCCCATAAAGGGGCTTCAGCAGATGTGCCGCTCTGGGGAGAAAACGGTTGTAAAAATTCACCATCCCCAAAAATTCCTGCAGTGCCTTAACAGTCGTGGGACGCGGAAATTCCGAAACAGCTCGGACTTTGTCAGGCAACGGAACCGCGCCCTCGGCGGAAACACGGTGCCCAAGGAAATCGAGAACGGGCAACCCAAACTGGCATTTAGACGGATTAATAATCAGTCCATGCTCCGCCAAACGCTGAAAAACCTGACGCAGATGGAACATGTGCTGCTCCTTCGAGCTGCTGGCCACCAGTATATCATCAAGATATACAAAAACAAAGGGCAGCCCGCGCAAGACCGAGTCCATCAACCGCTGGAAGGTTTGGGCGGCACCTTTCAGGCCAAACGGCATGCGCAGAAACTCGAAAAGGCCGAAAGGTGTAATTACGGCGGTTTTGGGGACATCCTCCGCGCGCACGGGAACCTGGTGATATCCCCGTACCAAATCGATCTTAGAAAAAACCGAGGTCCCCGCAAGATGGGCGGAAAAATCTTGGATGTGGGGAATGGGATAACGATCGTTCTCCGTGACATTATTAAGACGGCGGAAATCCCCACAAGGTCGCCACCGACCATCAGATTTAGGCACCATGTGTAACGGAGAAGCCCAGGCACTGTTCGAACGCTGCACGATGCCCAGACGCTCCATGGTGGCAAATTCTTCCCTAGCGACAGCCAGTTTGGCGGGGTCGAGGCGGCGCGCGCGCGCGAACACCGGGGGCCCTACTGTAGTTATGTAATGCTCTACCCCATGCTTCGTCACCGTGCTCGAGAAAGTGGGGACAGTGAGTGAGGGAAACTCAGAAAGCAAACACTGAAAAACGTCACCCGAATCTACTGAGTTAGCATGCACCACGGGCTGAGCACCCCGAGTCAAACAGGGTAATGAGGAAAAGGACACAGCATCAATTAAACGTCTGTTAGCCACATCAACCAGTAGTCCGTGAGCACAAAGAAAATCAGCGCCTATTATAGGCACAGAGCTAGCAGCAACAACAAAGTTCCACTGAAAGTCACGGTCGTGAAAGCAAACAGTCACCAACCTTTCACCGAAGGTTTTGATGGGAGAGCCATTAGCCGCTGTTAGCAATGGCCCGCAACCCTCAGCTAGCCTGTCCGAGCCAGCCGGGGGAAGAAGGCTCTTCTGTGAGCCGGAGTCCACCAGGAAACGCCTCCCCGAGCGCGAGTCCTCTAAGAAAAGCAGCCTTTCCTTGTTGCCAGCGGTCGCGGCTGCTACAGAGCGCTGACACGCCCGTTTCCCTGGGTCTGGAAACTGCAAGGCGGGAGGCAGCGCCGTGCCTTCGCTCCAAAACGCTGGTGATAAAAACAAAGCCCCTTTCCGCGGTGCCGCCGTGCAGCGATTCCGGCCACAGTGGACGAGTCGGAGGGCCCGTGGAGCATCGGTGAGGGGGAGGGGGAAAACGCTGGTGGGTCCTGAATAACCGTCTGGACGCCGAAAGTCCTGGTAGCCAGGAGGATGCGATCCGCCTCTTCCGCAAGGGAGCGGTAATCCTTCGTGGCCAATAGCGGGGAGTTGGCAAGGCCAGCGCGCACTGGAGCCGGCAGCTGTCGAAGAAAGAGGTGGGTGAAGAGAAATCCTCCGTCCTCCGCGCCCAGCAAGGACAGCATGCTCTCCATGAGCTCGAGGGCGGTGCCGTCGCCCAGGCCCGCGATGGAAAGGAGTTTCTCGGCCCGCTCAGCATCAGAGAGGGAGTAACGCCGCAGCAGCAGCCCCTTGAGGGCGGCGTACTTGCCCTGGGCTGGGGGATCCCGGAGGAGAGTCATCACACGGCGGGTTGACAGCGGGTCAAGTGAGGCCACCACATGGTGGTATTTGGTGTCGTCGGCTGAAACTCCACGAAGAGCAAACTGAGCTTCTACGTGCATGAACCATGAAGGAGGATCGTGAAGCCAAAAATCCGGCAATTTAAGCGCCACAGCAAACGCAGCCATCGGCGGAGGTGAAGGTCCGGCGGCCGCCGATGCTTCCAGGCCAGAGCTGGCTTCGTCGTCGAGCCTTAGCATGTTCACTACAGGGGTCACCAATGTGGAGGTAATTAACAACGACAGGAGAGGTCTCAGTGTCTCACTCCAACAACTTTATTAACTGACAGAACTTCACATATAGTCAGTGCCAAAATCTCCACCCCCACACTTCCTTTCAACTTGTGTGTGAGTGGAGCCACCTGGTGGTCCGCCACAATATATTTTATTTTATTTTTTTCAGTAGGCAACTGAAAACCAATCAACACCACGAAAATGGACCATATGACACGAGTCATCAAATCGCTGCAATGGCTCCCTGTGTATAAAAGGAGAGATTTAAAAGCCGTTCTAATAGTTTTACAGGCCATCAGGAACATGCTTAGGACGAAGCAAAGCCAAACTGCATTTAGTGTTCATGCTCCCCAGATGTGGAAAAACCCTTCACACCTGATGTGTGTGGAATCTGTTAGCTCATTGAAGTCAGGGCTAAAAATGTTGTTTCCTGCAACTTTTAGGTGATTTTTAACTTGTATTAATCATTAAGACAAAAAAACAATATTCTGTGTGTGTTTAACCTCCTAAGACCCGAACTCTTTGATGCCTTTTTAATTTCTCTTTGCTATTTGGGCTGATTGGGACCTGATGAATGTAAAGACAAAGAATTATGTTTTTACCTGATGTAGTCTCTGAGAAGAGTATATCAGGCAGGCCCTTGTAGAGCAAAATGTAGTATTGTGGTCTTTTATTTTTTTTAAACTTAGACAAAACAGACTACTGCCCACTGCATTTAGTTGATCCTATCACTCTTTTACATCTTGGGTGATTTCGTACTACTATGAGTGGATATGAGGTCTCACTTTGCAACGCTTCTCCCGCTCAGGACGATTATAATACTCAAAGGCCTTTATTCAGCATGTCTACTTCTGTGATGTAGACATATAAAGTCACAAGGGTAAATAGATCCACGTACATACTAAAGAGCTGGTATTTATTTCAAAACAGTGTTGAAACCTAAACACTAATATTACATTCTGAGTTATATTTCAGCTTTTAGCATATATGTGTTTCATTGTTTCCTGGGAGAAGACCAAAATGTAACAATCAAATTCTTGGTTGTTTTGCAGTGAGGACAACGTTTCAGTTTGACAGTAATTTTAACTCTTTTATCCAGTGATCTAATTTGAGTCGCTTATTACCAAAGCTGAGCAAACACTGCCATCTAGAGCACATGATTAAAAACAAACAAACCAAACAAAGAAGGCCTCAAAAAGATGTGCAAAAGTCTCAGATCATTTTAATATTGCATTTTAAACACTTAACATGTTTAACTTTAGCAAAATTAAAGCTCCTTAAGGGGAGAAAAAAGAAGCAATGATAGAAACCACCAGTTTCCACAGACAGCAGAGGAATTTATCATTACTGTGTTGAACTTTTAGGCTCAGCCTAAAAGTCATACATACATACATACATACATTGTTTCAGTCATACAGCTCTGCAGCTCTGTGCTAATTTCAAGGTTGGTTCAGTTCATCTGTGAATCAAAAAGGTCTGAAAGGTTTAAATGAATGTTAACCTCCTGCAGGCATTTGGAGAGGATCATGTGTGAAGTCTGATGTGTGAGGAAAAAAAAAGAAAAGTTTCTGTGTGGTGTGTGATAGAACTGTGTTAAAATGTGTTAATGTGTTAAAAGCAGGTTGAAGACGGCTCAGAAACATTTGAAGATTAAAATTCAGCATTATGGCTGCTGGTGGTTTGTAAAGCCTCTACTCAGCTGTATTTTTGTTACTAATTTATGTTTGTTGTTGTTTAACACAGATTTCAGAAGAGCAAATATGCTTAATAGTTTAACTAGATTTCATTTGTCAGTGTGGGACTGCTGAGTCACCTGAAGAACTCATTTCATTCATTCTCCACATGATGTTCATTTACAGAAATGTTTCACAGGAACTGATTTCTCCCAAAGGTTGAACTAGTGTGTTTCCATAGATTACCTCTGTATGAATGTACTTCTTAAATGAAGGCAAGTGTTTGTCCTTTTTTGTTCCTCAGGTACAGTACGTGATATCAAGGGCAGGCGGTCAACACTGGGGGTAGACAAGAAGCAGACGTACTTCCAAGAGGGAGCTGCAGTGAGGTCAGAATCTGAAACAGCTCAGGTTTATATTTTAGAGGTTATAAAAAATCAAAATGTATTTATAAAGAAACCTTTAAATAATAGTCATAATTATGATTATTATAAGAAATATCAAACATTTAAGTGGATTTTCTGTTACACATATTGTGTTAGCCCTGCGATAAACTGGCAGCCTGTCTTTGTCCTGTATCAGCTGGGATAGGCTTCATCCTCCCGCGACCCTGAATTGGATACATTGTATTCCAATTATGTAATCTGATCATTTACAAACTCAAGGTTTATAATCAAAATGTAAGTAATAATTATAAAATGGGAAAGCAGAAATAAGTGTGACATAAATGTAAATGTGTTAGCTGACATAGAGGACAGCTACGTGCAGTCTGAAAAACCTTTGTTGTCAAGTTTGCAGGTATATCAGCACGAGACATTCTTACATAGAAGAGACATTAAAGTCTCTAACTCAGTGAAGCATTATTGGTCCCGTCTGTTTGGATAAATATAGTAAGTTGATGTATGTGCATTTATTGACACATTTTCTTAAGTGCTTATCCAGTTCAGGATCACAGTGGAGCTGCAGCTGGATATGTTCACTAAATAAACCTTACAAAAGTTAACAATAAACCTGCATCCATGTACGTTGTTGTCCACAGGATGAGAAAATCAAACTGGAACACTGTGGAACATGTTAATGTTTGTGTGTTTATGCCTGTGTCTTTCACAGGAGGCGCTGGAAGGTTTCCCTAATAGTTCCTGGTGAATCAAAGCAGAACCATAAAGATTGCTGGACTGCATGATGGCCTTACCCCTGAGCAGTCATCCTGTTAAAGGAGGAACCAGTTAGAAGCTGTTTTCAAAGTAGCTGAGCAGATTTCATCTCAAGTAAGCGATTAATTCAATTCAATTCAATTCAATTTTATTTATATAGTGCCAAATCACGACATAAGTCGCCTCAAGGCGCTTCATAGATACAACTGTTTGTTCATCTGTTCCGCCACTTAAAGAGCATTTAAGGACGTCTTTTGAGTGTCCAGTTGAATTAATTCTACTGGCTCTCATGGTCATTTGTTATTATAGACATATTTTTCATGTTCATCCAGCTATTTAGTAAATTCTATCTATTTAGTAATATCCGTCAGCTATAAAATGTAATATAAATATAAAAATATCTAAATATCTCCTGCCCTTTATATTTTAATGATGTAAGTCTGTTTACATTAGCATTCCTCACATATCAATGAGATGCTGTACAGTACAATCCTACTGACACAGCAGAGGGATAACGACAGCTATTCAACATCGTTACACGACACATTCGAGCTGCACGACGCAGACAAAGTGACTAAATCATCTTTTTGTGGTTTATTGTCTTCAAAGCAGCAGACAAAGCTGATGGCAGAAGATGTCAGAGAAGAACTTCAGGCCGTGGACTGAAAAGGTCTTTTTTTCTTGTTATCAAAGACATTTGGAGTGGCAGCTTCTACAACTGGTTGTGCTAAAGTAAAGCTTACAGTCTAAGAAATCACAGTGTTGATATTCAGCACAAAGAGAAAAGCTCACTTGTTTGAATTTATTTACAATCATAGTTTTATAAATTCTGACTGTAAACAGCTTTTACAGCTTTGATATTGTTTGACACTCGATATCAGGTTTAATTTAAAGGTTTCTATTTCCCAATGAGCCATTTACACTGATCAGTGTCAGTTTAACTGTAACACATTCATTATTTAGATTCAACAGAGAAATAACTGAATGTAAAAAATGGCAGCCCTCAGGCAGGTTTATAGAGATATATGCATGCATTATGAAATTTATGTATCCCAGATAATTGTTATTCATCTAGTCATGGCAGACCTACCTCTTCCTCCCAAGTTAACTGCAACCCAAAATAACTAGTGGGGCTATTTACACACTCACAACCAGTGTGGGGTAAAAAGAGCCACCAAAAAACTGTCAGCCACAGATGTGCTAGAAGAGTTAGAAGCTCTACTTATGGAGAAACTTTCTAAGTCTAACAGGGGACAGGTACTCCTGCCCAAGTAACATGATATAACCCCACATACAGCCCAGCCATAAAATGAACAAAGTTAAAGACAGCATGGGACCAAATGCATGTAACCAGCCTGCACCCACCTGACGTTTCTTCCTCCTGAATTAAATGAATGAAGGGATGAAAGTTAAATGACTACAAACCTAAAGCCACTAGTTCCCACACTGGAGCTCCCTGACACTGTGTGTTAACTGTATTTAGCTTGTATCAACAGTTGTAACAGGCTAAGCCACCTGAGACGCTGCATTGAATTTGTTCCTGTCTTACTGGTTTCAGCTGACTGGTTTCAACTCAGATATTCTGCTTTTTCCTTTCAGTAGATCAAAGCAGCTCGTGCTCCTTCTGCTTCCAATTTAGAAGAAGAAGAAGAAGGCGAAGGCTTCAGCGAAGTGGCGTTCATGGTCTCAGTGAACAGTCACGGTCACACACTGCATGTGGTTTTAAAAGCAACATGTCTGTTCACCACAACAATGGAGATGTGTAATATTAGTGCAGCTACGGTTTGTTCTTGAACATCAGTTCTGTTTTCTACTTTGATCACTTAGACCAAAAAAGTGTTGTTTTCAGATTCTTTCTTTTACATCTATTAACCACCTGCTCATTTTTTTATTACAATTAGTTTCACATAAATGTTAGTGTTTCCTTTATGATCTTTTAATGCTTACACTACACTGTACACATTAGAGACATTTCTGTTACCTGTTTCTGTTGACTCAGAGTTGTGAAATGTTCTTTTATTTGATACACAATATGAAGTTCATAATTTTCTTACAAATAAAACTCTAATGACAAACATGAACAGCTGTGCTTATTTCAGAGACATGAGTTTTTGAATGTGTTGATATTTAGACAGTGTGCATCTGTCTGCTGAAACTGTAATGGTGAACCTGAGGTGATGGTCAACAGAAGGCAAATATATATCAGTATAAAACAATATTGAAGTAATGTCTTTACCCCCTGCAGCGTGTACACGCAATCACCTTATTCACTGTAGTAAACATGCACCGCTAGCTCATGTGACTGACTGTCTTCCATGGTTACATCGTATATTATTAGCTATGTAAACAGCTTCCAAAGATACCGCCATAGCTCTCTGCAGCTGTACTTTCACACTTTGCAAATCATTTCATGTTTTTGATCGTTATGAAGACAGAATATGTTTCTAAGGTCATGCTAGGCGGTTGCAATGGTGGTTGCTGTGGACTCGGGTGGACCGCGTCCGATTCCTGTTATTAGCTGTCCGCCGTAGGGAGGCTGCGTTCCACTTACAAGTAGTGACAGTCTGTCGTAACTCGAACTCAAACCCCGCTTTGTTCTTTAATTATAGGCCTTTTATAGCCGTTCATGACACGCACGCACACACACACATAAAGCACTTTGCCACACCATGAGAATGCAACTTTACCTAACCTAACCTTAAAGTGTCTGATATAGGATAGAAAAATGAAGCAACCAGAGATTTAATGATGAAGACTCTGGGTTCTGTAGTTCACGTTTTACAGTCCTGAATGACTCTTTGCATATGATTTATTGAAGAGCAGTTTAGAATGCACTTTACATTTAGACTGTTGCTGTTTCATTTTTTGCATTGTTGCCGTGTTATGTCATGAATAAGGTTCACCTGCTGGGGGTTTGATGGATCAGCTGGACAATACAGTCAAAGACAGACTTCATTCATCACATGCAAGAATCCTAGTTGGATTTTTGTTGTCACTCATGTTTTTGAACCAAATATTGAAAACAATTCTGACAGACTGGATACCTGGTCAGGTGTACATTACCTTTCACTCAAGCATCCCAGGACATATAAATATAATATAAAAGGACCGATACTGAATATGAATATTTCATGAAAATTGAATTATAATACAAATTAGTAATAAGGGTTTCTCTGTGCCCTTATCTACCCCATACTCAAAGAGCTGCGTGCAGAGAGGGTGACAGGAGAGGATGGCACTGAAGAGAAGATGCTCTGGTGATGTCACCATGAAGGAACAGCATCTGGCACGTGTTGCTGAAACATCCCAGTACGCTGGTGTAGTTTCCTCTCCAGCTGTTTGACATGTGACACTTGAACATTAAGGGGAAGAAGAAGAAACAGTGTTAGGTCAGGTGACCACATGGTTTCTAAAGTAACTGACAGGAAGTAACCAGGCCGTTAGAAATGGATGGCATGTGTTTAGAGTTACTGGAGTTGGGTAACTCTACTTACAAAAAGCAGAAGCACACAGATGACAGATCAGATGCTGAATGTTGCAGGAACATGCTCATGTGCGGTGGTCATTCAGTGCTGCTCCGGCAGGTTTGACAGTCCAAGACTGATATCCTGCCCATCTGAGAGTTTGAAAACACACATGCAAAGATTTATTTTGTATTACAGTCAAAGTTGGATGTTCATTTTTGTCCTTTAAAAATGTTTGTGTATTTGAAAGCACTAACATTTAAGGATGACTTGGATCGCCTCCTTTAAAGGGGAGACAAGTGTATCCACTGATCTACGTCACTTAAACTGGATGATGACTCCTCTCTCCCTCACTCAGAAACACTCCTAATATAACCAAGCAAATAAATAATATTGAAGATTTACTTACATCATTACAAAAACATCTCCCTTTGATTCTATTTCTTCATTCCTGCTGAACATCAGGCAACAAATATCCCAGAAAATCACAGTAAAATGTAAAGCACATATTTGCTCTGCTTTGTCTAACCTCTGCAGAACCTCTGTCAAGAAAAACATAACTGTAAGCATAAAACAAATATACAATTCATAACACGTCACTGGACAAACCTCGGTCAGTTGATTTACTCTGTGCAGTGCAGACAAACATCAGTCAGCAAGTCAAGGTGGTGAGATGGACTGGTGTCCTTTGTGACTCTCTTCTGAGGAAACACCACCGTCTCTCCACACCGTCACCATCTGTGAGCACAAACTGCTGCTCTGCCAGCATGTAGGAATCACATATCACACACAGGAGTGAAGAAACATTAGAGCTCAACTTTGGATACTTTAGATCTAAACAGATCAAAGTAGCTCTTAGTTTCAGCAATCAGACAAACAATGATACCAAACTGATTCTGTATGAATACAATATGGTATTTTCAATACAGGTGTCAAATTAATTTATTAAAACTAATACAGATATATGTACATTTTTTTTTGATAAATTAGTTTGCTAAATTATAAGAATATATATATATATTTTTCATTTAACAATTGCAACTGAAAGAAATTAAATATTGAACAAAAATATATTGTCACATTCTGAGCATGCTCAGCACGCTGACAGACTTGAAGTTGCTACAGATTTTAAGTGATAATTATAGGGAAGAAACTTCTCTTTTTCATCCGTTTAATCAAACATTTGATGCCTCAGCTGTCTCAGTCTATAGCGTTCTGCAACTACAACTAACCTGAAGCTTGGATTTGGCTGCAGGTGCCCCTGTACATC
This sequence comes from Astatotilapia calliptera, assembly GCF_964374335.1. NCBI lineage: Eukaryota > Metazoa > Chordata > Actinopteri > Cichliformes > Cichlidae > Astatotilapia > Astatotilapia calliptera. Next base: position 35,346,685 of record NC_137433.1, on the reverse strand, counting down.
CTTCTCAACATGTGGGTACCATTTAATCACACTTCTTCCTGAGCTTTGCTTCATCACAAGACCAAAGGTGGCATCCCGTGTCATCATCCAGAAGAAACATTTGAAGAAACATCATGGAGAAGAAACATTTACGCACCTCCTGGTTTTGTTTTCTGATCCTGCGAAAAGACTGAGGACAACAAAACCCAGAGAACACGAGATACACAACATCCAACATTCAGACTCAACAGCCTCCATAAATGAAGACCACCGCGTTTGTTCAGTTATAGTAGATATAAGCATACTTCACATTACTGGGTATGAATAATAATGAGGAGGCAAACTTTGAAGATGCAGAGCATGATGTCCCACCATCAGACTGTAAACAAACATCCACCAGGCTTCTTTGTTGCCAAAATTGATGATTCTCCCATCAGGGATCAGTAGCGTGTATTAACCTGTGGTATAAGCAGCAGTCACTGAAATATTACTGTTTCAGATAAGAAATCTAGCACATAAAAACCAGGGTGGGAGGAATCTCTGCCAACTGACTTACCTCTGCAAGTGTGAAGCTCAACAAAAATCTGACTCTCCAGTAACAGACAAACAAAAAACTCCAGCTGGGAGATAGAAAACACTGTCTGGGTCTTGCGGGATGTTGCTGGTCAGAGTCCACACATTAGCAGAGTGCTTCTTGGTCCCACTGACCCATGTGGACAGTGACTGTGGAGAACTGTTCTGGAAAACAGAGAAGAGAATTAAAATAACAAAAAGCCAAACAGGATTTCCACAAAGACTCTCTTGGAATCAGCAATCAAAAAATCACTGGTTCATATTTCAATTAAATATGACCAGGTTCCTCAAATGTACGCAGTTCAGATCTGATTTAATTTAATTTCCTTCACACAGCACATTCGTCCAGGCTGACAGGTAAACATGGACTTAATCTCAGGTAACATGACTCATAGTAGAGATTCAGTAAGAAAGATTGCAGGCTCTAATATTATTACCACACAATCCAAGGACACACCAACAGCTCAGATTTCTAGAACTATTTAAAGAAATGTCTTCTGAATATTCAATTCAGGTTCGCAGTGGGAGGGTGGGGGGTGTTGTGGAATTTTTTAAATAAAGTCTGCAACACAGAAAGAGCTGTGATCAAGCTATTTATTACTGCACCAGCACACATCAAACATCACAGTTCACAGTCAGCGCTGCCACAGAAGTTGTGCTCCTACTCCATTATGCATTCCAAGGAAGAGGGAGGAAGTTACAAACTGATCCTACCACACTTCACGTGTCTCGCTATGAAACCTAACAGATCAATGGTTAAGCTGTTTTGTGCCCTTGGCCTTATCAGCACCTGTAAAGGGAGTTGTTTTCTCAAACTGCTGACGTTGAAGTAAGTTCATCTAGTTTTAGAAACTTTCACTGAACAGTAACAGCGTCACAACTAAGCATATGCATAAGCACTTAAATACTTTAAATGAGAATAACAGAAAATTTCTATTACAGAGGCTAGAGCCTGTCCCAGTAGTCATAGGTAGAGCACACCTGGACAGGTCACCAGTCTGTCAGAGGACTAACACAGAGACAGACATCAGAGTAACAAATCTATTTAAAATTAATGTAAGTTTGCTGCAGCTGTATGTATGAACATGTGTTTCTGTGCTCACAGTTCACCTCTCAGGAACCTGCAGTTGACTTTTAGTCAACTTTAAACAGACCTCACAAAAGGCTGATGTGGCTGGATCAGTAGTCTGATTTAAGTACGATACCTTTGGCCAGGGATTAATCTGGTACATCGCTTCACTGCAGTCTTAAGTATTTTCCCCACACCTGAATAAAAAATACTGATATATACAAATAACAGCTTCAGCTGATGCAGCCTGACTCAATCCTAAATGTTCAGCACACAGAGGTACCGTTTAAAGTTTAGTGTTAACCTGAGTCACTGATCATTTGCAGTATTACAGAGTCTGGCAGTCTTTGCATGATGTCCACGTCACTGTAAGTTTCTAGCTGACTCTCAGGTGTGACAGGTGTGCCAGCAGGAAAGAGTAATAATAACCTGCATCCTGAGGTTTGTCATGCAGGATTAAAGGAGCCAGGCTTTGTTCACACAGCTAGGATTGTATTTTACACTGACCCTGGGTCAGTATAAGTATCACACAGTTTAAACGAAGCACTGAAACTTGCACATATTTATTATAGATGCACTGAAGCTAATCGAGATATTTGCTGTCAGTCTGTGGCTGCGATTAAACACTTTACTGAAAACTTTATTAACTAGTAACTTCATCAGTCATGACAGAAGCTAATATTTCTGTGCTAACATCGTTTAAACAGTAACAGCTTTACTCCAATATAAGCTAACGTTTACACCGTAACTTTAAGCTAGCACCATAAAGACGGTAAAACACGTAATAATATCTACAAATGCATCTTAAAGCTGTTATATTAGCACTCGGTGTATTACTAACATAACCACATTAACATTACTGACACTCGCTGACTTTTAATAGTCATTCTATAAATGCTGTCCGTTTAAATGGTCTTACCTGTAAACACTGCTGTATCCACCGGATTCCAGCCAGAGTGGATTCTGGAGTCTTCCACGCTCCTGTTAGTGATCCTCCATCTGGATGGATGAGAACAACCTTCTGAACAATCTAGCAGGAGATGGCCCATATCTATGGGACTGATTTGTGCTAATAACGCCCATTGTATGGACTGATAACAGCCGAAGCGGGTGAATAAAGTCACCCAGTAGCTAGCTGTGCCATTACCCAGCATACATCACTCCCTCCATAAATGCAATAAACGACCACCGAGAACACTCACATTAACCTTTATCGAGTGGAAAAAAAGTTAGCTTGTTTATATTATGCTAACATAGCTGTGTCGCTAGCGGTCACGTAGCACATCATTATATACCAGCTAGCCCAACTTCAGTAACCCTACAAACGTCACTGCTGTTTAGTTTTCTGTCTTCATTTATGCTGGAAGTGATAGCAGAGTTGTACGTTTTAATTTGTTTCCAAAACCCCGCAGTCGGGACATGCTATATTTTATTTAGATAGAAGCTAGCGAGCTAACTCCCTGCTAACTTCTAACTCCGTTAAATGTCATAAATTCCGTTTTCATGGATGCCTGGATGTTAAACTCAATTGTTACACCTGGTAGAGCAGAACGCTGATCATTTTATTAAAGATGAAAGACTTTAGACAGTTTTTCAACTCTCAGTAATGCCATCGTTTGATATATGGACCTGCAGCGGAGTTTAGACCGAGACACGGCTACTGACGTCAGACTGAACAACTGTCTTCACGATCGTGAGATCTAACGTTGCAACCAAGTACAAAACACGTACGAATCATAGCTGAAGCTGTATCCTTTGTCTGGCCTACTGTCATGGCGGCGGGGGGCGTGGCCCGCCTCCTGTGACATCAGGTCCAAAGCCCTATTCGGCTTACAGGTTGATGACGTCACATATATTTAGAATCTTACAACAAATTTGGTCCTATGATGCTTTAATCCGTTGATCCGCAAAAGTCTATAAATAGGGGTGAAGAGCAATGACTTTTAGTTAATTAATTGCAGCATTTATGTTAGCAGAATTGAAACATTCACCAAAGAGGTATTTTGAAACACCTGGATCCTTTTTGGAGTAGCTGTTTACAGATTCCAACATGTCTCAGAGGAAACAACCCTACAGATTTCTAAGGTAAGTTTTCTTTCTTTTTTTCTGTTTTTAGTTTATTCACTGACAGAATAAGAATCACACAAGCTCACCTCTAGACAGCTGCCCTGCATGGTTTGAAGCAAAGTTTTCTTTCTTATTTCTCTTGTTCTTGTATATTTATAATTATTTATATATTTTCATGTAGGTAATGTCCTCAAGTTCTGTATAACCACTTTTTCCTCTCTCTGTGTTTGTTTCTCGTCTGTTGTTGTGTGTGTTTGTGTGTATTTGTCTCTTTCAAACAGGTGCCGGTCCTCACCTCTGCAGTGCTGCCGTCTCCTGTAGCGCTGCATGGTTCTAAGCTAAGTTTCCTTTCCTTTTTCTGTTCTCTTAGATTTGTCCTCAGGTTTGAAGTGTCTGTGTTGTGCAGCTGGTCTGGTCTGTCTCTAGACAGTTCAGGCTGCACCCACCAGTAAATGGTGGAGGCTCACAGCGACATACTCAACACACAAGTTTCTGAACTCTGCATGAGGGTTTCTCCGACGAAGTGAGGGCCGTGAGGCACAGCTCCCCGTCCCCCGGTGACCCTGCTAGGTCCACCTTCTTAGGGAAACCCTCTGCAGAGGAGCCGACAGAGCCAGGAACTTGTGAGTTGTGTGTGTCCACTCAGGCATCATTCATGCTTGTTCTGTAGGCAGTTCCTGTCAGAAGGAGGAGGCACAGCAGGAGCGTCGGGCGGCGGAAGACGGTGCCTCAGTGCCTCTCTCCTTCGGACATTGTTAAAGAAAACCCAACAAATTTATAATTATTTTTAAATATTTACATGTAGGTAATGTCCTCAAGTTCTGTATAACCACTTTTTCCTCTCTCTGTGTTTGTTTCTCGTCTGTTGTTGTGTGTGTTTGTGTGTATTTGTCTCTTTCAAACAGGTGCCGGTCCTCACCTCTGCAGTGCTGCCGTCTCCTGTAGCGCTGCATGGTTCTAAGCTAAGTTTCCTTTCCTTTTTCTGTTCTCATAGTTTTTGTCCTCAGGTTTGAAGTGTCTGTGTTGTGCAGCTGGTCTGGTCTGTCTCTAGACAGTTCAGGCTGCACCCACCAGTAAATGGTGGAGGCTCACAGCGACATACTCAACACACAAGTTTCTGAACTCTGCATGAGGGTTTCTCCGACGAAGTGAGGGCCGTGAGGCACAGCTCCCCGTCCCCCGGTGACCCTGCTAGGTCCACCTTCTTAGGGAAACCCTCTGCAGAGGAGCTGACAGAGCCAGGAACTTGTGAGTTGTGTGTGTCCACTCAGGCATCATTCATACTTGTTCTGTAGGCAGTTCCTGTCAGAAGGAGGAGGCACAGCAGGAGCGTCGGGGGGCGGAAGACGGTGCCTCAGTGCCTCTCTCCTTCGGACATTGTTAAAGAAAACCCAACAAATTTATAATTATTTTTATATATTTACATGTAGGTAATGTCCTCAAGTTCTGTATAACCACTTTTTCCTCTCTCTGTGTTTGTTTCTCGTCTGTTGTTGTGTGTGTTTGTGTGTATTTGTCTCTTTCAAACAGGTGCCGGTCCTCACCTCTGCAGTGCTGCCGTCTCCTGTAGCGCTGCATGGTTCTAAGCTAAGTTTCCTTTCCTTTTTCTGTTCTCTTAGATTTGTCTTCAGGTTTGAAGTGTCTGTGTTGTGCAGCTGGTCTGGTCTGTCTCTAGACAGTTCAGGCTGCACCCACCAGGAAATGGTGGAGGCTCACAGCGACATACTCAACACACAAGTTTCTGAACTCTGTATGAGGGTTTCCCCGACAAAGTGAGGGCCGTGAGGCACAGCTCCCCGTCCCCCGGTGACCCTGCTAGGTCCACCTTCTTAGGGAAACCCTCTGCAGAGGAGCTGACAGAGCCAGGAACTTGTGAGTTGTGTGTGTCCACTCAGACATCATTCATACTTGTTCTGTAGGCAGTTCCTGTCAGAAGGAGGAGGCACAGCAGGAGCGTCGGGGGGCGGAAGACGGTGCCTCAGTGCCTCTCTCCTTCTGACATTGTTAAAGAAAACCCAACAAATTTATAATTATTTATATATTTACATGTAGGTAATGTCCTCAAGTTCTGTATAACCACTTTTTCCTCTCTCTGTGTTTGTTTCTCGTCTGTTGTTGTGTGTGTTTGTGTGTATTTGTCTCTTTCAAACAGGTGCCGGTCCTCACCTCTGCAGTGCTGCCGTCTCCTGTAGCGCTGCATGGTTCTAAGCTAAGTTTCCTTTCCTTTTTCTGTTCTCTTAGATTTGTCCTCAGGTTTGAAGTGTCTGTGTTGTGCAGCTGGTCTGGTCTGTCTCTAGACAGTTCAGACTGCACCCACCAGTAAATGGTGGAGGCTCACAGCGACATACTCAACACACAAGTTTCTGAACTCTGCATGAGGGTTTCTCCGACAAAGTGAGGGCCGTGAGGCACAGCTCCCCGTCCCCCGGTGACCCTGCTAGGTCCACCTTCTTAGGGAAACCCTCTGCAGAGGAGCCGACAGAGCCAGGAACTTGTGAGTTGTGTGTGTCCACTCAGGCATCATTCATACTTGTTCTGTAGGCAGTTCCTGTCAGAAGGAGGAGGCACAGCAGGAGCGTCGGGGGGCGGAAGACGGTGCCTCAGTGCCTCTCTCCTTCTGACATTGTTAAAGAAAACCCAACAAATTTATAATTATTTATATATTTACATGTAGGTAATGTCCTCAAGTTCTGTATAACCACTTTTTCCTCTGTCTGTGTTTGTTTCTCGTCTGTTGTTGTGTGTGTTTGTGTGTATTTGTCTCTTTCAAACAGGTGCCAGTCCTCACCTCTGCAGTGCTGCCGTCTCCTGTAGCGCTGCATGGTTCTAAGCTAAGTTTCCTTTCCTTTTTCTGTTCTCATAGTTTTTGTCCTCAGGTTTGAAGTGTCTGTGTTGTGCAGCTGGTCTGGTCTGTCTCTAGACAGTTCAGGCTGCACCCACCAGTAAATGGTGGAGGCTCACAGCGACATACTCAACACACAAGTTTCTGAACTCTGCATGAGGGTTTCTCCGACGAAGTGAGGGCCGTGAGGCACAGCTCCCCGTCCCCCGGTGACCCTGCTAGGTCCACCTTCTTAGGGAAACCCTCTGCAGAGGAGCTGACAGAGCCAGGAACTTGTGAGTTGTGTGTGTCCACTCAGGCATCATTCATGCTTGTTCTGTAGGCAGTTCCTGTCAGAAGGAGGAGGCACAGCAGGAGCGTCGGGCGGCGGAAGACGGTGCCTCAGTGCCTCTCTCCTTCTGACATTGTTAAAGAAAACCCAACAAATTTATAATTATTTATATATTTACATGTAGGTAATGTCCTCAAGTTCTGTATAACCACTTTTTCCTCTGTCTGTGTTTGTTTCTCGTCTGTTGTTGTGTGTGTTTGTGTGTATTTGTCTCTTTCAAACAGGTGCCGGTCCTCACCTCTGCAGTGCTGCCGTCTCCTGTAGCGCTGCATGGTTCTAAGCTAAGTTTCCTTTCCTTTTTCTGTTCTCTTAGTTTTTGTCTTCAGGTTTGAAGTGTCTGTGTTGTGCAGCTGGTCTGGTCTGTCTCTAGACAGTTCAGGCTGCACCCACCAGTAAATGGTGGAGGCTCACAGCGACATACTCAACACACAAGTTTCTGAACTCTGCATGAGGGTTTCTCCGACGAAGTGAGGGCCGTGAGGCACAGCTCCCCGTCCCCCGGTGACCCTGCTAGGTCCACCTTCTTAGGGAAACCCTCTGCAGAGGAGTTGACAGAGCCAGGAACTTGTGAGTTGTGTGTGTCCACTCAGACATCATTCATACTTGTTCTGTAGGCAGTTCCTGTCAGAAGGAGGAGGCACAGCAGGAGCGTCGGGGGGCGGAAGACGGTGCCTCAGTGCCTCTCTCCTTCTGACATTGTTAAAGAAAACCCAACAAATTTATAATTATTTATATATTTACATGTAGGTAATGTCCTCAAGTTCTGTATAACCACTTTTTCCTCTCTCTGTGTTTGTTTCTCGTCTGTTGTTGTGTGTGTTTGTGTGTATTTGTCTCTTTCAAACAGGTGCCAGTCCTCACCTCTGCAGTGCTGCCGTCTCCTGTAGCGCTGCATGGTTCTAAGCTAAGTTTCCTTTCCTTTTTCTGTTCTCATAGTTTTTGTCCTCAGGTTTGAAGTGTCTGTGTTGTGCAGCTGGTCTGGTCTGTCTCTAGACAGTTCAGGCTGCACCCACCAGTAAATGGTGGAGGCTCACAGCGACATACTCAACACACAAGTTTCTGAACTCTGCATGAGGGTTTCTCCGACGAAGTGAGGGCCGTGAGGCACAGCTCCCCGTCCCCCGGTGACCCTGCTAGGTCCACCTTCTTAGGGAAACCCTCTGCAGAGGAGCTGACAGAGCCAGGAACTTGTGAGTTGTGTGTGTCCACTCAGGCATCATTCATGCTTGTTCTGTAGGCAGTTCCTGTCAGAAGGAGGAGGCACAGCAGGAGCGTCGGGGGGCGGAAGACGGTGCCTCAGTGCCTCTCTCCTTCTGACATTGTTAAAGAAAACCCAACAAATTTATAATTATTTATATATTTACATGTAGGTAATGTCCTCAAGTTCTGTATAACCACTTTTTCCTCTGTCTGTGTTTGTTTCTCGTCTGTTGTTGTGTGTGTTTGTGTGTATTTGTCTCTTTCAAACAGGTGCCGGTCCTCACCTCTGCAGTGCTGCCGTCTCCTGTAGCGCTGCATGGTTCTAAGCTAAGTTTCCTTTCCTTTTTCTGTTCTCTTAGTTTTTGTCTTCAGGTTTGAAGTGTCTGTGTTGTGCAGCTGGTCTGGTCTGTCTCTAGACAGTTCAGGCTGCACCCACCAGTAAATGGTGGAGGCTCACAGCGACATACTCAACACACAAGTTTCTGAACTCTGCATGAGGGTTTCTCCGACGAAGTGAGGGCCGTGAGGCACAGCTCCCCGTCCCCCAGTGACCCTGCTAGGTCCACCTTCTTAGGGAAACCCTCTGCAGAGGAGCCGACAGAGCCAGGAACTTGTGAGTTGTGTGTGTCCACTCAGGCATCATTCATACTTGTTCTGTAGGCAGTTCCTGTCAGAAGGAGGAGGCACAGCAGGAGCGTCGGGGGGCGGAAGACGGTGCCTCAGTGCCTCTCTCCTTCTGACATTGTTAAAGAAAACCCAACAAATTTATAATTATTTATATATTTACATGTAGGTAATGTCCTCAAGTTCTGTATAACCACTTTTTCCTCTGTCTGTGTTTGTTTCTCGTCTGTTGTTGTGTGTGTTTGTGTGTATTTGTCTCTTTCAAACAGGTGCCGGTCCTCACCTCTGCAGTGCTGCCGTCTCCTGTAGCGCTGCATGGTTCTAAGCTAAGTTTCCTTTCCTTTTTCTGTTCTCTTAGTTTTTGTCTTTAGGTTTGAAGTGTCTGTGTTGTGTAGCTGGTCTGGTCTGTCTCTAGACAGTTCAGGCTGCACCCACCAGTAAATGGTGGAGGCTCACAGCGACATACTCAACACACAAGTTTCTGAACTCTGCATGAGGGTTTCTCCGACGAAGTGAGGGCCGTGAGGCACAGCTCCCCGTCCCCCGGTGACCCTGCTAGGTCCACCTTCTTAGGGAAACCCTCTGCAGAGGAGCTGACAGAGCCAGGAACTTGTGAGTTGTGTGTGTCCACTCAGACATCATTCATACTTGTTCTGTAGGCAGTTCCTGTCAGAAGGAGGAGGCACAGCAGGAGCGTCGGGGGGCGGAAGACGGTGCCTCAGTGCCTCTCTCCTTCGGACATTGTTAAAGAAAACCCAACAAATTTATAATTATTTTTAAATATTTACATGTAGGTAATGTCCTCAAGTTCTGTATAACCACTTTTTCCTCTCTCTGTGTTTGTTTCTCGTCTGTTGTTGTGTGTGTTTGTGTGTATTTGTCTCTTTCAAACAGGTGCCGGTCCTCACCTCTGCAGTGCTGCCGTCTCCTGTAGCGCTGCATGGTTCTAAGCTAAGTTTCCTTTCCTTTTTCTGTTCTCTTAGTTTTTGTCTTCAGGTTTGAAGTGTCTGTGTTGTGCAGCTGGTCTGGTCTGTCTCTAGACAGTTCAGACTGCACCCACCAGTAAATGGTGGAGGCTCACAGCGACATACTCAACACACAAGTTTCTGAACTCTGCATGAGGGTTTCTCCGACGAAGTGAGGGCCGTGAGGCACAGCTCCCCGTCCCCCGGTGACCCTGCTAGGTCCACCTTCTTAGGGAAACCCTCTGCAGAGGAGCTGACAGAGCCAGGAACTTGTGAGTTGTGTGTGTCCACTCAGGCATCATTCATACTTGTTCTGTAGGCAGTTCCTGTCAGAAGGAGGAGGCACAGCAGGAGCGTCGGGGGGCGGAAGACGGTGCCTCAGTGCCTCTCTCCTTCTGACATTGTTAAAGAAAACCCAACAAATTTATAATTATTTATATATTTACATGTAGGTAATGTCCTCAAGTTCTGTATAACCACTTTTTCCTCTCTCTGTGTTTGTTTCTCGTCTGTTGTTGTGTGTGTTTGTGTGTATTTGTCTCTTTCAAACAGGTGCCGGTCCTCACCTCTGCAGTGCTGCCGTCTCCTGTAGCGCTGCATGGTTCTAAGCTAAGTTTCCTTTCCTTTTTCTGTTCTCTTAGATTTGTCCTCAGGTTTGAAGTGTCTGTGTTGTGCAGCTGGTCTGGTCTGTCTCTAGACAGTTCAGGCTGCACCCACCAGTAAATGGTGGAGGCTCACAGCGACATACTCAACACACAAGTTTTTGAACTCTGCATGAGGGTTTCTCCGACGAAGTGAGGGCCGTGAGGCACAGCTCCCCGTCCCCCAGTGACCCTGCTAGGTCCACCTTCTTAGGGAAACCCTCTGCAGAGGAGCCGACAGAGCCAGGAACTTGTGAGTTGTGTGTGTCCACTCAGACATCATTCATACTTGTTCTGTAGGCAGTTCCTGTCAGAAGGAGGAGGCACAGCAGGAGCGTCGGGGGGCGGAAGACGGTGCCTCAGTGCCTCTCTCCTTCGGACATTGTTAAAGAAAACCCAACAAATTTATAATTATTTTTAAATATTTACATGTAGGTAATGTCCTCAAGTTCTGTATAACCACTTTTTCCTCTCTCTGTGTTTGTTTCTCGTCTGTTGTTGTGTGTGTTTGTGTGTATTTGTCTCTTTCAAACAGGTGCCAGTCCTCACCTCTGCAGTGCTGCCGTCTCCTGTAGCGCTGCATGGTTCTAAGCTAAGTTTCCTTTCCTTTTTCTGTTCTCTTAGTTTTTGTCCTCAGGTTTGAAGTGTCTGTGTTGTGCAGCTGGTCTGGTCTGTCTCTAGACAGTTCAGACTGCACCCACCAGTAAATGGTGGAGGCTCACAGCGACATACTCAACACACAAGTTTCTGAACTCTGCATGAGGGTTTCTCCGACGAAGTGAGGGCCGTGAGGCACAGCTCCCCGTCCCCCAGTGACCCTGCTAGGTCCACCTTCTTAGGGAAACCCTCTGCAGAGGAGCTGACAGAGCCAGGAACTTGTGAGTTGTGTGTGTCCACTCAGGCATCATTCATGCTTGTTCTGTAGGCAGTTCCTGTCAGAAGGAGGAGGCACAGCAGGAGCGTCGGGGGGCGGAAGACGGTGCCTCAGTGCCTCTCTCCTTCTGACATTGTTAAAGAAAACCCAACAAATTTATAATTATTTATATATTTACATGTAGGTAATGTCCTCAAGTTCTGTATAACCACTTTTTCCTCTCTCTGTGTTTGTTTCTCGTCTGTTGTTGTGTGTGTTTGTGTGTATTTGTCTCTTTCAAACAGGTGCCGGTCCTCACCTCTGCAGTGCTGCCGTCTCCTGTAGTGCTGCATGGTTCTAAGCTAAGTTTCCTTTCCTTTTTCTGTTCTCTTAGATTTGTCCTCAGGTTTGAAGTGTCTGTGTTGTGCAGCTGGTCTGGTCTGTCTCTAGACAGTTCAGGCTGCACCCACCAGTAAATGGTGGAGGCTCACAGCGACATACTCAACACACAAGTTTCTGAACTCTGCATGAGGGTTTCTCCGACGAAGTGAGGGCCGTGAGGCACAGCTCCCCGTCCCCCGGTGACCCTGCTAGGTCCACCTTCTTAGGGAAACCCTCTGCAGAGGAGCCGACAGAGCCAGGAACTTGTGAGTTGTGTGTGTCCACTCAGACATCATTCATACTTGTTCTGTAGGCAGTTCCTGTCAGAAGGAGGAGGCACAGCAGGAGCGTCGGGGGGCGGAAGACGGTGCCTCAGTGCCTCTCTCCTTCTGACATTGTTAAAGAAAACCCAACAAATTTATAATTATTTATATATTTACATGTAGGTAATGTCCTCAAGTTCTGTATAACCACTTTTTCCTCTCTCTGTGTTTGTTTCTCGTCTGTGGTTGTGTGTGTTTGTGTGTATTTGTCTCTTTCAAACAGGTGCCGGTCCTCACCTCTGCAGTGCTGCCGTCTCCTGTAGTGCTGCATGGTTCTAAGCTAAGTTTCCTTTCCTTTTTCTGTTCTCTTAGATTTGTCCTCAGGTTTGAAGTGTCTGTGTTGTGCAGCTGGTCTGGTCTGTCTCTAGACAGTTCAGGCTGCACCCACCAGTAAATGGTGGAGGCTCACAGCGACATACTCAACACACAAGTTTCTGAACTCTGCATGAGGGTTTCTCCGACGAAGTGAGGGCCGTGAGGCACAGCTCCCCGTCCCCCAGTGACCCTGCTAGGTCCACCTTCTTAGGGAAACCCTCTGCAGAGGAGCCGACAGAGCCAGGAACTTGTGAGTTGTGTGTGTCCACTCAGACATCATTCATACTTGTTCTGTAGGCAGTTCCTGTCAGAAGGAGGAGGCACAGCAGGAGCGTCGGGGGGCGGAAGACGGTGCCTCAGTGCCTCTCTCCTTCTGACATTGTTAAAGAAAACCCAACAAATTTATAATTATTTATATATTTACATGTAGGTAATGTCCTCAAGTTCTGTATAACTACTTTTTCCTCTGTCTGTGTTTGTTTCTCGTCTGTTGTTGTGTGTGTTTGTGTGTATTTGTCTCTTTCAAACAGGTGCCGGTCCTCACCTCTGCAGTGCTGCCGTCTCCTGTAGCGCTGCATGGTTCTAAGCTAAGTTTCCTTTCCTTTTTCTGTTCTCTTAGTTTTTGTCTTCAGGTTTGAAGTGTCTGTGTTGTGCAGCTGGTCTGGTCTGTCTCTAGACAGTTCAGGCTGCACCCACCAGTAAATGGTGGAGGCTCACAGCGACATACTCAACACACAAGTTTCTGAACTCTGCATGAGGGTTTCTCCGACGAAGTGAGGGCCGTGAGGCACAGCTCCCCGTCCCCCGGTGACCCTGCTAGGTCCACCTTCTTAGGGAAACCCTCTGCAGAGGAGCCGACAGAGCCAGGAACTTGTGAGTTGTGTGTGTCCACTCAGACATCATTCATACTTGTTCTGTAGGCAGTTCCTGTCAGAAGGAGGAGGCACAGCAGGAGCGTCGGGGGGCGGAAGACGGTGCCTCAGTGCCTCTCTCCTTCGGACATTGTTAAAGAAAACCCAACAAATTTATAATTATTTTTAAATATTTACATGTAGGTAATGTCCTCAAGTTCTGTATAACCACTTTTTCCTCTCTCTGTGTTTGTTTCTCGTCTGTTGTTGTGTGTGTTTGTGTGTATTTGTCTCTTTCAAACAGGTGCCGGTCCTCACCTCTGCAGTGCTGCCGTCTCCTGTAGCGCTGCATGGTTCTAAGCTAAGTTTCCTTTCCTTTTTCTGTTCTCTTAGATTTGTCCTCAGGTTTGAAGTGTCTGTGTTGTGCAGCTGGTCTGGTCTGTCTCTAGACAGTTCAGACTGCACCCACCAGTAAATGGTGGAGGCTCACAGCGACATACTCAACACACAAGTTTCTGAACTCTGCATGAGGGTTTCTCCGACAAAGTGAGGGCCGTGAGGCACAGCTCCCCGTCCCCCGGTGACCCTGCTAGGTCCACCTTCTTAGGGAAACCCTCTGCAGAGGAGCCGACAGAGCCAGGAACTTGTGAGTTGTGTGTGTCCACTCAGGCATCATTCATGCTTGTTCTGTAGGCAGTTCCTGTCAGAAGGAGGAGGCACAGCAGGAGCGTCGGGGGGCGGAAGACGGTGCCTCAGTGCCTCTCTCCTTCTGACATTGTTAAAGAAAACCCAACAAATTTATAATTATTTATATATTTACATGTAGGTAATGTCCTCAAGTTCTGTATAACCACTTTTTCCTCTCTCTGTGTTTGTTTCTCGTCTGTTGTTGTGTGTGTTTGTGTGTATTTGTCTCTTTCAAACAGGTGCCGGTCCTCACCTCTGCAGTGCTGCCGTCTCCTGTAGCGCTGCATGGTTCTAAGCTAAGTTTCCTTTCCTTTTTCTGTTCTCTTAGTTTTTGTCTTCAGGTTTGAAGTGTCTGTGTTGTGCAGCTGGTCTGGTCTGTCTCTAGACAGTTCAGGCTGCACCCACCAGTAAATGGTGGAGGCTCACAGCGACATACTCAACACACAAGTTTCTGAACTCTGCATGAGGGTTTCTCCGACGAAGTGAGGGCCGTGAGGCACAGCTCCCCGTCCCCCGGTGACCCTGCTAGGTCCACCTTCTTAGGGAAACCCTCTGCAGAGGAGCCGACAGAGCCAGGAACTTGTGAGTTGTGTGTGTCCACTCAGACATCATTCATACTTGTTCTGTAGGCAGTTCCTGTCAGAAGGAGGAGGCACAGCAGGAGCGTCGGGGGGCGGAAGACGGTGCCTCAGTGCCTCTCTCCTTCGGACATTGTTAAAGAAAACCCAACAAATTTATAATTATTTATAGATTTACATGTAGGTAATGTCCTCAAGTTCTGTATAACCACTTTTTCCTCTCTCTGTGTTTGTTTCTCGTCTGTTGTTGTGTGTGTTTGTGTGTATTTGTCTCTTTCAAACAGGTGCCGGTCCTCACCTCTGCAGTGCTGCCGTCTCCTGTAGCGCTGCATGGTTCTAATCTAAGTTTCCTTTCCTTTTTCTGTTCTCTTAGATTTGTCCTCAGGTTTGAAGTGTCTGTGTTGTGCAGCTGGTCTGGTCTGTCTCTAGACAGTTCAGGCTGCACCCACCAGGAAATGGTGGAGGCTCACAGCGACATACTCAACACACAAGTTTCTGAACTCTGCATGAGGGTTTCTCCGACGAAGTGAGGGCCGTGAGGCACAGCTCCCCGTCCCCCGGTGACCCTGCTAGGTCCACCTTCTTAGGGAAACCCTCTGCAGAGGAGCCGACAGAGCCAGGAACTTGTGAGTTGTGTGTGTCCACTCAGGCATCATTCATGCTTGTTCTGTAGGCAGTTCCTGTCAGAAGGAGGAGGCACAGCAGGAGCGTCGGGGGGCGGAAGACGGTGCCTCAGTGCCTCTCTCCTTCTGACATTGTTAATACATATACAATGGCGTAATGTGTAGTCTTAATTTGCACTAACCGATTTAATTAGCTTGACCTTTCTTTGACCTAGTTAACCCCGGTTAATTGGCACATGTGCGTTTATTAAAGTAAAAGTTTTAAGGTTTGCTATTAATTAGACAGCGTTAACTAAGAACTGTTTTTGTCTTTTTATAGCTTAACTACAATATATTACGTCGTAATTACTTTTGGATTGGTATGTGCCACACCCTTTTACGCAGGTGTACCCACTGTTATTTAAATTACATATGTGGAAAATTACTGACAGCAGGAAATTTGGAATTAAACTACTTCGAATTGATATTTGCATTAAAAATAAATCCATTATATCTGAAGGCCATTAGTCATAATGACTTTACACACCCATCACTTTTTTTAGTATCAGTAATACAGTCTTGTGTGTGGCATAATCTTTTTGGTTTCTGAAGTAGTCATACTGTCATAAATATAGATAACCAGTCCAATAGTCACCCCAAAATTATATCACATACATAATTGATTCATTACATTCAAGATGTATTGTCATGACTTTTACCACATATAGACCTGTCGTGGTTTAAACAGGTATAATAAACTTTTCTATTTTCTTGTTTCTGTTTAGGGGAGCAGCTGTTTTACTGGCGCTACAAAGGCACAGACAAAACCATAAAGACAACGGTAGTCTGTGGGGCTGATGAGGCAAACACAATTTTTTCAGATTTTCATGTCAGTCCTACTGGGGCCCATTGCGGGCAAACAAAAACAAGAGAAGCCATTTCAAAGCGGTTCTACTGGCCAGGGATGTCAGTGGACATCAACAATTGGGTGGGTACTCCAAAACAAACTCTATGTAATTCGACTACTGCTAAATTATTTTAAGAGGAACACAGCAATGTTTCTGTATCTCTCAAAATAAGTTATGTAAACCTTGATCATCAACTATTGTGTTTGTTATTGAATTGCTTTTATTTTTGATTAGGTTTCACAGTGCGCACTTTGCCAGGCAAGTGCTGCAACAATTAAAAAACCAGCAGAATACATTCCGATAAAGGTTAGTCATCGACCATAGCAAATAATCACATTTAATCACACAATGTTTTCATTGCTTAGAAACCTACTGATTATATACTTGAAAAAATTATAACAGTAGACTAGCATTCTGTGTAATTTCAGTATTATTAACTTAACTATGATTTTCTTTTTAAGGTCTCTCAGCCATTTGAACTGGTTGGGATGGACCTCATTGGAAAACCTACTGAAACTAACAATGGACATCAATACATACGTGTTTTGATTTATTATTTTACAAAATGGCCACAAGCATACCCTTTAAAGTCAAAATCAGCCGGGGAAGTGACAAACTGTCTCATAAAATTCGTCCACCAGTTCGAAGCCCCGAAAAGGATTTTTACTGACTTACCAAGGCAAAGAATTTGTCAATTCTGTAAGTACTTTAGTCTTTGGCAAAAATATGTGAACTCATATTTGAATAATTTTTTGAAAATGGTTAATTTTCTGGTCTTTATAAATCTGTTGTTGAGATATTAGTATGACAGCTGTTTATTTAAATTCTTATTGTAATGTGCTTATAGCCAGTGTATATAACTTTCTTTTGCAGCTCAACAAAAGGGTTTGCGGACTGTTAAAAATTAAAAGAAGCCTCTGCTCCCCTTATCACCCTCAAACGAATGGGCTGGTGGAGAAAATGAATGGCACCATCCAGAGGTAAATTCTTGGAGTACATGTTATACATTTATGGGGGTTCCCTTCAAACAAAACATTAATGCATGACATTAAACTATTAAAAAATGTAAATGATCTTTCATATGAATGTCTTCTATGTGCTTTCATTGTCAGAGCCCTGTGTAAAGTCGTTGGCAACCAACCAGAAATGTGGGATGAGTACCTGGATGCTGTAATGTTTGGACTCAGAACTAAAAAACAAGTGACCACCAAATACTCGCCTTATTACCTAATGTTTGGCAGAGAGGCTCGCTATCCTTCCGAAATCCCAGAAGAGTTCATGGTATGTCTTTTTGTCTGTGACAAACTACACGGAAATCCCACACAACGAAACTTTTTTAGTTTTTGAGACGCAGGCAGATCAGTTTCAATGGATGCTATGTCACCGCCATAAAAGGACAACAACACTGAATATTTCTATGGATTGTTCCACCCCTTAATAACAGTTTTCTTCATGTCCAATCAATTCCAGGATACACTGAAGCTTTGCCAGAAATACATTGTGTCTTAAAACCTTACCAAAGACACTTAATGTAAATTTTCACTGTATTTCTCAGTTCTTTTATGTATTATCTGTGTATCGTACACAAATTATAGTAATGATAGACATGTCTTTTGATTCAAAGGTTGATGAGACTGTGGAAGACATTGTGGGGCAGGAGGAGGTGTCGGAAGACATTCAAAAGCATCAAAAACTGTTGGAACTGGTGAAGGACAACGTGGTCAAAGCTCAGGAAAAAACAAGGGGCAAAATAAAAATGATGAAGAGAGATGTCGTCTTCAAAGTTGGTGACAAAGTTTTAAGAGCTAACATAAGAAGCCAGCAGAGGAAAGGGGGGAAACTTGAAGCAAACTTTTTAGGCCCTTACATTATTACAGCAATCCAAGGTAAAAGTGCAGATCTTCAGGATTCCAATGGGACAATCATTCCAAAAGTAAATATTGACCAACTAAAGTTAAGCAAAGACAGCATGCCAAGAGTGCCACACCGGGGTTTAAAGAAAACAGCAGCCACATTACTAACAGCACAACCAGATCCAGCAGCACCAGCATCTGCTCTAGCTTCACAGGCTACAGCAGCACCAGTGGCGGTAGCACCAGCACCTCCTCCTAAAGCTACACAGGCTACAGCACCAATGGCATCACTTACATCACTACCAGTTCAAACACAACATCCATCTCCAGTTCCACAAGGTATACCAATAACGGTATCAGAACCAGAGTCAGGAGCAACAGCACAGAAAGTGAACGAACCACCAGAACCAGCCACAAGTGCTACAGCACCAGAACACGCTACAGCTCTACAAACCGAATCCAAAACAGCAGCCGACCCAGCCTCAAAGACCATAACAGCAGACCAGGCCTCACAGACCACAACGGCAGCAGACCAGGCCTCACAGACCACAACAGCAGCAGACCAGGCCTCACAGACCACAACGGCAGACCCGACCACAACAGCAGACCCAGCCTCACAGACCACAGCTCCAAATGCTACAACCACACAAGCCTCAGGTCCACAGATTACAGCCCAGCAATCTACAGCACAAACCATAGAACCAACAGTTGCAGAGAAATGTAAATAAATATACTATTTTTTTATTTTTAAAAAAAGGACTTTTGTTCCTATGACAGTGTTTGTTTCAGTACTCTGTAGATCATGGCATAGGAAATTTTACACCTTTAAAAAGATTTTGTTAGGTATATTTCCTAACAGAATATTTAAATTTAACAATATGTTAATGCTTTAAAAAAACATTCATGGGGCAAAACATTATAGAAAACTTGTAAAAGGATGTAAGCCACATGTGTAAAATTACACAAATGAAAAAGTGAGTCCTTCAAAACTGTGAATCTTTCTTTTGTTGTTGTGTAACCCAGAATGTTCATGATTGATATTGTACATCTGATGTACACTAAGAGTGAAAAGTTTGGACACACCTTCATTTTAATGTTGCTTCTTAATTTCCTTGTCTATTTTGTAGATTCATTGTTGATTAGAACTCGAGGCATCAAAACTATGAATGGACACATATGGAGCACTAACCCTAACACAAATGATGTAGTAAACCAAAAAGTATGAAAGAACCAAAAATATTTTTTATATCTTAGATTCTTCAAATTAGCCATGTAGCTTCAACTAAACATAATTTTAAAAAATTGTTGTAATAGGTGTTTCTGCTGGAAAAAAGATATGATAGGGGGCAAGAGCATTTCTATTGCTATGTATTTAAATTTCTTTTCTTTTATTAATATGAATTTATTTAAATTTCTTTGTAGAACATTGCAAGTGTAACTTTACCCCCAAATAAAAGCAAATTTAAGTTCTCCTTTTTTTTTTTTTACAAAATACAATGTTAAACCATGTGCCCATTTTATCAGCGTCTTAAAAGTATTTACCCTGAAACACGTCTTTTGTCAGACAACTACATAAGAAATTATGCATTTGAAATTTTGATTTACATTTAGTCCTGCTGACTTATCTCTTTTTCTCATTACTTTTTGTAGATATAATGGATGCCTGGGCTGGAAAGAGTCCTCACATTCTACTCTCCAGAATTGGTGCTTACAAATTATTCTAGTGGGATATCCAACAAATTGGTCCAGACATGGAGTTGGAAAGTGAGGTACAGTGATCTTTACTGACAACAATGCAACTATCAGTGTTTTATTCATTGACAACAGTTAACAAATGTTTACATTTTGTATTCGCAGTCTATTAATGCATATCTTGCGATCATGGTGAGACAATGCAATCGTCATAATTCAGCAAAAGCAGCATTCATTGATTCATTTTCAATGACTGCCATTTGGAAGAGAAAAGCTCCAAGACTCAAGGTAGGTATCTCTAGAAAGAATCTTGTGTGTATTGTTTAAGTATCTCAGATCATATCCACATCCAGATTTAGATTGGATAACAGCTTATGCAGAAAGAATGAATTGAGACTGGGGTTAGTAGATGTGGATAGTTTATTAGACTTGACAGTTCTCTTTTGTTCTCTGCTTGTCTGGTTTCCTCCTCTTTTTGTACACACTCCAATCAATGCTTGATTTGAGATTTTCAAACATTTGGGCTAATATCTCTTTTGAAATCATCAACACTGCTTCATCTCTTTAATAGGTACCTTTTTATTATCAAGTGATTCATACGTCACTGTTAAAGAGGCTTAAGAAAGCATTAAACATTATTCTGCAGATGGTAAAAGGATCGCATTGAAAATGATTGAAAATGAACTCCATGTCCAAAAAAAATCCTTAGAAAGACCTTTATTAGTCTTGGAGGAAGTAATGTGCAAAACCACTTATAAAAAATATAAGATAGTCCAGCTTCTTGCACAGGTTAAAGAAATGAGGGGTGAATCATGGCTGTCGCAGAGTACTTTATAAGTGGATGATATATAATATATCATAAATTGCTTTAATAAAAAAGGACTCTAAACAACATGTTATTGCATTTCTTTCTGAAGTGAATATTTTTATTGTTTTGTTTCAATTTAAGAGCAAACCCATGGAGCATGAAGTCATTCTGGGAATTGTAAATGAACATCATCACTGGACATTAGTGGTAAAAAAATAATTGCATTTACAATATTCATCAAATCAGTTTTATAAGACAAATGCATGGCATGCAGATAATCTTAAGTCTTGAATTATTACATGTAATTCTCCACATAATTTTACTGTAGGTCATTTACCCACAAGAAAAGAAGTCACTCTATCTTGATCCACTCGGAGAAACTAAACAAGGTATCCAAAATTGTTTGGAATCAACAAGGTAAGGATAAATGTTGAAATTTATTTTGACCCTTTATTAAACGCTTTGTTGCTGTTGTTATTTTTGTGTTTATTATGACAATTATAAGTATGATGTCAATCAAAAAAAATTAAAAAAAAATTGGCACTCAAAATTAAAAAAATAGCAGCAACAGGTTTGAATTTTTGTGTTGGCCTTCTGATATTGTGGTGTTATGGGTTAATTTTGCCTTTACAGAGAAGTCTCCCCATGTTTCAATGTTTATTTGAGGACCTGATGTCTGTATGAGATGATGTTTTTACATTAGAAAATATAGCACGGGGAGAATAATGTTTAGTAGTCGCATAAAGTGTTGCGGAGGTTTAGCACTAAAACATCAGACAAATGTCTAAAATAATTTCACATAGGTTATACATGTGTGAATTTCATCTTTGCTCCTCCTCCACATCTCTTCAAAGTGTACTGTGTAAGTGATTGATTTTTATATCATGGGCGGAAACGGGAAAAAAAAAGCACAAGTAATTGTCCACGGAAATGCGTTGTAGACTTTTAAAAAGTAATGATTTTAACAAAACAGTGTGGTCAGTTCTTAACTTGATGTTCAACAGACACTTAAGCTCTCCATACTGTTCACCTTCTTGTGTCACCAAAATTTTAAAACATGTTATTTGTTTTTATTGTACTTATCTTTCAGGGCATTCATGCGAAAAAAAGGATGCAACGTCTCAAGATGGACTTGTGACACAGTCAAACACCCAAAACAAGTGGACGCTACCTCATGTGGAGTCTTTGCATTGAAAGTACGAGTCTTAACCGAAATACATACATATATACGAGAATATTGGAAATGTTGTGTTGTAATAAATGTTAATGACAGGAAAAGGAATATAAGATAATTACACAATAAAAGAAAGAAATTGATTCACAGGAAACAAATTACTATAAAATAACATTTACGATATTAGCCTATTTAGTCATCTTAGAATCTCTTTTTCAGTTTGCTGAAAAGATCTTGCGAAAAGAGTCAATAGACTTTCCGTCTACAAAAAAGGCCATAAACACACACAGGCTGCAAATTGCCACCACTCTTCTCCTAGAGACAGGTAACTCATTTTCCACCATTCAATGTTCTCACATCATGAATATTTTCATCATGATGGCTGTAGAAACAAACCATATAGTTGTTTGAATGAAGTAATAAGTGCAGTAGGTAGTATACTCTATGTGCTATTTTTTCACTTTTTAAAACAGATGACTTGACAAACATCTGTCATTTCTGCGGGGAAGAAAAGCATGAAACTGACAACAAATGGGTAATGACATCAAGAAAGACTGCTAAATGTTATGATCAATTCCCATAAATGAAATTTTAACATTGGGATTTGTAATTATTTATTTTTTTACAGATTCAGTTTGAGATGTGTTTGCAGTGGTTCCACCAGCTCTGCGTGAAAAGCCCACCACCAGAAGATGTGTTTATTTGTCTCGCTTGTACATAGTTGACACTAAAGGTCCACAGCTAGTGTTCTTATGACACACATTGTCGAGAACACATATCTACATATATAGATGTTAAATTAAGAAGTCTAAAAAAACCAAATGGTCTCCAAAGTTACTGTAGTTATTAGTTATACTGTTATTTATTTTGCAAATAAACTCTTTCGTGATAGCAAAACCAAGGTGCATTATTGATGGGGGGGGCACACATTTTGGCAGCCGATGCCACACAGCCTGATAAAATCTGTATCCCTCCATAACTTTTGCTGTGAATAAGACTGAAGGAAACTGTTTCCAGGGCCTACTCCGTGGATCGGCTTCCTCCGAGGCGTGGACGTCTATCAGCAGAGAATGTACCTTCACCTATCAGCAGAGAATGTCCCTTAGTCTGTAACACAGTCAACTATATTCTCAAGTAATATTCAAGCATGCCATTCAGCGTGTTAGTACGAGCAGCTCGGGAGCAGCTTGGGAGAACAAGAAAACAGAGACTGCTTTAGATTGTCTTCCCAAAGTGACTCAACTTTATTCACAAGTACAACAGTTTATATAGAGGGTAAAATTCATGAGACAGCAGATTTATCAGTTTAAACCAGTACAGACCAAGATAAGGCAGCGTCTTCCTGCCCTTGGGTGAAGAAGCATCCTTTGTGTAGTTTATTAGTTCAGCTACAATTGTGATTATCTCAGCGACATATTTTCAAGGCACAAAACGAAGAGTTCTTTCATTAGTGAAATCTGAAACAAACCATTTGGCCTTCAACAGGCGTCTAAAAGATTAAGAAACTAATGTAGCTGAGGGAGTGATCTCTGTGGTATTTCAACCTTGTTGAATGACAGAGTTTTCCTGTATAATGTCACTATAAAACAATATCCAGTAAATGCTCCCATGGTACTAAAATACCTAACAAAGACATCTTCTCCAAAGTTACTGTACTTATTGGTTATACTGTGACTTATTTGGCAAATATACCCTTTGGGATGGCAAAGGCAACATGGATTACAGATGGGGGGGGGGGGTTGATTTTGATTTTGCAAATAAACTCATTCGTGATAGCTTCGCTACAAAATGTAAACCGAGTGTAAATTCACTGGAGAGCGACGTGTTTCCATGATCGCATCTGGTTTTACAGTATTATAGTATCAAAGTCTTTTTCTAGACAAAGTATTCCCAGCAGGTTATTTCAGTGTACAGTATAAGGTAAACTGTCTTCCACACGGCACATTACAATGTCACGAAACTAATATTAAATTCATCGAGTCTGCTGTTTTCCAGCTTTTACTCTTTATCGCGTCGACTGCAGATCAGTGACAAGTAGCGTACAGAACGGAGCTGGGCAAGTGGCTCCTCCTACTTTGCGCGCTCCCGTGAATGGGGAAACAATTTTTGACGGGGGTAACTACTTTGGCACTGTACTAGTTTTATTTTGTTGTATTTATCCGCGACCGGTCCGTGAAAAATATTGTCGGGCCGTGGCGCAAAAAAGGTTGGGGACCGCTGAGCTAAGAGACCCATAAAGTAGATGAAAAAGTGACTAGAGTTCATGAAATGTTTGGTTAAGTTGAGACCAAAGCTCAGATTGCTCAACCATTGCTTACTTTGAACGATCACTATCACTTAAACGTTAGTAGGTCATGTAGCAAGTAGAGGCGGAGTTCTGGTCAGATAGACTATATCAGGCTAGGCAGGAGAGTAGCCACAACACAGAGGGAAGCATCTGCAGCCGTCACATTCCGACATGATGGAGCTCTATCTCGATTTGATATCCCCACCTTGCCGCTCTGTCTTTCTGTTTGCCAGAGCGCTCAGGATTCCCTTTGAGTTCAAGGTTGTCGACCTTGCCACAGGTAATCTTGCTGGGGACAGAGATGATAGTTTATATTTGACTCATGCATGCTTTTGTAAAAGTTTCAGCTCACATTCTAAAATAGTAGCATTTGTATATTTTGGAAAAAAATATAGAGCTAAATGATCTGTAGACTTTGAACTCCGCTTGTTCTCTTTGTCTGCGAATAATTTGGACTGGAAAAGGATTTCGCAAGAGTTCAGAGGAGATGAATGCCCCCACGGCTTTTAACTTGTGCTGTAATTGCTAACATTCACAAAATCTCCCTCTGGGATATCAGTTTACATTTTTCACATTTCACCCAGAAAGAGTTTTGTTAACTCTGAGATACCCGACTCTTTAAGACAGGGACGTTTTTCAAGCAAGTAAAACAGGGAGAGAGAAAAACCCAAGACAAAGGAACAGAGAAACATTGCAATGCTTTCTACTTCCAGACAGTTTAGTCTGTTTGATCTCTTTTCCCACATTCTGAAACAATTTATGGAGTTGTGCAGTCTAGACCTGTTTTTTTAACGTGTTGTAACGTGTGCATGGATTCTGTGTTTGTCTCAGGGCAGCAGTACAGCAAGGAGTTTGGGGACCTCAGCATCGTGAGAAAGGTTCCTGTCATGAAGGATGGAGGCTTCATTCTGACTGAGAGGTACATCGGGCGTCTGAGTTTTGGTCTGGCTTCTTTACACATTATTTAAATGATATAATTATATACATAATTTAATTGAAATACTTTACTTGTCCTGTATCTCTGACATACTTTACTTAGATTGCAGCATAGCTAATATCACATGTTCCACATTTGTGCCTTTTGGACCATTGTGCATGCAGTTCTGTGCCACGTTAAACAGCTTCCTGTGCATTTACTGTAATTGTACTAAGAGTACATCTAAGAAGTCTATGCCTCAGTGTTGCTCAGTGAGTTTTGAGTTTTTCACTTGTTTGATACTTGGCAGTAATTGGCAGATATTTGTGAGAGTAATCTAAATATGGTCATTTACAGCTCAAAAAACAGGACTGTGACATCCTAAATGCTAAAACTGAACCTACAAAACAGAGTTTCTCAAACTAAAAGATAATTAAGAATCGTTAAATTCAGCACTTTAGCAAGTAGGGGTTAAAACATCATTTGTTTTTGTTCTCTCTTGTGTTGCAGTACTGCGATCTTGGAGTACCTTATGCAGAAATACTCGGGGTCAGTGGCAGATCACTGGTTTCCTGCTGATCTGCAGCAGCGAGCACGTGTGAACGAATACTTCTCCTGGCAGCACATGAACCTCAGAGCTCACTGTTCAAAGGTCTTCCTGCTCAGGGTTCGTGTCCCAGTTCAATCAACTGTCCTCACCTGACGCTTTTCAACACACACATTTCATCAGCCTCGTTTGTCTGATTGGTTCCTTTTGTAGATATGATATGATTTACGGTCCCCACTGACACGTCTGTTTGGACGTTTCAGTGGACCAGTTTCACTTTGGATTTAGACTTTTGCACCAATTTAGAGTTGACTCTTCTTTCAGAGAAAGGCACAATGTGGCACAAAGTCAGCAGCTTTGCATGAAGTTTAAATGACACAGGGTGGCTGAGCTGAAAACTGGCACTTCTAAAAAAACCACAGAATAAGCACCATTAGTACAATGTTTTGTTTGTAATATTTACAGTAATACTTTCCAGTAAACAGTGTGCCAGGATATTGAGATACTTCACAGGATCACCTGCTGGTGCCACAAAAGGAAAAGTCAAAAAGTGTATCCTCTGCGTGCTATGAATGTCCATCCAGTAAATGTTGAGTTTATGACCACCTGGCAGTCAGACACTAACAATTAAAGATTTTAAGCATAACGATATCCAAAAGAACATTTGGAAATCTATGCACATTCCACACGGAAAAACATTTAAAAGAGTCAACTAAGAAAAACAGAAACAAAACTAAACAGAAAAGTTTGAAGCTCTTTCTTTGGATCAGCAATAACTACCTCTCTTAGGCTCTTGACTGCATTGCCGGTGCCAACAGTTAATCTCTGTGTGTCTGTGATGGCAGGCTCTGTATCAGATTGTCATGGACTCTGAAATCCCGAAGGAGACGATGGACTTTGCTGTTGAGAATGTGAAGCAGTCGCTCAACTTGCTGGAGGAGAAATTCCTCCAGAGTAAACCGTTCATCCTCGGGGACAAAATCTCTGTGGCTGATGTGGTGGCCATAGTGGAGATCATGCAGGTACTAATATTTCCATCACTACTGCTGCTTCTGTCGCAGGATTTCTACTTTGCCTGTCGTAACTAATTTTAAAACTAAAATTATAAGTAAATACTGCGTATACATTAAACTCCCACAGCGTGTGTGAAGAGGGAGCTTTAAATCTCTTCTCCAAGAGTCTTGTCACATTTAAGCCAATTGAAATCATTCGTGTGTACAGGTTTTAATCTTTAGTCTTTAGTTTAGTCATATCCATGGTACTGTGCTCAGTTGGTTTGTGTTACCAGTCCATTGTGGTCGAGTTAAGTTGTCTTAAACTGCAGTTTACTCCGGGTCTAAATCCCTTGGACTTGGTCAAAAGTCGTATCTAACTGTTTTCATGGACAACATTTGGCCTTGACTGGCAGCATTGACTTGTGATGAGTTTGTGATGAGTACCTCAACTCATCTGCATGTCTAGCATATAAAACCATATTTAAATTAGGGCCACTCCTACATTAAGCCTGCTTCACATGGAGCACATTAGGGCCAGATGATAAGCGTGTAGCTGGCAGACAGTCATAACTGCAGTATAGTCCATCAGGTGAATTGTCTGAATGAAAATGATATGCTCGGATTGTTCTAACTTTATTTTGTCTTCTGAGTTTTTATTTGTTGTTAAATTCTAACAATTGCCAGCTGATTTCCACAAATATAACTGCACTATTGTCTGTTTTGCAGCCTTTTGGAACTGGTTTTGATGGGTTTGAAGGTCGCCCGAAGCTGATCGCCTGGAGGGACAGAGTGAAGAAAGAGCTCGGTGAGAAGTTATTTGAAGAAGCTCACGAGGCGCTCATGAAGTCCAGCAACATGCCACAGAAGCTGAAGAACAGCGGCAATTTTGCCCAGCTTAAACCTATACTGCAGAAGCTTTTCCACTGAGGAGGTTTCTGTATGCAAACCGACAAAATCAAACTTTATTGGTCGGACTGATCAGTCCAGTTTGTTTTTATTGGGATGTTTTCATACTTAAAGAAATCATGAGCATTTAACCATCTGCACTTTGTACAAAGAAAAAATAAATAAATTTACATCTGATTAAAACTAAGTTGTCAGCCAGTCACAGAATTTCTGGAAATCACTTCTTATGTAAGAACAGATTTAGACATTTTTCCATTTAGACAAATGTAACGGGTGAAATACTTTGAATAACAAAGCCTGTGGCTATCACAAAGTCAAGATAAGGTCACAAGAAGGCTATCCTCCCCAGAAAATATTTTAAAACCTGATCTTCAGCTTTTCCCCCACAGATCTGTGATACTGACAGACACCATCCTCCAGCAGTGAACGTCTGAAATCAAACATTTGTAGTGAGTTTTTAAGAAAACTGATGCTCACCATAGGAGATCCGCAGCCTTTTAAAAAATACAATAATAACCTAATTTCAGTATCACTTTTTTTTAACTTACAGTTAAAAAATGCTTCACAATTTAGATAAATTCTACACAGTAATAAAAATATCCCAAACTAAATACACTGACACGAGCTTAGGTTCTTGCATATGTTTGTACACCACGCACGTGCATTTTCAAACAAGATGAATGACCAAGAAAAAGCCAAATTATAAAAATTTCTCAACAAACTCAAACGTTGCCCCTGGATTTAAAATAAGAGTCCCTTATAGCATGATTGGAGAGGTTGACAGCTGAGTCTCCATCTCCGTTCATGCACCAAGGGTCTTGATGGAACTCTGTTTGGGACGTCTAAAGCAAAAAGGTTAGATCTAATTTTAAAAGGATGAAAAAATATTGTGTAAGATGTGTAGATTCTAAAAAAATTTCAAATTGAGGGAAAACAGGATTTGAGCTGTAATTCTGATATGAGAGGGGGCATCATGTTTTATTTTTATTTTTTGGAAAATTAGATGTAGGAACTTTGGGCAAAATGTACAAATAAAATGAATTATTGAATCCTGCAGTGAGGGGATGCCATGGCTCTGTGATACTTTTAATACCACTAAGAGAAGAGATGTCAGGATTGGAGCTCTTTGTGTGTCCTCTTCTCTGTATGATTACGAAAGTGCTGCCTTCAGGCTCGCTGTAACCCACACTGTATGATGGGCTTGCACAGGGCTGGGGACATGTAGGGTAGAGCTCAGATGTAGAGAATTTGACTGCAAATCAAGAGATTTTTGGTTCAATTCTGGATGCCACCTTGATCTTATTTATGCTAAAGGCACATTTAATAAATATGATACTGGCTCTATAGTTCCTGCTTTAAACTACTGCATGGAAAGGAAAAGGTCTGACATTTAATGCACTGATAGAAACCCTGACCTGAGTGAAATGTTCTCACTGACATTCCAGCTCTGCACACATGACTGTTTCATTGTTTCCTCATGGGAAAGTCTGTCCCGTCACAACAATCCATTTGTCCTGCTGGGGACAAGAAGCTCTTTATCTGGAAGATAAGCAAACATGGAACAACCAAATTCTTCATTTTGTTGCTGTTTAGTTTTCTCTCTTTGCTGCATGGAAAGAAGTTTCAGTTTGGTATTTTTTAATTTAATACATTTTTAAAAATAATTTTAATAAGCCTGCATGGAGACAGAGAGAGGTAATCCTTCCACAGTGATCTGATTAGAGTCCCCTAAACTCATTCGAGACAACACTGCCATCTAGAGTACAGGAAGGCGTTTATTTAAAAGACGAAGAAAAAAACAGAAGAAAGATTCAAGTCTTGGTACCTTTATTTTTCATGTTTGTGTTACACATTGAACATAAGAGCTTCACACCTTCTTCTTTATTCTTCGTCCTCTCAAAAATCATTTTGATGTCCTCATCTGGAACTTTTCTGACAGTCCTAAAGTGGTTTCTCCCGATCCCCTCTGCATCCTGAACCTCCTTTCATGATTTTGAACTATGAGTTCACAGAACAATCGAATGAGTCTAGAGGTAAATGTATTTTCCTCTACAACAACACAAACACAGTGTCAGCAGTGGCACAGCATTTCCTCTCGTCTGGCTCTGTGTACACAGGCAGGTGGACAAAGGCAAAACGCCAGAAGGAAAAATTCGATTTTTTTTTCTTCTTCTAAAAATCAAGTAAGTTTGTTCACAAGAGAGACGAGAAATAAACACACACACAAAAAGACCTGGTTAATTTTGTGTTTTGAAATTATATATTACTAAAAATATGAACGTATATTTTCCAAAACTGTTGAGAAAATATTCAACAACATGAGCTGCGCGGTGCAGCAGCAATTCACAACTGCAGTGGAATAACAAACATGGAAAAGCTAAAATACTTTTTAATGATTTTTTATTCTTGTGTCACTTTTCATTTTCCATATTTTAAAAACATCCTGTATATGTCCTGTGTGCTACTTCCAGTTATTGAAAACGGCTCAGACTCAACCATCTGTGCACATTGATCTCTAAGCTGCTCGGTGACGGTTGTGAGTTAATAAGTGCGTTGCAGTCTTAGTAAAAGGATAAATGATAAATTCTAACCTCCACACACTCTCGCTTATTATTATTTTATTAAATCAGCGTTCCGGTCCAACCGACCTTTATCATGTACAAAACAAAAACCAAAACAGCAGTTTCAGTAAGATGAATCAAAAATAAATCAACAAAAATCATAAATATGTCTGAACATGCAAACATTTTATAGAATAAACACACCTGAGCTCATAAATTCGCGCTAAAAAGAGTCAAAAGCAGCCTGATATCAGACTTAATGATCCCTCATTACAGGAAACATTTCAACTAAACATCACAAATAAAATCAGCAGAACAGATTAAACAAATTATCTAGGAGGGGAATGAGACTGGGAACCGTAGGAAGCTTTTCCCAGTAAATGAAATTAAGGGCTATCATTAATATTGGAACACTAAATAACGACAGAGAAAACTAATTTGGATGTCTAGGTTACCTTTTACATTTGTTAGACATACAAATCCTGATATCGTGACATGCGCTGCAGTTTAATTCCCTCCGTGAGAGCGCATGGTGCATCTGCAGAAGTGTGGCCATGTGACCATCCACACAGGAAGAGGAGTTGAGAAATGAGTCAGAGATTCCTCCTCCGCACAGAAATCAGACAAAAAGTCCTAAAAATCCAGCCCGGAGCGCCTTTCCATCATCACCATGCCGTGCTGCAGGCTGCGCGCTCTGTGTCAGTATGAAACCAACAAGCTGGTCCGGATCCAGAGCGTCCGGCTCGGCTCACTCAAGTGGAGTCTGAACGGAGCCATTCTGCTCTTCATCTGGTGAGTGGATGTGAAATATCTGAGCCCACGCACGCACGCACAGTGCGGCTCAGCTGACACTTCTCACTTCTGCACTTTCACAAGTCCCGTTAAAGCTCGAAGCGTCTGCAGGGAGAAACAGACACGAGTGATCGTTTATGAATATCTGACTGAGTCTGAACTCCAGTTTGAGATCCTTAAAATTATCTTCAATTAGTGGAGGAACAAATTTAATATCCAGCAAGTTTTTAACTCATTTTGATTGATTTCCATTTGGAAAAGGAGCATTTCTGTTGCTTCCCACCAAACATCCTAGTAGCATAGCTAGTAGCAGAGACAGCTGCAGGAAAACATGACCTTTCTGTTATTAGACAAGAAGATATCAAAATGGCCTTTGATTAATCACCATAAAAGCTAATTGCAGCTTTTTTTGTGCCCAAAACTGGTTAAGCTACAAAAAGCTGACCATCAGTGTCCGGTAAATATCTACAACTTGAACGTATTCCTTCAGTTTTGAGTCTTTATCCTCTAAACCAGACAATGTGACTCATAATCCCCAAGCTCTAATCATTTAAAAATTTCATTTATTTCCTATCTTGCAGTATCATGATGTTATGGAACAGGAAGTACCAGGAGTTTGACCTGGTGGTCAGCTCGGTTACCACAAAGGTAAAGGGTGTGGCTCAGGCGCCCCTGCCCGAGGTCGGGAACATGGTCTGGGATGAGGTGGACTACAGCGGGCCTTGGAAGGTGGGAACTTGATCCTCTGGGTGCTGAGCTGTGAAGGTTTTTTTTGTGGTTGTTAAAAATAAAAATTCCTTTATTTATTTATTTATTTAAAAATCTTTGTAGGGGAAGAACACCTTCTTTGTGGTGACCAACGCAATTGTGACAAAGAATCAGAAGCAGGGGAAATGTGCGCAGGTGCTTTTTCATCATTTATATTTTTTATTATTATCTGTGTTCATCTTGTTTTAATGACATCACATATTGTATTGCTAACAAAGACTACAGTAAATAGAAGATGTTGTTAATAAGAGTAACTCCAATTTTCTGCACTGTCTATTTCTCAGGTTCCTCTCAAAGGCAGATTCTGTCACACTGATAAGGACTGTGAGAAAGGAGCCTGGGACCAGCAGAAACACGGTACAGTGACTTCTTTCAATACACCTTGTTTCATGTCCAGGGCCAACAGACAGCAGGTTTTTTTAGCTGCTAGAAGGGCAGCAAACAAGAAGGGGTCCAGTTCACCTTAAACATGTTTGTTTCTACTTTAAAATTGGGCATTTTAACATGAGAGTCTATGGAGATTCACTCAGTCTTGGAGTCAGCCTCCACCAGTGATATGGGAACTGCAGTTTTTGATCCAACTTTAGTTTTTAATTAGTATTTAATTAGAAATTCAGTAGCAATAAATAAGCTTGAAGCTAAGAATAAAGACATCATTAAGTATTAAAAGATAAACTGACACGTTGTTGGTGTCAGTTTATCCCGCTTTTGTCAGTTTAAATAGATTTTCTGTAAAGATTAGAAATGTAAAACTAACTTCAGGTGGTTCATACACAACAGTAGAGCAGCTAAACCATTTTACTGAAACTGTGAGACAATCGAGAGTAACAAAACATAAAAACACAGCATTAAAAATATTGTATGTTTCATTTTATACTGACCACTCAAAGTGCTTTAGACTACAAAGCACCTTTAACCATGTGTTTATATTATATAATGGTTACTTCCCACATTACAACTCACATCCACGGCCAATTTACAATCACCGGTTAATCTAACATGCATATCTTTGTGTGGGAGGAAGCTGGGAGAAACCCACACAGGCCCAATGTGAAGGGAGAACTCCACACAGAAAGGCCCCACTGTGACGTGACTCTGCTAACCACTGGATCCCTGTGCTGTTCCCAAAATGAGAGTGACGTCCTGTGTCCACAGAAATCAGAGGAATTAATAATTTCTGGTTTGCAGCTCAGATGGTTGTAGTTCTGTGCAGCTCTGAGTCTGCTGTAGGAATCAAACATCCTTTAGGGTTTATACGACTGCTTCCCTCTTGCAGGGATTCAAACGGGATCGTGTGTGAAGTTTGATTTATCGAAGAAAACCTGTGAAGTTTCTGCGTGGTGTCCGATCGAAACCAGATCGACTCCTCCAAGGTAAGAGAAATGTTTTTTTTCTACACAATGTGACATTTCAGAAGTCTTTGAAGTTCACTGACAGCCACATCATGTGAGCTCGAGCTAAAAAACATGGGTACAACATCTAGTTAGATGCATGTAGACTGTGCAGTGGTTATACCAACTCAATCGGGAGCAAGAGACACAGCTGTTATTCTTCCATGATTTGTTCCCTTCTTTCCACACCCTCTTTGGCTCTGTTATGATAACAGCTGGAAGACACATCATACAAGTAGTCCTCTGCAAAAGCTTGGACTGTAAAGCAGGAGAAAAACATACTAATACATGCCATCACACCCCCTCCAATAAGTAGAAACCAAGTTTAAACCACCACACAATCTTCGAATACTAGAGTCATACATTTACCACTCATATAAATATTAACATCTATGGATTATACAGAGCAAGAAGCATTTTGAGAAGCTGACAGGACTTCCCAGCAGTTTTTAATTGGCCTAGTTTGCTCTCAAAAGCGTTTTGGCTAATAATCATCGCTTCATGTGACGCAGACCTGCTCTGCTGGCAGCAGCTGAGAACTTCACTGTCCTCATCAAAAACAACATCCGATTCCCAGCTTTCAACTACATCAGGTGAGACTGCTCTGTGCCTGCAGATACAGCAGATTCAGTTTCTCCCCTTCAGCTGCTTCAGTTAAGAAATGCAGAGATTTTGTATTTTTTCAATGAGTTTGTTTTTCTTTCAGGGTTTTTTTTTTTTTGCATCAGCAGTTTTGGAGTTAGTTTTTAATTCTTGGAACTTGATCATTGTGACAATTTCTTTTTAATGCTAAGGAGATTTTTTTTATTTTATTTTATTTTTATAGTTCATCTTGCAGATCTTTATCTTCAATGAAAACAATGATGTTATATCACTTAAACTGGATCACAGTTGTTTCACTTCAGGTTTACTGTGCTGTTGTGCAGGAGCAAAACTGTTCAGCAGTCCATGCATTTACAAATCTGTTTGCACAAATACATACAGAAACCCCTATGCTGCTGTGTTACCTTTGCTCCTTGTTGCTGGGTTGCTGCAACTGCACATTGTGTTTAATGATGCTAATATTTTGCATTTGGCATAAAAAAACATTCAGAAAGACCCTCTTCATTACCAGGGAACTGAAACTTCAGATTTTTAAATTAAATATTGAAGTCCTCTTTCTTTTACAGAAGGAACATCCTCCCAGAGATGAACGACGCCTACCTGAGGAACTGCCACCGAGGAAACGACTCCCTGTGCCCCATCTTCAGACTGGGAGACATCGTCCGAGAGGCCGGGGAAAGGTTCTCTGAGATGTCAGTGGAGGTGAGTTAATGTGTTCACGGGTCTCTCAGGTGAAAGCAGAATTCATCCCCAAGTGGTTTGGTACCACAATATTTCTCCATCCTGAGATTTTAACTTTAAATTCAGTAAAATGGACATCCTTCCTCTTTGTGAGCCATTTCTGTCATCAAATAGAAATGAAAAACCGCTGATGGGCGAAAAAGAAAGAAAGAAAGAAAGAAAGAAAGAAAAGGAAGCGTTGCCACAACAAACTGTGTGTGGACATAAAAATAAAGAAATAGTTTAATTTTGTTTTATGTTCTGTTTTCAGGGTGCACTTTGTTTTAATTGCTGCTATTGTCCTGCTTTTTTTTTTCTTTCTTTCTCAGACATAAGTAGAAATACTCTTATTTGAAGGTTTGAAGTTTAATATGTTGGGAAAAATATACCTTATTACACAAGCACAGTAATCAATAAAACCTCTAAATTCTGAAACATGAACTGATGTAAAAAATCAGTTCTGGGTTTTCCTCTGTAAATGTTGAGCTTTTGTAGTCCCGCTTTTGACCACAGGGAGGCGTCATCGGCATCCTGATCAAATGGGACTGCAACCTCGACAGGCTCATGCAGCGCTGCCTTCCCAGATACTCTTTCAAGCGACTAGATGAAAAAGAGAGCAACAAGACGCTCTATCCAGGCCTCAACTTCAGGTGAGCGCAGGTCAAAGGTCACCTCCATCGTGCTCTGTGTGCAGTGGACAGTCAAGAGTCACTAAAGGAACAATGAAAACAATTAAAGCTATACACAAGCGGTGACAAACCTTCTCTTGCTTTAATATTTACGTCAGCCCTTCAAAGTTATTGTATCTGTCACATCCTGTGTTTTTTCACCAGGTTTGCAAAGTACAACACTGTGAATGGAGTGGAGGAGCGAACACTCTACAAAGCATTTGGGATCAGATTTGATGTCATGGTATTCGGACAGGTGAGGTTTTTATTTCCTTATTGTTTCGTCCCTCTGTTAAAGGGTTAAAGTAAAGCTGACTGCTAATGCAGAACAATTAATTCATCAATGAGTAAGACTGCTGTTCGTTAGAAAATCACAGTATTGAGCCATTGAATCGATCTAACAATGTACTACTGTGGCCCAGAGGAGTAAAAAAATACAATATTAATATAAGACACCACAACAAAACTGAAAATTTCTCTTTTGTTGTCATGTTTTCAGAATAGTTTAATTATTCCCCCCTTGAGATGATTGTTTTGGGAGAAATCAATCTGCTCCTGCTGCTGTTGTTTTTTTGTTTTTTTTTGTTTTGTTGTTGTTGTTGTTGTTTTTTTTACTGCATATTAGCATGACTCTCATTAAATGAGCAAGAAACCATAAAAAAAAAACCCCAAACCATGATATCGATCATGGTAATGTCAAAGAACTTCAGATTACAAATCATATTAGAACAAAACACTCACAGTATTCACCTAAAACACTACTACCTGACACCTACAGCCAATTTAGCACCACCAGTTAATCGAGCATGCATGCCTGTGGACTGTGGGAGGAAACCCACGCAGGCACAGGGAGCACACTGTACACACCTCCACACAGAAAGGCCCAAGCCAACCAGGATATTTGAACCAGCAACCTGCTTCCTGCAAGGCAGCGGTTTTAATCACTGCACTGCTATAGTCCTTGCATACTGTAGCCACACTGGCATGCTAATTTGGGAAATGTTTGGTTTAGATCAGCTGATGGGTTCCCAGTGGGAAAAATGTGAGTTTATGATATATTTTCAGTGGCCCTGAGAGGCCAAACGGACTGCAACTTAACAAAACACCAGCAAAAAGAAAAACGCTGTAAAAGTGCACAAAACACAATGGACATAGGGGGGAAAAAAGGAAAAACGACAATGGATATACAAAAAAAGAAAACAGAAATAGGAAAAAACACAACGGAAGTGTTTCTGGGGAGACTATTACCCGACGGACCAGTTGCAGGAACCCAAAACATGGTAGATGTATTTTATCATGATTCATATAATACTGATGACGGGTTTTTAGGCTAATAGTTAGGCTAACACACTTACCTCTGATCTTTTCTTTCCTCACAAAACCGATAGATCCTCCACTTCTTTTAAGTGTCTCCCAGGGCAATTCTTAGCATATTTTGGTTCCTGCAACTGGTCCGTCGGGTTATTGTCTCCACAGAATCACTTCCCCTGTGCTTTTGGAAATCTGTTTTTCCTTTTCCTATTTCCGTTGTGTTTTGTGTGCTTTTGCAGCGTTTTTCTTTTTGCTGGTGTTTCTTAAGTTGAAGTCCGTTTGGCCTCTCAGGGCCACCGTATATTTTCCTCCTATTTAATAATTTATCAAAAAGCCCTCATTAAGACAAAAGTTCCAGGACTGTGGCTGAAAAGTGAACTTTTCTCAGGAAGGCTCTGAAATGAGTGAAGTGACCCTGAAGTATCTGAGAGCTGATTGTTGGTCAGTGCTTCCTTTATTACCTCTTTTAGCAGTGAATCCACTTAGAAGGCGATAACGGCAATGCACAGCAATGAGGTGCTCCGTTAAACAGTCAACATCACTGACAAATGTAAATGTTAATAGTTAACCTTTCTATTTCATACCAGTCATTTCTGATATGTTCTGAATTCTGAACTTCACACAGCTGTAATAGAACCTGCTTCCTGCCATTTTGTTGTCTTGTGTGAAGAAATTGTGGTCATTTTAGATGTACTTCCAGGAGATCAGATTTTCTGCAAACCATTAGTTCACTGTATAATGTATTACAGTTGGGTCATTTGACCTTGCATGTCAAACAATTTTTGGATTCAAAGAAATCGGTTGCATAAGCCTCCAGTTTTTTAACATGACTTACTCTTTCAAACTATTCTCGAAAAACTCATTCATAACCTCTTTTTTTTCTTTTACTTTCTTTGCCATCCCCCCCCCCCTTGTTTTAATGTAATTATGTATTTACTTCTTCCCTACTCCTGTTATGCAACTTTGACTCCATTTAAAACTGTGCAAATGTCAAGTCAGCTGGAATCTGAATTAAAAAATGCTTAAAATTGGACTGATTGTGTGATGCTGTAGGAAATAATCTAAGTTTAACACTGGAAAATTCAAACTGATGTTGGACAGAGAATCAAAATGTAATCAAATCAGACAAATCAGATTTATATGATTGGTAATATTTTTAGACTCTGTATCTGTGAATTTTGGCTTTTATGTTTAGCGGGCTATGTGCATTTTTTTTTTTTTTCAGTTGAAAGAGAAAAAGTTTTGTATCTTGTTAGTGAAATAAAATTACTGACAAGTCATACAAGATGTACTTTATCAGTAACTCAATTTGTGCTTGCCTGTTTGCTCTTGGGGAATTTCTGGCGTCAGTATATCCAAATTTTTGGCGAGAGGAGAATGTAAAGGGGAAAATGTGATTTGTTTTTCAGGCGGGAAAGTTTAGCTTCATTCAACTCATCATCTACATCGGCTCAACGCTGTCCTACTATGCCCTGGTGAGAGACCACACACATGTCCATTCATGCTTTTATCCTCCTTCAGGAGTGAGCACAGTGGGACTCAGTGTTAAAGTCCAGAGTGGGAGTGCAGCGCATGGAAAATATATTCAACTCCTCTGCAGATGCAGGGGAGCAACCATAAATATCAAAGCAAGCTTATTAATGTCATTAAAAAATCGAGAAGTTATCCATGATTTCATAAAATTTACATGATTTTAATCTTCTTATATTGTATTAATTGCTCACAGTAAAAAGTCCAAATAAGTTTCATGTGTAGAGTGTCTTTTAACGTAAGACTTAACATTAGAAACATTTTTGTATGTATACTTTTACCTTAATTATAGTTTTATAACATTTTTACATGATGTTGTCCTTTGAATGTCATAGTTACCTTATTATTTAATACATTTTAAGAACTTATTTAAAAACTTTTGAAATTGTCTTTTGACAGATTTTTAATAAAATTTTACAAAATTTATAAAATTTTCAAAAAGTTAAAAGCTTACCTTTCAAATATCCACAGTAAAAAAAGAAAAAAGAAATTAAGTAATTTTAGTTTTGTTTACATATGGCAAGTGAACCTTTTAATTTGGCAAGAAAAGTTTGGTCATAAATGTGGGTTTTATGTCCAAATTGTAACTTTTTGACTTAATTTTGATTTAAACAACTTGATTGTATTTTGTACATGTCTAATGTAATTTATCGTATTTAGTGTAAAGTTCACGTTTACTGAAGGAAAGTGTCCCTCATCTCTATTTATGTGAAAGTCTGTCTTTCCGTCCAGACAACCATCCTGATCGACTGGTTGATTGTAACCAGCTGTTACTCTGCAGAGGTCGGTCAAAACTACTCTGAAAGGAAAGTGGAATCAATCCAAGATCAAGTGAAGGTGAAGGTGTTTTGATTTGATTTTGTGTTTACTGCAGCTCTGAACCAGTGACAAAGAATGTAATAGATTAATGTTATTTCATGTGACCGTGTGTTGCAGTGCATCCTTTGTGTTTCCTACATTGATGAGAACAACCTTCGACTGGTAAAACGCTCACAAAAGAAAAGTTTACAGGTCATCAAACCGATGTCTGTTCAGCCACGTAAGGTAAACCTACAGAGCACAGAGTGCAGAAATCAAAGTGTAAATGAGGAAAATGTACAAAAAAAGATGCTTGATAGTAGCCTGCACATACAACCCTACAGAAAGAAACGGGAGATGCTAATGGATAATTCAACTGCTTTTAAATACACCATATGAGCAAACCCAGATTATAAATGGCAGCGAGATGAGAATAATATTTGTGCTCACCTGTAGCACATTCTTCACTCACAGCAGGTCTTTTCTACTCCCAAAACACAAAGAGGTCGTAATTCATACCCTACCGCTGAAAATTCTATTGTGAATTGAATTATATCTGATAGACACATGATGTAAATATAAGGAAAGTTTTGAGCATCTTCATCAAAAAGAAGTTCCATCCATCCGCAGAGATACCCTGACCTCCTCCTTCACCAGTTCTTCTGTTGGGAGACATGTTTGCATGCCAGCTGAGAGACACAATCCCTCTCACGTGTCCTGGGTCGGCCTCGAGTTCTCTCACTTGGACATTCCAAGAATTCCTCTTGTTTGAGGCATCCAGAGTTCTCCATGAATCACTACCTTATTGTGTTTTAGGGGTTTTAGGTGATCCCAGGAACTTGGTACTATCTCTTAAGGCAAATCGGTCCTTTTTGAGGGACCGGAATAAGATAAGATAAGATAAGATAGAACTTTATTAATCCCTCGGGTGGGTTCCTCTGGGAAATTCGATTTCCAAAAAAGCACAGCACCGACAGAAGTTACAGAGTTATACACACACACATATATATAAATACAGAGACAATATAAATAAAATATACGAAGGGGATAAATAGAATAAATAGGAATAAAAATAAAAATACAAGTGAATTGCACATTTCAAGTATTGAGTCTATTGCACCGTTGACTATTTACAAAAGTATTGCACAAAAGGTATTGCACAGTGAGGTGAAGAGGCACTACAGCTTAGTTGTTCCCTCCTTTGTCCTCCTGTTTCCCCTCCCTCTCCCCTCCAGAGAGGAGTTAAACAGTCTGATGGCGTGTGGGACAAAGGAGTTTTTAAGTCTGTTAGTTCTTGTCTTTGGGAGAAGCAACCTGTCACTGAACAGACTCTTCTGGTTGTTAATGGCCGTGTGCAGAGGATGTCTGGCATTGTCCATAATGTCCATCAGTTTCTTTAATGTCCTTTTCTCTGCCACTGTCACCAGAGTGTCCAGCTTCATGCCGACCACAGAGCTAGCACAGGAATAAGCACAATTTAAAAAAATAAAACAAAAAAAAATGATGACAAAACCTAATTGTGTGTTTTTTGTGTGTGATGTCATGCAACATTATTTCTTGCTGTAGAGACAGATTTTTAAAATGATGCTCTCATCTCTGCAGGAGGATCCAGGAGACTTGAGAGCCATTCTCTGCCTCCTACAGCCAAGTGATGACACCAATGATGATGTTCAGCCTTCCCTTGGCAAGAAAACCGATCCAAATGCCAAACCCCATCGTCCAGCCTGGTGTATGTGTGACTCCTGTGCTCCTTCCTCCCTCCCAGAGGAGGAGTTGTGCTGCAGGCGGACCGAGGGCACCTGCATCACCTCGTCTCCTCTGTTTGGGCAGCTGGTGCTGCGGCGCTCCCTGCTGGAAGCAGTGCTCCTGTACCAGGATCCCCTGTCTCCTTCAGTGAAAAAGCTTCAGACTGCCGCCCTGCGTCACTGTGCCTACAGAGAGTACATCAGCTGGCGGTTTGGGGTCCCACCCAATGACACCCATCCTGCCATTCCTAGCTGCTGCGTGTGGAGAATCAGGAGGGAGTACCCGAGCCCAGATGGACAGTACAGTGGTTTCAGACCTGTAAAGATGACTTCCATGCAAGCCTGTGAAAACGGAGAACTATGAAAGGAGTGTTTTCAATTTACAGAGCAGGGAAGCCCTCACTAACTGACCTACTAACAGTGTTCATGTACTGTCTGCCTTACAAAGCAAAACAAAAATGCAACAACTTTATTCATTTGTCCGGAAAATGAAACTTAATCAGTTTGTCAGCTTGTGTTCGGTGAAGGAAAACTTCACTAAGTCAATAAATTACTGCATTTTCTCAAATCTGTCAAGTCGTTTGGCTGCTTGGCTGCCATTTTTCTTACATTCTCTCTCTTTATGCTGCTTTTTGCCTTTATAGGGCAGGAATAACTCTAATCGGGCTCAGACAAAGATTTTCTCCTGCCAGGAATGTGTTCACATTCATCAAATTATATGGAAAGATGGAGAGTTTTGTTCCAGGATGGGAGAGAAACAGCCCTGAGTAGATTTGACATATTTTTCCTATCTCCGCTAAGGTTCACTAACTGCAGTAAGGTGGGGAGCCTGAGTGTGTATTTTCATTTGTACACAGATGAGACTAAAAACAACAGCTGGTTTTTTGGGTTGAAGGAAAGTCATCGTGTTATTGGGGTTTATGTTTTTCAGTATTGCCATTTCACTCTGTACTCCTGATTTCATTCTGCATGTAAAGAAACTGTCTACTGCACAGAGGGTACATTTTTATATAACTGACCAGTTTAACTTTTATCAAGCTTACTGACAGGTGCGCCCATATAGGCAGTCTGCTGGGCTTCACTAAGCAAATTCATGTCACAAAAATGGAACACTTGACTATTTTTGTGTTGTTGGTGCCTTTTTATATGATTTGGACTGGACTGGTTCTTTTGGACTGGACTTTTCTTCCCTACTGGAGCATTTAAAGTGTTTTAAACAACATTCCTCATTCACACCCATTCACACAAGCATGCTTTTCTACATCTACAGGGAGTGCAGAATTATTAGGCAAGTTGTATTTTTGAGGAATAATTTTATTATTGAACAACAACCATGTTCTCAATGAACCCAAAAAACTCATTAATATCAAAGCTGAATGTTTGTGGAAGTAGTTTTTAGTTTGTTTTTAGTTTTAGCTATTTTAGGGGGATATCTGTGTGTGCAGGTGACTATTACTGTGCATAATTATTAGGCAACTTAACAAAAAACAAATATATACCCATTTCAATTATTTATTTTTACCAGTGAAACCAATATAACATCTCCACATTCACAAATATACATTTCTGACATTCAAAAACAAAACAAATCAGCGACCAATATAGCCACCTTTCTTTGCAAGGACACTCAAAAGCCTGCCATTCATGGATTCTGTCAGTGTTTTGATCTGTTCACCATCAACATTGCGTGCAGCAGCAACCACAGCCTCCCAGACACTGTTCAGAGAGGTGTACGGTTTTCCCTCCTTGTAAATCTCACATTTGATGATGGACCACAGGTTCTCAATGGGGTTCAGATCAGGTGAACAAGGAGGCCATGTCATTAGTTTTTCTTCTTTTATACCCTTTCTTGCCAGCCACGCTGTGGAGTACTTGGACGCGTGTGATGGAGCATTGTCCTGCATGAAAATCATGTTTTTCTTGAAGGATGCAGACTTCTTCCTGTACCACTGCTTGAAGAAGGTGTCTTCCAGAAACTGGCAGTAGGACTGGGAGTTGAGCTTGACTCCATCCTCAACCCGAAAAGGCCCCACAAGCTCATCTTTGATGATACCAGCCCAAACCAGTACTCCACCTCCACCTTGCTGGCGTCTGAGTGGGACTGGAGCTCTCTGCCCTTTACCAATCCAGCCACGGGCCCATCCATCTGGCCCATCAAGACTCACTCTCATTTCATCAGGCCATAAAACCTTAGAAAAACCAGTCTTGAGATATTTCTTGGCCCAGTCTTGACGTTTCAGCTTGTGTGTCTTGTTCAGTGGTGGTCGTCTTTCAGCCTTTCTTACCTTGGCCATGTCTCTGAGTATTGCACACCTTGTGCTTTTGGGCACTCCAGTGATGTTGCAGCTCTGAAATATGGCCAAACTGGTGGCAAGTGGCATCTTGGCAGCTGCACGCTTGACTTTTCTCAGTTCATGGGCAGTTATTTTGCGCCTTGGTTTTTCCACACGCTTCTTGTGACCCTGTTGACTATTTTGAATGAAACGCTTGATTGTTCGATGATCACGCTTCAGAAGCTTTGCAATTTTGAGACTGCTGCATCCCTCTGCAAGATATCTCACTATTTTTGACTTTTCTGAGCCTGTCAAGTCCTTCTTTTGACCCATTTTGCCAAAGGAAAGGACGTTGCCTAATAATTATGCACACCTGATATAGGGTGTTGATGTCATTAGACCACACCCCTTCTCATTACAGAGATGCACATCACCTAATATGCTTAATTGGTAGTAGGCTTTCGAGCCTATACAGCTTGGAGTAAGACAACATGCATGAAGAGGATGATGTGGACAAAATACTCATTTGCCTAATAATTCTGCACTCCCTGTAGGTACTTGATGCCATACTAGTCAGATAGTGATGGATTTGAACTGGTGATTCTTGTTGAATGTGTTGAATGGGTAATTATCGTGGCTTGTGGTTAACTGTACTAACAGCATGTCTAAGGGGTCTGTGCTCCAGTTTTGCTGACTGAA
Organism: Astatotilapia calliptera; assembly: GCF_964374335.1. Classification (NCBI taxonomy): domain Eukaryota; kingdom Metazoa; phylum Chordata; class Actinopteri; order Cichliformes; family Cichlidae; genus Astatotilapia; species Astatotilapia calliptera. Next base: position 35,303,859 of record NC_137433.1, on the reverse strand, counting down.
AGTGCTTTTTATTATCTTAAACGTGGCATTATTCTGCTACCAAATCTGCTAGTTTCAGGACTTTGGGGACTCCAGCTTTTTCACATCTTCTTCACCCTTTTTTAATGTGTATGTGTCTATGTGGGGGTTTTTTTGGGTTTTTTTTTAATACACCATCTTGATAATTAAGTTTTGACAGCAACACATCTTATCCTTATCTATCTAAGGTCAGTGAATGCTGTACACGAAAGTTTACACATCTGGCACTTCTTAACCAAAGCTGGACCCTTTAAAATGTTACAATGTAGTCCATTTGGATGCCACTGGTCTCTTAAAAGATTAAAAAGCATGGTAGCAGCTATTGAGCCTTCAGGGTGATGTCACAACGCTCACATCCATCTTTAATATGCGGTATGACCGTTACAAAGAGATTTTGTACTGCTGCTTTTATGTTGATTAAAATATCTGGCATTTTCTTTTTGATAGTGCAGTCACTGTTGCATGTTATGCTTGCTATGTCCTTCTAAGCCCTCACATTCATGGGCCCTGTACATAAAGAGTGAATTGTTGTTTATACTAATAGATTGTGACATATTGAACTTTGAGGTTCAATCTGCTGATTCTTTTCACATCTGAAGGGAGTCAAACTGTCTCTTTCCTGTATTCACGCCTTTAATGAGGTGCTAAGTGAATCAGCTGCTGGCTGTGTATTTGCTGTAAAGTGGTTTCAGTCCTGTCGCCTAATCTCAGCCAACAAATGAGCTTTTTATCCCCCAAACTGTTAAATTTCAGTACCAAGACATTAGTTTAGACTCACTCATCTGATTTTAGATTCTAGAAAAAAGAATAAAGCTATTTCTTTAAACCTTTGCTGTTTTATCTTTGATCGCTATCTTTTGCGTCTTCCCTTGTTCAACCTGTTTATTTGTTTTGAATAGATGATAAATGGGAAGAGCTGTTTGGTGTGAAAACTGTGTTGAAATCAGCAGTTTTGCAGAACACACACAAGAGTTGGAGCAGCTGCTCTGGCTTGGGAAAGAGAAAACACCTCTAACAGTCCAAAATAAGTACATACATCTTCACATAAAGATAAGACGCTTCATTTGTTATACAGTGACACGGTTTCGGGGTGATAGCAGAAGGTGGTCATACATCAGCCGTAATCCCGCTTTATGAGTAATGACACGCCATAATTTTACAGAGCCACATCTGAATGTGTTGATAGTGGTGAGGGCACTTTAATGTTTATATTATACATTTCTAATAAAACAGAAGATCTCACTGAACTGTTTTTTTTTTCATGTAAGTTTTTAGTCTATTCTTCTATTTAATTTTCATCCATCCATCCATCCATCCATCCATCCATCTTCATCCGCTTTATCTGGGGCCGGGTCGCGGGGGCAGCAGCCTAAGCAAAGAGGCCCAGACCTCCCTCTCCCCAGCCACCTCCTCCAGCTTATCCGGGGGAACACCAAGGCGTTCCCAGGCCAGCCGAGAGATATAATCTCTCCAGCGTGTCCTGGGTCTGCCCCGGGGCCTCCTCCCGGTGGGACATGCCTGGAACACCTCACCCAGGAGGCGCCCAGGGGGCATCCTTGTCAGATGCCCGAACCACCTCAGCTGGCTCCTTTCGATGTGGAGCAGCAGCTGCTCTACTCTGAGCCCCTCCCGGATGGCCGAACTTCTCACCCTATCTCTAAGGGAGAGGCCAGCCACCCTTCGGAGAAGGCTCATTTCTGCTGCTTGTATTCGCGATCTCGTTCTTTCGGTCACTACCCACAGCTCGTGGCCATAGGTGAGGGTAGGGACGTAGATCACTCAGCTCCCTCTTCACCACGACGGACCGGTGCAGCGTCTGCATTACTGCAGCTGCAGCCCCAATCCGTCTGTCGATCTCCGGCTCCCTTCTCCCATCACTCGCGAACAAGACCCCGAGATACTTGAACTCCTCCACTTGGGGCAGGAACTCATCCCCGACCCGGAGTGGGCACTCCACCCTTTTCCGGCTGAGAACCATGGCCTCAGATTTGGAGGTGCTGATCCTCATTCCCGCTGCTTCACACTCTGCTGCGAACCGTTCCAGTGCGAGCTGGAGGCCCTCACCCGATGGAGCCAACAGAACCACATCATCCGCAAAAATCAGAGATGAGATTCTGAGGCCACCAAAGCGAAAGCCCTCCGCCACTTGGCTGCGCCTAGAAATCCTGTCCATATAAATTATGAACAGAACCGGAGACAAAGGGCAGCCCTGGCGGAGCCCATCACCCACCGGGAACGAGTCCGACTTATTGCTGGCAATGCGAACCAAGCTCTTGCAACGGTTGTATAGGGATCAAATGGCCCGTAGCAATGGGCCAGACACCCCATACTCCCGCAACACCTCCCACAGGACACCCCGAGGGACACGGTCGAATGCCTTCTCCAAGTCCACAAAACACATGTAGACTGGTTGGGCAAACTCCCATGCACCCTCAAGTATCCTCGAGAGGATAAAGAGCTGGTCCAGTGTTCCGCGACCAGGACGAAAACCGCATTGTCCTCCTGTATCCGAGGTTCGACTAGCGGACGAACTCTCCTTTCCAGCACCCTGGCATAGACTTTCCCAGGGAGGCTGAGGAGTGTGATCCCCCTGTAGTTGGAACACACCCTCCGGTCCCCTTTCTTAAAGATGGGGACCACCACCCCGGTCTGCCAGTCCACAGGTACTGCCCCTGATCTCCACGCAACATTGCAGAGGCGTGTCAACCAGGACAGCCCTACAACGTCCAGAGCCTTCAGGAACTCGGGGCGGACCTCATCAACACCAGGGGCTCTGCCACCAAGGAGCTGTTTAACTGCCTCAGTGACCTCGCCCCCGGAAATTGGCGGGTCATTCCCCTCATCCCCAGACTCTGCTTCCTCCTCGGAAGACATGTCAGTGGGATTAAGGAGGTCCTCGAAGTATTCCTTCCACCGCCTGACAATTTTCCCAGTCGACGTCAGCAGCGCTCCGCCAGCACTATACACAGTGCAGGTAGAGCACCGCTTTCCCCTCCTGAGATGCCTGACGGTTTGCCAGAATCTCTTCAAGGCAGTCTGAAAGTCTTTTTCCATGGCCTCTCCGAACTCTTCCCACACCCGAGTTTTTGCTTCAGCCACTGCCCGAGCCGCATTCCGCTTGGCCTGTCGATACCTGTCGGCTGCCTATTTAATTTTCATAATCAGCCAATTAGAAATGGCACAGGCACGGCAACAAGTTTCAGTTCTTTCAGATGCATGGTATATTTTGGTTCTTCATTTAGGTGCAGCACCTAAATGAAGAACCAAAATATACCATGCATCTGAAAGAACTGAAACTTGTTGCCGTGCCTGTGCCATTTCTAATTGGCTGATTATGACAACCAGTGCCTGCAGAACAATGTAAGGAAAGACTGTAAAGAGATGTCACTTATCTGCAGTTCAGGATCTATTAGAAAATCGTGGCACAAAAAGAGACCAGTTGTCTTTAGTTTCAGCCCTTTCTGTTGGAGTCCCCAAATCTGTGGCTCAAAGGAACTCAGCATATGACATGCTACAAAACTTTGCTGCACTTTAAAAATGTTTTAGGAGGGAAGGTTTATGAAAGGAGAAAAAGAAAGAAACTTGTTTAACTTCCTCCCATATTCACCATGGGTCACTGCAGCAGTGTGATTCACAAGATTTGATAGATTTGTCTTTTTTTGTTGTTTGTTTTTTACACCCAACAATGCCCTTCTGGACATAACCCTACCAGGGATAGATCTCTCCATCTGGGCTCAAACTGGGAAGCTTATTGGGTAAACCAATACACTATGAAGCCATGTTAGTGTGAGATTGTAGCTTCAGCAGAAAAAGCAAGGAGAGAGAGGGGGAGAAAATGGTTTAAACCAACCATAAAATGTGCTGTCTTATACAGGTTTTAGCAGGTATGTTAATAAACCAAACTAATAAAACTGAGTGTAAAACAGGACTGCAGTCAAAACTGCAAAAAGCAGTGTAAGCAAAAGGCTGCTGGCAATGCAGAAGAAACCCAGCTGCTCTGCCTGCACCTATTTATATGAATACAGTTGAGCCTCTTCAGCCCTGGGACTCCAAGGAGAGTGCAATTGTGATTTTAGAAACAGAAAAGAACAATTGGATGGTATTTGTTCCTGTGCATTGAAGACAAGCCTTCCTAACGTGGACAAATACAGCTGGTATGAACAAATGCTGCCTTGACAGTTTTTTTAGAAAGATGCAAACCAGCAGAAAAGTGAAAATTTCAAATGCAAGCCATTCTCTGGGGCTTGTCCTCTGAAACAAGTCCAACATATCCAGGAAATATGTTCCCTATCTGGCTTCACCCACCCCTAACATCATCAGTCATGATTACTGGTTGCAAGAAGCTGACGATGAATCAACTCTTTGTTTTTTCATTGACTATGAGCTGACATAGGTGCCCTACTTAAGGACTACATCTCCATGTATCTCATAGAAACGCTAAATATATCTATAAATAAAATGTATTGGAGGGAAAAACTGGAAGGAATAATTTTTCCCCCAAGAATCTAAACCAAAGGATTTAGATGGTCTCTTGAAATTAAATCTTCTCTTATTGTCTGTGCATTGACATCAGAGGGATCTTCTAGGAATGACGACACTTGAACCACTTTTATCCAGATAATTTATTGGTCAGTGGGTGGTGGTTTTGCACATGTCTCATATCTCTAAGATAACCTGCCTGCTGCTCAGGCTCACTGGCTGTTGTCTCTATAAACATTGTGCCCAGCATGGACACGGTAAAGTCTGAAACAACAACTACATATGAATCCTCCCTGACAAAATGGCCTTATATCACACCCTGAGATGTGCAACAGTGATGGAAAAATCATTGATTATCCAGCTTGTTTTTATCCAGAAAATGAGCAGTGAGGGTCCTTGACAATCTGATAATAAGTTAAGTTGGTATGTGCTAACATTTGGGATCTCAATGCCACGTCTTCATTTCTAATTTCATCAAATTTGTACTAATAGTATTTTTTCTTAACCGCCGTAGCATAAAACACCCAGTCTGACTGCAAGTAGCTCAAAAAGCAATGGTAAAAGTTATGAATAGGATCAGATCTGCAGCTGGCTGTTGGATGATGGCTTTTGTTGAAGCTCCAGCTTTGATTTTTCCTCCCATATTTTTTTGCAAAAATCCACTTTAGTTTTAAAATATAGCTCTGCCGTCATCTTTTACACAACCCTAACTTCCTCTGTCCGATCCAGGACAATAATAGCTGGAGTAATATTAGCTGTTTGTACCGCTGCCATTCTTCAGGTGGCTTATTTGACATATACAAGCACTTTCAGTCCTTCACTCTCCAGAGTCTGGCTCCAGACCTTGACCATTGTTTTTATAAATGGCCTTTTTGAACTGAATAAGGACTCTTTGTTAAACAGGCCCTGGCCTGAAATAGCCTCCATGACTGGTCTCAGTAGCAGATATCCCTTTTTCCTCCCATTACTCATCCATTGACCCCCTACTTTTGTTTGCTCTAGCCTCAGGAGGATGCAGGAGCCAAAGGTGGCTAATCTGTTAGCATGTGTCTTTTTAACTTTATTTTGAAACAGGCCTGGAAAGAGGAATCACTCTTTGGTTTCAAGATAATTAGATTAACCTATATTCCTCCTGAAGAAATATATTTTAAGAATGTGCGTTTCCATTACGTCCACATCAGGCAGTGTGTTTACTAACAGCCTGTAGAGCTAAATATAAATAATTATTTACTCTTTTCTAATTATGCTAATAGTGTTAATATGCAGATTGTGGGTGGAGGCATGTGGAGTGTATGTGGGTGGATTTAAGGCCATTTTGGAAGGATTCTCGGATTCACAGTGTGGGCAGCTGGACGGATGAATGGATGTATTTACAAATGGATGGACGATGGACAAAGCACAGTTAACCGTGTAAATGGATGAACATTAAAAGCGTGCATTGTCTCTGCTGGACTGGACACATTTATGGGGGCTTAAAAGACTTCAAATAGACCTATCCTGTTCATTTACAGCTTCTCATTTACATTCTTGGACTCTGCTAGACTAGCTTTGTATGATTAACTGCATAAACTAATTTCTTTCTTTTTCTTATTGAATCAAACTGTTTTAGCTCCGCCCACATCACTTTTAAGCCAGTTTTCTTCTGACTGGCTGTCAATCACAAAGACAGTGGGCCTGTATTCATGTACCAAACTAAGAGTAAAAAAAAGTAGAATTTTCAGTGTGATATTCTCATTATATCGATAATACATGGATGGTATCTGCAGTTCTCTTGTTTGTTGTCCATGCTCTTCTTTCATACAGCACGTGATGATCGGTATAATTCAGACATCTAGAAAGAAATTTGTCGATTGAATAAAGTCTCTGCTAAGTTAGCGAATGCTTTCTTTGCAATTGCAATCTAAATCTTCATTTTGTGCAATGATCTTCTATCTCTACTCACAGTAGTTCCGATATATTTAAACTCACTGACTTGTTATAAGGTGGAATTCTTCAGTCAAATGTTACATACTGGATTATCTGTCTCTATAGAAATTGGAAAGGCTGTATTATCCTTGGGAAAATACAGTAATGATTTCCAGCTGCCCTGTGCTGTGATTTTTTTTTTTTTAAAGAGTGTACCCACATCTGGATGTAGTTAATATTATGTCCATCGTAGGTTATACTGAGCCCCTGACAGTCTGTGAGCCATGTTTGGCCCCTAAGAGGTCAGGATATAGAGATGATTGACATGAAAATTAAAAATGAACAAACACGTGTTACACTTATGTCAAAAGATTAATCTTTATTTGTTGTTTTGATACAAAAACATATATAAAAACATGCATATTAAAAAGCTATCTCCAGCCTTTCTGTGTGGAGTTTGAATGGATTCCCATGCCTGCCTTGGTTCACCTCAGGTCCTCCAGCTCACAGGAACAGGTCTGAGGCAGATTCAAAGCCTGCAGCGCCTCATCACAGCAACCTAAATTTCAAAGGTTTGATGTTGCTTCAGGTTCGGGTCATTATTGTAAAGCACTAATGCTGCATTTTATGATTCTTCAGTTATTTGTTTGTTTCTGGCTCATCATCCTTTCTATCCCAGTCTGGCATGTCCTCACGATCCCCTCAGGCTCATATCAAATTAAATTAAACCATTAAATGTAACTCTGCTAATAAAATTAATGGCCAAATAACAAGCTGATTTACTTTCATCAGCAATTTGTCCGCCAATAAAATCACACGTGGTCAGCTATATAGTACTGGACTCATATTCCAAAGCCAACACACATTTAAACCTTAAAGCATTATATCAGTGTCCTGGGGAGAATCATTTGTTAAAAATGTTGTTTTTACTCCATTTATTATGAATGTAAAAAAGTAAATTTTGGGTGAAACTGGAGATGCCCCTGTGGAGTTTCTGCAAAAAAACGTTATGACTCAGACTAATTTATCAGTACTCTAAAATAACATATATCAGCTGGATTTAATACATTTGAATGAATAACTAGGACATAAAACATGATGATGAACTATAACGTAAAGGTCCAGTAAGTGTGAACTATTGCTCCTTTGTAGCTTTGCTTACTCAGAGTAAAAACCTCAGAGTTTACCTGAGATTTAACTCTGGGGTTTTTGTTTTTTTTTTATAAAGGTGGCCTAACATGATCCAGAGAAGGTTAGGTCGAGATAAGAGTTCAAGAGGTGAAAAACCAGCACCTGACCAGTCAGTTCTCTGGATAATAGCCTCATCATTCTTGGAAGATCCTGATTTTGTTCATGGAGTAAGATGGTCTTTAGGTTTTTAGAAACAATAAGAATAAGAAAAACAGATTCTCAGTAGTTATATAACAGCATATTCATAAGAACAAAAATGTCTTGTTGACTTTATATAAAAAGAAGTCAAAGGTAAATATTTAATGCAACATTTTATTAGTGACCTGTGGGACCCAAATATTAAAATGTAACCTGTGAGAAAATGATCACATTCAGTCTAAACATCATTTCTTTTTTCCTCCTGCACTCAAACATCCACATGCTTTTTTTTTGTACAATGTGATTTTACATTAAAACCTCCTTTTTTAGGTTTGTGTTTAATGTTTTATATAAACTATCATTGTATTTTCAGCCTGACTTAAACAGTCAGCCAAGTGAAGGGCTCAAGGTTGCAGGAAATACAATTTTTCTATTATTCTCCTTCTACTTTCTGTGATATACAAACTACTGTAATGGTGGATGCTCATATGAAACATGCCAACATTTAAAATAACAAAGTCAGTGTTTGTACAGGTAATCTAATGTGAACCAAAAGCTCTAAACACTCAGAAAATTGGTTTAAAGAAAGAAGGAAAGGCTAAAACTAAGTGGACGAAGGTTCATTGAAGGATTACTCTGATCTGTGGATGTAATGTAAAGATGCTAAATGTATTTATGCAATTTAAAAAATTCCTTTAATATACGTAGACTTTTAAAATTATGTACGCCTTCATTCTTCAACTAATAACACTTTTCAAAAAAACATAGTACCTAATTTTCCATCACACCTTTAAAAACACAAAAATAAACAAAAAATTGATGAAATTATAAAATATTAATCTCTATTGTGTTGCTTAACTACCCTAGTAGTCAAACTGAAATGATTAGGTGATTAACCACTTTGATAACTCACAGCTATTTGATTTTTAATGCAAAAAAAAGTAAGAAAAGAAAAGAAAAGAAAAGGGAAAAAAAATCCACTTTTTCGTATGTAACTTTAGATAAACGGCTTTTATGTTATTTTTCTACTTCAAGTATTTTTGGCTTGTTTCAACTTTTGTGGGAGTATTTCCTGCCAAAGGTTAAAGTTCATATAAGGGCCAGCGTCTATGACGCAGGTGTCACGCGGGATTTCATTAAATACGGATGGACCTTTAACTGAATCCATTACAGTGAATAAGCAAAACAAATAACAGGAAATGAATATCAGAAAAACACGAAGAGGAATGTTTGCTAACAAGCTAAAGAGGCTACAAGCTCTTGAATGACCTCACAAAGTGGCTTTTATGTCCGGATTTAAGTCGCAGTAATGTCGCAGTATTAAAGGTAAGTTTACCAGATTTTCATGTTTTAAATTTTTATTATTGCTGTATTGCTGCATGGGCCACAGAATCCTGCTAATTAGACCCTGTCGCCTCTGTGCTCATGCTTTTTGTTGTTGTCTTTGTTTCCTTTCTGAGTGAGAGTGGTAAGTTGTTTCCAAATATTATTGTGTCTCCATTACTATTATTTGACAATCCCTCTCTTTTCTAATTGGCTAATGCTTGGGGGGCAGCGATATAGCCTCATAATTATGACATGATATTTCAAGAACATTTGCAATTTCTGTTCCAGCAAACTTGAAGAATGAAGTTTAAAATAACTCATTTACACTTTAGTTTAACAACAGCGAAAGTAGCTAAAACTTGTAACTCATCAGATGCCTGCGTTATATATTTGCGCTATATATTCACACAATAACACTGAGAAATATTTTATATCTAGGATATTATAACTAGCTGCTAAAGCACTGCTTTTCCATGATGTAACCACATCAGTCATTTCCATGATGAATCAGCATGGCTGTGTCTTACCACTATCACTTCCTTCATAACCAGGTTGTACTTGACACTATGTTCTTGCCTCAAGTGGTGAAACAACCTTGTTGTTTCCACTTTTAGCAGGAACAGTTTTTTGAAGTAGTTCATTTTCAGATGCTAAGTCTGTATCAGAAAAGACGCGTGACTCTGGCTTTCAGACATGCCTGGGTTTGTCTCATGCACGCACTAGAGAATACAAATTCATGGTGTTTGTATGATGTGAATGAATGTAGACTGTTTATGAGAGGGAAAGTGAGCTTTTTAAAAAAAAAAAGATCTTTACTTACTCCAAGAAAGTACCGGTCTTCTCAAACAACAAACTATGACTCATGAGCTAGAAGCCCCTACTGAGTGAGAAGAAAAGGGTTTTGATTATGTTACATACAATCTATTTCTAGTAAAACAGAAATTAACTTTGATTAAATCAGTGAAAATCATGTGTCTACGTTACATAAATTAATATTTAACAGTTACGGTTGCACTTAGTAACCTTCCTGTTAAACAGGAATGTAAGTAGAATAAAACCAATTGAGTCGAGTCCCCACGAGTTGTGCTTAGACTCATTCAGGCAATGATTTGTTAGAGAATTCCTTGCTCAAAAAACATAAAAACACAATTGAAAGGTAAGGCTCAGTGACAATAAACTGAAGTTAGTGAAGGTGAGTCCTAGCATACAGCTAGCAGCTACAGCTGTGTAAGCAGCCATGTCACTAACTTTAAGATTCACCGAAGTTCACATTTCATGTTTGAAGAAAAGCTCACTGTTTAGCTGTTATAAAGGAGCAAGCTAGACCAAATGAAGATTTATTACAGTAATATAGATTTTTATGTTGTAAGCATTGTTAAATAGCTTCCAGTTTAGTTCAGATCAGCACATCTGGAGTGTGATGGGCGGTGTTGATGCAGGGGTTCTTGAGTTCAGCTGCCAGGACTGTGGAAGTAGGTCAGACCGGAGCGCCTGGGAACCTCTGCTCAAGTATACATTACAAACAAGACCCAGCCCAGGGGGGAGCTGTAATCTTTTTAGGCCCCAACTTATCTCCAGGTCTGTTCAGCTTTAGCACACACCTGGTTTTTATTTAACAGAACACTAAATGTGGCACAAGGTACTGTAACATTTGACCTCTGGAGTTAATGAGATATTTCACTCTGGGACCTCAGTCTCTCATCTGTGTGTGTGTTTTTTTTTTTTTTTTTTTCCTCCTAACATCATAGTCACTGAAATGAATCCTTCTTTCCGTCATTACTGTCCTTTTCCATTTCTTTCTCTTGTAGTCCCTGTTCTACAGTCACATGACAGAACATTGATGTTTTAACTTATTCTGGTTTCAAACTGAGTATATTTATGTCCCAGAGCCTCGGTGCACTTGTTGATTAGTGTTGTAAAAAATGGTAAATTGTTTTAAATATTTGAAACCAGCACATGGATTAAAGCTTGACCAGTATTTGATGATTTGTGATATCGGGTGATATGTTTCTTTCTGTCAGCTGCAGAAAAAACAAACATTTGTTACGTTGCTGTGTTTGTGGCAGTGTGTGTTCCCATCTAATCCAAAATTTAAATTGGCAAGACCAAGAGTCTAAAATGTCACATTTTCTCAACAACAAGATGTCATATTTATATATTCACTTGTTCAGTATTGTTGTTGCTTTTGATTTTGTTTATTAGAAAGACATGTTTTGTAAAGCTTAATGTCCAGGAATTTTATTCGGCTGAGTTAGAAGCTAACAGTAGCTATATGATATACCATGTTCTTACTAAATTATTTGACTCGGACACAAACTAAAAACCAGCAATATTTGGAGGGTTAGTGCAACCTTATTTTCTAGCTACAGAGCTGTAGTCACCCTAATATAAAGGATGACGGTTACATTGTCCTTAATAACAGGTCATATTCAGGGTCGTTGATTGGCAAACAACAACATATAGCAGGAAGAATTCACCAAAAACAAAACAAACCACAACATTGTGGTCATTAAGATCTTTTTACCAGTTTGGACTATTTGCACTTAAAAAAGTTCTAATCCAAAACTTAGTGTATTCATTTACACTTTACTCAGCGTGAGTACGATTGCTTTCTGAATATTTGGCGTTGAATTTTTGGTGTCGGGAATATTGCATGCACACTGTGAGTTAGTTTAAAGATGTGCTAGGCATGAATAATAAGCTAGAGAGGCTCCAAATGGTTTTTGGGTGCTTGTGTTTATTAAAAAAAACAAAAGACAAAGAACTGCGTCACAATTTAAAAAAAACGAGAGGCTCCATCCAAGCGCAGGAAACTGGGTCAATATGTCATCATTTCACAAGTGCATTTCCTTAATTGAAGTCTTAAAAAGGTCTTAAAAAAGCATTGATTTGGGGATTTTAATAGTGCAGGAACCCGGGCCAATTTTGACAATAACTGTGGCTGCTGAAAGCACAATGCATGAGATGGACGGGTATCCACACTCAAGCATGCAAACACACGGTGTCTTCATGAACACATGCCCACACATGTGCTTCTTGCTAAGAAAAAAGTCTTAAAAACACAGGCCTGTTATACACACTGGTCTCCTCCCCTCACTGCACACTTCAGCTGAAAATCAGTCATGGGGAACAGCAGAGGTGTTTCTGAGCTGTGAAGGAGAAATCAGCCGTGATTGTTTCACAGCGCAGCTTTTGTTCTTAATCACAACCCTGAGATGAATTCAAGAGGTGGTGAATTCAATTAAAACTAAAATTAGTGCTTGTCTGCCAGCTGTGTGTGTGTGTACACGTGTGTGTTTGGGTGTGTTGAGTACCATAAATGGAGGTGCTCATTTATCAGCCTTTAGCACAGTGCTCTTTCCAGGGAACCATTAACTGAAACGCCCGTTTGGAAAAGTGTGCTTAGCCCACGGGGAGCTGTCTAATCTACAGGCCTCCACTTAAACAATGCAATGCAATTATGATTATTAAGTTATTATGTTGGTTCGGTGAGCAGCTGCAGTGGTGGAGAATTTCCAAGTCATGATTAAATTAAGTTAAAGGCATTCAGTGGATGCTTTCATATCAAACAAACCAAACTTGGAAGTATCAGCTCTTTTCTTTGTCCAATTCGTGGAATGTTTTGTCCAAGAATGCTTAGAAACTATTTAGAAATTTGCTTCAGAATGTAATTGTCATGGTTATCCCATTAAACACAAGATTTTCAGAAATGTGTAGAGGGTGGCTTCCACTCTTTTATATTTCTTACTGCTCCGTAGGTATAACACACACACGATTGTAAGATCAACAGAGATACTGGTGTTATTTTAGACGGCTATAATAAGGAATAATTAATTTTGGCTTCAGATATTGATTTAGTTTTTGTCTTTTTTCATTTGATTTTTGTTGGTATCAGTGAGCAGAAAGTAAAAAGACACTTACACACTCCATAATGTGAATCTTCCATTTCACTACATCCCAAAGGTTCTCTGTTCGATTCCGATCAGGTGACTGTGGAGGCCGCAGGAGTACAGTGAACTCATTGCCATGTTCAAGAAGACAGTTTGAGATGATTTGAGCTTTGTTTATAATGTGTTATCATACTGGAAACAGGCATCAAAAGATGGGTAAACTGTGGCCAGGGTGGATCCATGCTTTCATGTTGTTCACACCAAATTCTGACAATACCGTCTGAATATAACAGCAGAGATTAGGACTCATCAGACCAGGCAGCATTTATTTTTCCAGTCTTCTATTGCGTTTTCTGTTCTCAGCTCATAGGAGTGGCACCGGGTGAGGTCTTCTGCTGCTGTAGCTCATCTGCTTCAAGGTTTAACGTGAATAGATGCTCTTCTGCATAGCTTGGTTGTACTAAGTGGTTATTTGAGCTTCTGTTTCCATCATATAGGCTTGAAGTGGTCCATTCTCCTCTGATCTGAACATCAACCGGGCATTTTCACTCAGAGAACTGACACTGAATGGATATTTTCTTTTTTTCTGACGTTTGTGAACCGTAGAGATGGTAGTGTGGGAAAATCACAGTAGATCAGCAGTTTCTGAAATACGAATCGCCTCAATTGGATCCTTTTGACGTGAAGTGGGTCTGCTCTGAGGTCCTGAATGACCAAACTCCTCAGCTCCACTCAGTGCACTGCAGCTTATGATAATGAGGAGGTGAATGATGGTGATGAACCCACTCACTTATTTAAACTCTTTTTTTTTCATGTTCAAGAAATCAGTTTGAAATGGGCAGCAGAAAGAGCCGTCAGACGATGGGTACTGGTCATAAAGGTGTGGACAATATTGCTCCGGCAGGCTCTGGTATTTAACTAATGCTCAGTTGCTACTAAGAGACCTAATGTATTCCAAGATAGAGTATCCATGAAACCCTCCAAACGTGCGTGAGCTGAAATAAACGTCTCAGTTTTAGCGTATAATCAGTTTTGTAGGATTAGTCAAATCTGTTAACAATCAATACAGCATTTATAATTGGAAAAAGTAGGTAAGTTTTTGTATAGTGAAGAAGTAGTACAGGCACTTAAAAAGATGCTCTGGTAAAATTTTAAGGTCAATGTCAATTGTATTTCTATGGCACATTTAAAAGCAAGTTGACCACAGTACATCGCAAGTTAGTTGATGAACAAGAGGAAACCATATAAAAATAAATACAGAAGAATAAGACATGAGGTGAAGCAAATGCATTATATTTAATATAAACAAAAGAAACTGATGGTACTCAAAATGAACTCTGATTAAAAGCCAACATAACAAAGTGAGCTTTACGATGGGATTTGAAAGACTGTATAGACTCTGAAGTACGAATATCAGGTGGCAAGTTTTTCCAGCGTCACCATGGCGATTGCTTTGAAGTCTCTTTGTGCCGGTTCCCATATTTGCTCTGTGCTTTGTGTTCATACCTAAATGCTAAGAGAAAGATTATATGTGTCCTCATTATGATAGGAAAATGTATTGATCTGTGAAACTCTAGCCTATATGTTTATATTATTAAATGGTAATTATGAGACTGTGTTTGTCAATTCATTTTACGGAGAAATGCAAAAGTAATGTAATGAGTGGTATAACAAATTACTTTCTCCTGGGAGTAATTAGTGCATGTATAGTAAGTTACCTAACATTTAACCGCAAGGCATGCAATTAATTCGCTTGATGCCTTAACGATAGTGGTGGCTCTCAAAGTGAAGCTAATGAGAATCCAATGAGAATCAATTAGAGAATCGATAAGAAAACAAACTGATAAGTGATATCGATAATGGAATCAGAATTGCTAAATTTGCATTGATTCCCGTCCCTACTGTGTTTGTACCTCGTTACTTCCCACTTCTGACTTGAGTCAGCTGCCTTCACAAAGTTCCAAAACATTTTGTTTTTAATAAAAACCAAGCTAAACATTCTCATAGAATGAACAAACCCTGTATTACTGAAATGAGCAAACCCTTCATTACTACTTTATTAAATTAAGCTTTTTTTGTGCAAAGAATACAAAAAAACCCAAACAAACTTATAGAAAACTCTAATCTAACCTTAACTCAGTTTAAGACTTAAGGTTTCATTAAGCAGTCACAGTGACTTTTTCTGTCTTCTGGTCCACATCACTCAGGTAGGTTTACATGAACACCGCTGACCTCTGACCTTTATCTGCTGACACCTTTCAGAAAATGTAAACCACTGCCATGAACATAACAAACCCTGCATGATGTGACTGCACTGCTCAGCAGCTGGTGGGGAGTTCAACACAGTCAGCTTCTGTGACTTCTGTGGCAACGTTTAGTCACTATTTTAAAGGATGTTTATGTTCAGATTTTTTTCCCCTTTTAACTACAAACAGTCTGACAAAATCTGGCTTCAAAACAGCCTCATTTTGTGTTCAGCTGTTTAACCTTAACAATTTAATAGAGTAAATAGAAAATGATAGAAAACGTCTGTCTATTTATCTAAAGATGAAGAAGTTTTCTTGAAGACAAGGAAGGCATCAAAATTTGACCACCGTTGCTTAGAGAAATATTATTTGGTCATGAAAATAGTTGGCAAGTTTAGTGTCAACCTGATTGCTGATTAAATACTAGGCTTCAAAATCATAAATAAAAACTTAAATGCACCCAACACTGGTGAATGATGGATTTTTTTTAAGGTGCAGGAACTATTTAATAGCAGGTCTAGTGTAATTCTTTTTTATTTTACTCCAACTCCATCATTGCTGTACTGTCTGCTTACCTGTTTTCTTTTAGTGTCCTTCATTCCCTCATCATTTGTCACATCAGGTCTGTATATTTTACAACTCAAGCAGAGTCTTTGGACGGTTACTTCACTGTCATGATGTTGAGGGTCGTGAGGATTCATGTTGCTTTAGTTTTAGCTATTCACTGTGAGCTTGTTAGTTTTACATTTTTAGCTTGAGGTCCATATTTGCAAACCTTTAGATTCACATTTCTGAAGCCTGTCTATGTTGATATTGAGATTTCCTGAAACAGTGAAGGAAGGGTAGGGGGGAGAGAGAGCAGCCCAAGTAGTGTCCAAGTTGGATTTCCCATAGTGAGTATTAAAGATGGATGTGATTGGTTTTGAACATTTATGTTTTAGCTGCTGCCATGTTGGGAGCCTGATGTGACCATGGGGCAGCTGTCAGAGTCACTATGTGCCTATCTCTAGTACTCAGGTGAATGAGTTAGAAAAAATTCATCTTCTTCAGAGTTGTTATGACGTTGGAAACTATCTGCAGAGATCAAAATTATTTTTTTTGTGAGGCAGTAACATTATTAACTGTGCTGTAAATTTAGGACTATACCATGGGAGTCTGTGGGGATTAACTCTCTTTTAAAGACATCCTCAAGTGGACATTGGAGAAGCTGCAGTTATGAACATTATGTGATTGGCCTGAATAATTTCCATTATGTGTCAATAAGTAATGGTGCAAAAAGTCTGCTGCAGTCAGTTCCTGATTCTTTCTGCACTCACTGCAGCAGGAACTCCCCACGTATGCTCTGCAGTCTGGTGAGCTATGCTGACCTGAGCTCACAGCAGCAGTTCTCCATCATGTACAGGTTCTGGTTAGAGCGGCCTTCTAGCTCGCAGTGAGCAGAACAAGACTCTTATTAAAGGTGGGCCAGCACCTGGACAACATCTGATTCGCTGTGTGTGTCTCTATCTTTCTTCCTCTGCTGTTTCCAGAAGAGGAACTGCTTCAAAGATATAAATCTACAGGCAAGGCTACTCTGATCAGGAGTAAGGCTTCAATTCAGAAGAACAGAAAGATTTGAAAACCAAGAGGATGTGACATGTTAGATTTTGTTTTCTCTATTTTTTTTTTTGATGCTAATAGGCTGCATCCTGCATTTGTGTGTTTCTGTGTGTGTCTGTGTGACATCCAGAACACAGAACTGACTGTGCAGACTTGGACTGTAAAAGCTAATTGCCTATGGCACCAGGCAGGCCTTCCACTAATGAACCATGTGCCTGAGGTTAATTCAATTTTAACTGGAGTTCTCGCAGGTCACAATGTTTCTCCGAGGGGGTAAAAAACAGAGAGGGTGGTTTAAAACAGGGGGGAAAAATATCAGCGCGAATTTATGACATCATGAATCATGTATGAGCCGGTGGGAAAAAAAAGTGAGCTTGTTGGCTTGTTAACAGTGTACATTTGACTAATATGTGATCATTCAAACAGCCATCCCTCATGATTTCAGATGAGAACACTTATTTCATTACTTATTTAAAGAATAAAGAAAAGATTCTTCTACCTGCTGCCATCAGTCTGAAACTGACTAAAGGTTCAATAAGAACTCGAACGAACAATTCAGCAGTTATTGATGGTTTGTAGTTGTTGTAGTTGTATAGGTAATTTAATCACTTAAGTTAATTAGTCTGATTTAGGAGTTCCCTTTATGAAACGGTGACCTTTTGGGATGTTAGATAAGAAGAAGGGTTGGGTGATCCTCTCTTTAGTCCCATTTGCCTGTCCTTCTCCCGTAAGTTTGCTAATAACAGATTTCTGGCCGGGGGAGCTTAACACGCACTCTTTAAGGTAGCAGATTACTTTCTCTCTTAAGGTCATGCTGATGGATGATAATCTCGGGTCAGAGTAATTATCAGTAGCTTGCCAATGAAGGCGATTTAATGCATTAAATCAAATTATTACTATTAGATTCAGTCCCTCATCGCAACTGTGCAGTTTGTAAAATTATTATGTGTGTCTGATCCATTATCATCTCACAACTCTGTTCTCTGTATGCTCTTGTCTCTGTAAGGCCACACTTTCCCTTTACATGGTTTTTGTATATAAGATAAGATAACCTTTATTAGTCCCACGCGTGGGAAATTATAAATCTCTGCATGACTGTTATCTGAGGATATACTGGTTATGGTAAAAACAATAGTCACACAACCTTTGGTCTCAAAGAGCCCTGTTTTGACCCCCAGAATCAGAGCAGAATCAGGAAAAAATGCTTTTAAATATGTGTTTTCTGTTTCCTGGAATAATCTGCCGTATGATCTGAAGCCATCACAAGTGATTACTGTGGAGGCGTTTTAGGACATTATAAAGAACTAAGGAAGCGGTCCTCTTTGTCATTGCTCTGGAAATTGCTCTCGTTCATGATATCTTATTCAGAATCAGAATCAGAATACTTTATTGATCCCTGGGGGAAATTATTTCATATGATCTGGATGTTGTGTTCACTCTGTGTCATGTGTTATTTTTTTTAATTTACGTTTATATTTGTTACAGTCTCTGCTGCTCTTCTGGTCAAATTAACCTTGAAAAATGGATTTTTAAGCCCAATGAGACTGGATAAAGGATTAGACTAGAGGAAATAGGACTGTTTATGTCTGTATCTTTGATTTTTAAGTTCAAGCTTGATATAACTGTTACCGTGTTCTGGTGAGATGCTCGTTTTTCTCCTATCGCCAACTGTTTTGCTACTTGTCTTGTTACTAATTATGTTTATTAATAATTCAGGTCCTCAAACTTAATCTACTATATACTACTTTGTACATTTGCTGTGGTTTCACACATAACCATGTCTGTGGACATCACAATGAAATACTTTGGTAAATGGACTTCTTACATAGCACCCAAGGCACTTTATACAATGCCACCCATTCACCTATTCACTCTATGCATTCAGTGCTTTTATGTGCTTTCAAACTAACATTCACACTCCAATGGATGCATCAGAGAGCAACTTAGAGTTAGTATCTTGCCCAAAGATATGGAGACATCAAATCACCAACCTTCCGATCAGCAGATGACCTCCTCTACCTCCTGAGCTACAGCCATCCTTACTTTGATTGATTCTCAGTCAATGTCAATCTGTGAACTAAGATGATGCTACACTTGAACTTTTGGTAAAACTGGCTCATAAGATTAATATTGTCAGATGGGGCGACCATAGCTTAAGAAGTAGAGTGAGTTTTCTACCAATGGGATGGTTAAATCTAGCATACATGTCAAGATATCCTTGGGGAAGATAATGAAGCCTGAGTCAGGGTGCAAGTGCGACTATGTGTGACTAGGTGAACAAGACTTGCAGTAGAAAAGTGCTATAGCAGTAACAGTCTATTTACCATTTACTAAATTGAGGTCTTTGAAGTTGATGCAGAGAAATGCAATCGATTCCAGACAATGCTTGAGATTCCTCAAGGATATTGTGAAAAGCAAAGGTTTGTTCATCATATCGTTTGCACCATCTGAACCCTTCCTGCTGGAGTGCAATGCTGACTCTGGTCAGCTAATGTGGATGGAGAGGTCTAGGATGCCCTTCTTTGGTAGTTTTAATAACATGCCTTTCATGATTTTTACAGTTATGTAAAACTAAACTGAAAGTAGGTGTGATGAAACACTTTGGTTAGCTGAAATAAAAACAAACAAACAAAAAACTAGAATGCTGGGAAAAAAGTACTAGATTAAACAATAATGTGTATTAATAAGATTCAATTTAAAAACAGTACTGCAAATACCTTTAGTTTCAGTCTTTGGTCAGTTTGGTCAAAGGCTGGTGAGGCTTTGGTGTTTGTTTACTTCAGGATGAATACATGACCGCGAATCAGCTGGGTTTACACAGCATTGTTTTTGTTGTGAACCTCTAAAATCTGCCCCTGACAAGTAGGCTTCATATTCTAATAACTGAAAAAAGCTAAGGTAAACTAATAAAAGCTAAACTAAAATTAATAATGCATCGATATCCTGCTGTCTTAGTTAATTATAGGCCAATCTCCAACCTTCTTTTGATCTCAAGAATCCTTGAAAGAGTAGTTGTCAAACAGTTAACAGATCATTTTCAGAAGAATGGGTTATTTGAAGAGTTTCAGTCAGGATTCAGAGCTCATCACAGCACAACAAAAGCTTTAGGGAAGGTTGCAAATGATCTTCTTATGGCCTTGGACAGTGGACTCGTGTCTGTGCTTGTCCTGCTAGACCTTAGTGCAGCATTCGTTGAACATAATATTCTATTAAAGCGATTAGAGTATGCTGTAGATATTACAGGTACTGTGCTGCAGTGGTTTGTATCATTGTATCTATCTAATAGACTCCAATTTGTTCAATTAAATGGAGAGTCCTCTTTATACATTGAGGTTAATTATGGAGTTCCACAGGGTTCAGTGCTGGGACCAATTCTGTTTACATTATACACGCTTCCCTTAGGTAGTATCATCAGAAGACATAGCATACATTTTCACTGCTATGCAGATGACACCCAGCTCTATCTGTCCATGAAGCCAGATAACACACACAAATTAGTTAAACTGCAGGAATGTCTTAAGGACATAAATGCCTGGATGACCAAATTTTCTGCTTCCAAATTAAGATAAAGCTTAGGTTATTGTACTTGGCCCTAAAATCTTAGAAATATAGTATCTAACCAGATTCTTACTCTGGATGGCATTACCTTGGCCTCCAGTAAGACAATGAGGAACCTTGGAGTCATTTTTGACCAGGACATGTCCTTCAATGCACATATTAAACAAATATGTAAGACTGCTTTCTTCCATTTGCGCAACATCTCTAAAATTAGAAAAATCCTGTCTCAGAATGACGCTGAAAAATGAGTTCACGCATTTATTACTTCCAGGCTGGACTACTGTAATTCATTATTATCAGGATGTCCTAAAAACTCCCTGAAAAGCCTTCAGCTAATCCAAAATGCTGCAGCAAGAGTACTGACAGGGACTAGAAAGAGAGAGCATATTTCTCCTGTATTGGCTTCCTGTTAAATCCGGAATTGAATTCAAAATCCTGCTCCTCACATACAAGGTCTTAAATAATCAGGCCCCATCTTATCGTAATGACCTTGTAGTACCATATCAACCCATTAGAGTGCTTGGCTATCGCACTTGTAGGCTTACTTGTTGTTTCTAGAGTATTTAAAAGTACAGGGTGGGCCATTTATATGGATACACCGTAATAACATGGGAATGGTTGGTGATATTAAAGTCCTGTTTGTGGCACATTAGTATATGTGAGGGGGCAAACTCCTCAAGATGGGTGGTGACCATGGTGGCCATTTAGAAGTCGGCCATCTTGGATACAACTTTTGTTTTTTCAATAGGAAAAGGGCCATGTGACACATCAAACTTATTGATAATGTCACAAGAAAAACAATGGTGTGCTTGGTTTCAACATAACTTTATTCTTTCATGAGTTATTTACAAGTTTCTCTTGTTCACAACCATTGACATGTCGAAGAGGTTAACACGTGAGAAGCGGACCGAAATTGTGTTGATATCTAGTGAATGCAGTAACCGGGTCATTGCAGCAGATTTCAATGCAAGACACCCTACGAGACCACCCATCTCCCATGCTACAGTTAGCAAACTGCTTGCTAAGTTTCGTGAAACTGGTTCAGTGTTGGATTTGCCAAAATGTGGACGCAAGAAAACTTTCACTAATGAAGAAACATCAGTGGCTGTCCTAGCTTCATTCAGCAAGAGCTGCATGTCACTGGAGAGTGGCATTAGTCGAACATCCCTTCGGTGGATATTAGCTACTCACAAATGGTACCCTTACAAATTCCAGCTACTGCAGCATGACCCTCAGTTCACTCAGAAGATTTTGTTCAGTGATGAGGCAAACTTTTATGTGAATGGTGAAGTTAACAAACAAAACCACCGCTATTGGTCTGACACTAACCCACATTGGATGGATCCCTCCAAGACTGTTGGAACAACAAAAGTGATGGTTTGGTGTGGTATATGGGGTACAACGATAGTGGGTCCATTCTTCATCAATGGAAACTTCAAGGCCACTGGATATTTGAAATTGCTACATGATGATGTGTTTCCCTCTTTATGCACTGAAGCTGGCACGTTCCCGGAGTTTTTCCAGCAAGATGGTGCACCACCACATTATGGGTGCCAGGTCCGAGCAGTTCCTAGATGAACAGTTTCCTGGAAAGTGGATTGGTCGTTGTGGGCCAGTTGAATGGCCCCCAAGGTCTCCCGATCTGACCCCCTTAGACTTTTATCTTTGGAGTCATCTGAAGGCAATTGTCTATGGTGTGAAGATACGAGATGTGCAGCACCTGAAACTACGGATACTGGATGCCTGTGCTGGCATTTCTCCTGCGGTGTTGCTATCAGTGTGTGAAGAGTGGGAGAAGAGGGTTGCATTGACAATCCAACACAATGGGCAACACATTGAACACATTTTATAAGTGGTCAGAAACTTTTAAAAAACTCATGAAAGAATAAAGTTACATTGAAACCAAGCACACCATTGTTTTTCTTGTGACATTACCAATAAGTTTGATGTGTCACATGGCGCTCTTCCTATTGAAAAAAACAAAAGTTGTATCCAAGATGGCCGACTTCTAAATGGCCACCATGGTCACCACCCATCTTGAGGAGTTTGCCCCCTCACATATACTAATGTGCCACAAACAGGACTTTAATATCACCAACCATTCCCATGTTATTACGGTGTATCCATATAAATGGCCCACCCTGTACAACAGGCATCATTTCCTGTCGCAATGCTGGATGCACACATAAATAAGGCCAATAATCATCTCAGTGTATGCACAAGTAAACTTTCTTAGCCAAAGGCTCAGACTTGTCCAAACACTTTGTGACACGTTTGTGTCATACAAATGGGACAACCATAATGTTGACATTTAAAACACAGAAGCCCAACCCACCTGTGTCTGATTGCGAAGGGCAGCCAATCAGAAGACAGTTGCTTTAAATGAGATGTTAGGAAACTTAAAACATCTTGTTTCTGACAGAGGGTGAACTGAGTAAAAGATAAATAATAATTAAATAATAATAATTTTCAGCTTTGAATCATGCATTGGTACTCTAGCAGACTCCAAGAATAAAAACATTAGCATGATAGGTCCTCATTAATCTGTATAATAAATCATTTGGGAATTGAAAAGAAGAATAGTCTTTTGCCGTATGTCTGTGACACTTTGAACTGCAAACAATGCTTCAGCCCTCTGCACTGGCCTTCTTGAGTATCATTAGAAAACAGCCTAACCACAGTGAAAGTCAGCACATACCCAGACTGTAAACTGATGAATATGCACAGCAATTAGGTCAACAAACAAGCTGACCCAGATTTAGATACACTTAGCAATAATTTACTCCCATTTGGTTTGTTTCTGTGATTATTTGAAATAACTGACTTGAAATGATTCATGTAAAAACTGTGATTATCTGGAAAGTTGGCTTGCACAATTTTCCAGAATCTCTAACAAAGAAGCCAATGAGTCCCAAGTTATCACAACCCATAGGCCACATGGGCCAGATTTCTAAGAAGTCTCTTGGGTTGAGGGCATTAACTGTCCGAATTATTAAAGAACATATCACATGAGGGCAACTTTGCACTTGTTGCTTACTGTGCCTTTCTGTCTCTGTACATGGTTCATGTCAAATTAAACAATTATCTGCAAAAAAGTTAACTTAAAAATATTAAAACACTGGAGTCTTTCTTTCTATCTTTCAGTTCTACCTTCACCTATCAGAGGGAGCAACTGAAGACCATGATTAACCTAAACATTCTGTCAAAATAAATATATTCCTTATGGTCAGTGCCTGCCAAAAAGGAAATATATACACTGAGAAGATTAATCATAATAAGCAGCGTATGCCTTCCCTTCATCAGCTTAAAAAAAGGTTGTAAGGAGATGTTAAACAAGGGTGGATGAGAGGTAATGTACAAAGGTTGACCTAATTTTCCTGCCTCTGTTACAGCTCAAGTGCAGATTAAAAGGTCAGCTGCAGCAGGGGGTTACTCAGGAGTGATGTTTACCGCCACACTGCAGGGTCGTTAGGTTTTAAAAACAAGGTCAAAACTGGTATTGTGACTATCAAATAATACCACCACTGCCAATATAAGAAGATATATCTCCAGCCCCAGGATATGACAATGCACAAAGGATAAATCTAACAACAGAAGATGAGTAATGCCATCAAAAGTCTGCAGAAAAACAAGGCACCAGGCTCTGTTTGATACATGCAGAGAAGCATCCACGGACACAGCAACTGTACTGACAGGCCTGTTCAATACAGAAAGAAGAACATCTATGAAGCCTGGTGCATATTTATGTTTTTTTGTAGTTTCTAATCAGTTTTTATTTACAGTGCTTAACAAATCCCCCACCAAATAGAACACCTCCCAATGTAGGGTGTCAAGCTACCCTAAATTAACAGTATTGGTAATTACTAAAACAATTTCTTATGTTTCTAGAATATGTATGTTTTTAATGCTAAAATATAATTACTCTTATCATCCAGTAATTTTCAAATTTACTATCTTACAAAAAAGCAGAGGGAAAAAGTAAAGCACATTACTGTTTTTTCAATTAAGATCCCAAATTACAGTTATTTGCTTGCATTCCTAAACATAAAAATTTGTTTTAGTGGTTGAAATTAAATTTCTGACTTCCTAGGAGAGGTCCAGTGTGCTGGCTCAAAATTGAGTATAAAAACATGACTTCAGCTTATTATCAGCCTAATAAATAAAAATATACTCAAAGTTTTGAACAAAGATGTTGACAGAATTCTTAATTATTTGAGTGGGTTTGTTTTTGGTTGTTTAGTTCTAAGACACTTTTAGGACAAATTTGTTACACAATGTTTTTGTATATTTTATTTTCAATTCAGTTGTGTTTCCATGAAACAATTTTCAATTCAACTCAGTTTTATTTATACAACACCAAAATAAATAAACTTCACCGAAATCACAACAACAGTCGCCTCAAGGCACTTTATATTGTAATGTAGACCCTATAACATTACATACATAGAAAACACCAACAATCATATGACCCCTATGAGCAAGCACTTTGGCAACAGTGGGAAGGAAAAACTCCCTTTTAACAGGAAGAAACCTCCGGCAGAACCAGGCTCAGGGATGGGCGGGGCCATCTGCTGCGACCAGTTGGGGTGAGAGAAGGAAGACAAGACAAAAGACATGCTGTGGAAGAGAGCCAGAGATTAATAACAAATCTGATTCAGCAGAGAGGTCTATTAACACAGTGAGTGAGAAAGGTGACTGAAGCAGAAATACTCAATGCATCATGGGAAGCTCTCAGTCAGAACATGCTATATCATGTTTAGGTGGAAACTAGCGAGCTAACTTCCTGCTAACTTCTAACTCCATTGAATTTAATAAATTCTATTTTCATGGATGCCTGGATGTTAAACTTAATTATTACACCTGGTAAAGCAGCAATGCTGCTCATCTTATTAAAAATGAAAGAATTTACAGTTTTTAACTGTCAGTGATGCCGCAGTGTTTGTTTGACTTTGGGACCTGAAACAGACAGAGTTTAGGACCCAGATTACTCCGCAAGGCTCCTGACTAAGGCAGCCGTAATGGATGTAATCCTTCACTAGATCCATGAACCTCCAGTGCCATATTCCTCTTTTCCTCCTGGCTGGCATTGCCATAGTCAACATCCTTTGCCCAATATATACGCCTCTGCACATGTCCAAAACATCCCAGCCTTGCACTCTAATATTGTCTTCAAACTGCTAAACCTGAGCTATTCAATGATGTTCAATGTTCATCGTCTCCAAACCATCATAGCAGGTCTCATCAGTCTTGTAAACATTACGTAATATTACTGTTAATTGTTGAACTCCTATGCCTAATTCTTTCTCCTCTTGTTTATGCCAAGTGAGTAACTTGGATGCCGTTTCGGATCACATTATTCTCTCATATATCATAAATGCAATCAAAGTCTGTGCTGTTATGCAAGAAGTCCAGTTTTTTTTTCCCTCTGTATTGGTTGGGTAACCTGACAAAGAAGTGTAGTGTGTACTCTCCAACTATGAATCATGTTCATTTACCACTGTAGTTTTTTAAGTCTTTGATGGTGCTGTCCAACAGCAACTTTGCATTCATAATTAAAGAAAAATGTGCTGATGTTCAAATTGGCCTCCAGCGGGCTCAGGATAACAAGCTCTTTTTTTCCAAACAATCAGTCACAAGGTGGCTTTCCCCCGTCGGCCTGCCTGATGTTTACTGCTGTTGTGTTGACTTGGCAACACCCACGAGGCGCTGATGTCTGTGTTCACATTGATGTTTTACAACAACTTTACAACTGAGATAACGCGGGTGCTTATTCAGGTACCTCGATATTCAGCCTCACAAGTCTGGCAGATGTGGCACCTCTGACCCTTGACCTGGAAATGAAAGCAAAAATAGACACTAACATGGTGGCTAGTGCTCACCATATGGTACCAGGAAAACAAACAGTGTCTGAATGATGTCTCTGTTCCCCACCATTAGGCTGGAAGGAGCCGACATTCTTGCGGTGACCCCTCCAGTTCTTCCTGCACCAAATATCACAAGAGATGCTTTGGTTTGATGTGGTGAATCAGCAGACTATACCGTTTGGTAATGACGCATATAGGACATGGGCTTCTTATTTTATAGTACCGTAGCCTAAAAACAACTGAGCAAGTGTTGGTGTGACAGTTACAAGCAGCAAGGAGAATCTTAAAAAAGTGGAAAAGATTTTGTGGGTAAAACATTTCAAATATGCAGAGCAGTTACATTGTGTCCAAAATTTTATTTCCGTTTTTGTGACTTGGTGTGAGCAACAAAGAACTAAAAGGTGAGGGCAGCCTAGGAGTTTAACATGAAACCAGGATTGGACTTTCCAGATTCCATAATGCACAGTGTGTGGCTCAAACAGTAAAACCTCAGTAGTGCTCAGGTGAGAATGAAACAGTCATTTCCAGGATGAAGGCACATTTATGTCTCATTAACAGAAACAACTTTAGGAAAGAAAACATTACAGATGAGATGAAGAAATATCTTTCCAAATGTGCACTTATATTCTACTCTAATTCTATTCTTCTCTAATGTCAGGTGTGGTATTTCGTCTGGTTTGCTATCCTCGTGGGGGCGTCCCATTGACATGATGCTTTCCCTAGCCGCTTACCCTAACCCTAGCCATCATAAAAGGAATGCCTATCACTTACAATTGGGTTATGGTTAGGTTTAGGGTAACCCGGACATTAAAAACACATTTTAAGTGGGAAAAATGTCTTCAACCTCGTGGAGACCTGGAGTTTGGTCCCCACCAGTATAGTAAATTTCAGATTTTGGTCCCCACCAAGATAGTAAGAAAACGCACGCGCACACACACGCACACTCTTCTGCGTTGCAAATGTTGCTTATATGTGAACTCTAAGAGTAATGATAATTTACAAAAGGCTGCCAAACAATTAATTCAGATTATCTTTCATACATACTGACTGTTTTTAACTTTGTGGGTTAACTAGTTGATTAGTTTGTTTTCTGAATGCTTAAGCAGATAGTAGAGCTGTGCCAGAATATTTGGATATTGTTTCACTTGTCTTTGTATTCTCTTTTGGTGCTTTATACCATATCAGTTTGTGTTCTTGATATTCCGCTCACACAGCAGACATCATCAGAGTAAGTTCACTTAAATTTTGCCAAATTAGTAATTTTATAGGACTTTTTAAAAATATACCTTTTGATTAAATATAAACAATAATTTAAGTGTAAAATAAAATGTAAAGAGTTTTATGACTAAAATGAATTCTGATTTAGAGCTGGATTCAGATTTTCTGAAATGCTATTGTAATTTCTGTGTTTTGGGTCCAAAAAATCAGGTCTATTGTGCTTCACCTTTTTCCATGCCGGTCTTCATTCCTTTCTCTTGCATCCCTATTTTCCTTTCATCTTTTCCTGTGTTTGTTCTACATTTAGCATGTGCATCTGTAGAAATTTTAATCATCCATTAGAAACTGTCTTGTGTGTTGTTTACACACATTTATGCTTGCAGTGCCTCTGAGCACATATGTAGTTCATATGTGATCGGTGTAGCTGCTGGGGAGAGTGCGGAGTGCATGTGGTTGGGTTGAGTATGGTCTCTGTACAGAGGGGATCCTGCTTGATGTTTATTGGGTAGCAGATGTGGAAGGGGGAGGAGCTTCCTGTTAGGAGCAAAATGGAGGTCCATGAAAATGAAGCTTACAGAGAACTGCAGGGGGGTTAGAGTAATGCTGAAAGGGACCCAAAGGAAGAAAGAGAGCAGAGAAAAATGTTTAGAGAAAATGAAGACTGTAATGAATAATTTATGCTTCAAAAGAACTTCATTATATGTCACAAAGCAGTTCTTACAGCAATAGGAGGGTCCAACCCAGTACTAGCCAGGTGCGATTAATGAAGTGGTCAGTGAGTGTATATTGTAGCATTAAGTTGTTTAAACAGTGCAGCAGTGAGTACCTTGACTTATTCGGCAGTGCCAGTGTTAAAATGATGAGCTTTAGTGTCTGTAGCAAAAACGTGGACTGCATAACAAAGGTGGATGTTACCCAGTTGTTGTGTCTGGAGTTATTATTTTAAATGTTGGCAGCTTCACCTGCTGCTAAGCTGCTTTTTATTTATAAAGCAAAAACCTTTGGGTGGTCTTTACTGAAAGCCTAAATATGTGCCTATTACTTCCTTCAATAAAATTAAAAAGAAGCAACACTACAAGCCAAACTCTTAGTTGAAGCAGGTCACCACTTGGCAGTCATCTTATGATGGGTTTTGTTCTCTTAATTTGGAGTTTATTTCAAAACTTCAAATTAAGAGCAAAATAAGCTTTTAACAAACCCGCTACCCTCTGGAAGTTAATCGTCCGTTTCCCGTTACTGTGTTTTCTCTTATGACACGTCTGCCACAAACACTGTTAAAAGATCTCCCTCGGTGACTCGCATTAGCGGATGTGAAGTCTATCAAGCAGCCATGCAATCAAAGTCTCACAACCTTAGTTTCAAGCATCAACAAAATCCAATAGATGCCTTACAAAACAAATGATCCTCACACCGATGTAATTTGCACCAGGCCATAATCATGATTTCTGCTTAACATTTGTGAGTTTCTTATGGATTTTAGATATTTTCTTGTGTATATATAATAAATTTCAATTGCTCTGAAGCTTATTTAAAAACTTTTCCTTCTCAGTTCTGTAATTGTGGTACAGTAAGAGTGGGGACACTGGGAGGCAGAAAGAAGTAAAAAATTTAAACGGACAGAGGAGGAGGAGGGGAAGCGAAGTGTGTGTGTGAGAGAGAGAGAGAGAGTGAAATGAGTGGAAAGGGAAGGAAAGTGTGTGTGTGTGTGTTAGAGCGAGAGAGAGAGAGCGAGTGAGTGAAGGGGGAGGAGAGGAAAGCAGCAGCAGTGGCAGCGCTGCATCATCACTGTATCGCCACTACAGCAGAAAGGAGAAGCAGTTCACCGTCTACCTCCTTCATCTCTCTCTGTCTCTCACACTCATGACTACACATCTCTCCATCTTCACACACACACTGGAAGTCGACCAGCCGCCACTGAGCCTGACAAGAAGAGCTCCCAGTGACATTATCCATCACCTTTGGATGTTTGCCCTGCCTGCCTCCAGGATTCCAGGACACTGTCTGCTCATGAAAATCTGTGTTTTAATGACCCGCGGATGAGGCGTCTACCTTCAGATGTGCCGTTTGATTGGACCGCCTTGACTTTCTTTGCTGAGGAAGCATTCAGTGCCGGCACACAGAAGCTGCTGGGAATTTTGGGATCGTTTTCCTCTCCCTGTTTTTACCCTTTTGCCGGCATTTGAAGAGTGCCAGTGGATGGCTCTTTTTATTTATTTTTTCAATGTTTGAATTGTTTGGTTCCTGCCCGCTGGAGAACAGTGCTTACCTCGGGATTTGTAGTCAAGGGAGGGGGGTATGATAAACAGCTGTGTGGGGGGGAGGACGGGTTGCACTGCACCACTAGACGGGCATCTCTTGTCCTACATTGGGACATTTTTTTTCTGCCTCTCGAGGTTGCACACATGCACATATTTCACCCCCAGCAGCAGCAGCAGTGGCTGGCTGCGTTTTGCATGCACCGATGGATTACTGCTACTTTAAGGACAGGCTCGCTGCCCGCTGAGGGAGAAAAGATGCTGATATAGAAGAACAGGGGCATGCTTTGTTTTTGGAGCTGCAACTTCAGGGTTAAAAAAATAAAGAGACTTGGATGACAGGATGATGGCTGCGTTGAGCTGAAACTGCCCCCTTCTCCTCCCTCCCTCTTCTCCAGTCCAAACATGAACTCTTCCTCTGATGCGAACCAAAGCGGCTCTCCCTCGTTCTGCCTGCTGGGCTCCATGGGTTACTCCCACAGCATGGATACCTGCGTGCTGGAGGTGGTTGTCATCCTCTTCCTCACTGTGCTCATCATCGCTGGCAACCTGGTGGTGATCTTTGTCTTCCATTGTGCCCCGCTGCTGCACCACCACACCACCAGCCACTTTATCCAAACCATGGCGTACGCTGATCTGCTGGTGGGCGTCAGCTGCCTCGTGCCCTCGATGTCCCTCCTCCACTACCTTCGAGGCCTGAATGAGGAGCTCACCTGCAAGGGATTCGGCTACATGGTTTCTGTGCTGAAGAGTGTTTCCATGGCCTCGCTAGCTTGCATCAGCGTGGACCGCTACATCGCCATCACACGACCGCTGTCGTACACCACGCTGGTCACCCCATGCCGCCTGAGGGTGTGCATTGTGCTCATTTGGGTTTACTCTGCTTTGATTTTCCTGCCATCGTTTTTCCGCTGGGGGAAACCAGGTTATCATGGGGACATATTTAAGTGGTGCGCACTCTCTTGGAAAACCAACCCGGCATTTAGCACCTTCATTGTGGCGCTGCTCTACGCACCAGCTGCACTTACTGTCTGCTTCACCTATGGGAGTATATTCCGGATCTGCCGGCAGCATACAAGGGAGATCTCCCAACGCCAAGCCCGCTTCAGCCCGCAGACCGAGGGTGATAAAGGTGAGCGGGGAGAGCGTTGCGAAGGCTGCCCGGACAAACGCTATGCCATGGTGCTCTTCCGCATCACCAGTGTCTTCTATGTGCTGTGGATGCCGTACATCCTCTACTTCCTCCTAGAGAGCGCCGGCCTATATCACCACGAGGTGGCGTCCTTCCTCACAACATGGCTGGCAATCAGCAACAGCTTCTGTAATTGTCTCATCTACAGCCTCTCCAACAGCGTCTTCCGTAAAGGTCTCGGCCGCCTCTTTAGCCCACTGTTTCCTTCCTGCCATGGCTGCACGGAGGCCAAAAAGGCTCCAGCCCCCGTCAGCCTGAGACCAGATCCCCGATGCCAAGTGTGAGCTCTGATGAGCTTTGACTAGGATGGATTCGCTCCGGTCGCTTTGGAGGCATCGGCCCCCTGTGTGTGCTTTGCTGTCTACTGTGTAGCATGACACAGGTCTTTTTGGTCCTGCGGTGAGCACAGGGAGGCGCTTGTGCAGAAGCTTTCTGGCCGTTTTAAGAGGATGATTTTTGTGGAAAAAGGAGGCTGTGTCATTCCTGCTGGGACTTTCTCAAATTCTCTCTGTGTGATTCTGCTCTTTCATGGCTGCAGGCTGATGACACAGAGATAATAAGTTTGATACTGATGAAGAAAGTTCAGAGGATTTGATAAACAATGACTCCCAAATGCAAAAAAGTATAGCACAGTGTGAGCTGGGCTGCCCAATCCACTGAGATGCAAAAAATAATTTATTAATCTTTTCAAGCCTGACTGTAAATCTGTAATTTGTCTTGGTTCTTTCAGGGTGGAAGTATGTGTTGCAAAAAATGTTAAAACACTTGAAGCAGACTTCTGATCTGTTTCCTTTGGGGAACTCCAGATGCCAACGAGTGTAGGAAAAATCATTCACCTTAAAATCGTCACTTCATCGGCTCGTGTGTGGGTTCAAAATGCACAACAGATGGACTTATTTCCCAGAGATTAAGAAGATTTAGGAGCTTGTGTGTGTTTTATCAAGAGGATTTTTCTCTCGGGTGTTAGTGAGAAGCTCAAAATCTGAAAACGCATCGGATTTCACATGAAAAAGTTAGCATTACTTTTTAAACATGGCCTGGAAAGTTTTTCTGCCAGCAGACAAGAATCCTTGTTAAAGAAACAATAGATGATATGATTTATTCTTGTGTTTCATCCTCAGGTTTATCAGCGGTTCTTTTTGTAAGCCTCTGTGCTGTCTGCCTTTGATCTCAGCTGACAGAGCACAGGTCTTTTAAATCAAAAGGCACATTGTAAGGTAATCAGCTCATGACTTGTAGTGCAGTCGGTGTCGATAATGAATCAGCTGTCTGTCAGGATCCTAACATCTGGTTTCAGCTAACTTTATTTCTCGTGTTTCTGCCCTCTTCCAGCAAGAGGGATATCACCCAGCTTTACGAGCCCGACCTCGCCGTGTCAGGGGTCAAAGCATGTTTCTGAGAGCCAATGAGTGTGTTTCTATTTTTTCTGTTTTTTGTTCTTTGGTTTCATGTAAATACACGTAGAGTATCAATATTTAAACAATGGCTAACTTCGGGGGTTTTATTGATTTATTGTAGACCTGCGGGATACCAGATGATCTTGTGGATCAGTAGAAGCTTTTTAAGATTATTTATTTGCCACAGAGGTCTGACATGCTGCACCTCCGGATTGGAGCCATTTAAATAAAAAATAATTTAGTGTTGAGTAGAAGGCAAAGCATTTCTTTGTATGCTGCGTTTAAAAACTCGCAGGACTTGTTTTTAAAGTCACAATGAAATTTCTGAAAGCATCTTGACAATTTGACTTTATTGTAGTTGGACAAAGAAGAGGGAATGGGATAGGTTTAATAATGATAGGAAGGTGCCGGTAATTTACCCATTTTCCCACGTGTTTGCTATTTGCCAGTGACCATTAAACAACAGAAGTAGAAGGATGGGTTGGGTGTCACAGTGACTTGCACAAGTAGGATGGATATGCAAAGTGGAAGGTGACTGCAGTCTTCAAAAATTTTTAAAGAATAAACAAAAACTCATCGATGGTCTTGATGAACATTTGCACAGAATTCTGGGAACCTGTTCCTTTACTTGTCAGTCATTTCAGAGCAGGTGAGTGGGTGGGTGATCTTTGGAGAACAGCTGAATGTGGAAGTGTTGTTGTAAAGTCATTTTGCTTCATATGCCACCCCTAGATGGCAAAAAACAAACAAAAAAAACATTACAAGTATTTCATGCATAAGAGTATTAGACCAGAAGCCACACATGTTTACTTACTGTCTTTCTGGGATTTAGCTGGTTTGTTCTCAAAGGTAGAATCAAACTTTTTCAAGTTTTTTATCATATGCATTTAAAAGAAATGTATGTTTTCATGAAAATTGCTTGCAAAACTGAATGAAAATCCAAACTGCACTGGCTGTACTTGGCTATAGTTCGTAGTGTTTTTTTTTTTTTGTTGTTTTAATTAATTTATTGGCTCATTTAGAAGAGCTCACATTAATAAACAGAGCTTTAAATGAGCCAAAATGAGGCTGTGCCATGTACTGCATTCTTTGTGAATGAGAAACTACACGAGTGTTCAAACAAGCTAGCCACAGTTTGTATTAGCAAGTGCTTTTACTGTGTTTATTTGAATAGTGTCCGGTGCTGTTAATAACCTCAGATGCCGAACGAAACAGGCCTTTTATTTAAAGCAAGCACAAAGAAAGGCAAGCTTTTATTTCTCTTTTTCTCCAGCATAAGTGATGGTTTTCAGGTAACAACTGTTTCAACTGAAATACAACGTTGCCTTAAGCTAATAGGAAGTAATAACTCTCTTATTGGGCAGAAGTGTGAAATCATATTGAGCTTTTCCTCTTTTTATAATGCACACATTTGTGTAAATGTGAATGGTTGTCAAACCCAGTATCCACCCCACCAACAGTATATGAACCAAAACCTTAAATATGATAGAGAATAAATCATAACATACATATAACACCTGGGGATACTTTAATTTGAAATAGTTACAATAAAAGTCTGTCCATTTCTTAACAAGCCTTTTACTTTGAAATATTTGCAGTTATACTCGAGCAGTAACCCCACAAAGCTAAAACATGAAGTCACATTCCTGTAATGGCTCATTGTAAATTTGAAACAGTAACGAGAATAACACCATCGACAGAATGCAAAATGGTTTCCTGGACACATTTGTTTCATGTAATTTGTACCACAAGATCCTTTCTTGAGCGAATCGGACCACAAATAGAAGCTAAAGCATTTGAAAGCTTCTGAAAGATTCTTGTCACGAACATCAACAGCTGTCAGATAGAAACTGTCCTCATGCAAAGAAAAGAAATCAAAATAGCACCAAAAAAATAAAATGTAAAAGTAGCTTTCACTGCTGGAGACGGTTCTTAAAGTAAAGGAGAAATGATGATGCTGAATTGGAAAACTGTCTGAGATACTGGAATGGTCCAAGCTGTTAATGCTAATGTTTGCCAGTTGCTAATTTTGTAATATGGTTGCAAAAAAGGTTGTTAAACATGGCTCCGGGCACGAAATTTCACTTGATCCAGAGATGCTACATAGCTGCTCTCCACCTCTGTGCACAGGGGAGCAAGGAGTTTATTTCTCACTTTCAGCTCGAAGATAAAGACCTTAATAGTTAGAGCACACCGAGTCACGATTATCAATGTTCACATAAAGCACTGGATTATTTAGCCTGCTGTGATTACTTACTGGTCACAGGTGGTTTTAAGTAACTGCATTTTCCATTTGTCTCGATTCTTTTTTTTTTTTTTTTTTTTTTAAACTTTAGGACTGTTGTCATGTGTAATCAAAGATAACAGTAGGCCTAATAAGATACTTGCTTGACAGTAGCTTTATAGGTTGTATCTCTTGTCTGTTAAAAACCTCAGCCACCTCCCAGTAATAATACAGTTGCTGCATATGCATGCAATTACTTGGTGATCAGTTTTCTTAAGTGCTTCTCAGCCTCCATAGAGTGAGGTGCAGGGAGCAGTCTAACACAGAGAGGCATGTCTGTGGCAAGTTTAAAATCACTAGTTAACACATAAAGCCCACCTTTGGACTGTGAGGGAGCATGCAGACTACACAGGTAGGCCTCTAGCTGACCAGGAAATTTGAACCCAGAACTGCCAGTAAGACAATACTGCAGCGCCTCAATTTCAGAATCAATTTGCAAACTTTAATAACTTTATGATCTTACAAATTCTGATTAGAATTAGCTCCTGTAACGTTAATTTGTACAGCTGCTTGATTCATTGAACTCACCCTAAGCTGTGTATGCAGAGTTGGTGCCTTTAAGAATGTTTGTAATGGAATAATCTGACAAATGATATAGTTTGCAGACTGTCCAAGAAGTTTGTGCTTCAGTTGTGGTGAGATTCTAGCATTTTATTTGTCTGTTAATTAACACTAATTAGCAGGTGTCTGTGTTTACCGCTCTACCCCGACTCCCAAATAGAATCACTCCAGGCTCAAGAGTTAGTCTTAACATGCAGACCCAAAAAAACTGAGTCCCTATGGTTGTATCCATCGTATATTTATAGTCTAAACTTCAGCTTGCCTGCTGTTTTTGAGTAAATGTGCTGTGTGTAATTGACAAATAACATTTTTCTGAAGAAACATGCTCTTAATAATACTTTAGTTCACATATACTCTGAGTATACATGCGGTTTTATTGTCTTTGATGTCTTAAATATTTTTATGTCCATTTGGTCGTTTTACTGTTAATTATGTTCTCACAGTGTGCATGGAAATAAATGAGAACTATAAAATGTTTCAACGAGAGAAACGTGACACTGTTAAAATCATTATCATTACTACTCTTTTTATTTCATTGTGACTTTAACCAGTGTTTAGTTTTCCCAATAGAAACACAAACATGCCTTTTCACCACGGGGGCTGAGGCGCCAGAGGTCAGACTGATGTCAGGGTTCAGGGTTCAGCTGCAGGACTTTCTGGAGACTTCCCTGAAATGTTCTGTTTAGATTTTTAGCACATTTTTCTGTGTCGTGCTATTTCGTGGCGTTCTGTCTACAGAATCTGCTTTGAAATGTAAAATGTTGACATGTCGGACGCTCCGGTTTATTTATTGCAAAGGATGCTTCATCGTCAGACTTTACCTGCATGATTCTGGTTCAGTCTGGATCAGTGCGTCTGTCTCATGATGCTACTGAGAGAAATTTACTGACTGTGCTTCTTGTCTTCTAAATACTGTTGCATAACACAGATGGCTCACTCTGTTTTTTGATGATGGCAACGAGTTCAGGAAACAGGAATGACCTTCTCCTTTTCCTGCTGTCAGGAAAAGATCACATTCATCTGCCAAAAGTTACATTTTTGTTATTAGAAGTCGTATGATTACGTTGACGAGTTCCATGTGCAAAAAACAGATATGTTAATAACATGCAGATCTTTTGAAGTCCTGATATTTTCCTTGAAAGCCTCGCAGTGCTGCTCATCTGTGGGAGTGGGTGTGATGCAACTTCCAGCTTCCCCTCGAACAACAAATCACTAGTGGTAGCAGAAAAAAATCTGAATGAAGGGCTTTTAATGTTGTTACTCTGGTTGAACTGTTTGCTTCTCAGCTTGTGACCCGAACTTTGAAAACCTGCTGAACATTATTGTAAATAGAGGTGTAATTGTCTGATTATTAAAAAGAGATTTTCTGTTTATGTGGTTTGGGATTGATTTGATATGCAAAATCCTTTAAATGCTCCATATTGTAGTAATGTTGGAAAAATCTAAGCTAGCTGAGGTTAGTTATTAGTTCCTTAACAACTGTGAACGAAGCATTGGAGTGCAACTGGAGTGCAACCAGTTTATTCAAGGTTTTCATTTTCGGGTTGAACTTCCTGCCACCATCCAAAAGTCCACTAGACTGTATCTTCAGCACAAATGATTCTATCTGTCTATATATAGTATATGCACTGCATATTATGACATTCTTTGAACTGCACTACTAGTGCAGTAGGAAAGCCTTTACTGGATGCAATATGCTGCAATTTTATGGTTTTACAACAGATTTGGTATAAAGAGTAAGAAATTCAAACGTTGCACAGCGAGCCATCTATCTTCTCACCGGATGACTTTGCAAAGTTTGAAAACTGCACAGAAATGACCAGTAATTTACTTTTTTAGAAATAAATTGCACTACCATTATATAAAGAAATAATACATAAGCAAATTTTTAGTTTACTTTTTATTCTACATGTGGAGTATTTGGACCTTTTTTTTTTTTTAAGAGACACTTGAACTTGCACTGTTCATATAAACAACAGACTGAAGAAATGTGGAAAATGTGGAAAAACTGCGCTTATTAACCTGTTTTGAGAATAATATTTGCTTTACATTAAAAGTTGTAGCTCTTGTCTGTTTAAAAAGAAATAATCTCTGGTGCTTGTGCTCTGCCAACTTAACTGAATGTGACACACACTTAATACTTGTCTCCCAAACTGATAACTTTGGAATCTCAGACCATCTAATCATTAGTTTTCTTAACTGCTTCTGGCTGGAATCTCTCCCAGCTCCCGGAGTGAGGTGCAGGGAGCAGTCCATCACACTACTAACACGGAGAGGCTCATAAAAAGCAGACTTTTGGACTGCGGGGGAGCATGCAAGCTGCATACATATATGCTATGTTTGGTATACATCTTTTTTTTTTCTTGCTAAAATTAATAATTTAGTATCATAGAGTGATAATGTTAGTAAAGCAGAAAGCTACTCGTAGTCAGCCAGCTATCACTTTCATTTCATTTCAGTTCAATTCAGTTCAATTTTATTTATATAGCACCAAATCATAACAACAGTCGCCTCAAGGGTCTTTATAATATAAAGTGAAGACTCTACAGCAATACAAAGTAAACAGAGAAAACCCCAACAATCATATGACCCCCTATGAGCAAGCGCTTTGATGACAGTGGGAAGGAAAAACTCCCTTTTAACAGGAAGAAATCTCCAGCAGAACCAGACTCAGGGAGGGGCGGGGCCATCTGCTGCGACTGGTTAGGAAGGAAAACAGGACAAAGACATGCTGTGGAAGAGTATCAGAGATTAATAATAACTAATGAGTGAGTGAAACAGAAACACTCAGCAGCCTAGACGTATTGCGGCATAACCAAGTGAGCATTAAGGGGCCACCTGATTCAGCCCTAACTATATGTTTTATCAAAATGAAAAGTTTTAATTCTAATCTTAAAAGTAGAGAGTGTGACTCTCTCCCGAATCCAAACTGGGTGCTGATTCCACAGTAGAGGGACCTGGAAGCAAGTAAGCCTGCAGTCTTAGAGCAAAGTGCTTTCAGCACTCGTTCTTATATAGCTCTTAGAAAAGTGCTATATAAGAACCAGTCCATTTGCTGTGTTATGCAAATTTGATAATGGTTACTTTATTAGCTAAGGTTATAAAGTAATTTAAGCCCCTTTCCATCCACAGGAGGATGGAGGAGTGAGACCTCAGTGAGTCAGACGCTGGTGCAGTTTACCATGCTAATTGCAACAAATTTCACCTAACGACATCCAGTAACCTCCACTCGCAAACAGTCAGGGAATACACATTTTTCCCTAGCAACTGCAGGTTGCCAGGGCGTAGCTGACCAGTCTCTAGGCCTATGTGACTGGTGCCCTAGCTGACCTTATCCACTTAAGACAGTAGTTTACTGTTTAGCATGCAATTCTTCTGTGTCAGCGGCTATGATTGTTTTAAAGAAAAAGATGGATGACTTCGCTCCAGTTCCTCCCACTGTACAAAAATGAAGCTTATGGAAACTGCCACGTTGCATTTTTGGAGTCGGAGTCTGCTCAGTAGTTATTTGGGATGGATCAGTGGTGATTTTTCGCTGGATTAGATTCCTGCATGCACACCTGCTCAGTGTGACCATGAACACGCCCCCAGCACGTGTACTTCACTCATAGTCGTGATATTTCAATAGTTACTGTTTAGTTTTTCTTCATTATAGACAAAGAAATGGTATCAATTAGACACAGGCCACAGAGGTACTGTAAATATAAGATTTATTTGAAAATTCAATCTTTTTTTTGCCTTTTGATATTTTAAACATTTAAACTTAAAAAAAAGCTGCATCCTCTGCTTGTTTAAGCTTTTCCCCTCAACTATAAAACAAAGCATGTAAAAAAAATTTTTTTCTAAAGGACAAACATAATCAGTGATTTCTTACTGTGTGACTGGACAATTTGGTTACTGAGTCAACCCAGATATGATGAATGTAATTCCCCCACATGCTGAGCTTTCTCTGACTCCGTCTACAGTTTGTTTCTCAGAGGAGAGTCATGCTTTATTTGGCTCATGTCACTGTTGTTCTTCTGTGCCAAGCTAATTGGCTGACTGCGCTCACATGAAGGGACTGTTTGTGTTTGCGATTGATTAGGCTCACAAAAAAGATATTGATAGGGGGAGAGTACTGTCAACATCTTATACAATGTGGGATTGTTTAAGTGACGTTTCTTTGATTTGTGTGATCTGTTTACTTCAGCACAAATACATGGACGTTTTAGTACAGAAGTTGGTTTATGATGATAAAAACAAAGCGCAGAGAACATTCTGTGATTATGTAAATGGATCTTGATCAATAAGAAGCATTAAAATTGACCAGAAAAGGACTGAATCATATCAAAACAGTCTCCCTGCTTATATCACATATTTTTTGTTTTATGCCCAAACTTTTTGAAAGTTGCCAATATCACCGATCCAGCTGCTGTCACCCTCTTTGTGTTGTGAAATTAGATGAGTGAGTGGTGGAGCCAATTGAGAAAATGAGGATACCTAAACAGGACTATAGTGACGATTTTTCAGTTACATTGTAGCCACACCTTAAATCATGCCTCCGTTTATCATCTCCTTTAGTCTTAACGGGACCATGATTAACAAAACGAACACTGTTGTTTTAAAGAAGGTGTTAAACCAGTGAATGAACCCGTAGCCCCATCAGGAAAGTGTTTGCCAAGATCAGAAATCAAGTGAGAAGTAGGGTTGTATACCATAAACTACACAGTCTGACTTCTTTCTGCAGAGGAGTTACGCCCTGCAGACCATGAGAAAGGATGCAAGTTTAAGGCTCTTTTGCATTGGCTATATCTTTATTTCACATCTGCTCTCTTTCCATCTTCCTTCTCATCCTGTATGCCTCAGACTCTCAGCACAGCTTCCGTTCATGCCGCTGCAGAAATACTCTGACGATTCTACCATGGTTGGATGTATTAGTGATGGGCAGGAGGAGGATTGCAGAGGTATATAGAAAAAAAGGGTTAGCTGCCTTTAAATCTTAAGGAAGCTGAGATCCATTAGTGTAAGCAACAAAATGATCGTTGGCTCTGTAGCTGTAGATGCATCATGAATAACCCTGCACACCCTCTGCACCACTTACCAGTGTGTGAATGTGTGTGTGAATGGGTGGATGACTGGATATGTAAAGCGCTTTGGGGTCCTTAGGGACTAGTAAAGCGCTATATAAATACAGGCCATTTACCATTTTACTGAACAGGCAGCGGAGCAGCTTCTCCAACAGTCTCCTTCAGCTCCACTGATACAGGAAAACGTTCATACCACATGCTCTCACCCTCTATAGTACAATACATCTGCCTGGTAAAATTATTCATATTTGAAGCTGAAAGAAGTTTTTATTTTTTTAATTATCGATTCATCATCATTTCAACTGATGTAACAAAAGAATTTGCCAAATACGGTGTAAATATTTGCTCATCATCTCATCTTAATCATCAAGTATTGCCGTAAAGAAGTTTTCACCACTGCATTTGTAACATTGCTTTTGTAGACAGATGTATTTTGTTATCCCATCCAGCTGAACCGTGGGAGTTCTTCGCACTCGATTTCATGCTTAAACTCAGAGTTGCTTAAACAGTGTTGCTCCGCGACTTTTCTACATTTTGCAGCAATTTCCAAAAGCTTCCATCAAAGTGCCGAGTTGTGGTCTTTGTGTTTACTACTTATTGCACTGGAGATTCAGCCCAGTGCATAAAGTCTTCTTGAGCAGGTCTCAAAGATTCTCTGTGGGGATGAATCCATGTCTAAAAAGATCTCATGCTCTTTCAGTCACTCTTTCACAGTCTGAGCCTGATGAATCCTGCATCAATGCAGCATCAGGGAAGAAATAAATCCACTGATAGAAAAACCCCCCTGGTCATTCAGTATATTCATGTAGTTGGGGAGCCTCATTTTTTGGGCACATGCTGATCCTAAACCCGACCGAGTGACGCAGCTTCAGATAACTCTGCCGCCGCAGGCACGATAGGTGCGTCACTTCATTTGCATCACTTATTTCTGAGTATGTGACCGTATTTCTGAATGCCCTCCTAAAACCTAACGGTGGCTAGCCCCCCCCTTCTCACATAGAGTATTTTTGGGTGGCATGCTTGGCTCCCACGAAGCCTCTGCTCTCACAGCTTTGATCCCTTAATTCAAAAACATGTTATGTCAGGGCTTGTTTTTCTTTTCGTGTGGGAAAACCGTGATGTTGTCAGACTCAAACGGCAGTCAAGAGTTACACAGAGCCACGATCCCCAGGAGGAAATGCCTTTTCGCAGAGACCAGCATTGCCAAATTTGGACCAGGACTGGGAGCAGAAGGAGAGGTGAGGGAGGGAGTTTTAAGGTTAGACGTGCATACACTTTTTTATGTATTTAGTTTGGAAACGTCCATCCTGGGTCTCTTCCACCCACACTCTTTTTAGAACTGGCACCATAATGAAGGTCTAATTGTAGCGTTTTACAGTCTGGGCTGTGGATGTTTGGACTGTGACAAAATTTTATAACTTTGCCTGTATATTAAATTCATTTAATTTTAAAATATGGTCATGATACAAGAATTGTGGCAATGCAAATGACAATGCATGGTTGCCATGACTTCAGGAGTTTCCCCTTGTCCTGGGTTAAATGTGTACAGATGAACTGCAGGGTTTTATTAGCATCTGACTGCTCTTAAAGAGCTGATCACATACTAGGAACAGAGCTGAACTAGGGATGCCATTCCACTTTCTATTAATTCCACACGCTGGCTACAGTTAAGCCGGGGTGTGTTCACTGGAAAGCTTTGATTGAATAGGAATGAATTGACTTAAACAGCTAAAATTTTTCTCTACACCTGTACCTACACAAAGAACCTCACATATTTGTTGTGACAATGCAGTTAGTTTTTTTTGCACGATGATTGGTTGATTAAAAATTTGCAGCATTGACTCCTTTCTTGGCGCCCATTAAAAATGACAAAAAGACATTAAAAGCGGTAGGGAATAAGATAAGATAAGATAACCTTTATTAGTCCCACACGTGGGAAATTTGTTTTGTCACAGCAGGAAGTGGACAGTGCAAAAGTTATGAGGCAAAAATTAGAATACAATAAGAATAAATACAGTACACAACTGTACAGAATAGAATAAAATACTATATACAGTAGAATAAAATAAAATAAATATACAATAAGATAAAAATAGAATACAAATACAAATACTATATACAACTGAGTAAAAATACAACAATGACAGAAAGGATTATTGCACTTAGTATTATTGCATATGTATGGATGTGTGTGTTTGATCAGTTAAAGTCTTTATTATGGAGTCTGACAGCAGTGGGGAGGAAAGACCTGCGAAATCTCTCCGTCCCACACCGTGGGTGCCGCAGTCTCCCACTGAAGGAGCTGCTCAGTGCTGTCACAGTCTGCTGCATGGGGTGGGAGATGTTGTCCATCAGGGATGACAGCTTAGCTGAATCGATGGATGAATAGAAGGATGCTGAAAACTTCCATGAGAAAAGTATTTACCTTATTTTGTTTTGATAATAAAAACATTGTTATAGTATTTTGCAAAATGTTCTGCAACCTCTGAGTTCATGTTCTGGTTAGCATGATCTTCTCAGAGGTCGCCTGGGCTCTCCAGAGCAGGAGGAGGACTACCTGCTGCTGTCCAACAGGGTAGAGTCAGAATCTGTCCAATCGTGGGGACATTTATGACAACCATAACAGAAGGCAATGAATGAAAATGAAAAATTGTCCTCACAAATAATTAACTAAATATGTCTCAAAATAAATAAACAATTTTGTAAATCAAAAATGTGCATCTAACAGCAAACAAGCAGAGCAGATATCACTGTTGAGGTCATCTCAGGCACAGGTATAGCTGTGAACACAGAGGTCATTTTTTTGTGAGGGGTGGCCAATCAGAAGAGCGTGGAGTTAAAGAGAGGAGAATGGAGTAAAAAATGAGTAATTTAGCATACATGCTGAGCTTTTGCAGAAAGGTCCAGTGTAACATACGGATGAATTTGCTGTGAATCTAATGTAGTAGAGTCAACTGAAGTTGTGGCTGGAAATCATCATTAGAAGTACCCATGATAGAAGTATGTCAAAAACACAAACAAGAGCTGCTTTTTGCAGTGTGGTCTTGAAAGTGGCTGCAGTGTTTGAATGTGTGTGTGCTGAAGCTGAGCATGTGTGGGAACCAAAGCGATAAGAAGTTGCTGGGCCTATCTACAATCACAGTGAAAACAGCCCGTTCATGCTGGTGGTTATTCTTAGAACCGAGGAAAAGAGCCTGGAGTCACGAGGACTCACCTGACTGCTATCACACACGTTCAAATTCAAGGAAAACCTAAACATCCGACCCCTGCAGGGAGGGAATTTGCTTTTCTGCCGGCTTGGTTTGGGTCCG
Organism: Astatotilapia calliptera; assembly: GCF_964374335.1. Classification (NCBI taxonomy): domain Eukaryota; kingdom Metazoa; phylum Chordata; class Actinopteri; order Cichliformes; family Cichlidae; genus Astatotilapia; species Astatotilapia calliptera. Next base: position 35,260,361 of record NC_137433.1, on the reverse strand, counting down.
TTCGTCCTCTTGGCGTGAAGAGTCACAACAGAGCAATGCACAGTTTAGAAATTATGGAAGTGGATTGCTGGAATGGGCATTTCAACCAAAAATGCTATTTGACATCCACTGTGACTACTCAACTTAAAACATCAAGAAAGAGAAGAAACGGCTAAATATACATTTTTATAAGCTCCTTTCTATGGTGACAGTGCCTCATAAATAGGGACTGAAGATGTTCTAGTACGAGGAAGTGGCCCAGTGCTGTGCTACATCAACTTTAATTAGTCTCTTATATACAGCTACATACTGTATATCTGTTACCACAGACAGATGTATGTATAAACAGACAGGAACAAACCACAGACATAAAGACTACAGCTGTGTAAACAGTTCTGAAAGGCAGAAATGAGTTGAGATCAAGTTTAGTACACCAGCCAAATACGGTTTTTCAGGGTAAAGCGACTCTCCGCCCCAAAGTCTGTCACTTAAGCAGGAAGCTCACTGATCCCCTGCAGACTTCCAGTCCTATAGAGGTTTGTGGGAAAACGTCCCTCAGAGTTGACCTCTGCAGACACTTTCCTGAGTTTACGTGCTCAGTCACTTATTTCACATCGGATTGAATAAAAGAGTTCATTTTGTAAAGTTTGGTTATTCTGAGTTTCAGAAAAGAGGATGGTCAGTGGCTAGAAGCTGCGATTGACAGCTCGGATCCATCTCTGGCTTTTCTCGTGGTGGGTACGTGCATCTTTTACACTATCTTCAAGGTTCAAGGTTCTTTATTTGTCACATGCATAGTTATACAAGTATAACACACAGTGAAATGTAGCCTGACACGCTCCTCGCCATGTGCAAAAAATAAATAAAAAAATATATACACACACACACACACACACACACACACACACACACACACACACACACACACACACACACACTGGGTGACTGTGCAGTGGATCTGTATCTGTGGAAAGTTTCCACAGTTTGTCTGTGAACCAGTAAATATTCAACTAAAGCAAAGTGAAAGATAAAAAGGGTAAAAGGCAGAAAATCATATCGATCAGTTCCCAGCAAGTCTGAGGCCAAGAGTATATCTGTGTGAGTATTAATGTTAAGAGGTAATAATAAACTGACAGAAACGATGCAGATCAGAGGTTGGGTACGATCATATGCAGAACAACCTCCCCGCATTTTATTTTACTATAATTTTCCCAAATACAATATTGATAAGCAGCTAACTTATGACGTCCCCTTGTTACTGTTTCTTTTCAGCGGCTGTTAAATTCAGTTTATTCCATTTATAGGGTGGCATCAGTTTTTAGGATCATAGGATGGCCGCACGTTTCTTGGGAGACTCGTGTGTTTTGGAAACGAGACAAAATTAAACCAGGAGATTAAAATGTGGTGTAAAAATGCTGCGTAGTCCAATATGAAGTGGGACGCCTGTTTACACGGATCTTAATTTGATTTATGGATGTTCAGGACCTTCATTAAATTAGTTTTATTATTATTATTATTATTATTATTATTATTATTATTATTATTATTATTACAGCACAGTGTTGTCTGGCCTTGATAATCAGCAGTGTTTACTCTTGTTATCTGGGTCTCACACACATACACAGACACACACACAGACAGATTACATCATGCTGCTGTTAATGAATTCTATTATTGTCTGCCACAGAAGACGAGAGAAAAAGGTGTGTGGGGAAACAAGTTTATGTATGTGCTTGCAGTTTTTCTCCTGAGCAGCGAAGGTGAGCTCAGTTTTCTAATCCTCACTTAAGTTTTATTAGTGTCCAGACTCTTAAACTTCAAAATAAGGGTTAGACACTTCAAAATAAGAAGTAAGCATAGATTTCTGTAGAAGTAACTAATGCAGAGAGGCTCAGCTAATTGTTGTTTGTAAGTTGTAGGAAAGAAGAAAAATGATTTGTGCGTAGATCTAAACAAACAAGATCACTTTATTTCAGATTGCAGGACTTTAAATTTCCTTGTCCAGATTAAATATTTACAGACTTGACTTTTTTAAAAGAGTGCGGTCTGAACTCTGCAACACCATGAGGCCAACGTCTCACACAGAAAGCTGAAATTCCCCAGTTTCCCTCCAGCTTTATTATCCATACTTCCTGTCATTCTTCAGCTCTCTCGCTTACATGGGCTGTCTTTGTTCTCACTGGTCAAGCACACTTTTAACCTGACTTTTTCATTCAAGTAAGATGACTAGCACTTCCATAAAATGGAGCATTGTGTTTGCATTTCTAAGTGCAAAAAGAAATGTGACTGAACTACTCGGTTTACTTAAAGGAGCTCTGCATAATCTCAGAAAAATCATTGTTTTTAATGGAAGTCAGGGCTGCGGAGGGAACTGCAGTCAGGATTCTGTTGCTTGCACTTGCACGCAACTCACACTTTCATTGGCCAGAACAGTGATACGTTGCACTATTGAATGTACCTCTTTTCCGCTAGCATCGACTTGACTCAGTATCTGTTGTTTTCCATTATCGCCCCAATGTGGTTTCGGGTTGCTAAGTCGTGTAGATCATGTATTTGCTGCCCAGTCTGCGACTTTTGTCAGACTTTGGGTAAAATGTGATTGCATGTAACTATTTCGCTCACTGCTGAGTGTCAAAATTTTGCAGAGTTGATTCTTGTGAAGGAGTCGGTCTCATGACTCATCCATGGACGTCACTCCCAGGCTAATCAGTGGCATGCAGTCTGCTGACATCACATTCGAGTAGATGCTAGCCGAAAAGAGGTCAGCAACTGAAAGGCCAGCATGCATGTTGGGTAACTCTCTCTCGTGTTTTGCACCAAATTAACTCACTCAGGGCTAATCAGGGGGAGCTGCTCCATCCCTGCAAAACAAAAGGATGCTTCAAAGAATCAGCTCATAATAAAATAACTACGCACAGCTTCTTCTAGACAGAAAAGGCAAACAAGTGTTTGCATCACATCGTGGTGGTTGAAGGAGTCTGCTACTGCTCGCTTGATGGAACAAAAATGGTGGATGCCATAAAGTGTCTCATACTAAAGTTGAACTACAACACGTGTCCACGTCCCTACAGTCAAAAATGTGACAAACGCGTTTACATTTTTGGGCTACAAAAATGTAAACGCGTTCATTCATGTGCAGCTATCTCTGCCCCATGAAACCAGAACTCCAGAGAGTAGTTTTAGGAATTCTTTGCGTAAGTTTGAAGCACGTCTGTTGGTTTAATTATATGATTTAAATATGGATTTATTTAACAAGCTTTGAGTATGTGCTAAATATGCTGGATCGTGTCATAACAAAATACCAAACTAAAGACGAAGAAGCGAAGATCAAATGAATAAAACAAAGTGATATTTTAAAGCAGTTTCTCCCTCTCTGTAGCTTTTTTTTTTTTACATTCAGTCTTTCCGCGAGCAGCAGATGGTTCTGGCTCTTCTTTTTAAATGAGGCGTGTTAACAATTTAAACAAACCATTTTAGGAAAACTAAAGAGTTGAACGTAGAGACATTTAATGTTTGTGTGTCATACAAATATGCCAAACATCTGCGTGTTCTTTGATTTGCACTGTGTATTGACTTTGTTAACTACATCAAAGCATTTCTCCTTGAGCGCTCGTGGTGGCAGCTTTAAAGAGAGAGACAAAGTGTTTCTCCTTCACTTTTCCCTGTCAGCTCTCCAGTCACACGCCTGCTTCTTATCACGCTAATATTACTGGCTTCCCAGGAACAAACAGTTATTTCTTGGACGTGGTTAGATGGCAGTGCATTCTTCATCTTATCTGCTTGTTATGTAAGCCCGAGTTCGTAGAATTTATGAGCTCATGGTGGATTTTTTAGCAAAAACACGGAATTAAGGAAAATACAAACGCAATGTGAAATGTCACATTGAAGCAGATACATGTGCTGTCATTTTTTTTGACAACACACTTAGTGTCTTTGGTTCTGTATGCATTGAACAAACTGTACATTAACAAAGACACTCTTGGCTTCTCCTGTATATTGAGTTGCCACAGTGAATAAATTCTCATATTTGATTTGTCACAGACTCTAATGTCAGCTGTCCTTCCTGATGTAACCCACCCATTTCATTCTGTTAACTGAGTTAGTTTAAGTGCTTTCTGAGGGATATTAGGCTTCAGTCACTGGTTCAAGCTGCAGGGAGAAGGGTCATACTAAAAGATTGCAATGTAAATGGATGCAACATTTTTCAAGCTTGTTTTTATTACTGATAGATGAAGGATGTGATGCTTTGGGGGCATCCACACAGGAAGTGACTAGCAGCGGCTTAACAATAGAAGAGACCATCAAAAAGTGGCGTTTGCAGCATCTGACCGGTCTAAAAGGGGGGTTTCATTCAATTCGTTCCACAGAAAATGATCCCTCCGAGTGCCACCTACTCTAATCAGTGACACAATCGGATCATGAGAAAATGGTGATCAAAAATCTATAAAGAACATAAAAAAATATAACAGCAAAAGGCAACACTGCTGGAAAAAGGACACGCGATGAATGCTGGAGTGCACAGGGAGTAGTAAAATAAACCTAATTCAAGTTAATTATTTTATCACTGAGTGCGCTGATGGTGGTGCTGATGTTCATCTCTAAGGTGATGGCTTCACATTAGAGCTCTGAAGCTTTAAACTGGTGCCATTTAAACATTAAAGCTTACAGCCTAAAGGAGACGCCGGGTCGGTGACGTTACTTTGATTTAACAGATAAAACAACATTTATACATTTTGTAAGTTTTCAGATTGATATGTGCACGTTCCTGTGAGAATGTGATGCACAGTGGAATCCTGACCAACGGCCATAATGATATCCTCCGCCTGTCACGTGGACGATTCATCTGTAAGGTAGTGAGTTGAACACATCATAGGGTGCCGCTGTTGAGCTGCATAGACACTGTAGATTTGCGCAATTTTGACCATTTGTCCTCTACAGGACACCGTAGTTCAAGTTTCTTGTTTGCACGAGCGCCATCTTGGCTCAATGTTTTCTGTGATTGCTTTGCAAGGGCCAGCAGCAGAGCTGGTTTATGGTTTATGCCCCAGCATCTAAATAAACGGTGCCATCCAAGCCACAAATTGAACGCCTGTATCCGACTGGTCTCTCTACTGTGCACCCCAATCCAAGACAAAATTACACAAGGTAGAGTCCGGTTGGGTTACACACAATCATGAGTACTAACGCTGGTTGTAATTGTGTATCCACCAGGAGGAGCAGTGTGGAGGAGCATTCATTCATTTACAGCAGGGGTAGGCAACTCCAGGCCTCGAGTGCCGATGTCCTGCAGGTTTTAGATGTGTCCTTGATCCAACACAGCTGATTCAAATTGCTAAATGACCTCTTCAACATGTCTTAAAGTTCTCCAGAGGCCTGGTAATGAACTAATCATTTGATTCAGGTGTGTTGACCCAGGGTGAGATCCAAAAGCTGCAGGACACCGGCACTCGAGGCCTGGAGTTGCCTACCCCTGATTTACAGGGTTCATACACACTTGCACTCCGATTGCACAGCAATATGTATGTGTGTTTATTTCTGCCAGAAATATGCGGCGCTTTGTTCTAAACATTTCAAGTGATTAATAATTTCAGTGAAACGCTGCTGTAGGACAGAACCACGAAGCTCTGGCGCTGTGCTCATAGCTGCTGGTAATCCTCACCATCTACAAGTTCCAAATAAATTCACAGTCATAGCGGAAAATATCAAAGCTCTGCCTGCTTACTAAAGTTGCCCACTATGAATCACCTGTAGTTTCTAAACTCCCCGTCTGTGCTCTGCACATCTCTGATAAACTGCTGCAGTAATTTTAAGGCCAAGACCAACTTTTACAAACCAGTAAGAGCGCAGACTATCATTAGCATCACAGTGAGTTCCTTTGTCACACATTAGGTAATCGTTGAAACAACTCTCCAACCTCACAGAAGGCCAACAACTTCCAAACCCCTGCACAAATATTCTCTCTCATCTCATCACTGTGATTTTAACACATGTAAACAGTATTTCAGGAATCACTGACAGAAAGTATTTACAGGACAGAATCAGAAAGACTTTATTTATCCCCAAGGGGCAATTAACATGCAACAGAGCAGCATGACGTTGAAGATATCAGTTTTCAATCGTTTTCATCCACACTGAAAATGCTGCCTTCCTGTATTGCGCATGTGTGAAACGTAAGACAATTCGACCTGCCTCATTTCTGTCTGTCGTTAATTTAATTTCTGGCTCTTTGAAACGTCACGGCAAAATGTCGAGTAAAAGCACCGAGTTTTTTAAATGGACTAACAATGAGGTGGAGTTGTTGCTGCGAGTAATACAAAAGTTGCAAAAGTGAGTTAGAATTAAAGAATTTGAAGAAAAGCTATCTGGAGCATGTACAGACTGACTTTAATCTTTAATGGGGCTGTCAACATTGAGAGCAAACAAAACAACTGCTGCATAATGCCCTCCATAATCTTCGTTTAATTGGTCACATGACTGCAACACATGACTAAAATACGTCATCGTTTTCGCCTCCATTTTCGTTGTCCACACTGCGACACAAAAACGGCATTTTCAAATGAAGTACTGACCTTACTTTGAGTTTGATTCCATAAAAAGTGACATTAGCGTCCGTTGTGCGTGGGAAGAAAACTTCTTTTTACAGTGGAAAAAAACCCCCTAAACTTCCAAGCAAGCACCAAGTGCGCTACCACGTAATGGGAAATTCACAGAGAAACTCGCGGATTCTTCAACTGACCGCGGCACACCTGCACCAGGGCAAACCTCCGCCTACCGCAGTCCTGCTTTACAGGTGAAAATAGAACAACAGGAGCGCTAGTCTTTGATTTTATTTATTTTCTGCTGTGTTTTACTTGCATCTAATTGAAAGACTGAGTGTAAACACAAAAAATATTTTATTTTATGTGCTGGAATGTGCAGAAAATAGGTTTAAATGTCTTCCAGTCAGTGAATGTTGCATATAATTAAATTTTTGCTTAATGCATAAAGTTAAAAGATTAAAACTAATAAAACAAGTTTTAATAAGAGACTTTTCTATTTGATTACATTTTGTATGATGGATTATGCAGAATTGGGCTGAAAGATCTATTGCTTTATGACCTATTCAGGTTGTAAATCGTGTTTTTAAAAACTAAGTAATTAATTACTTTACTGATTACTTATTTTCTAAAGTAACGGGATTACTTTTTTGGGGAAGTGATATAGATATAGATATAGATAGATATAGATAGATAGATAGAGATATATATCTCAGACTTCACTATTTAGTCTGAGATTTTGATTCAGAGTTGTTACATGAATATATCCTGATCTCATTATTTAGCCCCCTAAAGGTCCTCTTTAAGCAGAGAGGCTAGCAAAACAGTCCTTTTTTAGCCCGTGTTAGGCTACTCTTTAAATAGTGGAATGATCATAAAACATGCAGACACAAGTGGAGTATAATAAAGTAGCAGAAAATGGAAATAGTTGAATAAAATTCAAGTAGCCTGGGAAAAATGTAAACCACACTTCTTTAAACTGCAGCACTTTGGCAAAAACAAAGCTACATGTGGAAGCCCTGATGAGCCTTTAGTGAGCTGATGGGATATCCCACTGACAAATTAACAACAGCAGCCAAAAATCCAGAGTACACACTCCCTTTAAGGGTTTCTTCACAGATCATAATGAGTCTTTTCATCACCGTTAAACTCACATTCCTCCTGCCAAGCTCGACAAATGAGATTGTTGTGCAGCTTTGGCAGAAACACACCATTGCTGTCATGTTAACAAAGCTGTTTTCACTTTGAATTGATTTGAATAAATGTTGTAATAACACTCAGCACTGTCCAATTCCACTCAGCGTTGCTCTTTTCTGCGGTGAAATCATATTAACCGCCCTGCTGTTTGTTTTCTTTTTCTGACTCGAGCACAGAGTTTTATGTGAGGATGTCATCTTACTGAAAGACGTAGCGATGTTTGCTAACAGCCTTTGTGAGCGTATGACCACAGACCATGTTCGACAGCAGGCATCACTTCCAGTAACACTTCGTTGTTTTACCCGCCTGATATCTGAGAGTCATTAAACTGTCATCTGTTCATCTGCTGCAGCTACAGATTGTGTAAAAATAAACTGAAATCCAATGCAGATAGTTTTATTTGATTATTGCATAAAGTGGATTGGGTGATTTGATCCTAACAAACCAAATATGGAGCAAAGAGGATCTTTGTGTGAGACGATGTTGGACACTTTCTGAACAGTAGTCACAACTTCTGAATCCTCAGAGAAAAAAAATAAATAAAATAAACATAAATTATTTGGGTAATAGTTCTTGCATCAGTTATATAAAAGACAGATTTTATATTGCAACTTTTCCAACTCTAAAAAAGGGCTCATCCTGTAGTATCAGTGTACAAATGTTCTTGTGACTTACAAACACTAGAGAAAAGATGGGACAGAAACTGTCTTTTAACCAGGAAATATTGGTTGCTGATGATTGGATGACTTTTTTTTTTCCATCTTTTTGGCAAACAATTACAGTACTTGCAAAGGTCCACTGATTATCCAGAGGTTGAGCACACAACATCCTCAACCTCTGGGTGACTTTTGATTGCAAGGCGGTTGCACAGCTCACCTTGTTGGAGGCACTGGTTGGAAATTTGTGGAGGTGGCAGCAGATTTGCAGAAAACAGACATATTATTCTGCTGCTGGTGGAAAATGCAGCACTAAAAGGGACTCCATGTCTGCTCTGCTGGCCTCTCATTTCAGTGGTTACCAGTTAAGAACAAAATTGCCTTTAAGATTCTTTAATTTGCTTTTTAAATTGCATTTATACTGGTATCAGATTACGTTGCTAGGACTTTATTTATAAAACTGACCTTTTGTCTTTTTTGCTCTTGAGTGTGATTTAATTAAGTAGTTATTTATGAAACGTTACTCTGACGTTGAAAAGATCTTATCTGTCAGCAAAGTGTAGGTTTGACGTCAGTTATTTTCCAGCTGGTTTTCCAGTGGGACTGCTTTTCAGGACCATTAAATATATTTAAACATGGCTACTCTGACATCACATATTGGTCGGTAAAGTCTCGAAGCGCCCGGCTGAGTGGAGAGGGGTAAACTTGACTGGAAAACTGGACACAACTGGTCCTTTAATGTTAGCTGGTTACTTCAGGGGCAGTTTATCAGATAAGCTAGCAACGTTACACAAGCAGAAACAGTCTACAATGGTGCAGCACATTATTTGTTTAACTTTCCAGGAAATCATTCACAAGTGGACACAAGCACCAAAACAGCCGCACATACTTTTTCTGACTCATCATCTGATAAAGGTCATTTGCAGATATTTGAAAATTCAAGATATCAGCTGACTCTGGAAAGAAAATATCACGAGATAACCACACTTATGCGTCTGTTTTCAAGTCCAACATGTTTGTAAAGAAGTTGTTTTTAGAAAAGTGACATTACTTAGAAGTTTCTTTCTAATAATAAGTATCATGTAAAAGCTTTACATTTTAAAAACGGTACAAAATGATTATTCTTACATTTGGTTTCTGCAGAGTAAATAAAGATGGCCACGACCATTCTCGTTTTTTTTCCTTCTGTTCTTGCTCCCCACCTTTCTGTCCCAAAAGCGGCAGCAGTCGGGTTCAATCTATTATTCAGTGAGGTTTCTCTGCGGCATGCAAACAGAGCATCAATAATGGAACCAGCAGCTAATGAGTCACCGAATACTGCAGGAGCATAATCTATGGGCCACAATGGAGGATATGGACCATGTGTGGACAAAAATCAGTCGCACTGTGAGAAGTGTGCAAGGAGCTGAAACTAACAAGGCTCTCTGCTCTGCTCATTGGGAGGACTCCTTTGTAGCTGCACCGCACAGGCGACTGGTTTCTGTGGTGTTCAGCTGTACAGGGCCTCTAGAAAGTAATCCTGCTAATCAATCACTAAAATAATGTGACAACACGGCAAATGGATTTTTTCTCTGCATTGAGTAAATGGTCGTAACAGCTCTTTGTCATGTGGGTCTGCTGTTCTGTACTGTAAACAAAAATAAGAAGAAAACAGAAAAACTAATCCTGGAGTGACTGTTTACACAGGTTCAAACAGGGATGCTAATCTGAGGTTCCCCAAACCGATGCCATCCTCGTCCTGTCTGTGAAAATCACAAATGTGAGTAGAGACATGATTTTTTTTAATAAATAAAGAGAAACTTGGGTGTAAAACTTAAACAAAATCAAAGAAAGTTAATGTTATAATCCCACATGTGATTGAAACCTAATGAATGTTGTAGTACATGATGTTTAACCCAATATGCATTCAGCTGCTCACTATAAAATAATTGTTTCCCCCTTAAATTACACCTATTAATGAATTAATATTAATTAATATTAAATTAGTTGTGATACAATTGTAAGTAAAGTGGTAGGTATATATTTGCATATACCTACCACTTAAGCAATGGTGCACGAACACCCACTAACAGTGCAACAGGTGCAAACACACATCAGTCGAGTAAATTCATCCTGCTGTGCTGATCTGTATTTACTAAAATGGAGCCAACACACCTTCAACTGTTACCATATAAGAGTGAAAATTTCTGTTCCTTCGGGCGGTTGCTGGCTTTTCCTGAATGATAGATATTTTTATTCAGTGTATCTGAGATACAGGTTGGTTACAGTGCTGCTGTCTTTAGATGAAATAAAGCAGTTAAAGCTCCTGCACAGTGTTACCGGCTCTGGTTCTGTGGTTTCATTAATATTTCAGGTTCAGGTCTTCCTGCTGCTGCAGAGGAAGTCGAGACATCAGTTCTTGGTCGAATAGTGTGAAATCTATTTTTAATAATTTCAGTTTTGTCTCTTTGCACATAGACTTTAGTTGTGTGATCTTTCCATTGACTGACTGCTTTTTTTCACTGGGGTGTATGAACATGAACTTTAACCATTTTATTCTGTTTATACTTGGACAATTTATCAGAATTGGGACAGATGTTTTTTGTGCATTTGTCCATATTCAAACAAAAGCTGTTGGGCGTCATGTTAGCCATCTTCAGCAGTATTGGCTGCCTCCACGTTTGCAGTTGTGTCCTCAGTGAATGAAGCAGAGAAGTGCTGCTGAATTAAAGAACAAAGTCCAAAGAGACAGCAAAAATTGTACTCAACAATGCTAATTTGTAGGAATTATGAAAATACATTGTTAATTATACATTAGTAACAAATTTCTAAATAAGACACCTGGTTAAGCTTCTTGCAGAAATACACTTGGCATCAGTACTGTGACTCACAGTGTTACTGAAATGGTACCAGCTTGATAGATCTGGGTGCTTTGACAGGGCCTCCGGGTAGAGTTTCTGACTGTGTATTACCAACCTGGCACTCTTTCTTGTGTGAGTTGGCACATAGACCATCAAACACCAATTCTACTCTTGCATGTGTCCGTTGGGCCGTGTTTAGAGTGTAAATCAACAAAAGATTAGATGTAGACGTGTCAGGAAATCAAATCTAGAAGTTCATACATAGATTCTGTTTGTAGCTCGAACAAAGATGCACTGATGAATCACTTTGGCACATTTGATTCAAAAATGATGTTAAATATCTGGAGTCAGTCGTCTCCTGGTTTATGGATAACCCTGTCATAGATAGATATGGGGACAACTGATCAACTGGGATCTGCAAGAGCAAACGAGACCCCAGCTGCAGAACGTGAATTCATGATCATCACAAATGCACAGAGTGGGTAAAAAAACAATATTATCTTGAGGTATTTGTTTTTCTGCTCTGTTCGCTCTCAGTGATTCTGTTGGTTTGCACATCAGAGCTCTGAAAGTTGATATTCTGAGTAACACTGAATGTTACTCAGTGTGCACAGTGGTCTGACACTTTCCCATAGTCTAAAAATAGGAGATGTGAAAATCCCTTTACTCTGTCGCCAGATCAAAGATCACTAAATTAACTTTATTTATTCAAACTAAGTGTTGTTTGTGACTCCTTTGATGAACAGGTGTTACCAAACTGGGCTGTTTGTGGTGTTAGAGCCTTTTTGCCTTATTCTGACAAATAATATACAGACAAGCCATCAAAGAAGAATATGTTATAGTGTTGGTGAGATCATCCATCCATCCATCCATCCATCCATTCATCCTTCCTTCCTCCCTTCCTCCCTCCGCTTATCCAGGGCTGTGTCGCGGGAGCAGCAGCCTAAGCACAGAAGCCCAGACCTCCCTCTCCCTGTCCACCTCCTTTATCTTGTCCGGGGAACACCCAGGCGTTCCCTGACCAGCCGAGAGATATAATCTCTCCAGCGTGTCCTGGGAGGCGCCCAGGAAGCATCTTTATCAGATGCCCGAACCACCTCAACCGGCTCCTTTCGATGTGGAGGAGCAGCAGCTCTACTGAGCCCCTCCCGGATGGCCGAACTTCTCACCCTATCTCTAAGGGAGATGCCAGCCACCCTTCGGAGGAAGTTCATTTCCACCGCTTGTATCTGCTTTCTCGTTCTTTCGGTCACTACCCACAGCTCGTGACCGTAGGGACGTAGATTGACCGGTAAATTGAGTGCTTCGCTTTTACCCTCAGCTCTCTCTTCATCATGACGGACCAATTCTGGCCCATTGCTACGATCCTTATACAACTGTTGCAGGAGCTTGGTTCGCATAGCTGGCAGTATGTCGGACTTCCGGTGGGTGATGGACTCTGCCAGGGCTGCCGTTTGTCACTGATTCTGTTCATAATTTTTATGGACAGAGTTTCTAGGTGAGGCCATGTGGTGGAAGCCTTTCACTTTGGTGGTCTCAGAATCTCATCTCTGCTTTTCGCGGATGATGTGGTTCTGTTGGCTTCATCGGGTGATGGCCTCCAGCTCGCACTGGAACAGTTCCAAGCTGTGTGTGAAGTGGTGGGAATGAGAATCAGCACCTTCAAATCTGAGGCCATGGTCCTCAGCTGAAAAAGGGCGGAGTGCCCACTCTGGGTCAGGGATGAGCTCCTGCACCAAGTGGAGGAGTTAAAGTATCTCAGGGTTTGTTCATGAGTGAGGGGAGATTGACAGACAGATTGGTGCTGCGGTTGCAGGGATGCAGATGATGTTGGCTAGATTAATTTGAGTAATTATTCAGCTTGCTGGTTAAGCTTGTTGGCATTAGTTGATTAGCTTTACCGTTTCATCCAAATGTGGTCATGTTTGGCTTCAAAAACACAGCTTTTTAAGGCGAATTCTTAAGTTGATGATTGAAAATGCACAGAAAATACAGCAGTTATGGTTCTTTGTACACTTTTGTAGATTTATCTGTAAAATTTGTGAATGAATTGCTTTGTTTGTTAAATAAAAATATTATTGAGACATTATTTCAAAACACAGACGTTTCTACACGGTCCAAAATTTTTGAGCAGTGGTTTACAGGCATAAAAACTCTTCTCTGAGCTTCCTCCTGACTCTCCTTGTTTCTCATGTGTTATCGTTCAGCTGCCTGAGGACGATGGTGGTTACGCAGAGGTCAAAATCAATAACAATTCTACACTTTAAATGGATGTTTTCTGTTTATTACACACCTCTTTTTTTACGCTTCGCTATCCTTTAAGTCTTCTGTGTTTTACCAAAGACAGCTGCCTTCACTTCAGACCTGATTTTCTGTAACTTCACATAATAGAAAAAGTAAATGAGCTTATTTTTTTTATTTTTTTTAACCAGGTTGCATAATTTTAGATCATCCTTGTGATAAACATGCAGAACCATTTACTGCTGGCGGTTAAAACACAAGGTACCTTTTTGGAGAAGTGCCAGTGTGTTTGGCCGGAGGAGCTCACTGATTCACTGAAGCTGTAACTAAAATAAGCTGAAAACACCCTGTGATAACGGCGTGTATGCAGCCGAATCTTTGGCTCAGACAATAACATGTTTTGTTCACTTCATAATTAAACATTCACCGAATTCAAGGAGACAAAGCCGGCAGTGTTTCTGCAGCTGCAGCGCAGCTCAGTCAGACTGCCGGAGGTTTGCTGCCATCTTCTGTTTAATGAAGCCATGCGCCATGTAATTTATGGGTTTGGTCAAATTTTATCACTTAATTTTTTCCAACATTTATAACACCTCGTGTCTTACAGGAAATATTCCAGATTTTAAGGGTTAAACACACATTTAGTTTCTGTTAAAAACGAAATCAGTTTTACTTCCACTCAAAGAATGACAACCTGAAACTAGAACAAGCTTTTTTTTTGTTCACCATGTTTTACTCTATAACCAGAGTATATATAGTCTATATAACTATATATGGTTTCAATAGCAAAATGAAACCAGTTTAATGTCTGCTATTGTGGGGAATACAAACAGGCACTGATAGCCAGATATTGGTTTTATCTGTTTTATCTTGGAGGGCCTGGATCACAGAGGGTCTTGGGATTGATGCTTTCTTGTTGCTTCATTTCCTGTTCAGCTTGTCAGTGTTGCTGTTGGCAAACAACAGCATCCCTCCTTTAGCTGTAGTGCGTGACATCCAGTTGCTGTGACACTTAATTTCAGTGTTGCAAACTCAGATCATCCATGTGTCTTCATGTGGATTAAGATGGATAGATACCTCACTGATACCACAGCAGAGTAATACAAAGTAAAAATAGTAAAGTCTACAATAAACAATAAACAAACAACAGCTGCATAATACAAAATCTTTTACCTGACAGGTGTGTTTACCTGTCACAGAGTGAAGAGTTATTATACAGCTTTATAAAGCAGTGTTTCCCAACCACTGTGCTGCAGCACATGGGTGTGCCATAGAATATTATCTGGTTCCACCTGATTAGTACTCTAAGCGATCGGCGTGAGTAATGGACAACGGTTACATTCTCTTCCACTAGAGGGCAGTACAACTACCTGCTCTAATTAAATGAGTTGCCAACTGCTAGTAAAACAGAAGAAGACCAAGAAGAAGGGATAGACAGGAGGCACTTGTCTTAAAAACCACGATCCTCCTCAGCTATTCTCTCCTTTCTGAATTTCTTCTCTGTCCTCCTGTTAACTGTTTTTTTTTTTTGTTTGTTTCTGTTGCATTTCTACTGAACTTTTTTCTTTTTTTACCATCTTCACTTTGTTAGGCTTTCTTCTTGCTGCTTCACATCTTTAGAAGAAAGAAAAAACCTTAGAAAACCTTAAGTCAGATAGACACAAATGAAGAAATACTGACCTCAACCTTCAAAAAGCCTCTCAGGTAAATGTTGTCGGCTCAGTAAGACGACCAGCAGAGGAGGCTGTGGTCTCACAGTAAAACTCGCAGCAGCCTGCACCTTCAAAAAGTCCTGTGAGAAGATTTTTGAAGCTCAGTGTCTGATTTCATTCTGATCTTAAGGAAAAAAGCCAAATAAAATATTATTGTATGACTGTTTTTTTTTTAAACTAAGATATATAACTATAGTTATCAATTAATTATGGGACAAAAAATATTTATTAATATGTTTCGTAATAAAAAATCAGGGGTGTTGACAAAGGGACTCTTGACTGCTGATGAACCGAATAATAAAAAACAGCACAAACACACACAGACACACTGATGCCATTAACTTGGTGCGTATATATAATGTACAGTTTCTGTCTGCGAAATTATGGTTGAAGTGTGAAAGTTTAACCAACAACAGCAAGAATGTTTCTATTATTATTAATATTAGAGCAAAATGTTTTACATTGTTCTTCATGCTCTGGGCCGATGTTTGAGGTGTTTGATTGGGTAAGAACATAAATAAGCAGTATACTTCCTTGCATCGTGGTCCTCGGTGCTCATATAAGATGACAAACTGCCATCAGTGAGGGTGGCATGTGCCCACGTTGCGTAATCCAACACCTTCTGGCTCCTCTCTCAAAGCTAAAAATACCAGCAGGATCTGGATCTCCATCTGATACCATCCTCACCGTCTGCATCTGCATGCTTCCACCTCACACAGAAAAAGAAAAAGAAAACCCCACCCATCCCTTACGACTGCTTTAATCTCACGCAGAGGTGTCGTACTGTAGCTCTGATTGCAGGTCGGCTGTAGGGGATCTCAGGGTGGCTGACGTCGAGGCTTTTCTCCGGCTCATGGTGGTTTTAAGAAGCAGCACTCAGACTGCTGACTGCAAATACTGGATGTAAACAGCACATGTCACACTGTGCCAAAAATCTCACGTTCAGGACTGCAAGTCTGTGCCATTCTTTAACACTCTATCCTCTGCTGCAAACAACAGAACCAGATGGTCGTGAAATACTTTAAAAATTGCACATATATGCCACCATCATTGCTCCAAATGCAGACAATTTTCCCCCTTCAAACTGGAGAATCTTCACCCTCCTGTGCACGGACACAAACTGGTACACGGGGAAGAAGCATGAGCTGCAAAAATGGAGGCAATAACGATTCATTGCATCACACCGTAAGTCATTGTGAAGTTATTCGTTTTGGTCTTCATGGCCTCCCTCTGACTTGTATTTTATTTTAATCTTTTTGCCAAAAAAGTTTGCCACAATAAACAAAGACTGATATTATCAACCCTAGTATTTTTTTATTTTTATTATTTTTTTAAACGTCGTTTTAGTTTTTTTTAGTTAACTTTTATAAGTGTACACAGATAGTTGATGATTTCTCTCTGCATACGTTTGCTGTCTGCGGTGAAATCGCAGTCACAAAGGTCAAGTTTTTTATTTTAATAGTCAAGAATTCAGATTTTCTGGACTTCTGGTTTCAGAAGTGCAAACCTGAAGAGAAACTCTTGACTGTAAACACAGCAGGACTGGTAACACCTGCACACTTACTCCACTTTTCATTCCAGCCTAGATCTTTTTCAGGGTTTTTATCCAGTGAAAATCCAGATTGTTGCTGTGACTTTTTTTCTTTTTCTTTCCCTCAGTATCTTTACAACCATTTCTTAAACTGAGTTTTTCATCAGTTCAAGCTTTCATAACTTTCCACATGATCCCCTGATGAAAAACAGAGAAAAGCCTCAGAAGTATTACAGTTTTTATCAATATGTGTTATGTGCAGTGTTGGTCAAGTTACTTGAAAAAAGTAATCAGTAACTAATTACTGATTACTTCCCCAAAAAAGTAATCCCGTTACTTTACTGATTACTTATTTTCAAAAGTAATTAATTACTTAGTTACTTTTTAAAAACACGATTTACAACCTGAATAGGTGATAAAGTGATAGATCTTTCAGCCCAATTCTACTTTTTCTACATAATCCATCATACAAAATGTAATCAAATGGAAAAGTCTCTTTTTTTTAACTTGTTTTATTAGTTTTAATCTTTTAACTTTATGCATCAAGCAAAGATTTAATTATATGCAACATTCTCTGACTTGAATAAATTAGTTTAACATTTAAACCTATTTTCTACACATTCCCGCACATAAAATAAAATATTTTTTGTGTTTACACTCAGTCTTTCAAATAGATGCAAGTAAAACACAGCAGAAAATAAATAAAATCAAAGACTCAGCGGTCCTGTTGCTCTATTTTCACCTGTAAAGCAGGACTACGGTAGGCGGAGGTTTACCCTGGTGCAGGTGTGCCGCGGTCAGTGGAAGATTCCGCGAGTTTCTCTGTGAGTTTCCCATTACGTCCTTGCGCACTCGGCGCTTGCTCAGAAGTTTAGGGGTTTTTTTCGCTGTAAAAAGAAGTTTTCTTCGCACGCACAATGGACGCTAATGTTTTTGTCACTTTTTATGGAATCAAACTCAAAGTAAGGTCAGTACTTCCACACTTTAAACGCTGCACGCTCATACTCTCTCCCACAATGATATGTGATCCATTGTTGATCTGCACACAGCTGTTGTCACTAACGGCGCACTCGCTTACGTCACTATCGTGAGACATTCTTGCAAAAAATCACGGTTTTAGTAACGCAGTAACGCAGCGTTCCTACGGGAAAGTAACGGTAATCTAATTACCGTTTTTGCAATAGTAATCCCTTACTTTACTCGTTACTTGAAAAAAGTAATCAGATACACAGTAACTCGCCCATCTCTGGTTATGTGACGTTTGCAATTTCACTAAAGCAGAACAAAGTGCTGCCTTAGGGGAAATGAAAGTTTATTTAAAAGAGACATAAACATTTCAGACATGAATCAGCAGGTGAAAACATCAACACTTTGACTTTGATCAGTGATTGTAATAAAACTGAACGTTACCTCGACAGCAGTAACACTGGTTTTAATTCAGTGGAAAATTAAAATGTGTTAAGTCTGTTTTTAGTCTCCTGGCTGTCATGTAGCATCGAGGTGAGATGGAGGAAACATCGGTGGGATACTGGAGACCGAATAAGCATCCTGCAGAGTTACACTCTTTCTACACATTTCTTCTCATTAAGTGCTGCAGCTTTTTATACAAACAGCTGCTTTAAATGTCTTGTTTTGTGCTGCTATCTGATTCTCTCAGTGTGTAATCAGACATTTCTTTCACTCTTTTTCTTCTCTCAGATGTAATTAGCTCCGCAGCAGCTGAGCGTGACTTGGGGAGCGCTCGCCCTGATGAAAAAGAGGTTAGAAGCAAACAACTGGTACACATTTCTACAACTCCTCCTTTTATCCCTTTCTTCTATTCATGTTGCACTTTTAATCAATTTCTCTGTTTTGCTTTGGTGTCACAAATCAGAAAAACACTTTTCATTTTGCACATTAAAGACAAGAAATCCAGATTACAGAGATGTATGGAAGTTCAAGAATGACAAAATAAAGAGGAATTTCAATCCAAGATTTCAGTTTAGTTTAAGAGATTGCAGAACTCCACTCTAAGAGAGATTGCAGACTCAGTTATTAAGGTGTGTTTGCAGATGTGATCAGGTTAGGGTTGGTATAGGGAATTATGAAATGCTGTACATATGACTGAATACTCTGAGTTTGGACTTGTTCTCAAATGGATTACATAGGTGCCTCAGCTCTAAGTGCATAAAAAAGTAAATAATGAAATTTTAAAAAAAAAGAAGAAATGAATGAAAACAATGTTTTAAAATTAATTTGAAAATAATTTCCAATTTAAAAAAAACATTTGAAAACAAAAAGTGCCTCCTTTGCTTAATGAAGGAGAAATGTGACAATATATAAATAAATAGGTAAATGAATGAATTAATCCAAAATGTGAAGAAAAGATACATTTGAATGGAAAAATAAACATAATAATAATTTTAAAAAGTGTAAATAAATGTAAGTTAATTAAAAAATAATTTAGCATTGAAAAATTAAAAATAATGAACTTATTTGCACAATTAATAGTATTTAATTGAATTATTAATATAACATGTTAATATATTACATTTTTTATCTTATATTTATATTTGACACTCTTTTGTGGGGAAACTATATTAATAACTTATTAATACACTTGTTGAATGTGTGTCTGTGTTTGACTGAGAGCAGCAGATAAGTTGATAACACTAATAATCAGCAGCAAAGAGAAACAGGACAAAAGTTCACAATCTTATGTTATTTTGATCGGACAGATCGTCATCTGGTTACTTATCTGGTTGTTTCTTGTCAAATTGCAGCTTGGTTACAGTAACCATTACCCAACTCAAATTATTATTATTTTTAGCAGCCGTAAATAACTATTAATTGAAGATAATTAACTACTAATACACACTTTATTCATAGTGGTTGTGATAAGGTGTTATTAAAAAAATCTTGAGAATTGTAAATACAGATGTTGACATGTAAAAGTTGCAAACGTGAGATAATGAAGCAATTTCTACTCGCATTTTGACCCAGTTAGTAGTGCTGGCCTATCAGGTTTAAAATACACTGAATTTAATAAACTTGGTCACATTTTGTGGTTTTATACTTGTTGTTGTCATTGTTGTTAATGAACTTCCATACAGCGACAGGTGGTAGGTTTGTTACCGTTTAACACTCTAAAGGCGTCGTTCATGATATCACTCTCATGTCCAAAGCCAAAAGTAAATCTTCAAAGTTAAACTTAGACCTTAAAATTAATTCTGAATTAAATGATAAACTGAAAAATGAAATAAAAAAACATAATTTTAATAATTCTTCATCTTTTGGATACATAATGCTGATAAATCATCTGCACAAGAAGGAAAAATGTTGTACATGTTTTACATTCTACCAGAGACATTCAACACAACAATCTGGATATCACAATGAATGCCACTGTATCCACGGTGGCATTCATTGTAATATAATCTGTCAGAACATTGTTTCATCCCTTCTGCAGTTACACTGTAGAGAATTTCCACATCTCATAATCAGATCAAGTTTGCACTCTTGTTTTGTTTTTTATGGTTTGGATGTTCCTGAGTTGAATATTGCTTGAGACAGTTGTGCTTCCAGTCACCAGAAATGTAATATGATCTGCTGCTGCTTCGAGAAATGTTTCATTCTTTTAAATCAAATTGTACTGATGCTGTAACTTTTTAAAAAATGTCTCTCAGTTGTTTTTCCCACCAAATTTGCTAAATTGTCTTGAAGAGTTTTTTTTGCCCCAGAAACTGGTTAATTTAAGCATATTTTAGGTACCTCTTAACGTTAGCTAGTCACTATTCTATTAACATCTGTAGCCCTGTGTGCCTCCATACATAGTTTCTGGTATACAGCTAAAACATGTTAATGAAGTGTCTATACAATAATGAGTATTTATAACCTAGGGACGCAACAAGTAGTCTGTATTTGGATTGGATATTGGTCAGATGTGAGGTCATCTGTTAAATTCATTTCGACTCAGAGTCCACTTGCGATCAGCTGTGAGCTGCTACACTTCTTGGAAAGCTGATGTGTGTTGTAAGCACGAGTGATAACATTTCATTTACGCTTTTGTCTTTTGTTGGATATTTATTTGTAACATTTTATTTTACTCACATCTCGAGTCAAGCCTGATGATGCCATAGAAATGATTTCCCAGCCCTTGTTTCATTTAAACACTGGTACCAGAGTGGTGAAACGTGAACTGGAAAATGTTGGATTGTTGCATCCTTGCTACAATCATGTAGAACTGGAGCAGCTTCAGAGTGCTACTTTGCGCTTGACTGCTGCTCACATTGGTTTTAATGAGGAGCGCGGTGGCTCAGTGATTAGCACAGATGCTGCTGGTTTCAAACATGTGTTGGGTCTTTCTGTGCAGTTTGCATGTTTTACTAGATTAATGCTCCCTGTATCGGCCTAAGAAACGCACTCTTCACTTCCCGGTTAAATAAAAGTAAAAAAAACAAACCAACAAACCTGTAACTGAAGAACAATGGAAACTGTATTTCATCTGTGCTTATCAAAGTAAAGCTAACAACCTACAGCAAATCACTGACATGGATTTATTTGTTTTTTTCCTTCTTCTTCTTTTTCATTGGCTGGCACGCTAAATAAAAAGTATTTAATGCACACTAGCAATGCAGCAAATGTCTGGCACAATTTTGATGGTGATGCCATTGGTAAAATGCTAATTTAAATAAATATGTTTTGCCATGCACTGATTTTTGCGGCACCATGAAATGCATAAAATGTATTTAATACCAAATGAGCCAAAAAAGGCAAATTCTGTTTTGTTGATTGATTTTCTGTAGTATATTCTGTAAACATACTGTGTATATACATATACATATATATTTATATATACATATACTAGGGGTGCAACGATACTCGTATCGATATTGAACCTTTCGATACAGTGCTTTCGGTTCGGTACGCATATGTATCGAACAACACAAAATTTTTAATTTATTTTATCAACTTTCCTTCTGACGATGCTGTCTGTGTTGAGCGCTCAGTGGATCTGCGCTCGACAGTGCAGCCTAGGTGGAGTAGTCGAACGCAGATTTACTAATCACCTGATATGTTTAATATGCTGCTGAGAATATAGCCCAGAAGAAGCGTATAGTATAGCTTATTTTGGAAAGAGCCATTTCTCTGTAATAAACTCTCTTTTCCAAAGATGAGTGATTTCTCAATCAGATAGATTTATTTATTTTTTATTACTTTGTTGTTTCAGCAACATTAATTTTAAAAACTGTACTTTTGAGTTAAAATATATTTTTATAATTTTAATAAATGACAAATTAAAAAGGCATGAACATTTTTTGTATCGAAAAAATATCGAACCGTGACACCAAAGTATCGAACCGAACCGTGAATTTTGTGTATCGTTGCACCCCTAATATATATATATATATATCATTAATATGTATACTGTGATAAATATCAGAATATTATAATTATATTAGAATTTTGAATTGGCACTGTTAACAAGCTTGTGGACCTTTTCTTTCAGGAAAGTCTACAAACGTTTGAAACCAGTGGTTCCCAAAATTTTCACCTAAGACTGAGACGTGTTTAGAGTGCGTTTGGGGTGCAGTGCTTTCTTCATTTAGGTCGTTTTTGTTTGAATTGCAGTTTGGAAGGCAGATATAGAAAAGCTTAAAAATCTTATTAAAAATGACTTGAAATGCTTTTATTCACATGGCATGCTCATGTTTTACCTCCAATACTCTAATGCTCTTTGGCATACAAACTCCACAAGCAAGCAGGATTTAATGAGGCTTTAATCTGCGCCTCCTCGTCTCCCCTGTCCTCCTCGCTGTGACCCTGAATCAATCTCAGTACTCCAAGCTGAGGGATGTCTCACTTCCTAAAATGCATCAAGAGGACAGAGGAGAGAGGACAGGCCGAGGCACAGGAAGAAGCTGTGATTAAGGATGCACAGACATATCCTTGGAGATGTTTTTAGCTTCACTATAAAAGAAGCATGGCACATAGCGGGACTATGAAGAACATGGAGAGAGGAGAACTCATCTTTTTATTCATATGTTGTGTCAGTTATGTAAGAGGATCAAACATTCAGCCTTTGTGTGTGAGATTTTTGAAAAAAAGGTATGATATCCTGTCACATTGCATCATATTGTGAATTAAATTCATAATATGATGCAATGCCCTAAATATAAAACATGTCACGAGCACAGTTACATCTGAGGTCATAAATTCGGCAGTAGATGGGCTGTAGTTGTTGTCGTTTCCATTCATCGCCTCCCCCGCTTGAATCGCTGGTGGGAGGGACGTGGGGAGAGGAGTCGATGATGTTCAATCTGGGAAAATTAGAAAGAGGGATGGAAACCGTCGCTTTTCTCTAGTCATGTGCAACCAACAGGAATCTTCTAGCAATAGGAATCAACAAAAAGCACTCACATCTACAGAAAGCCCTCATTTAGGCCGAGGTGTTTGCTGGTCTGTAATTTATAAATCGAAGCTTGTGTTTGTGTACGTCTTCTTTATTTGTTGCTTCTTTGTATGTAAAGAACGAAGTGGTCCGTTCCAAAACCTGAAATTCGGATGGGTTCTGGATGTCCAGGTTGATGACCCGTAGATTGTCCTTTTTGATCCAAAGATGTCTTTTTATGTGGACATCCTTTTGTACGCCTCATCCTATTGGTGGAATATCCTTCACACCAGGTTGTGTGTATATGTTAGTCCCCATAGGGAAATTGCTCCTCTGCATTTAACCCATTCACCCAGTGCAGCGCCCGGGCAGCTATGTGCTTTGCAATGGAACTTTGCTATTGTTTTAATAAACAAAGACTCTTATTAGTGGAAGTAGCAAAGAGGTACTATTTCCTGATGAAGGCTTGTTGTCGAAACTCAAAGAATTTTCATTGAACATGACCACGCCATGAGAATAACAGGCATCTTTGATTTTTAAGCTGAGACTTTATTTTAGCGCTGTCAGCGTTAATCTTGTTAAGAGGACGTCAACGCCATAACCACATTAACGCAGTTATGGCGCTAACGTCTCCGTTAGCGAGTTAGTGCGTATCGCTCCGTGCTTGGGGCTGCACGGTGCTAACGCGTTAACGAGCTAACCGCGCTAACGCATTGACGCCGTGAAGCCCCACGCACGGTGGAGACGGAGATTTGCCGCGTTAATGCGGTTAAGGCGTTAACGCCATTTTAACGAGATTAACGCTGAAAGCACTACTTTATTTACTTGGGGTTATATTTGAATGAATGCAGATGGTACGTATATAGATAGATGTAGATGGTATACAAAAGGGAGTTCTTCCCACTGTTTCCAAGTGTTTCTCATAGTCGATTATCTGTTTGTTGCCGTTTTATCTCTAATATTATACAAAGTATAAGCCACTGTTGTTGTGAATAGACACTGTGTGAATTAAATTTAATCTAGTTTAAGGATTTAATAATGTTGATTTAGAATAAACTTCTTTAAACTGCCTATTTAAAAACTTGCCATGTGACCACTTATGGGTCCTTATCCCGTATATTGGGAACCACTGATTAAACCATACCAGCAGAGATGGAAAACATGAAGACAATCAGATTGGAAAATTACTACTTAATCTACTATATGCAATAATGTTAAATTTGGGATTATATAGAATCAACATAGCAATACAGTGTTATAGACAATTTGTAAAATGTAAGTTTCAATATTTATAGATATCATATCTGAGAGTGCTTTAAATACAAACCTACTTCAGTCACTAGTGTATTTACATTCAGATAGATTATAAATGCTGGGTTTTACATATTCAAATCTATTAACATGTTTATATATTTATATATATATTTAAAACACACACATCCATGTGTACAGATAGTAAATGTCATATTTACATACAGTAGGTCACACTGTTGTGAATGTGCTGATGGCCTGTTTGAGTTCAGCAGCTGGACTGGAAATAGCGCTTCGAGTCGAGCTGCTTTGGGACACGCTGAGATTCCCGAAGGCAGCAGGGGTATTGCTTCGTGTTTTATTATTTTCTGACAGAAAAAAGTGAGTCTCGACTGTAGCCTCCTGTTCCCCAAAAACCAGACCTGGACCTGTTAGAGCATTGCCCGGGGCGTTTCCTTCTCCTATATTGCTTTCAATATTGCTGCTGTTGAAGGAGAAGCCCGGGAGAGCTGTGCCGCTGTAGTCCAGGGGCGCTGACAGTGTTTAATAAGGGTGAGGGATTCAACGGGAGGTTGGAGTTTGTTGCTGTGTCTTTCCTCTGTGGACTGGAAGGGTCAGAAAAGATCCTGAGGGCCCAGGTGGATGATTATAGGTGTGGCTATGGTCTGCGGCTGGTAATAGGCACTGTCGATGTACAGGCCGCCTGCGGAGAGGAGACAGGCAGGGTTAACATGATTAGGAATCATTATCAGCTAATGGAAGGCTTTTTTTCTGAGAGTAGATAAACCCACTAAGAATAAGTCCATACCAAAAGCTGCTGTTCTGAAGCGGATCTCAGCCTATATCCAATCTGAAAATTACTGCCATCTTGTGGCCACAGTTGGTTACTGTCTCTGAAAGCTAGCTTGCCTACCAGCCACTGAATCTGTCGTGTCAAGGGTTATGGTCCACCCTCTGTCAACAAAAGCTGGAGCTTGTTAATCATAGAGATTTGAACTTTTTTAAAAGTTAAAATCATTTGCTAGTCGAGCTGTTCCTGCCCTTAGGCGGTATAAAAGATGAACACAGCTACTAGGATGTCACCCAATGGTTAATGAGGTCTCTATGACGCCTCGAGCAGAGTGTTTTTACCATTTTCATCTTAGTGTAGCTAGTTAGCCAATGAGCATACCTAGGATAATCCTCCTTCACAACTGTAGTAATGCACTTTCTCACAAAACAAGAGAGTTGCCTCGTTTTTTTGCAGCCAGAGCAGTCGCCCCCTGCTGGCCATTGAAAAGAATACAGGCACTTCCAGGCTGGCTTCATTTTTTTAGACGTTGAAGTTACCCCCATGTTTTATAAACATATGTTACAGTCTGATTCTGCAGATTTGTGTGGAGACGCAGGTAGCTGTAGCATGATGGTCATGAAGAGGGGACCATCAAAACAGGAAGTTTATCCAGCAGTATTTTTAAACAGGAAGTCGTAAGAGGTCGTCTTGGTTGACCAGAGTTTAACAAGTTTCCAAACAGGAAGTCGCAAGAGAGACGCTTTCAGCACAGAAAACAGAGGCAGCACAAAATTCGGAAATGTTGTGTTTTAGTCGACTTTAATTTGTATCATTGATGTGTTAACAGTCGAACTGCTCATTAACACAGAGGATAAATTGGGGAGCTGCACTGAGGCATAGTATAAGAGAAACGAAGCTTATTTAGACCTGTGAATAATGCAGGGCTTTACTTTATGCTAGTAAAGTCAAAGTATGAATAAAAGTCTTAATATGTTGTAGGTGGCGATAAGGTTTTCTTCCCGATTCAGTGTAAGCAGTGAACCTAACTGCACTTTTCTCTATACTGTAGTTGATCGAGGATACGGGCTTGGAGATCAACTGTATGAGTGAGGAAATGAATGTGAGACAGTTGCTTCAGCCTGAGCAGGTTCACGGTGGAGCCCTCGGGGAGTTTGTTGTAGAAACTTACCCAGAATGTGAGCTCTCCTTCAGGAGCAGAAAACCCAGAGTTTCCTTCATCACAAGTTTATCAAACTAAACTCACTTACTGGAACAAGCCCCAGGGGATCAAAACTCATCGAGTGCAACAGTTTTGGTTTTTAAATGGTGTTAATGCAGTTCATTAAAACTCCACCTTTAAGATATTTTCTTCTCTCTGCAGTCAGTTTAACAAAAACAAACAAACAAACCAAACATCCAGTGTCATCAATTTAACCTGTAACATGAGCAGAGCAGGATACGGATCCCTAACATTCAGGGTGCTGCTGTTTTTAGAGGAAGCTTTATTGGCTCTCAGGATTGTTAAAGGCCAGAAGAATTAAGTAGATTCAATGCATGCATGATGGATGCAAGCCCTTTAAACAGGGAAACAGAGAAACTTACAGATAAATAGAGAAACCTATTAAAGCCTTGTACTTGGTGACCGCGATGTAAAGTCAGGCAGAAAGAGCATTAGAGATTACTGCAGACATGGCTTTACTAGCATTGTTTAGAAATCTAATTTAATTGTTTTTAAGACCTGTGCACATTAATACCTGTTATCCTGCTCTAAAGCTATCGCTATATTAACAGTTAATTAACTAACAACTGTTCTGTATGTACTGCAAGGACTAAAACCTTCACGCCTCTGACACAAAGCCTTAAATAATGAATTTTAGAAGCTTCAAATTAATAATTATCTTGAGATTCTTCAATTAGCCAATGACAAATTTGTTAATGTCAAAGATAATAAAGCTTCTTTTCTGAAGGCACCGGGTGGACTTTATCTTCAAATTTAAGAAGGTTTTGAGTTGATAAATACTGCAGAAAGACAGATTTCATATTTTAAAAAAAAATCTGTTTGTACATCAAAAAATTCAGAGATTTTATTTTAAAAAGTGCTTGGCCTTGAAAGTTTAAAATATGATGCTAACAAAAGCCAGAGCTATGAAAATTGGATGTAACAATTATAATAAACTTGAGGTCATGTTTAAGGGTTTCTTAGAGGACACGTGAGATGGAATAGGTGAGTATGTTTTGCATTTCTATTACCCAAGTCAGGACAAAGTTTCTTCAGGTTATATTTGCCTGACTGTGGATGTTCAATACTTTACAATTATTTCTTACCCACGTTTTGACATATACGATCCCAGTAGCAGTTGGGGTCGACCCTGCCACTAGTTGCTAGAAACTGGGTGGTTGTTGACTGCCGCTAGGTGAGAATGATCACAAAGACGTTGCTTCAATAAAGACGGGATCTGATGCAGCATTGTAAACCTCTCTGTGACCAGTATCACCCACGGACTGTCAGCACCCTCCAGTTCGCCTGTCGGTTGTGGTGTCCAGAGGCTTTTTAGCAATACCATACATTGGTTAATGCGATGAATATCCATCGGCATGGGAAAAACTAAACGTTTCACACATTTGGCAAGAAAGCCTGTCCTGTAACAGAGTAATTAGTGTGACTAATACAATATACTAATTAGAAATTTCAGCATGCAACAAACTGGGGACCACAAGTTAATCAGTTGTTGACAAAAATATTAATTTATTTAAAAAGAATATTACCTACAAACATAAAACAGCTCTCTGAGAAGAAATTATTTGAACTCAACACAAAATGGCTCATACTCAACAGTAAGTGTAAACTCGGACACTCGATATCCAAACGAAAGGAAAATATTTCTCAGTGCAACCGAATATTGTAAACCTGTCTTTTTTCTCTCTCTAACAGAAACAAAACATCTGCAGAAAACGGAGAGAAATGAAAATACAAAACAACATTCACATATATGAATGATTGTTAAAGGAATACATAGCCTTTTGACAAAGAAGCTCTGATCACTTTCACCTCAAGGACATGCTTTAATTTAACAAAGTATGTTTATAATTATTCATTTCCCTACAACAACTGATTTTTTTTTTTACTCTATTAGGGACGCTGAATTATTGTATGTTTAGTGTGGTGTTGGCTCTTTTGGTTCTTTACAATCACGGTATAGCTCCATATTGTTGGTATTTAGTAGTTACTTAGATTTGAAAGGTCTTTGGTTCCCTCCAGATTTATTTTTAGTTCTCTAGTTTCCACATTGAATATTTGTTACTCTCTTTTTTTCAAAATATATATAAAAAAAATAATTAAAAAAAATTTAGTTTGCTACTTTGTAGTCACTTTATACCCGGTCTTAATTTAGTTCCCTCGAGTAGTTAAACATTTGTTTTTAAATCTATTAAATCAAATAGAATATGGTAAGCTTTGGGACACTTTAGGGAAATTAAATAAATAAATAATTTAACTAGAGATGATGTTTTATTGAATATTCCCATCGTATTCTTTGTCATCTGTGTTTCTTTTGCTAAAAGTTAGTTTTAGTGAGCCATTTCATCATCCGTGTGTAGTTGTTGCTAATTTAGTTCCCTAAAAACCTGAATTTATGCATTTAGTTTTAAGTAACCTACCTGCTAGTATATTACATTTGTTTTGTAGATACTTAATACTTAGTTAAATGTATTTTTAAATCCCTTCTGAACATTTAATGTATTTATTTACATATTTACTGCATCGTATTTTCAGTAGTCTCACTTCACTTCCTTGTAATGCTCATGCCATATTTAATTCTCTGCAGTAGCCATCTTCAGTAGATCGAAGGGAACAAAATAAGAGCCTCTAAATATATCACTATCCTGTTAATTTAATCCTACAGGGAATGTTTGGATCATTAAAATAATTTAGGAACACTGTAGGATGATGTATTAGAACCAGTTGCTTTTCCCCCCACTGCAAAAACTCTCACCGATAATCATGTAGTCGTCCTATACAGAAATTCCCACAATACGAAACTCAACCATGGTCATAAATTATTGTTTATTGCGCCTCATAATACTAATGACATTTAAGTGGATAATATATTTTTGTTTAGTAAGTTTTAAGAAAAACAAACTACACTGTATTATTGTGTTCTCTGCTGGATGTATTACCCAGCAGGACATGTAGGGCTGTTTAATTTGTCATATTTACCTCACCAGTCTTCCATACACTGCTCATTAAACGCTGAACTTTTGATTGCGTAATGATTTAATGATACAGAGCTTTTTTGTCAAACTCTGTGTTCACATGGATAGTAATGACATGACTGTGAAACTGTTTTAGCCCAGAGGATGAATGCTGTACAAAAATCCCACTGCCTGATTTGATGCTTAAAGGTTTGTAGACTGCAGGGTTGGGTTTGTGTCGTGAATACACAGCCAGTCAGGATATTCCTTTAACAAGTGACTTCCTGTGAAGTGGGTGAGGGAGAGTCCTAATAGGGGTAGAGGTGGGTGACGGGGTATGCTGTGGGAACTCTGATGACTGGGACAACTACTGAGGGCATTCTGGAGGGAAAACCTGAGGAAGAGTGAAAGAAAGAAAAAGAAACTCAAATGTTGGGGTGATGGAATAGATTAAATGGATGGATTAAGGATCGAAAGTGAAACTAGGAAATTACCGTAAGCAGGGAGGGTGCCTGCAGGGCTGTAACCATAAGGAGCACCAAAACCTGCGGGGAGATAAAATAAATCAAATGTTATCATTAAATAGCACCTATATATACACACCAGTATCACCCACAGCTTTTGTAATCTATTATCATCTCAGCAATAGTTTTCACCTACATTTATGTTGAATCATATTAAAAACTGTTGTGCTTCCAGCCCTTTTTCCCTTGTAGATTGTCTGCTCAGCTGCCCTTTTATTATGAACCTCGCCAGAAACTTTGTTAATCTGAGCAGCTTTGTACAGCACTGGGGGGCAATTCAATGTTGCACTCAATTAATGTAGCACTATCAATCTGCTACAGCTTTAATTGTGAGGCGCAGATGGAACACGAGTGTGTATTTACCAGTGAGAGAGCACCGAATTATGGCTAAAGTTACTCTCAAATGGGGGAAAAAAAAAAGATCTAATCTACTGTAATTGGTGGACACAAGGGTCATGTCAGTTCATCAAATAAAAATAATAATCCTACCAGACCAAGATGAATTTGCCTGAAAGAAATCTTGGGAAAGACATGTCTTAATATGAATTATACAAAATTTTGGGTCCAGGCTGTCATTAGTTTTCTCCAATAAATAAATCAGGGTGAGGTGTTGTTAAGTGTTTTTAGCACTAGATCCATTATCTAGAAAACTACTTGAGATAGGTCCTTCAAATTTATTCTGGGTAAATATTTGGTGCTAATCTGCTCCATTCTCTTGGACCTGGACACTGGATAGTGTAGTGGTAAGACTACACACCTTTGGAGCAGGAGTCACAAGTTCAATTCCCACCTGGTATCCAGTAGGTCCTGGCTAGACCCCCCCCCCCCCATGCTTAAAACCAAGCCCTGGAATGGCGCGGCTATGTCTGCAGCTCGGACGCAAGAATTTCACTACATCTTGTACCCTGTATAACTGTGTATGTGGGAAATAAAGGTTGTTTGTTTTGTAGGGGACTGATTTTATTTCCAGATTCTTATACAGAAGGCTAAGAGCAAGAGGAAGCTAATTAAAACACTTTACACTCTGGTGTAAATCCTGAGCACTGAATTAAAGATCATTCAGTATAACGCAGGTTTGTACAGCTTAATAACAGTCAGTCAAATGAAGGAGTATTGATTTATTAATTTTCCCCTTGGTATATGTAACGGACATGTTAAACAATGATGTGACTGCTGTGTGACTCACCTGGTGGGATGTATCCATGTGCGGGTGGGGTGCTGATGTAGGGAGCTCTGGGGATAATGGGGACCCGTGGAGGTCTGGCAGCGAGGGCTGGAAGGGTGAGGACCGAAGCCACGGGTCGCTTTGGCTGCACAAAAAATAGACCACAGTAAGAACAATACATGTTTTCTTTCACTGGGAATTTATCAACATTTTACTCACATCCTGATCTAACTGCTAAAAGGAAAAAGACTGATTTAAGTTTAAAACTCTCTGATTTGTCTCATCTGTCAATATCTGCAGGACGTTAATTTGAAAGTCATTCTGAGAACCTTAATGTTTTACTCACTGGAGGGTTTGGCCGTTTCTTCTTGTTGGTCGTAGATTTAGAGCCGGAGAACAGGCTGTTCAGAGCGGCGAGCGCAGCGCTGGCTTTGGCTACTTTCTTGTTGGGACCCGTTCCCCGAAAAACCTGCTTGTCTACCTCAACCTGTTATCGCACACAGAGATGAGAGCTCATATTAACAGGGTTCCTCCTGCTAAAGACTGAAGTCTTCAAGACGACAAAGAAGAACAAAAAAACCACTTGGATTTGTGTACAAGATCGACTCAACAATAACTTTATTAATAAGAACAAAACGCTGTTCCCCGATGGTTAGAGAAAAAGTTTATGTTTGAAAGAAAGAAGAAAATCAAAATGCTTGAATTTGAGCGGGCTGCCTCGATTCCCATCATGTAAAAATTTAAAACACATTCTGCACAAACACAACACGGCTTCAGTACAGCTGCAGAACTGATTCTCATTGAATGTGCATTTCTTTATTTTGTTGCTAGCAAACATACAGTGCAGTAAACTGTTTATCCAACTTTTAAATTGCAATATTAGAATTTTATTTAAAACAATTAACTCCTGCTTCCTTAAATCCCCCTTTAAAGCATGTTAGCATGATTAAGCCTGATGTCTGTAGACTAATACCAGTTAAGGCCCTGTTTTTTAAGATAAATGAATTTTCTTAAAATTTAAAAAACAAATTTACATATTAAATTTACATTTTTCTGTTATATTTACATATAATAGAAACATACAGATTTTCATTATCAATGTTACAATAAATCTAATAAATTATGCCACGCTATTATAGATTATGCCAACCAGCTTAATCTATAAAAAGTCAAAAACAACCTTCTTTTCCTGAAGCACCGCTTTGAAAAAGCTCTTCTTTTGTTTTAATAATGACTTAATCGACAAGGGAGAAACCGGAAATTAAAGTAACTGCTATGTGATATGAGTAATTCAGTCCCACACCTGTCGTTAACATAGTCTCTGGAGCACCTTTGTTTCTTAATAAGACATCTACATATGCAGCTCTTTTGTTGTTAAGGCCAAAGGAAATCATCGCCACATAAAGAAACACAGAGCTTCTTGCATAAAGCACTGCAACAACATATAGCCTTAAAAAGCAAGCAGAAAACAAACTACAGCAGCGATTTTACAGGGACTAAACTAGTTTCATGTTCGGCTGCGTTTGCTGGCATTTAAAGCTGTTTTCATATACAGGAAGCTCTGAACATAAAACGCATTCTGTCGTTCATCTGCTCCTAATAAGAGAAGACATCGGAGACAGAGCGGAGCAGTGAGTGGAGGTGTGTTTGTTTTCCTACCTCTATGATAAAGCGTTTGTCGTAGCTGCTGCCGCTCTCCGATATCAGCTCGTATTTGAGGCCGCGGCGTTTCTCATTCAGCTCCATCACCGGGTTCTTACCTCCTGCCGTCAGGATCGGTCCAGGAGCTCTAGACTGCAGACGCATGCAGAGAGAGAGAATCAGCTGCAGGCTTTACATCCAGTTTATCCCCTGAATGAGGAAACATGAGCTCTTGAGCACAAAGTAAGACAAGCTATCTAAGCAGCCCGTTCACATCAGGTATACCTCCTACATGCTGGAAGAGTGAGAAAGAACAAGCTGCTGATATTCAGTATTTGCTGCACAGCTTACAGATACAAATGCCTATTACAGCTAATTAGAAAATGTAGTCTTTTTGTTTTTCATCTTTACTAAGCTGCTTCTTTTCTGTTTTCTGTTTAAGTTCCTTGAAGATGTTTCACTCTCTCATCCAAGAAGTTTCTTCACTTCTCAGAGAGAAGAAGAGTGGAGAAGTGGAGAGTCCCAGGTATTTAAGCCCTAGTGGGAGTTGTGCTGTGAAAGAGACGCAACAAATGCAACAACGGGCGTATGTCCCACAAATAAGTGTCCAGCCCGCAGTATTTAATTATTTAGTTAGTTAGATGGTTATAAGTGCACAAACTCTGTGCTGACAGGTAGGCCAAAACAGTCATTAGCGTTCAACCTGGTCTTAATGAAGTATGCAGACGGTGCTCTCAGCACCACCAGGCTACCATATTTTTTTTTAACTATGCAATTCTGATTATTGAGAGCTGATACCTTTTTTTAAATTATATTTTTTCTATATTGGTTCTTGGGATTGTTCAATCAAAGCATCATCATCATATGA
This sequence comes from Astatotilapia calliptera, assembly GCF_964374335.1. Lineage (NCBI taxonomy): Eukaryota > Metazoa > Chordata > Actinopteri > Cichliformes > Cichlidae > Astatotilapia > Astatotilapia calliptera. The sequence continues at coordinate 35,226,890 of NC_137433.1, read as the reverse complement.
CCCCTCAACCTGAATGTAGGGAATAAACCACGCAAAATTTACAGGAAACCCCGGGGCCTGTCTGAACCCTGACCACGAATAAAAATAAACACTTTAATAATTTAATTTGTTAAAATTTATGGAATTCACATAGTAATAAGTTTTGGTATGCAGCCTATATTATGAGGTTCTTTGTGTTTTTGCTCACATTTTCAAAGACATCATCCCAGCCCACATAAAACGCAGCCCACTGATAGTCACACACCCATGCACATCTATCAAGTTAACACTGATCTAACACACTTTAATTTCTATGACTGGAAGGTTAAAACAGAGCTTGAAAAAACGTTCTGAGGACACGACTGAAAATGATTTTTAAAAAGTATTTTCAAATAACAACTTTGAAACATCTTGATGTAAGTTGGAGAGCACTTAAAATAAAAGAAAAACTATCTGAAAGTCTGGCTCAATACTTTAAAGAAGAGTTCAAAGAAATCTATAGAATAAATCAAAATATCAAGTTGCAACCTAACAGAATAAAATGAAGCTCATGCTTCTTCATGGTCTGATGAACTAATAACCCAGCAAACCACTGGCTAAATGAAAAATCAGGTTCTACCAGTCTCAGAAATAACCTCCACATCTGGTTTGGGATCTATGAGGAAACCTGTGTGTAAGAATATTATTTTACTGTATTTCATTTTCTTTTAAATTGTATCTATTTTTTTATGTTATTAGATTAGACTGAAATGGATGAATGAAGAAATGCTTACTGGAAATAGTTTCGGTGATTTGCAGTATAACATGTCTGAATGGTCAAACTGACAGTAAACTTTTATTTATTTTACATTTTCAAAACTCAACTTTGAGTTTTTATATTTTAATGGATGAGGAGGTTTACAATGAAAGCTATCAAAAGAATGAAATTCAATTAACTTTTATTTATATGGCGCCAGACTCCCAGCAGCTGAGCTCTGACCGAGCAGCAATTTTAAATGGCTGTATCTGTCATTTTAAAAAAATGATTGTAAACCTATCGAGATTAATATTTCACACACAACACCTACAAGCAAGGTCGTCTGCTCTTTATAAAACACGGGCATAACCATTGTGAGGTCGACAAACGTTTTTGAAGTCCCAAGTTGAGTGTTTTCACCATCGCCATTGTCAGTGGTTTGACGCCGGACGTGACGAGCGAGGGGCGGCTCTGACTGTGAAGTCTCACTCTCATTGAGTGTGCAAGTATGTAAACCTACTGTACACACACACACACACACATATATATACACAAGTAAAAAGGAGACACAACCTCAACAACCAAGGGACTGCAGGGGACAAACGGAGCTACAGATATAAGAACTAATAAGATGATTAAGCAAAACTTGCTTTCACGCTGCTCATGTTATTGATACCTGATGACATGTTTCTGTTTTGCTGGCCTCAGGGTAATCCCTAACATTAGTTAAGTGTGGTTGTGAAACCCAAACTCTCCCCACACTCTGCTGGAGGTCTCTTCCTGTTAAAAGGGAGTTTTTCCTTCCCCTAGTCACCAATTGCCCCTAAGAGGGGATCCTCTTTCTAAAATTTTACTTTATGATGAAAGCATCTTGAGGTGATTGCTGCTGTGAATTGGTGCCATATGAATAAAACAGAAATGAATTTTAGTGGTGATTTTAAGAGAGGCATTGAGGTATCCGGGAGTGAGTAGAAACATGACGGCCTTTTGGATTTTTAGAAAATTTGTCCTTCAGGCTCTCAGAGGCAACAGAGTCGGGGAAGGTTACATTTTTGTTCACATAAGGACAGGAAAAAAAAATTAGTAATACATGAAAAGAAAGTTCCACAGAACATGTTTAAATCCAAGGTTTCCAGCCTTTGTAATCAGGACGACCGAAAATCTGCAGAAGAATTTTTATTGTGTTGAATCTCTAATGAACCTCATGGATGTGTTGTAATCAGGAAGAACCTTTCACAAAAGGCCATAGTCTGTGTGTGTGTGTTCGTTCCTCACCTCCTGTGTGTCTGTGGAGGAGGTGATGGAGGTGGAGCTGGAGCTGGTGGACATCCTGTCGTTCTTCCCTTCGCCATCTGACTTCTCGTCGGCACTCAGCGAGTCCACGTCTCCATCGCTGCCGAGCACGTAGCCCAAAGCCTGCAGCGCCTGAGGACGACAGCAGCGAAAACAAAAACAGCCAGAGGACGTTCATTTAAATTTCATCACCGCACGACTTCCTGCTGCATTCAACACGACAGTCATCGGATTACAAAAGTAGCGGATAAACTTTTTGTGACGTCCTGACAGCCGCAAATGGGAGATGAGTCACGCTTTCACATCCATCATTTGTCACTGAGCTGTCCTTGAGCAAGGCACTCAAACCCCAGCTGCTGCAGTGAGGCTGCAAAGCGAACAACAAGAACAGAAAGACTGGCTGTGCTGAGAGTGTGAAAGTGCAACTGAATGAATAAATGTGTGTGAAAAAGACTCTGTGTGAGCAGTCAAACTTCTAGTTCAATAAAAGATTTGTTACAAAAAGAACATTGTGTGTTCTTGTATCGATTTAGAAGAAAACTTCAGCTGCTGTTTCTTTGTCCAACTTAATGTTCAGCTTTTAAACACCTGAGTACAAAATTATTGACAAACCAAACTAACAGGCAGACACAGGACTGGAAGCTAAAGTGGTGTTGTTAACCCTCTGAACCCCCTTTTACTTGCTTCACTTACAGATGTCATAATTTTAAAAGTAGAGAAAGCAACTTGATACCTGTGCTGATATTAAAGTGGACCTATTCTGCTTTTCCTTTATTTTTTATGTCTTTTGCTTTTAGTGGAGTTTCTGCAACTAACGACAAACCGGATTTCCTTTGTTCTCATGATTTCTCTTGTTCTTTTTAGTCTTAGAAGACTAAAACGGGGGGCGACCGTGGCGCAGGAGGTTGGGAAGTGCATTTGTAACTGGAAGGTCGCCGGTTTGATCCCTGTGCTTTCTGTCCTGGTCGTTGTGTCCTTGGGCAAGACACTTTACCCTACCGCCTACTGGTGTTGACCAGAGGGGCCGATGGCGCGATATGGCAGCCTTGCTTCTGTCAGTCTGCCCCAGGGCAGTGTGGCTACAACTGTAGCTTGCCTCCACCAGTGTGTGAATGTGAGAGTGAATGAATAGTGGAATTGTAAAGCGCTTTGGGTGCCTTGAAAAGCGCTATATAAACGCAATCCATTATTATTATCATTATTATAAAACAGTTTTCAGCAGTTTGAAAACTCTTATATGTGTATTAGAATTTGAAATTAGAGCCTAAAAGAACTGCAGGACAGTTTGAATCCACTTTCTGTGATGTTTCCTGTTTGTTTTGTTTTTTAATCTTTCTGTATCTGCTCGTCTGTGTCTAAGTGTTTATGGAGCTAGTGCTGTGGAATCCAAGTCCCTATAAATCAATCGGTCTATCTATGATAACCCAGTTAACCCAGTATCTAAAGGAATAGGCTCTAGCCCATCGTGACCCTGAGCAGAATTAAATGGTAGTGATGTTCATCATTTTAGTTTGTCTCAATCTGAAGCTTTCAAACATTAAGCACAAATCATACTCTGGATTTTGAGGTGTTTACATGTCCCAAAGAAGACATTTGCTAACCGATGACTATCAGACAACCCATCTAAGGTTCATTAAAATACAACCCCCAGACTTCTGTGACTTTTATGCAGCTCTTTGAACTGTGTTGGTACCTTGAGAGCTACTTGGAGCTTGGCGGTTCTCTTGGAGTTCCCTGTGGCCTGGTATGTGGTTCCCTGGATTTCCACGGACATGGTGAAGACTGGAGCGTGCACTGGGCCGGATTGGGACAGCAGGCGGTACTGAAGGCCCGGGTGGATCTGGTTCAGACGCATCAGAGCATTCATGGGATGGTTTGGATCGGTCATCCTCCAGTCTAGCACTTAAAGAGGAGAGATGCACATGTTATTAATGAAACAGAGACCTCATGACTCCACAAGCAGGAAGTGAGAGAAGCCATTTCATTGGCCCAGCTTCTTTCCTATTAGCAGCTAGCTGATGGGACTAGAATGACACCGTCCGGGTGTTACACCACTGACACTTCAGCCAGCGACACTTCACACCTACACAGTGACGAGAGATGAGCTGCCTCCCCGGAGTCCTGAGCAGTAATATCTCACTGATGAATTGGAAATGAAACCTCACTCCTGGTGACATCCATTACAAAACAAGTGCTGAGTGTCGCCAAATAATAAGCATTTTTAATAATAAGCAGATTTTAGTCCAACTCTGTCAACTGTGCTATGAGGCTACAAAAGATTTGACTTTGTAAACAAATAAGATCTATAAAGGACAGAACTGAAGTCAAATGACATTTGTCAGCTGTCAAACTTTTAATATTAATATAGAAATGGGAACAACATCACAGTCTGAAATCAAGTTCAACAAGATGCTTTAAAAAAACAAAAACTCTTCGGACCCACAGGAAAACTGATCAATTAAACAGGTGCTGGTTGTTTCCAAGGAACTGACGAATGCTCATTACATAAACGTGTGCACAATATAATGGAGACAGATCCATGTACGTGGACTTATCCAGTCAGTTCTATTTATTAATCTATGAATTTAATAAAAAATAAACTGTTCAAACAACCTGCAGGGTTTCATAGAGAGGTGATAACAGATGTCACCAAGTGGAAACATCCGGGGCAGAAAAATGAAATCAATTTCCAAAAAGTGCAGTTCCTGTTAGGGCCACCTGAGCCTGGCTTCAAAACGGAGTCAAACCCACAGACTTGTATGTTAAAATGTACAACTCTAAAACAGAGATGAACTTGCAGGTATTAAAACAAATAAACAACCATTTTGGCCTCTGTGGATAGTGTCCACTCTTCCTTGAGTTATACTGGTAAGGCTAGAAGTTATGGCTCCTCTGACTGACAGATGCTGTTCCTCTAATGACCACTTGGGGCTCGTCACAAAAGCGAGTAAATCCACATAGAAACATTCTGTTACCTGTTTAGATTTTTTTTTTTAATTATTCTTGTCATCTGAGTTTTAATTTGTAGTTTTATAAAAAAAACAAAAACAAAAAAACATGCTTTAGAGCTTCAAGGCTACAGCTGTCACCACCTGTACCATTATTACAGGTATTCAAATCTAACGCAGGGTTAATGGACTGGGCAAAGTTGAAGAGGAAGAGGGCCGGCAGAAACGTTCATGTGTAATTTCAGATTCTTGAGAAACACTACAGAGTTATCGATGATGCTGAGGTGATCATTTATTTGCATATGGCCACCCACAGATTTCAGCTTTTGTGTAACAGGTGTCACAGCGGGGACACTTGAGGCTTGTGAAGTGTGCAGCCGCCTGGTTCTGCAGCCACTGTGTGTAATTACTGAAAGGTTCTGACAGGCACTTTAGACTTGAGTGCGACTTCTATGAATATGGATGCAGACGAGGTGTAAGAAAACGAATGTGGAGGTGCTGGTGGACAGGTGCCGGAAGGAAGACAGGGGGAGGTGTTAAAGCACTGTAAGTGTGTGTGTAAAACCCAACATGCGCGTGTGTGGTGGGAGGTGGTGAGATAATTGCGTGGCAACAGCCAGCAGTATTAATCCTCCTCTATCTCTGCCTCCGTCACCTCCTTTGAACTGGAAGCAGATGAGGGTTGCCGGAGACGATGGTCCCAGCGAGGGCCAATTTAATTACTGTGACACTGACAGACAAGACTCTGAGAGCGAGGGGGAGGAGGAGTGAAGAGGCCGAAGGCTGCAGCCATCAGTGCCAAGACCGTTTAGTTTACGGCTGCAGCTAATTATTATTTTCACTGTCAGCTAATCTGCTGATTTTTTTTTTTTTTTTTTTTAGCAATTATTGGATTAAACTGTCTATAAAATACCAGAAAAAGCAGCCAGACATCTTTAAATGTCTTGTTTAACGAGCAGTCCATGGCTAAAAATATCCATATGAATATCTGTACAAAACAGGTGTCAAACTCATGGCCAAACACAGCCCTCTGTATGCTTTAATCCAGTTGGAACATCCCTTTTTGGCTAACACATTTTGGTCCACCTAAGCTCAGCTGTGGTCTGCACAGGAACACAACAAACCAAACAAAGGGATTCAGCTTCCCAGCACCCGAGCTTACGAACACAAACTGGCGAAAAAAAAAAAGACTGGTGCAGAGGGCAGGCGGTTTAAAGAAAGATGGGAGACAGAGAAGCGTGTGTGAAGGGAGGCCTGCGTTTCCACCACGACACAGGCTCTGTATTCAAACAACATTTCAACTCCACGCACCAGCAGAGATGCAGAGCCACGGAGGAGGAGACGCGAGGCAGAAAGCTGCTGAGCTGAAGAGGCAACTAAAGCCAAACATGTTTTTTCTCAAAGTGAGATTTCTTCACTGCAGAGGGGAGAGCTGAGCGAGAGATTTTCAGGGAAACTGAAGTTTATTTGCAAGTTTTCATTTTTATTTGTTACTTGTAGTTAATTTTATGCAACACTAGCCTGTGTGCAGCACAGTACATGATCAAAGATTCTTTTTCTTTTGTTGCTGAGACCAGGATATAAAGAACAGAACTAAAGTAGTGCATTAGGAGAGAAACCTATATGATCTGAAAGTGAAAGCTGATGTGATGCACTTGAATACACCATAGAAGCTAAAACCATTCAGTGTCTGAACACAGGTGATGTGATCTGTGCATATCAGGTGACCTGTGCACGTGGATTTTATGGATTTTATGGTCTGAACCAAGAGAAAGTTAAAATCCTTTGAGACATCAGTGGGCAAGTAAAAATTATTATTAAAAAATTGACATAAATCATCAATATTTCATTGAATTTGAGTGAACTAGAGCAGCGGTCCCCAACCCCCGGGCCTCGGACCGGTACCGGGCCGCGAGAGTTGAGGCTCAGGTGTGAAATGTATAGTTTTCAGGGTTTTCAGCGTTATTTTGTTATCGTTTTTATCGTTTACTCGGTTTTCCTGGGTCTTTTCACGTGTGTTATGAATAAATCTTCTTTTTTCGGTACTGGTACTAGTTTTATTTTGTTGTATTTACCCGCAACACCTTAAAGGCCGGTCCGTGAAAATATTGTCGGGCATAAACCGGTCCGTGGCGCAAAAAAGGTTGGGGACCGCTGCACTAGAGGAAAAATGTCTCATTAGCAGAAAAATCAGTGAGAAGTTGTGTTTTGAGTGAAACTTTGTGTAATATGTCAACAGAGCAGCACAGCAGGGGGGCCACACAACACTGTAAATCATGTCCTGACAGCACCATATGAAGTTATGTCAGCCAAGAAATATGACAAGATGCCATACTTAAAAAATTAGCCTGATAAACACACTGTCACAACAGAAGACGCCGCCTGTGTAAGTGCTGTCCAAACAGCTGCCACAAAACCCTCTGTGAGGAGGGAGCGTTCAGAAGGCTAATAAAAATCTGGGTGGTTTGACACTGTTCTGGTGTTCAGGACTGAAATCTGACATTAAGCCACTGTCACACAGACCTCTGTCAACCTGAGCTGATTGATTCCTAAAACTGTCTGAAGCTGAATGTCTTTTAAGCTTCACCAGCTTCTCTATCAGCTCTGTGGAAATCTGATAACTTCACACAATTTTCTGCTTCGAGGACACATCTCACCTAAAAGCCACTGCTGCCTGAAATCTTCCTTAACCCGCTTCATGCTGCTGACTAACGCCGCTCTGAGATGCAGTGAAGGGGGCGACCTGGTTCCTGAAATGGATTCCTAATAAGATCTCATGAAGATATCGGACGTCGCTGCCTGCTGGGTTTTACACATCCAGACTATAATGGATCACTTTCAGCAGGGTCAGGCCATTTTCTCTCCTCTGATACAGAGATTGAAGTGAATGTGCCGTGTTATTCTTTGGCCTGACAGGCCGATTTGATCCCTGTCACAACAAAGCGTCCCGGTTTCTGAGAAAAGATCAGCGTCGCTGCTCACTTCTTTCAGCTCCAGTGCTTCACTTTTCCACCTTTTACACAAAGACCTCTTTTACAGACAGCTATAGTGCATGTCCAACACACACTGAACCATGAGCCTTGTCTCTTACTCGTCAGTCAATATCCACTTATCTGCTGTGAAGAGTTTTTGTCCAGGGAAGTCAGCCTCTGTGCGACGTGGCAAATGTGACCCGCACAGGATCAATCTTTTGTGCACATTTTTAATATGTCGCCATTTTCCATTAAAGACAAGCCAGAGTTTTTAATATCATGATGGTGGAAAGGAATCCAAATAGCGCTTTAGAGGACACAACCTGCAACAGCCAGTCCCTACAAACACATTAGCGCTGTGTCACTAAACGTCGTGTCTTTTGTTATAGACAAATGCAGGGTTGAGTTGCTTTAAAGCACTTCATCAGCACTTTAATTGCCACTCAGATATGCACAAGTGCACATTGCTGGAAAATTACGTTTGTCAATGGGGTAATTTGACTGTTCATCGAGAGCAGGAGAAATTAACCACCGCCTTAATAACTTTTACAGAGCTGGAAAATCCGCTGCCACAATATTACAGCAAACGCGCTGTTTAAACAAAATCTGAATGAACAAAAATCAGCTTAGTATTAAGAAGAATCATTATTAAAAAGGCAAATTTAAAAGAGAAAGATAAAAATGGGTTTATCTACAAGAAGTAAAAAAAACAATCTTACTTTCACATTGGTTCATATGTTAACTCATGAATGTTCAGCTGTAATCCAAAAAGTTCCAGGAATGGGCTCATAAAAAGAAAAAAAAAAAATCTGACTTAAATTTGGCAGGTTCCAATGTGGCGGCTTATTTTTAGATCATTCATTTATGCCCTCTTGTACCACTGTGACGAGTGCTGGATCAACTCCAGTGGGTCAAAGCAATGATCCTTCAATCAGATTTTCATTTTCTGGAAGTGGACAAAGTCACAGAGAAGCAAAGCTGGCAAGCAGACGCATGGTGAGTACAAACTGTGCTGGTGTGGCCAAAAAACTCCAGTGTTTTCAAAGCACTTTGTGTTGGCACGAGATTGCACGCTGGCAGGTACTAGTTCAGAGGCACCAGTTCAGAGCATTTCCTCAGAGTTTTCTCCATCAGATGGTACGGGACATTACAGCAAAACTCTGGGCTGGCGGTCTCCGAGTGGGAAATGAATTCTTGGTGCAAAGCAAAACAGCAAATGCTTCCAGTCTCGCTCATCGCCTGACGAGCTGCCTTTGTTCTTCCGCTGAAGACCGCTCGGTTGTATCTGGAGAGCCAGCTTTGATGACACTCCTCATAAAATTTGAGTCTGTTTGAAACAGAGTTGATGTTTGCTCTTTGTGTTAGTTTTGATCACAATGATCTAAAAATGAAATCTTCAAAAACTCCAGAAGATGACCGTGAACAAAAGAGCTTAAAAATGTAAGTTAGCTGAGGCTTTATGGTTTTATCACTGCATCCAATGATTTTATGGTCTTAAATAAACTCAAATTATGATCTTATATTCAAACACAATTTGCAGTTAACTATTGTGCATTACTTTTGGAGGGCACTGCATATGGTATCTACAGTTGTATAAATAATTAATATTTGATGAGCCGTTTCCAAGAAGTGCCAGAACCTCTCTGTGGCTCTTGGCCAGAATAATATGAAAGAAAGAAAAGACCAAAAAGCAATAGTTATAAGATGCAATAAAAATAACATTAGTAAAATATAAAACAATAATAAATTCATGATAAATCTAACCCAGCTATCCTGCTGCTCCAGAAACCAGAGGCATGCTGAACTCTCACATTACACACATACTTTCACCCACATGTACTCACAGTACTGCAAGTGTCTGACTGTGGTTTTATTGCAATAATTACACTTATGCATATGTGTTTTTGTCTCTTTTTGTCTTCTATTTAAGCATTTTTCAGATAAATTATGACCTTCAAGAAAGCCGGCTAGTTTAGCAGCTCTGTTCATGTTGTATCATATCTATAGTCTTCTTTATATTCCTTTTTTGTCTTTTCATAATGATGTAATGAATTACGCTTTCAGTTTTCTTATGCAGAAAGAAGTTTTAGGATCACAGCTCCAACTAGATCTTTATGCCATACTTGGCATGTTTAGAAGGGATGTATCGCCTGAAACTGCACCTGCCCCTGAAAAGCTACCAACTGTTCATCCACACAGAGATCAGGACGAGCGATATAATATTTAAACATGCAAAAATCCCTGAAAAGATATCCTTCATGCACATGTAGAGTTTAGATGTGGAAAATACAACAAAAGCCTGATAAAGTTTATAAAAACCCACCAGCACACCAATGAACCAATTTATCTAAGTGACTATGGGAAGTAGATTGATGTAGGAAACTTTATGTTTGGAAATATCACAAGAGCATAGAGAAACATATGGACTGGGTTAATAAATGAGCCCCTTCAGCCACTTTAAAGTTAAATTACAGCACACAACATAAGGTTTTTAATCAATATTCATTATATCGGAGTCTTGCTCTTTTCTCCTGTGTGACTTCGAGCTTCCAGCAATGAACTCTGTTTAATATAAAGCTACAGCCAGCCACGTGTATCAGCCTGAATCTAAGTGTCTGCTGCACCTCAGAAGTGAGAGGAAGAGGATTTCGATCATATGAGCAGTGATTCTTCGATACGGGTGAGTTGACGGTCAAAGTCACCTTTCATCCTTTTGATGAAGTCTCTGTCGTCTGACCCGATGTCCTCCCGGAGCCTCTTCTGACAGCCGCCTGCAGAGCGGAAACGACCGAGCACTTAAAACATCACACTGCCCACTCAGACGCACATGCCGTCTAAGCATGCTGTTTTTATTAATGCTGCCAGGACTGTATCTGAACAGAGGGCTCAAAAATGAATTTAAAAAAGGTAAAAACAGGGAAATGAATAAACTTGCAAAACAGAGAGCACAAACAAGTCTGCACGCACCTTCTAACAGCCTCGGTGAGGGCTTGCTGGCTGGCAGAGGATCCATATTCAAGACCTTGTAAAGCTGTCCAAAGGCCAGGAGGCGTAACGCATGCTGAAACACACACAGCCGACAGAATAAGGGCACATCACTGCGGTGGTAAAGCAACAGAAACCCTCCTGCACTCACAGGAGAGCAGGGCCATTTATTCTCAGATCAATGTGCTTTAATTATCGGGGAAACTTGAGCGAGCTGCTCGCCGTTTGTGTAAACCAACTAATTCTGTTGGGAGAAACTTCATGCATTATGGAGACGAGGCACAAACAAAGGAGGAAATGGGAAAAATATATTCCCAGACTTGCACTTCATCAAGAGAGCAAAACAAAGATGAAGATGAGGATGTCTTTATATTTCTCACTGCTGAGCCTACACTTTCTGCCCGGGGGCCAGATTTTGTTATTTTGTGTGGAGCAGCAGCGGTGGTGGTGGTAGTAGTTGTAGTAGTCTTGGTGTGGGTGTAGATGAGGAAGAGCGTTCCCACGGTCATTAGCTGGCTAATTAAGCTGCCAGTTTGTCAAAGCTTCTGCAGCACTGAGGGGCTGCTTATCTGAGGTCAGAAACCGTGTTTCTGTGGACACTCAGCTATTTATAGTGCTGACATGAGCTCAGGGCTCCACCGGCGGAGGCCCAGGACTCGTTTTAAATAACCCTCCATCAATCGGTGTAGCGGGAAGGAGTGTTACATGTCCGATTTACTGGAAAAAATGCTGACTTTCGTACAGTGGGTGGAGGGGGGCATCGAAACGCACCATAGTGGGATGTTTCAAGGTCTCACAAGTTGCATGGCTGAGTCTGACTTTTTCTTTCTTGGCACATGAACTGATTTTTCTCAGTGTCTGTGGCTGGTTTTATAGTTGGAAAGCAGGAAGGGAATTTCTCAGAGGGAAAGATGTAAATCTAACATCCATAAAGAAGAGTGTCTTAGATGGAAAATGGATCTCTAAATTCAGAACATCTGTGGTTTTGCAGCACTGATTCACCTCCAGGGAGGAACGAGTTTGGACGTCACTGATCTCTGAAAATACGGAAATATTCTCAACTTAACTTTAATCTTTCTTTTAGTGATTTAGTGTTTAAAAAAATAAAATAAAAAAATTTACTTCTTCTCTCATCCCAGACTCGATGAAACTGGAGATTTTCAGCAGCACCAGTTAAAACCTGGACAGCTTCTTTCTGTCATCGTTGTATTTTTACTCAGTTGTATATAGTATTTGTATTTGTATTCTATTTTTATCTTATTGTATATTTATTTTATTTTATTCTACTGTATATAGTATTTTATTTTATTCTATTCTGTACAGTTGTGTACTGTATTTATTCTTATTGTATTCTAATTTTTGCCTCATAACTTTTGCACTGTCCACTTCCTGCTGTGACAAAACAAATTTCCCACGTGTGGGACTAATAAAGGTTATCTTATCTTATCTTATCTTAGCTGTGGCCCACAGGTGAGACATGGAGTCCTTTAATTGAAGCTTTCAAGGTTCATCCCCCAGGAGCAAACAGCATATTATGAATGGGAACTTCTTTACAGCTACGGTCAAAGAGCGAGAGTAATTTGGCTGAGCTAAAGGGGGTAATATAATATTAAGGTGTAAGCACAGTTAGGTTCATAAGTTTTTGGGCAATGACACAATTTTTGTAAATTAATGGACCTCACTGTGTATCATTGTGCAAAAGGGACATAACGGCTCACTAAATCCACAGTTTGTGTCTTCTTTTCCTTCAAAATAAGACATTCCGTTCCTTCAGAAGGCTCGACTGAAGGAATATTATACTAGTAGGTGTTCAAATGTAAAATATGCTCAAAGTCTGTTCTTGCAGAATGTTGTAAGCTTCATCATGCCTTCATCTTATTACACATGAGACATTTTGTCATATTTACTGAGTAATCTCAGATCAATTTCAGATAACCGGTTAACAAGAATGTGGTTATTATGTAGTAGTAACGCCTTTGTCACACAAAGCAAACAGTATTATACAAACACACTGAAACCCACCCGAGGGGAAAAAGTCCTGCACTATGGGGCAGATGGCTAAAATACTAAAAAAAAATCGGTACCTTTATGTGAATAAAAACATATCAGTATGATATCTGCTGAGTAATTACTACCATTACTCAACATCCTCTCCTACCTCAGTGATTCCTTCACTGCACTGGTTGTCTTTAAACTTGCTCCATCTCAATCCTGGCAGAACTGAGGCGCTGGTGTTCAGCCCGACAGTTTCTCTGAAAAGGTCAGTCATTACATCGGCCCGCCTGCGAGCAATATCAGATCTTCTGCTAAGACGCCTGGTGTTATTTTTGACCAGCATTTGAACTTTGAATCTCACATCTCAAAGCACCTCCAGTTTCTTTCATCTAAAAAACATCACAAAAATCAAACCTCTACTGTCATCCAGTAATTCTGAACTTTTAGTACACACTTTGATTTTCTCCCGTCTCGATTACTGTGACTCACTTTTCACATGGATCTCTCTCTCTCTCTAGTCCTCCCGAGCTCGTCTTTCAGCTGTTCCAGAAACACTAGTCAGCGCTCACACGTCAGCCCGTTCTTGCTTCTCTTCACCGGCTTCAAGTGAAATTCTGCATTTATTTTATTAACAACATAAAGACCTTGTCTTATAAAGCCATGCAGGACCAGGCTCCACACGACATCTCATTATTATGTAACTGCTTCCCCTCCCTGAGCCTATTTCTCCTGGAGGTTTCTTTCTGTTAAAAGGGAGTTTTTCCTTCCCACTGTTGCCGAGTGCTTGCTCACAGGGGAGTCATCTGATTGTTGGAGTTTTCCCTGTATTACTGTAGGATCTTTACCTTATGATATAAAACATCTTGAGGTGACTGTTGCTGTGCTTTGATGCGATATAAATAAAACGGAACTGAATTAAAAGGTTACCTATGCCTATACTACATATGCCTATGGTTACCAGAGCCTGAAATGTCCTTTAGCCACGAGCCTTCAACTACAAAGTGATACACAATGAGCAAACCAAAGCCTTAAGATCAATTAAGCTGTGAATTAGTCGACTCTTCCCCTACAGCAAGAAGGCTCAGATCCTCCAGCTGGCTTGCACCTTTCTGTGAGCAGTTTGCATGTTCTTCTTGTACCTGTGTGGGTTTTCTCCGGATACTCCACCTACCCTTCACAGTCCAAAGACGTGTGGTTAGGTTGGTGATTCTAAATTGCCCATAGGTGTGAATGTGAGTGTGAATGGTGATGCATCTGTGTGTTAGCCCTGTGACAGACAGCCAACCTGTCCAATGTGTACCCTGCCTCTCACTTACCAGCAGCTGAAATGGATGGGGAAAAAATAATGTCAAAAAACGTGACATACATTCTGAATTTTGTGGGTTGAAGAGCTTAGCATGCACACTGCAGGAAGAGGAAACCGTGATGTCATCATAGCAGGCGGATGGGTAACATGTTCACTGACCTGAGCGCTGTGTGTGATGGCGTCGGCCTGCTGGGCGCTGAGGTCAGACAGGACGTCCATGGGCTCCCTCTCACAGGGGTCGTGAACTCCTGGACCCCCTTTGAAGGAAAAAAAAGAAGAAAAAACAGTCAGACATTCGAACTTTATTTCACTCAACAGGTAAACAAATTATTCTCCTCCTGCCTTAATGCTTTTTATGCCTCACGTAAAGCACTCAGTAAGACCTCAGTGCATGAAAGGTGCTTTACAAACAAGCTCACCTTACTTTAATGTGCACAGACTGAATAATAACTCATCAGTGACCGAGTGCATTCATGAAACAAACTGCCCTCAATGCTGAAGGAACTTCGGAGCCAAAATTTAAAAGTCCAGTGACATCATCACAAGGACGAACTCGCTCGAGCTGAAGTTTTCCCAGATGAAGCATTCAAACACGGCAGCGAACAGCGGTGGAAAAAATAAACGTGAGAACATATTTCTGTTTGTTGGAGGTAAATAGGAAACATTTCTTCATGTGGACTGCACGAAAATGAAAACAGAGTCTCCGGGGATAAATGTTCCCATGATTCAGGAAAATACTCCATCACCAATTTTAACTGAATGAAATCATGCTGCTGTGAACCCGCTGGGACTCTGTGCCCCAGTTTGGAAACCATGAACGCATCACAGTGCACTCCACAGCCTGCCATGAATCTTGGGACCATATATGTAAAGACATTACATTGCAGAAAAACCACCTATTGACGTCTTGCAGACACGTCACAGCTTACCACGTGACATTAATTCGTCGGCCATTTTGGACACATCAAGTGAGTGAAAAACCTGCTAAACATTATGCAGATGAGAAACTATGGCAATCATGAGTAAACAACAAGTGTTTCTCTCAGAGGAAGTAAAACACTTTCATGGTAAGCGTCTTGCTCGTTATGTGGAGAAATTGGGCAAAGGAGGAGCTGAGGATGGATGTTTATTTACTCCCTCTGAGTGTGTTTACTCATGTTGTGAAGTGCAACCCTGGCCCTCTTCCCAACTTCACGCCTCACGATTTTCATCATTTTGTTATCAACAACCCCTCAAATTATACTGGATGAGATCTGAAGCCCTATAAAAGTTTGGAGGCTTATCAGTATTTTGTGTCAAGATGAGTAAGAAGCCTCAGTCATGGGACTCTGCCTGGAACTGTAGTCACAGGATCAAGTGGTCACTGCTCGGGTATCCAACGGATGTTTATGAAATTTCTGATATTGACATGGCTCTGCGTATTATCCCTAACATTCTCAACAAGTCAGTGTAGATCATTTGTGATTGATGAGAGTGATACTGAGGCGAATTGTTGAGAATATCCATAATTTTCCATCAGTTAGCTTCTGTTCACTGCTACTGAACCCTTTTTTGGAGTGGATCTAACGTGGGTAGACGTGAACTTAGCATGTGCTGTGAGAATGTAATCAAACTGTTTATCACAGGAAAAGTAAGAGTTTTAGGACGTTAGCATAACATTAAAAATAGCTTGCATAAACATAGCTTATAGCATTATGTTTTTTAGCCGGCTCTTGTCAGCTGTCTGGAGACAGGAGGGTCACATGTCTGATCTGCTGACGATGACCAACTTCAGAACCGGACTTCAGTTTAGGACTGAGGCTGGTAGATGGATGGCAGAAACACCTTATAACTGATACTATGACTGATACGGCTGTATCAGAGTTTTTTAGCCCCCATATTCTTTTATCCAAATCAACAGGAAAGCGATAAAAAAAAAAAAAAAAAAAAAGATTTTCTTTCTTTTCTTGATGAATGCAACAGTGCAGCAGAATATAGGCCAAAAAACATGGCAGCAATAATTTCTATGTAAACAAAGTACGCGTTATTGCAGGGGTGGGCAACTCCAGGCCTCGAGGGCCGGTGTCCCTGCAGGTTTTAGATGTGTCCTTGAACCAACACAGCTGATTTAAATGGCTAGATTAGCTCCTGCAGTTCTCCAGAGACCCTGTAACGAACTAATCATGTGATTCAGATGTGTTGACCCAAGGTGAGATCTAAAACTTGCAGGACACCGGCCCTCGGGGCCTGGAATTGCCCACCCCTGCGTTATTGGATATCGCTAACAGTTATCACATCCAGTATGGCAAACACCTCTTGAAGTGATTTTCCATGATGTCATATGCAAAAACTCAAAGTCCTAAAACTGTCTGAGGAGTTTTGATGCTGTGTTCATCTTTATCGTTTTTTGTCCTCATCCTTTCCTGATGTCTTCTGCTTTTCTTTCTTCATGTCTGTTTCCTGTCTTATTTGGCTGTTTTGTGTTGCTGGTTTTCCTGCCCATCTCTGCGGTAGTTGGCCATTGTATCTACCTGTTATGCTTATCCACTTTCACTGTGTCCTCTTTGGGTTTCTTCTTGACTTTTTTGGGGGACCTTTTACCCAAGTATTGCTTTATTGTATCTTGCTGCTAACCCTTTCCATCACTGGGCCTCATTCACAAACAAATGCACAATTTGAATACAAATCTGTGTCTCTTCAGTTAAACACAGAGAAAACAAAGGCAATTATTTCTTATTTTAGTGGCAAGGAAGACACATTAATGGTGACTGGATTGAGGTTGTAAATGAAAATAAATGCTTGGGGACAGCAATCGATGAAAAACTGTGTCATTCAAACAAGTGTCATTTACAAAGACGCACTGCAGCGATTGAATTCCATGCGGAAGCTGCGACTCTTAGGAAGCAACCACACACACTTGATCTTTTATATTGTTGTTTTGGAGAGAGTATTCAAACTTTCCACTTTATTGCCTCGTATCTTTATTTCCCTGACGTTAACGAGAACAAATTCAATAAGATTGTAAATATGTCTGGTGAGATTGCAAGTCAACATGTATTGTGACACATCTTTGAGTTGAGTGATGGAAAAAGGGTGAGTGATCCTCAGTGATGTGCCACGCACTCTCGAGGAAAACGAGTTCCAAGTGTCTTCTATGCCTTACAGTATTGTAAAAATCCAGGGCACGGGAGCTGTTTCACTTGGACTATGTGATGCATTAATTCTTGGTGAACATCAAATGTTACCTGAAATGGCTTAAACATTTATGACCTTACTGGATACCACTCATGTCTCAGGTAAAATCTCTCTTGTGTTTTTTTTTCTTTTAAATGATTACAGTGAGTTTTTCCTTCCCACTGTCGCCACGTGCTTAGGGCATCACGTCATCTTTGGGGTTTCTTTCTAATATTGTAGGGTCTTAGCATTACAATATAAAGTGCATCAAGGTGACAGTTGACAACTATACAAATGAAATCGAATGCAGCTGAATTGTTTGTAAGATTTTATTTTTTTATGTAATGTTATGTTACTCTGAATGAAAATCAGTTTCTGTACACGTTGGCTTCTTAGTTTATTTGCTTTTTTTTCTGATTTCTGTTCTGATAGTTTACAGTTTACACCTGTTATCAGGTGTGTAAGCACTGCAGAGTAACAGTGCATGCTCAGGTTTAAATGAATGAACTAAATATAAGCAAAACTGGGATTATATTTTATCCTAAGTCTATATATTACAGATATTTGCCACAGTTCTTCAACTCATAGTGCATACCTCTCAGTGAATTCTGTATTTGTTGAGTTGCCTCTAAATTTCTCTCAGGTATTCATCAGATTTTATATGACTTCATGAATATTAAGATATTCCTGGATGAGCTGTGGCTTCTGAATTGCAGCAGAGAGAAAAGAGTGAAAGTGTAAATGATTGCTGACCTGGGAGAAGAATCCCTGAGGCGATGCACTCGATGACGCGGCGCAGGGCTTCACCTGGACCCAGCGGCCGGTTACAGGTGGCTATGGCCTTTTCACAGATCAGCTCCAAAGGCTGCAGAGGACGAACAAACACAAAATACTCAGCGAAGGATGAACTATATCAGTCACAGTCCTGATTCTGTTACTGGGGCAGTTTATTACACGTCACACATACCAAGCACTTTTAAAGGACAAACTTAAAATAAAGCTTGCAGTTTGCATCTTCCATGTATCTACGCCAAACATTATTCTGATTCTGGAGCCGTCACCTACCCAGCCCTTGAGAGGCTGCCACACAGGCAGCCGGTTGCACATGTCTCTGAGGATCCTCAAAACGATGACGCAGGACTTGAGGTCTGTGACTCTGGCCTAGGGAGGGAAAAACGGGCAAAAGTCACCAACAGCACGAGAAGCATTTTAAAGAGGCAAGTGCTTGCGGGCTCAGCAGCGCCAGCTCTAAAAAGTGAAACTTTTAGACTCTGAAAGATGAAAATTGTGCAGCGTTATGAGAGGCATTTTCATGAGTTCTGAAATTTCAATATGCTGCTAATACATCTCTAAGAGACTGAGTGCGAGATTTAACGTGACAATGTGAAAATATCAGACGTATTACATTCAGGGGAGCTCAGCTGTGGAATAAATACTGCAGCAGCTGCCTCTGTCACAACCTCTAAATTCAGGCTTAGAGTACCTCGGCTGAATCTAAATTTTTCTATCCTGTCGCCTCATTCCTGCTGACTTTAAGCTTTAAGTTAACTGTGGTTTATTGTGTTTTTGCCTAATTAATGACTGCAATTTCACATGCTGACTTTGTCTTGAGGGAGAGTTTGGGTTGAGAGCACAGCTCTTTATGACTCTGCACACTCCCAAAAATCAAACTCCTTATCTGATTAAAATTTGGGCAGCTCCC
This sequence comes from Astatotilapia calliptera, assembly GCF_964374335.1. Taxonomy (NCBI): domain Eukaryota; kingdom Metazoa; phylum Chordata; class Actinopteri; order Cichliformes; family Cichlidae; genus Astatotilapia; species Astatotilapia calliptera. The sequence goes on along the minus strand of NC_137433.1, from coordinate 35,207,821 downwards.
ACCTCAAGACTGCATTCCTCTCATGCACTGCTGGACCACTCCCAGCATGGTTGCCATGTTTAGATTTCTCCCTGGTAGTCCAGTTCTGACTTCTTGCACTTGGAAGAAATGCGCAAGACAAACTTAATCTGTTCACAAATTGTATATATGTTATATAAATATGTACTTTTTACATCTTTTTCCTTAATCGTTCAATTGTATGACAAAAACGGATGCATTAGGTGCTTCTTTAGAGAGCCACAAACACCCTACAAGCTCTGCAATCTCTCTATTCTGTCTATTTATGCAACACTGCATGTACCACAGCTAACTGCTGGGCTCTGTGGTACAGACACAAAGCAAAGTGGAACAAGAGAAAAGAGAAAAGGCACAAAAGAAGAAAAAGAAAAATGAAAAACTCCACCAAAATCTTAAAAAAAAAAAAAAAAAAATCCTGACCAGACCAATGAATGGGACATTTCTCCAAAGAAATAAATGAACAGCCAACACTGAGATAACACAAGTGAAGCCGAAATGTAGTTTTCAAAATGTGATTAACTAGAATGCCTGCATAAATATTCATATCGAGAATAATTTCATTTTGGTGGATAGCTGGTTTGTTACAAGTTTGTGTGTGGTTCATTTTCCTCATAATCATCATTCTTAGATGATTAAATTGATAAAATTTGAATTACAGGGAAACTAGAGAGATAAAAAAAAATAAAAAAATGACACATCGATTTCTTTTTACTTTTCCCTCTACTGAGGCAGACATCTCAGCATCGTTTGCCACCCAGAGCTGCTAAATCCATCTGGATTTAATGAAGTCTGGTAGAGAGGTGGGAATGTGGAGAAAGGAAGATGCTGATGTATTATGGAGTGGATAGAACAGTGCATTTAGACCAAAGCGTTGCCCCGGGCTGCTGTTTTTGGACCACTTAGGAACCCAGAAATGACTCTCCTCCTACACAGAGTGGAGCAGTCACTAGGGGGGACACCAGTAACGAGAGAGGGACCAAACTGTAGCCAAAGTATGATGCGAACCGCTCTGTCCAACGACCTGAAACTTTGTGCTCTGTGCACGCTGTACAAACACAGATCAGATAAAAAGACAAGCAAACAGAGAGTGTTATTTGTCACTTTTTAAATACGATAATTCTCCACACAGTCCCTCAGAGTAGAAAAAAAAGTGTCTAAACTCAGGACAGATGATTCACTCAACACCTTTACATTTAATAAAATAGCAAACCTGTTGCTAAATTCTTTCAAGTTTAAAAGAAACCACTTGAAGAATATAAAGAGAAAAGTAACTGAACTACCCAAAGAAGACGGTGGTTGAGGCTATTACATCTAGACTTTAATAGAAAGCAAATTAAGCCTGAGATTACTGACACTTTAATTTACACAGGATGGCTTTTCATAATAATCAAGACTGTAATTTCATTCTGGTGGTCTCACTGAAACTACGCAGACAGGGCGAATGAGACAGACGTCGCCATTTGTATCTACAGTTATTACAAATCAGTGGAGATCCTCAGGTCATGTCAGCCCCGTCTGAATATGATGAAACAGAACCCGGCTTGTGCTGCTACACCTTCAGGCCACAGTGCAGCCCTTCACTCTGATAGTACTTGTCAATTAGCTCTCCTTCCCCGAGGGAAACTACTGGCCGGTTCACCTGACCTTGACCCTCATCTCTCTCTCCTGCCTCTCAAGTGGAGGAAAAGCTCAGTTCATTCAGGACAGCAGAGCTGAAGCTCATCTGAAACTTGATTTGGTGAAGAACCTCTTCATGACCCCGTATCCGTCGGCGCTATATCTCAGGCTCCTCAGCTACTCACGCTGATAAAAACTTCACTACTTCTACCGTTTCTTCTATTCCCATGCTGCCTGTTCTTTTTCTAACAAACTCTACAAGCTCATCCTGGAAACATCTATATTCAGCTCTGTTACTCCACAGTTGGACTCACTGGTCAAGTTTCTCACAAAAGAAAGGGCAAAGGAATATGCATCGTTATCCAGAGCAGTTTTCTGACATCTGGAGTTGAGCTTATTGACTGATCTGCCATTAAATACGGCAAAGAGCACATATAAGATTTATTAGCATAATGCACAAAGTGCAAAACTGTGTTGAAGGAACTGTTCTGTAGGTTATCTACTAACAATTTGCAATCAGTTAATTCAAATAAGGACAAAAGCAATACAACAAAAATAGAGAAAACTGGAAAGTCAAAAAAGCAGACCCATTGAGGGAGCAAGAAATCTTAAATATTATATCCATTTCTCTCCAGAATTTTTCAACACCTGGCTCTAATTTTCTGTCTGTATGGGAGGTTTGACAATTTCAGGTCGAAGGAAAGAATCTAGCTCCACCTGTGGGCATCAGTTACGCTCAGTGACACCTGAAAGACACATTGTAAAATTCATACAATATTGCTGCCTTTTTAATCGAGCCCAAGTTGCTTGTTAGTGTTTTGTATTGAGCCAATGTTCTCACTCTGACTCCACATTAAGTTCCATTGTGTTGTATTAAAATAACAGTTTTATTAAAGACCAGGAACAACCGAGGCTATGCTCCAAATATTCAGGGTTAAGAGCTAGTGGGAAAAACCAAAGCCCCCACAGTTTGAAGCAATCCACCCACATCAATTACATGCTCCTTTGGATAACTACCTGCCATACCTCACAGCAACTACTGCAGCTAAATAAAGCGCACAATAACATTTTCTCCAACTTTAAGTAATGGTGCATTTTGGAGTAAACAGACTGCTACAAACATGACTAAATCACGTATTTAAATACTCTCCTCCCCACATTTTTGCAAATGTTGCATTTAGGCGAATGCAAAAATAACTGCCAATGATTTCAGTCATTAAATGTTGATGCATGTCTTTAATAGATCAGGAAAGCAGCTTTGGAAAAGGAGTAAAGAACAGAAGACATGATGAATGATGCCTATATCTGCTGTTTAAATGATTAAAAAAGGAGCTTCATTTCAACCTCTCATTAATGTGTTCATTGTGGCTTGATGAGTTTCAGGGAAATGAGATGCACAAGCTTCACTGAGTCATCCCAGAGCTCACATACTTTACACCCCTCTCTGGAAGCAGGTTCTACAAACTGTTCAACAGTTTCTTCCCACAAGCTGACGGCTCCTGAGCACCCCGCTGCCCCCCAACCACCCAGTCGGCCACCTTGGAATGTCTATAAATTTAGACCTATTGTGCACATTAGTTCATTTGCATACTGTCTTAAAATTGCATTATCACTATGTAAGAGAAATGAAACAAATATACTTTACTGCTGCTGTGAACAATTTACAATTCCCAGCTCATATTCAGTCTTCTTCTTATGTCCTTTATACACGTGCTTGCATCGTGGTCCAGGAGTAAGTAACAAAGTGAACAGCTTTTCTGAAAGTGTTATTTTCATGTAAATTACTTCAGGTTTTCAGGACCACATTGAAGACAGTTGAAGAAAAACACAGAGTGTATTTGGTAGCAGTGGCTCCTAAAACAGACATCCATGCCAACAGACAGGTTCACACGATGAGACGCTCCTGAAATTGGTATTGGTTATGACATCAGTCCCTCTATACTCAGCGATGATGTGCTTCCCCCTTCCGATATGTTTTGTGTTTGTATTCAAAATAATGCATGTTCATCCCAAAATGTCTTATAACGCCATTCTGTCAGACCACTTGTTTGTCCCACTGCTATATAAAACTTCATGGCAGAAAAATAACAGCTGTGTTTCGGCTGAGTAATAACGTCCACAGCGGGCGGTTGGACGGGTAATTGCAGGTGTATCAGACAGCCTGGTTCTTGTCCCATTTGGTCTGCTGTTTTTCTACTTTCTAACTTATTACTTGGTCATGGTTAGGAATAGAACACACTTTGAAATCTGCCTCCTGCACAGCAGTAACCTTGCTAGTCTACAAATGACTAGTTACCTTGAAGCGCTAGGGCACAGATGTGGACAAAAAAAACACCTTAAATGATCCATGCTAGTGGTTTTGAACTGCATAAACTAACAGGACTGTGAACAGACTCCCCCTGAAATTAGCCCTAAAAGAAGTCAGGGGAAGTTCCTGTGTTAGGTGGAAAACTGCCTCAGCTTATACAAGTAGAGAGAACGAAAAACTCTGAACGTAAGGAGCAGGTTGTGTCTTTGTTGCTGCAGCAGTGTTGGAATGAGTGCATCAGTTGAGCAGTAAAAAGCTTCATAATGTCAATGCCGTAACACCTGTGTGCTAATGATAGACTTCATTACTTTGTAACCGGTACCAAACGGAGAGAGCATATAACCCCAATTTTAGCCTCCTTACACTGGCTCCCTGTCCCCTACAGGATCCAGTTTAAACTCTTACTTTTTGTTTTTAAGTCACTCAACGCCCGAGCCCCCCCCTACTTGTCAGAGCTCCTCTCTGCCTATGCTCCAGGAAAACCCACGAGATCTAGTTCAAAACTATTGTTGTCCATTCCACGGACTAACCTTAAATCTCGTGGTGATAGATCCTTCTCTGTGGCAGGTCCCAGACTTTGGAATAGTCTCCCCTTTAATATTAGATCTGCTCAAACTCTCGAGCAATTTAAATCTTTACTAAAGACACACTTTTACGCTCTGGCTTTTAACACATTATGACCCAAGCATTTTGGATTTATCTGAATTAGTTAGTATTGTTTCAATTCTTCTATTTTATTGTTTCTATTGTTATTATTGTATTACACTGTAGTTTTTAATTTTATTGTTATTGTTAAGCACTTTGTGCAGCATCGGCTGTTGGAAATGTGCTATATAAATAAATCTGACCTTGACCTTGAGTCATTTATTATGGTGATAAAAAGAAAATCTAGGTGCCATTACGTTTCCTTCAAAACCAAGTTGCTGTCACACATTAAAGCCAAGCAAATGTAATTTTAGGCACACGGCTGAATGCTCAGGTTGCCAGAATATAAAGACAGTGTAGAGAAATCTGTCACAGCCCAGCTGTGCTCACCTGGAACCATTTGGCGTGTCGGAGTGAAGCCAGTGCCGCCTGGCACTTCTGCCTGTCCAGGACGTCCTCCTCTTCCTCCTCCTCCTGTCTCCGTTTGTCAGCGTCCTGCTCGCCCTCCTCTGGAGAGAGGGACAGGATGAGACAAGACAGACTGAGCGTGAGCACGCTGACCTCTCACACTCACACACAGACACACAGGCAGCAGGGTCGGACAGCTAATTATTAGGCAAACCCACTGATCTGACCGAATGAGCTAAGAGGAGGGGAAATTTGAGAAATTGTGTGATTTTTCTGGGAGAGGGAGGATTCTCATGCACAAGGCAGGATCTTTCATGACACTGACAGGAGGAACCGGAGTAGACGTGAGCACATGCGTCTTGCTGCCCGGCCGAAGTCTCACTCTAGATGCAGATCAGTGGCTGAAGGCAATGGAACACGCCAGATTAGTGTGTTATCGATTACAGCGCAGGACGAAAATGAGAGCATGGCAATGACTCAGGACCAAAAGCCAGATTAGAGATTAAAAATAACACTTTAGAACAAGAACACATTGGATGGATCGAGAAAAACTGGCTCAAGGGGGTCTGAGTTTGGGTCACAGGCAGAGTTGATGCAAAGAGACATTAGCTATTCCACTTGAAGAGGGGGAAAAAAGTCATCCTGCTCAAAAGGCTTTGCAGTTTTCTGGGGCGCCATGCTAGTATTTTCACTCTTGCGGGGTCGGTCAGATGTTTATGTTTGACTGAAACAGTCTCTCCACACCGGGTTCCTGTGGGGAGCACTCCTGCCATGACTGGAGGCCAAGCCATGGGAGAACGACAGCAGAAGAAGAGTGACAGCAGATGACAACATAAACATCTGAGAGTGAGAACGCCACCCTGGAAAGAAAGTGAAGGCTGTTTGTTCTCAGGAGCAGCTAAGGGGTGCCCACTGTGGGACAGTCAAGCAGACGAACAAAAGGGGGAACAGACCGCAGATCACACTGCAGAGCTCGGTGAAGGCCCGCAGGTTATCTCGTATCAAATAAATCTAAGATAATGAGTTCCCTGCAAGCTGAGACATTGTTGCAAATATCAGATATTGATTGATGTACCATCTCACTCGAATCAGTGTCATTATGGTTCAAAGCACTCTTCCAATGAGCAACAGCCAGCAGAGATTAAATTGGGACTAAAGCTGACAGGAGTGCTGACACAGAGCATTAAAAGGCTCTTGCTCATAGAGAGGAAACAGCAGTGTAGCCTCTAAATCCACAAGTATTCAAATTCCAATTTATCCATGTGGCACCGCAGCAGTAAAGCGAGCCGAGGAGCGATGCATGTGGTCTGGCAGTCTGTTGCTGTAGAGACCGTAGTGAAAGCTGAACAGGATGGAAGAGGTGGAAGACAAACGAAGGAGCTGATGAGAGAGACGGGGGATTTCTCCCATGTCACTCCTCCAAGACCAAGACTGAGTGAGGACCTTCATGTTCTGCCCCCGGGACTTCTGGCTTCTATTTACCACTTTGGCAGCAAGTGTGCAGCTAATGGTGTGATTTGTTTTAATCGTGCATGTGTGGGCGCACTCTTTACGTTCTGCTTGCTTGATGCATCTGGAGACCTCGGAAACAAATGAAAATGAAGTGAACCCCGACAACAAGCCATTAAGAGGCTCTTAGTTTGTGGCTATAAACTAAAGACGGAGTACAAAGTAGACAATTGGATACCAGGGTCACGCAAACGATGTTCCATATAGATAAACAGACAACAAACCAGAGCATGATGGATACAAACACTTTACACACTACACGACAGGCTGAGTGGATCTATGGAGTCTCAAGTGTGCCATGCTAATTACAGGTGCTTATTATTTTCAATAATTAATTATTTAACTTAATGGAAAATCTTAAAAGTATTACAAACACGTCAGACCTTTACATTTACTGCATTCCTCTGCTCTTAAATGTGCCAGGCTAATGATCGTTTTTCTTTGTAAGTTGGAATCAATCATTCAGTTTTATGTAAAGTCTAAAACTAAATCATTAGAGACCTACCTAACCTTTACTGCATGACATCTTCTTCATTATAGTGAAATCTATGGAGTCTTTGGAGCCAATTAAATCCTTAGATTTGAAATACACCTCATTATCATTACTATTCTAATTATTTTGGCAGCAGAGTGGTTCAGTAGTTAGCAATGTGACCTGACAGCAAGCATGTACTGGGCTCAGATCCACTGGCTGGACTCCGCATGTTCTTCGAGTACCAGTGTGGGTTCCTTCGGCTTCTTCTCACAGTCAAAAAGCAGGCATGTTAGGTTAACTGGTGATTCTCGGTTGTTATTAGGAACCCTAATAAACCCCCCTCCCCCCCAAAAAACTATAATGACATTTTTCTCAACTTAAGGCTCTATTCAACCATTTTGAGTTTTTATGTTTTGTTGTTTTAAAAGGTGCTTTTAACTTGTTCTGCTTGGTATGAACACTGTGAAAAAACAAAAAAACCCAATCAGATTTATTAAGACGGCTTGTTTGTTTTGCTGTTTTGAAGTTATAAATTTCAAAATTCAAAATTGTAGAAACAGATGTCATGTGCTACTTTTACTATAAGTACTATTTATTAGACTGACTTAAAACATTTTATTCAATAAAGACAATATGCAGGCAGCTGTGATTTGCCTGATGCAATACTATATACAAAAATAACTACTGATGTCATCCCATCAATTATTTTAATTATTTCTTTCTTTATATTTTTTGTCTAACAACACAAAGCTAAAAACATTTGGACAACTAGCAATTATCTGATCTGAGAAGCTGAAAAAAGTGAGTGTTTGTATTTTCAAAATCCCTGACTGACATAAAATTGCCAAATATCAATTTTGTGTTGTTTAATCAACTAAACAGTTCATTCTTATCTAACACGTGTAGCTTTGTCTCTGCTCTTTGCTTTGTAAGTCAGTTTGATACAAACTGCAGGGATTAAAGCATCATTCATCATCAACACTGAACTTCTTTTTAATCCTGTGTACTGAATATAAACCTAAACCAATGATAAATTTTGGTAATTAACCAGAGTTAAATTTTAAAATTAAGACCTACAAGAAGCTACTAGAGGCATTAGCTTGTCTCATGGCTTGGCATTTGTTTTAAATATTCTGATTAGCTTTCATTTAAAGATGACTGCCTGTAATTGAGTTCACAGGACTGCCGAGCGCCACCTACAAATTAAATTACATCTAAATGACAGCAACAACCAGATTTAGATGGACCAGCTGGCCAGTCATTAAAAAGTGAATTATTCTGGCAACAAACTCAAAGCTCCACTACAGCAGAGGGCTAAAAACACACGTAGATTTAATCATGAAGGAAAAATAAGGAGTATGTGTGTGAAACAGTGAGCGGTGAAAATCATTTCCCAGAGGCAGGCCATGAAGGAACCATCAGTCAGAGGTCAACACCACATACAAATAAGGACAACCCCCACTAAATTCTCCCCGACATCATTAGCTTAGGGGAATTTCGATTAGTGACCGGGACATCAGAGTAATTCAATTAACACAATTTTTCCAACATGAAATTATGGGATGTCACTCTGAGCCAATAACAACTGATCAACAGACAGAGGTCAGCCCCAGTAATTAAAGCAAAGGGAGCACAGGTGTGGATGTGGGCTGCTGGGTAATGTAGTCATTTTGTCCTTTTGGTGTGTGTGCTCTATCAGTAGACATGGACCAGAATTTCATGGTGACCCAGTGAGAAGTCCAGTTAACAGAGGAAGGGGTGGGAGAAGAACGAGGGGGATAGAGGAGCATGTCTGAGGCAGAGAGTGAGAGTGGGTTGGTTTGGTTTGGTTGTTGGGGAAGCCCCTTGTACCCGGGGTTTCCTGCTGTTGGGTGTGGGGGATGCCTCGTCAGCAGCGGGGCCGCAGAGATGTGCCAATCCACGCAGCGAGGCGACCTGCGGAGCTATGGCAACAAAACCAAGAGTCAGTGAGCAGCGGCCAGCTACAGGAGGCACACGATAAAAACCAGGGAACCACTTAGACTGTCAGGGGTCAGTCACCAGAAAAAAGACCCTCAGAGACCCTGCAAGGTAGCACAGATAGGGTTGAGTTTGGCTGGCATTTTATTACTGATAAAACTCTATTTTAACATGTGTAAAAGACAAAAACCCAGAAACAGCTGAAGTTAGAACTAAACTTGATTTTGATTTGATATCACCTTTACTTGGCAAAGAAAGAAGAGACACCCCATTGGTAACCTTATTATTTAAAAAGAGAGAATGAAACAAACAGTATGTGTCAAACATGTGTCCTGGGGCCATTCTCAGCCTGCCAAAGGGTTCTATTCAACCCACCAGATGGCTTTTTCAAAGCCTGAAAACTGCAGTTAAGTAATTAATTGCTCGGATTTTTCAATAAAATGCACTGGTACACATCAGTGGAGATGTATGGAGTGTTAAAGTAGACAATCTGTTTCAATCAAAGAATTTAAAAACCCTACTGTTTATTAATCAAACCTCTACAAGTGTAGGTTTAGCAATTTTGCATTGTTATCTGTTTAACTTTTTTAAACAAGTGACGCTTTCAGTGGTTTCACGACCTTCATATCAAATCAATTATTTATTTGTATTATGATCCATGTTCTACTGCTTATCAGGACTTGACTGTGACACTTAAGCATTCAGAAACCCCGCCTTGGAAAGCGTCAGGGTTGGACATGTCTGAAGCATCTCACCTCACCACACGTTCTCAACTTTTCTAGGCAACAACCATGAGCGCTGCATGTGCGAATACAAATTCCCTGCACAGCTCATGTTTAACCTGCCAGCTCTCTATTTTAAAGTCTGTGTAAGTTCAGTTTGTGCTGAAAAATGCTGCTAATATTTCAGTGAATTCGCAGCTAGAAAGTGGGTGTCATGTCCTGCCAACTGTGTAATCTCTCCAGACCTGATTCTCCTGAAACTGTCTGTGTGGAAACAGCCTTAATCAGATGTAATTTCAGGTTTGCAAAGTATTTGGAAACGTTAAACTCTATGGCCGTCCTAAATACCTTTTTTATGGATCCATCCATCTATTTCAACCATCCATCTATATTTTCTGCCTCTTATTGGCATCCAGATCACAAGCCCAGAGGCTCAGACTTTTCTCTCTCTCCGACTCCACCAGCTCTTCTTGAGGGTGGAGGTTAGATCTACATGTAGTTAGATATACCCAAATCTCTACTCGGAGCTCTTTGTCCTCTCTCTAAAGCTGAGATTAGACCACCTTCAGCAGCTGGTATTTGTAAACATCATCTTTCAGTAACTAACCAAAGCTTGATGCCACAGGTGAAGTAAGAACCAATGTTCTACAATAAATGTGGTCAAATTTAAAAGGAGTTACACAGTTAGCGAATGTTTATTAACCTGCACAATGTAACACAAAATTTAAATCTCATGTTATATTGCAGACATTGAAACACTCATGCATGTGTTTCTGTCTACAGACAAAACTCAGTTCTGGCATGCTTGTCACAGAACTTCATGAACTTGTTAAGTCTAAACTGACGCAGGGCTGATGATGCAAGAAGAGTCAAAAATGTGCCTCCACATTACAGTTTCCACTTTCTGAAACTAAATAAAACCAGATAAAATTGCATGTCTGCTGGGCACAGATACAAAGCTGCTCAGAGCCAGCTCATCACAAAATTAACTAGTCAATATCTATAGTCTGCAAAGTAACATCTGAATCAAATGACACACAAATAGAGCCATTTGGCCACAATCACCAAACGTGCATTTGGAAAAAAGGAGTCAGTGCTTGATGGAAAGAATCAACTGCTGACTTTTTAGCACTGGGGTGGAAATATTCTGCTTTGGGTTTGTGTAACAGCTAGTGGCACAGAAACATTACAATGATGGAGGGAAGGATGGATTGCGCTAAATTTCAATTGCATTGATGTCCTGCAGTCAGTCAAGAAAATGAAACAGAAAAGATTACTTCAGCAACAGCAGAAAAAGCCAAAGAAGACATCAAAAGCCACTTTTAGCTACTATAAGAAACATAAGCTGGAGCGTTCAGAATTTCCCCTCAGCCATTTGAGCTGAACATCTGCAGTGAGAACTTAAAGTAATCTGGAGAAAGAGGGTTTAAAAGTGAGAACAGAATAAAAAGACTATTACCTGACTATAAAAAGCATTTGCAAACTGCCATAGAGGGACTGCTGAGTACTAACTTAGTAGGATACCCAAATCTTTGCAATTTTTACAATTGCTGTTTATTTTTCTGCAGAGGAAACGTCCTCCTGGGTGGTCCAACTGTATACATGCATCCTCCTCACATTCGAATAAAATGAGTAATTCTTGCTTAAAATGTGTAATTTTTCTCCCATTTTTTTAAGATCTACTTGTTCCAAATTCTATTGGTTGGATCCAAATTTTACTCTGCATGTAGCAAAAACAAATAAAACAAAAAATAATCCTGCTGGTCGCTTAACAATCAACAGCGTCAATCCTTAGATTCATTCAATAAACTGCCAAAGCACTCTTTGAATGTGTACAGATGCCAGGAAGGAGGTGCAGGAGTCCTCTGCTTTCACTGATGTACCGTACTTCCAAGTGAAGACTGAAAACTTTTCACATCACATGACATTGTGACAGCCTTCTCACAGTCTTGGAGGTGGGTCCAAGCTGCAGCCTCTGGACCTGACAAATGAAGCCAACGGTCAAGTCACAAAGACTACATTTCCTCTAATGGCCAATTGAAGCTGCCTTCAAAAGTTATCCAAAGACTACCAGTTTAAATGGCCAGCGAAGTCTGAATTCCAGCTTCATATCTACTCACCCTATATATAAACCTACTTTTGTGTCCGCACTTTCCACAAACCCACCCATCACTTACAGTAACACATCCACTGACTACTTGAATTAATGAAACTACTGCCTTGCACACACCATTGTTGTCCTGTGTTGGTTTAAATGCATTTTGTTTCTCTTTTCGTTGAGCCTCTTGCTTGGATTCCTATTTGTCACAGCTCTGAAAGAGTAACTGGGAGACTCCAAACGCTGACTCCGAGATTATGCAATGAGCTGACTGACAGCAGACGGCCCAGTGCACAAAAACACTCAGAGTGATGCATTGGTGCTGCAGAGTGCTGTCTTTTTATGTAACAAACAAGCTTCAGCTGAGTTCCGACACCAGCTCACAGTGTTGCAGGTTACCTTTTTGGACTTGACGGTTTGGATTTCAGCCGTTTAAACCAACCTTGGGGACAGGCCAAAAGATGTTCTTTATGTATTCAGTAGTTTAACAGTGCTATATCTAAATATCCAACTATGTGAAAACATGCTAGGTCAACCAGAGACACACCTGCTAAAAAGAATCCTAATATCTCAGGATAATATCTCGTTAAATAGAAATTATTAAACCAAGCATGAAAAAAAAAAAAAAGGTGTTTAAATGAAGTGTTTCTTCAGGGAGCTACTCTGTGGTTCACCTGAGTCTATTTAGAATATTTCATTTAAATTCTGCTGAAGTGTATGAAAACAGTATACCGGTAATATGTCACTGTGTTTCATTTCACACTGAAATGAAACAAAAGAAACTGTGTCCTTGTGAGTCCTGACAGGGTGCTGAAGCTGAAGAAAAACAGTTTTCCCTTCCTTGTTGCCCTGAGCTCGGCTGTGCTCTGCCTCTCTCCTGTTTGGCACAATCCATTTTTTTTTTTTACCTTTTTTGTGAAGGCTCAATCTTTCCCACTGTGAGTGAGAACCACTAAGGGACTCGCGCTTCTGTAATGGCAGCTCTTCAGTCCCAGCTCGCCTATCATTCATTTTTAATTTCCTTCCCATCTGTGGGCCGAGAACAAACAATGAAACCGCTGATGGCAAACGCCGGCGGCTCTTGAGCACGTTTCCCATCAAATTTGGTCACCTGAAATGAGATTTTATTTTTTTTATTTTTTCCACAGCTGGTTACACGAGATGAAATATCTGTTTGGTGACACATATTGGTTCACTTGTACAGCCAGAGTTGTTTAAAATATATCTATTCTGTTTAAAAGAAGGCTGACTCTTTTCTTATCAGAGTTGCAGGAATGCAGGATGACACAAAAGGACACCAAAGACGGAAATATCTTTTTTCGTCAATCCAAGCCAAACATTCTCAGTGGAAATCATCTCTCCTTGGCTATTTCCACAACACTTGACCCAGATCCATATCATCCCTTCTCCTTTTTTCTGCCCGTTTGCCTCTCAGCTTTCAGACCTCTTGCTGTATCATCCTCCAGTTTTCCCCAGACTGTCTTTTAGTTTAAGCTCAGGTTTACCTTCACATCCCTTCCCCTCTTCCTTCCCTTTTAGCCTTCTGTAGTCATAAAAAGGTCAGATAAAAACAGGTGAGGCATCCTGCCGAAGCAGGAGGCACAGATGAAGGTGGGTGGAGGGAGGGGGTGGAAGGGGAATGGAGGAGGAGTCAATACCTTCTTCCGTGGCGCTCTGCTCGTCCCTCATGGCTAAGGACGAGAGGGTGATCTTCAGCGTGAGATGGGGGTCTTTGGTGGTGCAGACCTGGATGGCCGCCTCGGGCACGCACGACCGCACCTCGTATTTGTCGTCGGTCATTGTCTGCAAAGCAAAACTACACGATTAATTAAAAATCGAATCACAGTTGTAGCACTGACTCCTGCTGTTTGTAACAAGGCATCACTGCTCTACCTATTTGGAGACTGTTTTACCTCAAGCTCAGGGAACTAATGGTCAGATTTTATTGTTAAATTAAGAAAATAAGATGTAAAATATGAACGGACATACTTAGTTTTTACAGAGCTATTCGTATTTTCTCTTGTTTTATGAGAAGTCTCAGCCATGTGAAGAAACTCAAAGCAGCAGCCACATGCTGGGTGTTAAAAAGCACTGAATTTGATGAAGTTGCTCATACATTTATGTTATTCCTAATCTGCTGAATGCAACAGCTCATTACCATTTTTGGAAAATCTCCAGTTGGGTTGGTGTTCCCCCCCCCCCCCCGAGTCCTTCATGTCACACAGCTGTCTCAAGATCCCAGAGTTTTTCCTCCCAGGAGCTTTCTGCTTTCTGTTTTTCAGCTTGTAGTCTGAGCTCAATTACTGCTTGAGTAGGCTTTGGTCATGTGCAGTTAAAAAGTATCAGTGGACAGGAAAAGAGGTGATGCTCTATACTTTTGCTTTAATTCGATTTTGAAATCATCAGCTTTCTTTTTTCATTGGCTTCCTAAACGAATCTCCGGCATGTTTTGTGATTTTTTTTTTAAAGTAATTTCCTCTATTATGTTACACTTCCTGGTCTATTTACACTGTCAGTTTGTGATTATCTTCTCCGCCCTTGTTAGTACCAGCTCTGTATAATTTGCCTACCTGTGTTCAATCAGTCACCTCAGTATATATAACTCACGGCTTTCACCTTCCACTCGCCAGATGGTCTTGTTTTTTGGCTCAGGCTTTCTAGCTGGTTTCTGTTGTTCCTCTTGTTTTTCATTTTCCCTCGTGTATGACCTTTTGTTCCATTTCATGGAATATTTGTCTTGCTGTTTGTTTTCCTGTGTATGACCCCTGCCTCCTTTACATTAAAGATTTAGAGTTTGACTTTTTCCCTACTCCTAGTTGGACGTGACAAGACAGTGGCTGTATTTTTATTCTAATGGAGTCCATTATTTACAAAGTGAGCATCACATTTTATTCAGAAGCAAATGTTTGAGACAATAGACATTTTGAATAAACAGTCTATTTCCTGGTAGGAATTTGAACATTTTCATGAAATGTTGGGTTTACAGTGATTACAAGCAAGAAAAATATGTATGAATTATGAGCGAATTAAAAAAATTACTGTGTTAAAAAGAGAAACTCAGAGCGCCCCATCGGTGGGTGTCACATGACCTCTGTCGTATTGGTGGGATTAGTGTTTTTGTTAAGGCCCCAGGTCACTCCAATCCTCCCTGCTTGTGTAATTTAACAGTTTTTTATTCTGATTAGTCTGTGCAGACCTGTTCATTTTCCATGTCTTCCTCAGCTCCTGACTCCTCCTGTGTCCTGCCTTTGATTGGTCCAGCGAGCGGTCTGCCCCATTCCTCTTTGTTGTTTGGTACTTGATTAAAATTACTTAATTCCTTTACAAACATAGCAGGCATCAATAGAAAGGTTTGCGTGCTGTGGGTTTTCTCCCAGCGAGGTTTCAGTTTCAGTAAGCTGCTCATGTTTCTCTCTGTTTGAGGCAGAAAGCTGGATGAGGTACTAACTGTTACTAATTTTTCTACAAACACCAAGCTGTTAGATATCAGTCAGTCAGGTCAGTGACCTAAGGATTAAATTTTTTTCCTCTGGTAGCTTTTACGCTTTTATTACTCTGTGTCTTTGCGTTGTGTTGCAGCCAATCACATTGCACTCCCGCGTCTTTCCTTTATTGTGTGTGTTTGCTTTTATCTGTGGACTGTGAAACCTGCTCGGACTAGCTCACGAAACCTTCTGCCATCTGGTTAACGAATATTGCTCTCCCTTCACGTAGGAAAGTGGGGTTGTAACAGCTGTGAACATATATATCAGGAATTTACCTGTACATGAGTCATTATATTAAAACTAAATAATCCTGCTGACCTTATTATTGAACAGCCTCTGCCCATTTGCAACCATTCCTTTATTTAAATAACAGATTATCTTTTTATAATTTATGGAAATGCGTGTGAAAGATGACCTTTAGGCACTGAAAGAAATAATGGCAAAGCACATCTCAACAATGAAACACTAAGCAGGCCCATCAAGGCGGCAAAAGGCACAAACAGTTGTGTTTACATGCAGCTTTTCATCTCGAGTTTACACGCCTGTTATTGCCAGCCGGTTCCCAGCATGCCTCTTTTCTTTTATTCCACCCTTAAGATTGCTGTTACCTTCAGTGGCATGTTTTCAAGTGCTTTCTCTCTATCGCGTCTCTCTGAGAAATGACCCCATCAATCACCCCACTGCCTGCCAATCTCTCCCAGTTTGGCCCAGGAAACGAGAGCTTCAAATGGTTTCCTCCCTTGATGATAAAGCACGCACGGCAGCTTTGGCAGGTAATTAACTGAGATGAGGGGAAGAGGAAGAAATTTAGGCTCTGTGGATGACACTGCTGCTTTGTTAGCGACTGCAGTTGCTTGGGGAAACACTGCGTAGGGAGGCGATCTTCTGATGAAATTATTTGTACGACTCAGGAGCACAGAGCTCAGAGCTGGGATGCTTAAACTCGCTGAGCTCTCAGAGTGTCGGGATGCATCATATTCAAGTGAAATGAGCAAAAGCAGGGAAAGTCCCAGTGGCCAGAGGTGCAGGGGTGAGTTTACACTATAGAGTCTGGGCTTTGGATGTCTAAAGGAAACAGAATGGCAGACATAAATCAAGTACGATCTCAGCAGCAGCAGCAGTCACTTCCTTATATCATATCCACTTCAAATCATCTCCTCTGTACCCTCTCCTCTCCCATGGACTAAAAATAATCCTTTCATCTGGTTTAAGAAAAAAGAAACACCGTCACCCAGACAGATGTCTATAAAAGTCTGTGCTCCATTCAGACTGCAGCGCTCCTCCGTTGGTTTGTGCTTAAATTTATTTTTAAATGTGCTGCTAAAGCTCTGCAGGAGTCTTAATTAGAGGTCTAAACAATGATTAAACGATTATTTGTTTTTTGCATGGATTGGAATATCAATAACAACCCATTTTAAATATTAAAATTAATTAACCTAAGAACATGAAAATGATCTAATAAATTTAGGCTTTTATAAACAAGCCAAACGCAAGTGTGGTACAAAACCATGTAATCCTTCCTAGTTTTGAAAGCCTATCTTTGTTACACATCACAGTGAAGAGAAAGTATTTGGATTCTGGATTGAACGGAGTCTGAAACCTTGACTTTTATTTCTGCTTTTCTCCATTTACTGTCCACGGTTCATTAGAGTGCCTGCATCATTTTAAAAATCCAAATGAATATATTTTAAAACATAAATTTTTTTAATCAAGGCCTCAGTCACACCTGCGAAGAGACCAGTCACCACTGCATGTCAACCATTAGTCACTAGTGTACAGTGGAAAAATGTCTATCCTCTAACTGTGTGGCGAGTGGTCGTAAAGAAAGCGAGTCACAAAAAACCTGGTTGCTAACATTTTACATGATGACGGTCGGAGAGACCAAAGTGAAAAACAGTCTCCAAGATTTCCAATTAATATGAAGCATTAATTGAAGCACTCGCTCGGATGCACACAGAATTATTTGAACTGTCTATAAAGAAGTTGTTTTTTCTTTTCTTTTTTTTTTAATTACTTTAAACCTTTTTTAAGGGAAAGGCTTGATATTCATCGCAGCTGATGCATTTTATACACTATACATTACTGTCCCATTGAGCCACATGAGAGCTCCTCTACTGGTCTTATCATCATCATCATCATTATGAGCACGTCTGTTCTTCAATGTCACCAAACAACCTCTGTGGGTGTTGTTCCACTGAAGCTTGGATCATAAACACTTTTTAAAGCCTCCCTCAGCTGCGTGGCTCATTTTAAATGCGGAGTGCTGAACACCACAGTGGTGGAGGTGTGGCTGAGCGTACCTGGATCTGAAGGGGGAGGTTGGCGCTGATGGTGTAGAGCAGCAGTTTGGTGGGTTTCTCTCTGCACATTAGAACCAATTCCAGGTCCATGTCCCCTTTGATGAGGAGCCCTTTGGCTACCAGGCCGACACGCGTCACCCCACACAGCACCGATGCAGCATCCAGCCTGAGGGCAGATGGAAGGCAGCCAGCGTCAGATTATCCCACAGCCATGCAGAGAGTTTAGAGGTGATAACACACACACTGAAGCCAGAGAACGAGCCCTGGGCTGCTCAACAGGGTCTGATATTCCAAATGGATTAGCAACATTGAACAATGCTGAACAAGAATCTAGTGAACGATCTCTGCTGTCTGCAAAGGTAACGATCCTTTTTCTTTTCTTTTTTTTTTTTTTAAACAAATCTGAGCTAAAACAAATATTTCTCATGTATTTTTCCTCACTGGTTAGCTTTTTCACTAGTTTTTTAGGCCAATAAATATTTAAAAATTGTTTAACTTAAAAACAGAAAACATTGACAAGAACTTTTGTTAATGG
This sequence comes from Astatotilapia calliptera, assembly GCF_964374335.1. NCBI lineage: Eukaryota > Metazoa > Chordata > Actinopteri > Cichliformes > Cichlidae > Astatotilapia > Astatotilapia calliptera. The sequence goes on along the minus strand of NC_137433.1, from coordinate 35,189,742 downwards.
TTCCTTAAATATGAAAAATAAGAGATAATAGTAGGAAATTATACGTTTGATTAGTTTCAAGGCTAATAAAAATACATTTTTTAAAAATGCTTTATGTGTAGTATATGTGGTATGAAGTATGCAATCAGAGTTTTGCAGCTCTTTCCATAAAAAAAATAAAAATGAAAGCATACCGATACCCAATCTAAATTTGGCCCATTTTATTATTGTTGGGTGCTTGGGATTTTTGTAATATGCAGGTCATTCCCACTTTTACTATATTTTTTAATGCCTGTGAAGCACACGGAAGCCAAACATTCCCATAGACTTCAGTACAACCAGAAGTATTTTTATAACCAGATGAGTCACCCCCTGCTGACCATTAAAGAGAATGCAGGCTTGGTGTATTTATATATTCAATCTGTGTATGTGCGTGTCACTTGCAGAAGTCCTGCAGATCGTGAATGACATGCTGAGCAAAGGGGCAGGTACCACGTGTACTTCACAAAGCTCCTTCAGGATCCCCTCCTCCCAAAGAAAAACAGTTCATGTGTGTACTAACATGTGTCTGTACTGACCTGCACCATCACATGAAAAACCAAAGATTTTCTTTAACCGTCCTGGTTCCCTTTTATTTGTATAAAACCAGCTCTGCACTAAATCTTCATATAGGTGTTTTGCTAATATAGAAGCTCTGTGTGGATGTTTAGGCTACAAGCCAAATGCAGTGAATTTATGACCGCTGTGCATGTTTAATTGCCCAGTCATCACACCTCACTACCCGATGAAGATATACGACACAGTTTTATAACGGGAGCGAGCTGTGCACAGGAAACAGCTGAAGGTAAAAACATTCTTTAAAAACTAGAACAAGACATAAATTTATGTCATGTTACGCTCTGAAAACGCGTTCTTATAAAACTGAGCTGAAGTAAAATACTGCACGAACATAAAAGTCATGGTCACGGTACAAACATTAAAGAGCACTCGCCGTGGGACGTACTTTTTCTCAGCAGCATCTTCCTCCACCGTGTCATCCCCGGCCTCGTTATTGGTGGATGTCTTCCCTGAGGATTTGCTGAGGTCATCCATCCAATCAGAGACTTTCTTGAGGGCTCCCTCCACAGTAGACACCAGCGTCTGGACAGCCTCCAGCTCCTCAGGGGCTGGATAGATGCTGGCGTGCTTGGCCATGACGTGGCGGTCGTCGTTTGCAAACGACCGAAACGACCTCTGGAGAGAAAGAGAGAGAGAGAGAATTTTTTACTGTCTTTCCAGCTGGTGCTTACATCAGGCATGAATCACACAGAGAGAGCAGGTGGAGGGTCATAGTGAGATTCAAAGACATGGAGACAGGAAATATGTTCACTGATGGACTTAAATGGACTCAGACCCATGGCCTTTACAACTTGTGACCTTTGAGATGGTCTAGTTGATCTAACGTTATTAATCAGCATAAATATCACACCAGTGAGCACATAATGACCCAATGACTGAAAAGAGGCTGTAATGTTTTTTCTTTTTTCAGTAGAAAATGTTTTAAAATGAAAAACAAGACTTGAAGATACAGTTTAAAACATTCTCAGTTATAAATAACAGAAAGAGTTTCCTATTAAAACAAAACCACAGAGCAGAAAAATTTTTTTTGCTGATTTTCTGTCAACTGTGAGAGCATGTTTGACTCCATTTCCCTGACTGTGAATCCACATTTTTTTGTATTCACCAAACATCACGGATGAAATTAGCCCCTAGCCAACAGAGAGACACTGATTTCCACAGGCAGTGTTGGAGAGTGATGAATTTTATCAAACTGGTCTTGAGGTAGCTGAAAGCTCCTGAGAGCCAAAACAGTGGACTGAGCAGTGAGCAGGCTAGTTGGGAAACTTAGTCGGTCGTTGTTATCTCACAAGAAAGATTAAACAAAAATTCTAAAAACTGCTACAATAATTTGCAGAATAATATTTGATTGCAATAAATATGGCTGTCAGCTGACAGAGTGTGGAGTGCAGATTATAAGTCGTTGCCTCAAGTGCAGGAGTTTGAGTATCACAGCTTCTTCTGGAGGATGAGTCTAGAAAGGGAATGACAGACGCATTAACGTTGATGTGAAAAGAGCCAGGCTCAAAGCAAAGCTGTCAATTTACTGGTTGATCTTTGTTCTGACCCTCCTCTATGGTCACGACCTGTGGTTAGTGACTGAAAGAAGGCTACAATCGACAGAAAAGAGCTTCCTTACTGGGGTCAGCTTAAGAGATGAGGTGAGAAGTTAATTCATTCAGCAGGGGTTTAAAGTAGAGGTCCTACTCCTCCACATAGAAAGAGGCCAGTTGAAGTGGTTAGGGTGCCTGCTTAAGCATATGATGCCTCTTGGATCTCTCCTAGATCAGGCATTTCAAGCATGTCCTACTGGGAACTCGTGAACCTGTGCAGACCCAGGACATGCCGGAGAGATAAAGTCTCTCGTCTGGCGTAGAAACACCTCAGTGTCTTCCTACATGTGCTTCACTCCTTAGCAGCCTGTGGTAAGCTTGCTTCTGTTCACAATCATTTATTTATTTCGACTAAACTTCAAAGAAACTGACTTCATTAAGATGACAACTTTCTTCCTTTCCAAAGTTAAGTCTAATATTGTTCAATCTGTGACTGATCGATTTTAGGTAATCGCGATCAAAACGTGATTTTTGCCATAATCAAGTAGCCACACTAGACGTATACATGTAAAGTTCATGAATGGACAGTGTTGGGTAACATCACACATTACACCCTTAATCACTAAACTAGTTGTTATTTACCTATGCAAGCTATTCAGTTAGCAGGATGGTTAGATAGAAAGAATTATATGTGTGCAACATTCACTCAAACTCAAGTCATTTAGAATAAGAATAAGAAGAACAGTGAGGTGTACAATATTTAAGGACAATTATTGCAACAACAACTTCTTATTGCATGGAGGGAAAAGCAAAACGTGACCGTAAACAAAGGAAAAACAATTTTAAAAAATAGATTAAGGGGAAAAAAGTCACTATTTAGATATTAATTAATACTAAACACCTCTCCCGCTAATGCACAACTTCCCCGCAGCACCTGCAGACAGGTAAGCACCGTGCCTTTTATGAGAAATTTTGTGAGGTCAGCAAAGCTCCCATTTTAACAGCACTCAGGTACTGAACAGTGTTTATAAATGGTAACATGGTCGGTGCACTTTACTGTTAGCATCACCGGCCTCAGCCGGTCCCAAGCTTGGATAAACAGGAAGATTGTGTCAAGAAGGGCCATCCAGCATAAAACCTGTGCCAGATCAAAAATGCTATCTGTTAACTTATCATTAAGGTAGCAGCTAGCAGCTATGGCTAATAATAAAATAATATTTATGTGAGAGTTGGCATCAAACATTATCAGTCCCTGTCTGTAACATTAATAGAACAGAATAATACAAGTGTTTGTGTCTAGAAACTGTAACACTACTCTTAAAAGCTCAGACTGAGGCTGTGAAAAGTCTAGCAGCAGCTGGACAAAAACAGTGTAGTCGACCTTACCAGCTCTGGTCAGCAATGAAAATATGGAGCCAAGTCACCAGAAACACAGCACCAAGTCAAAAAGCCTAAAATGTTTTGTTTTTTTTATTAACTACCTACGAGAATCTGTCATATACATACATCTTAAAATTATGTTAATGTCTATATTTCTTTGCAGTACATTCGACAGATTAAAATTAGTGCCATCGTTTATGTTAATGCCTCTTTATTTTTGTTTTATAATTTTTTCCCGTCATATCAAAAAAATGTATCAAGTATTGAATATATTCCTGTGTATCTTCTAGTATTGGGTAATTAGCATCGTGACAACCCCAGTTAACATGTCGAAGCTCTACAAAAGCAACACGTTAACGTGGTCACAGGCAGGATTTATGATGCTAAAAGCCTGTAGCTGACTGCATGCAGACCCTAACCAAGAAGCCAAAGCTTAATTGACGACAGCAGAGGTGAACCGTCCTGTAGGACTGCATTTCTACACAACATCTGTTTGGTTATATCTGATTTTTTACTGACTTGGCTGTCAGCTTTTATTTAAACAGGCTACTAAAACCCTCCTTTTACGCTTATGTGGATAGAGATTTAAACAGATACATGGAGATATGAAAAGTTTAGTGTTATATATTACTGCAAAAATATAACAACTTACTTTCTTTACAGGGAAAACTAAGGAGTAATAACTACTGAATAACAGGAATCTTTTACAGGCTTCTACAGGCTCTGTCACGACAGTTGAGTTAGTGGAGCAACAATCTGCTCACCAACAACAACCCTGGAAATTGAGGTTCTCTTAACTCACTCCTCTGCCAGTGATGAGTGAAATTATTCAGTGCTGATGATCTGGATCATCACCAGGCTGTCAACAGAGTAATGATTCAAACTAAGAATGTGTTCTGTGCGTTCATTACTCTTTGTGTTCATTGTCCATTGCTTTTAAAGCCATAAATAGAGCATTTAATAAGCAAACTAACTGCTGATGTGGTTTACAGTAGATAAAATGCAGGACAGGTCCACCCACACAGTTTTATTTACTCATTTACAACCTGCTTCCCAAACAAGTAAAACAAAATGATCAGGACTATATAACACAACATGATGGTCACCTCAGACACTGCAGCCCCAACCATCTGCTGTTCAATCCTTTTGTTTACATGGGGCCGCTGATGAGAGCAATGTTGAGGGGGGCGGGGCTAAAACACAAATTTCTTCCAGACCAAAGCTGAACTGAGGGTAAAAACCAAGTCTGCAATTGCATATGTAGGAAGGGTCTTCCCAGAAACCTGGAGGCTTTTAAAGCAGCAGAATATTCTCTCTCTCTCTCTCGTTTTATGGCCATGTCACTAAAGTGCCAAATTTGATCAATGATTATAACAGATTTCACATATGCAGATATTCAGCAGCCAAGTTTTAAAGGTCATCAATGCCAAAATACCAGAAAACTGGTTCAGTGGTTGCAATTTGGATTATCATTATCATCATCATCATTGTTACTCATCAAACACCATCATCAAAGCACTGCCAACTCCTTTTAATTACAGAGAAAGCAGGCTGAAGCTGAAGCCGCTGTTGGAGGAAGCAGACTAAATCCAAAGCCAAATCGATTTCTTTGAACTTGAACACACTGTTTATACTTCGATTCCCGGTGCTTCTCCTGTTGCTGCTGCAAATGCTTGTTTCTGGTGTCAGAAAGATTCCTCACAGTCAGCACGATGACAGCATTACACCTGAAGCAACCTGCGCTGCTGCCAATCTGTGCGTGGCCTAGATTCTGCTGCTGTTACTTAACATTAACATTTATGGCATGTGCTTAGGGATGGAGCCCATCTCTCTGAGGGGTAGATGAAAAAGGGCTGATGTGCAAAGCGTATCAGCGCTCGCTTTTACAAGCCAGAGTACGCCGGTCGAACATCACGGCAGGCTTTCAGTCCAAGGTCAAACTGCTACCTCTCTCAATCATCCCTTCCTCTTCTACTCCAGTCCTCCCCTCTCTCCTCCTGTTCTCCCTGCCTGCAGCGTGTAAGCACCCCTCATTACGGTGAGTTATTTATGACGGTGCTTTAATAATTCATGGCCACGAATCTCGAGGGCTTGTGCTGGAGTTGCGGGGGTCATTCATCACGACCTAGCTAATCTCTCGCTGAACTGCCACGGGGCATTCGTGGCTGTGTAGCGGCAAGTGTGGGCAGCGTCGACAACCATAACACACAAACATTAACAAGATCTACATGAAAGATTAAGAGTTTCATGGCATCGGCGCCGATTTGGATCACAGCCTGGCTTCATATCGGGCTGCTTCCTTTTGTTTGTGGCCTACGAGTCAGCTGGGAGTTCAACCTCGCGCTGCAATTAGAAGATAATCAAATCTACTGCTTTAATTAATTGCATTGCAAGGTTTTTCGGAGGATGTCTTGTACTTAAATCTAACATACAAATCAGAAGTAATTCCTTTAACATTTTGTTTTCACTGTGGAATCACTCAGGAGGATGATACCTGACACAAACAGGTTTTCACAGAGTAAAATCAGCCGGGTTTACTGTTAAGCCAGCAGACATATACAGATATGGATCCAGAAGTCTTTCTTCATTGATAAAAAGATGTACATAAACGCTCTCTCAGGACATCTTAGCTGCATGCTTAAACCAAGCGGCAAGCCACTACAGTAGTTCACTTACGTTTGGCTTCGAAAGTGAGTTAAACCTGAACTTTGTGGCATCACAGTCAGATCCACTCGCTCATCACATCCAGTTTTAAAATGCCAAGGTCAATGGGACTTCTGTATGCTTCAGAAACCAATGAGTGACTTAACCAGATGTTGAATTTAATAAGAACAAAAACTCCTTACATCCAGCCTTTAAGAACTCACTCTATAGCCATGTCAATTATTTAATTTAGTGGCCAAAGGCAAAGAGCAGTATATTCATTTTTTCAATTTTGAATATAGATTTACTTTAAAATTGAATATAGAGGCTCACTTACGGGAAAAAAAAGACACATGATGGAAACTTTTAGTGATTCTGCTCAAGTCTACAAATACTTATTTTGGTCCACCCAGGTGGTTCAGGTCTGCAGATATCTCCTCTCTAAGATATGCGAGAAATTCCTACTATGAATCAGACCTCAGGTTAGGGCCGTGCGATATGACCAAAATCTCATATCCCGATATAAGACATCTATCAGTCCCGATAATGATACAAATTACAAAAATTTAACATTTTCTGTAAATTTTGTGAATCTCGGGCAGCTCGACTTGCGTGAAGTGTTTCCAGCTGGGCGTGGTGTACCTGGAGTCGAGTGTTTTAACCGATGCATGAAACAATACATTTTTAGACACAAGTTGTAACGGCCGCCGTTTTCTTTGTGAGTATTTATTACACGGCGTGCTGCGGGGAATAGCCTGTTCTAACGTTTGAGTCTAAGGTTTATTTTTTAGCACCTGGCGGCTCTTTTTTGTTTCTCATCCATAAACACTCTGCATACTAGTTCACGGGATTCAGTTTATTTTGAAAAGTCTCAACAGGATCTTGAGCTTTATTGTGAAAGGTTTATGTGGAAAATAAACAAGTGGATACTAGAGCTGGGCGATAGAACGATAACGATATGTATCGCGATATAACTTTTACTCGATAGAGAAATTAAGCTATCGTGATAGACCTCGCCGCTCTTGTCCTCAAAAAAAAAAAAAAAAAAAAAGTCAGCCAATCCAAATTAAGTAGCGCAGAGCCGAACCAATCACAGCCGCAGCGTCACGTCTCGTGACTTGTTAGGTACAGCACAAGTGCCAAGCCGCACGTGTGTTTGTTTGGGAAGCAGCCAGCGGGTAATGGAGCCAGCGCGTAATGGAGGAAATGAGTGTGCCGACTAGAAAAATCAACCGAGCGTGACTGAAGAGAAAACAGATGATGGTTCCAATGCCGGAGAGATTGTCAAACGGAAGAGCCATAGAAGTTCCGTAGTGTGAAGGTATTTCGGCTATTTCAAGTCTGACAAAAAACAGAGTAGCGTGCACTGTAAATTGTGCCGAAAGCAAGTCTGGAAATACAATAAACTGGTGCATGCGTCACACTGCGCCACGTTATTGTTTCGGTGAAATGAATTTCTACAATACTGTTTCTGTTAATTCTACTCTCTGCAGTGTTTAAATGCTTACATATACACACAGTTACTGTCCGTCCACACATACGACTCGGTTCTGCTTCTATGCCCCAGCTTTGTTTACTTTTTCCCACCGAGGCTTCTAGACTTCTGATTGGCCAACATTTCTGCACGGTTAGGAATCTAGCGCCACCTGCTGCTTTGGCATGTTCATAGCAGCGTTTTCCTTCATTTCTGCCTTTATGTGTGGACGGGATTATTTTTTAAAACGAAAACGGAAAATCTCAGTTTTCAAAAATACCCGTGTACGTGTGGACGTAGCCTCAGTCTCTGACTGGAAGCGCTAATTCGTCATTCGGCTTTTGTCAGACTAAAGTAACTGTTAAAACTGTTTGAAAAGCTCAGCTATACAACAAGGAGAGATTGAGAATTTCCTTTTAGTTCTCAGTTTATTTGATATTGACAAAAGTTAGTCAGTTTTGTCTGTTCTTCTGTAAAACAAACTAAGATTTATTTTTAGAATTAATATTTTGTTTCTAAGTGGAATTGACAATTTAGTCTGTTTTGTTTGTTCTATTTTGAAACTTAAACGCTTTAGCGGCTGCCTTTTGTGTAGTTTGCAATATTTGCCTTTATTTATCTGAAAAAGTCTCATGTTCCTTAAGTACATCTACCCTGTTGAACTTATTATGGGAAATAAATATTTAAATAAAAACAAGCTGCTGATTATTTCACATTTTACTTGTGAGCAACGGCACATTTAAATCTTACAAATATAGTTATTTGGCTTATATCGTGATAGATATCGTTATCGCCTGAAATGAAAAAAACATATCGTGATATGAAAAAATCTCATATCGCCCAGCTCTAGTGGATACGTGATGGTTTTACCGTCGTTGCTAACAACAACACATAAAAACAGGCGGTTGTCCGTCCATAATGTGCTTATATTAAATATAAGAGAAAGAGAGAACTTAAACAAATATATATGTAGCCACTACAATGACCACCAAAACGATCAAAAAATATTGCCGTAAACAGTTTATTTTGCGACATCACGAAACAAACGATAGCGTAAAATGAAACGATAGATGTTTTTACATCGTCATCCGATATAGATCGTTATACCAAACAGCCCTACCTCAGCTGTCCGCACACCTCATTCATGACAGTCTGCAAATGTGCTCTAAATACAGAAAGCAAGTAATTAAACCACCTGTGGAATCTTTGACCACCACAAAGTAAAATATACATTTGTATTTGTTTTTAAAATCTGTATAGTAAAGACACTTTTTTTTTAACAGTTAGCATTCGTGAAATTTAATGTAATATAGCTTTAGGCATTATTGCAGTTATTTTGGTTTTCTCAGCGTACTGCCTGACAAGAGTTCCACTAATTTTAGACCATTTCAGAGCAGGAAAGGAGGCAAGTGTTTTTTAACATGGCAAAATTAAAAATAATGAACAAAAAAACCCCAACAAAACATAAACAAGCTTCCAATCCTTTTGGCTGGCACATTCAATGTCTACGATTAATTATATTGTCTGACACATAAACAAGCCACTAACCTGCCAGTACTCTCCAGAAGACATTATTTCTGGTGAGTGCACAAACAAAAATGCAATAGATAATATCTTCTGTTTGGTTAAAAACAAAACTTAGGAAGTAGCGTGAACACAAAATGTTACAGGCTGACACATACAGGATGATACTTTCTGCTAATAATAAAAGGTGGGGGTTGTCTGATGGTAAAGACTGTTTTCAGTCCATTCTTAGTGAGTCCTTCAGCACCAGGAATGATTGACTGGCACCATTCAAAACGGTTTTGTTTGGAGCTCAAAAGGACCGGGTGCAAACTGCGACTTTAAGAGAAAGTGATTCAGAGGTTTAAAAGCCTGACAGGTGAGAGTGTAAGACTTGGACTCCATTACTGTGTTTAATGCTTCACTTTTATCAGAAAAGTACTTGAAGACTCTACTCCTTGGATGTTGTTTACCTCAGAGAATCTTTACCATCAGGATGAGTGTGAAAACGTTACTTAACTAAATGACTGTTATCAGTCGTTATCAGACGCAGGTGGCCTCTTCTGCTTAAAGTGTTGTATACTCTAATGCAAATGTGGTTATTTTCTTCTCCTGCTGTGTCTCGAGTCAGAAAGAAAACAACAAAAATCTACATTTGAAGGCTGGAGGTGTGGCGGTGCCTGGATCCATCATTCAATTGCAATTTAACAACATTTCCTTCACAAATTCTGTTTGGTTCATAGACTAGACTTACCAGCTACCTCATTAGGTGTACTTGATAAACTGTTTGTAAAATATCTAATCAACCCAATCATATGGTTGTAAAAATAAGTGAATTTAGGCACATAGACATGGTCAAGGTCGTGTGCTGAATTTCAAAATTAGTATCAGAATGGGGAAGAAAGGCAGTTTAAGTGTCTTTGAATGTGACGTGTTTGTTAGTGTCAGATGACTGCTTTCAACCAAAGCAAGCAGAACAGCATCTCTGAAATCTCAACCCAACAGAGCACCTGTGGGATGTGTTGGAACATACATATCATGTATGTGCAGCTGAAAAATCTGCAGCACCTGTGTGATGCTACCATGTCAACATGCACTAAAATTCATGACAAATGCTTCTTGAACCTATGCCATAAAAGTTTAAGGCAATTCTGAAAGTACCCAATATGCAGTGATTATCTTGTTGTCATTCATTAAGTACAAGACTGCGTTGTGAAAGCCCAGAGGCCTGCGTGCCAATTAGTGCCAATTGACAGACTAATCTCAAGACCAAACTTCCTGGAATTATTTGTTAGATAATTCCATTATAATTCCATTATAAATGGTCCAAAGGGCACAAGAACCACAAGCATCACAAGAACAGCTGCCCGTGTTGTATGACTAGGTGTTTGACTGCTCATACACCTAAAGCCTTAGCAACAGTGGAGAAGAAACAATCCACCATAAAGCCGATATAAAGAGGGAACAAGGCATACAGACCAAAACCTTTTTTGTGGTACATTATTATTTTAGCTGTAAAGTTTATCATTGTAACCTGGGAGTCAGTAGGGATTTACTTCCCTTTGAAACAGCCTCAAGTGGCCTCTAGAGGAACTGCAGTTGTTGACAATTAGCTCTAGTGAGGAAATAAAAAATAAATCACAGTCTGGGTTAAAACCCAGCCTGTTAAACTTTGTCACAACATTTATCACAGCATTTACCATCAGAGCTTTTACATGCACTTCTTCACACAACCACTAGATGTCTACATAATCTGGTTTTCTCCGCTGGTCAGTGGTTGCAATGAATGGTAAGAGTCTATGAAGCCTGCTCAACGGGAGAGAAGATGCCCACTGGGGATGTGTATGTGACTGATAACCATTAATAACAGCTATGATTGGGGTGATAAGATCACAGGGCATCATCCAATCAGCTTTTTCTCAAAAATAGGACATGGAAAAGTAGAGTTATTCTTCTTATCAAGTTGTCGTGCTATACTGGAGAATTCTAGCATTTTAATTTTGTTTTCAATGTATTTTTCCTCTCCCTGAACGAGGTAGACATGATCGGTCATCGTGCTGACTGATCATGTACCTGATCAGTGTTCACACTACAGGTGAATATGTGTATATAACAGCTGGAAACACACTATTGATAGCTAAACACACAAAATATACAAACACCAGACATAATCAGGAGACTCACCATGTCCAGGCTTTTGGAGAGGTCGTGGGAGGGGTTTAGGTGAGGACCAGAGTCCCGTCACTCGGCCTCTTCATGCAGTCGAACACCTCTCGACTGTCGGCTCCTCGGTCAGAGTCTCACTGCGGAGACAAAATATAAAGATTAAGTCCTCCATTAACCTTTGTTACACCCACACACTCAGAGAGTTTATTCATTTGTTGGATTGCTGGTATTGCTTTAATCTTTGTATTTGTACAGTTTGTTGCTTATAATGTGGGTGATCCAGGATTTAGAGCTTATTCTAAGCTGCTCTGAATAAACATCAGCTACATGCTATAAATGTGAAGCTGCATTATCAAGACTTAAACAATAATCCCAAATGTCACATTTTTGGACATTGTGCTCCATGTTGCACATCTATTAATCACAAATCTTCCATTCTCGTACAACTATAGTGGACTTAAAACAGAAGGTATGAAAACTGAGAAAACTTTCAGAAAAGCATCAGAGTAAAGCAAAGATTGGAGTGGAACCACACTTTCCACAAATCCACCACATCTTTTAGTTTTTATGTGAGGGCGGGACGTAAATCTGACGTTGCTGACGTCAATCTGCCACAGACTCCACTGTTGTTTCAGAAATTCTACTCTGAAAATAAAAAAATGGTAATAACTAGAGATGGACCGATCCGATATTACGTATCGGTATCGGTCCGATACTGACCTAAATTACTGGATCGGATATCGGAGAAAAATAAAAAATGTAATCCGATCCATTAAATATCACGAAACCACCTCACAAAACTTGCAACACACCGTAACTCACCTCAGAACGTTAGCACGTCGGAGCAGTATGCATCACGTGATAGAGCGGCTGTGGCATGCGGGACCTGTGGTGGTCTGGATAGCATTTGGAGCTTCGCTAGCAACCCGGCATTTCATCTCCGACAAAGTTATCCCCGAGAGAAGTAAAGCAAGTGTGTAAGTCCATCTCTGAATGTTTGTAAAGCATTCCTGCGTTAAGCTTAACAAGCGACTGCCTCTCACTCTCCGGCTGCTACTTCAATCGTGAAACTGCTTAATGATCAGCTGATCGGCTTTTCTGTCGGGAGTCCGTCTGTCTTGTTTGTTTTTGGCCCACTTTGCACCAGAAAGAGGAAACCAGCGGCTGAACAACAGCAGCACGTTTAAGCTTGATAAGCTGTTGTTAGAATTTATTTAATATTACTTTCTACTCCAGGATCTTTTTCTACAGCTGACGGCTGTAACTGTGCAGGGGCGGATCTAGCAAAGTTTAGCCAGGGGGGCCGATAGGGCATTAACAGGGAAAAGGGGGCACAAAGACATACTTTTCTTTCTTATTCTCATTTAAAATGTCGAGCTTTTAATAAATAATTATCTGACACCCAAAGTTTTAATTTGATGTAAAATGAATAGAAGTCAATTACTGTATATAGTGACTATTAAGTCTAATATATATACCCTAGTAAGCTATAGTACTTTTTCCTTTGGGAAGGTACCATCTGTGCAGTCTGCAATTCTGTTGAAGAAAGATGTTGAATCTATTTAATATTTCTTGAAAAAGAATTGATTTCTGTGCATTTTTTTCACACTTCATCAAATTAAGGTTGATTACGTCGATTAAGCATCATGAGGTGGCGCGTGAGGGGTGGTTCCCTATTTTTTATTTATTTATTTTTGTTGTTGCTGGGAGTTGGAACCCTATTAGTTAGGTTGCTTAATATTTACGCTAAGTACTCTTTAAAATACCAGAATAGGGAGGATGGTGTAGGTTTAAGTTTATTAGATTGATCAGTATTGCTGAACTATGAAATATTTTTTTTGTATACAGGTATAACAGAATAGCTTTAGTGTAGTTGTTGTTTTAAACTTGAGTATGAACTTATACAAAATGCAGCAAGATATTTTAAAAAACAGTTTTGTTGATTAAAAAACACTATATCGGATTCATATCGGTATCGGCAGATATCCAAATTTATGATATCGGTATCTGACATAAAAAAGTGGTATCGTGCCATCTCTAGTAATAACACAGGGCATGAACCACAATCTCCCGAGTTAAAGTCCTGTTTACAGTTATGTGTCAGTAATTTTAAACTCCAGCTCTCTCGTTTGTGTCTCTTTTGTCCCACCTTCCTCTGCTCTCTTCTCTTGGCAGATGGCTGGCCTTTCCTGAGCCGGGTTTTGTCAGAGGATTTTTCCTGTTAAAATGACGTTTTTCCTTCCCACTGTTACCAATTGCCTACTCACGGGTGGATCGTTCAATTGTTGGAGTTTTCTCTCTAATAATTTAGGGCTTTAACTTTACAAAATAAAGTGCCTTGAGGTGACTGTTTGAGATTTGAAATGAAATGAAACTGAATGAAACTGAATTGAAAGCTAACCATCATTCACCACCTAATTTTTGTAACCTATCACATACTCTGTAAATCCCAGGGGGGATTATTCTGAGCAGTGATTTTCTTTTTTATAGGTGCCACAATGGCGCATTATTTGTTTCTAGATTTGAATTTCATAACCACTTTCTGTGAGGAGTTTGCATTAGTAATGTGTGTGATTGGTCGACTCTTTGCTGAAATGTTGCTTTCCATTCCACAATAACTGAAAAGAATGAATAAACCAATAAACGTATTGTCTTAAAAGAGCAGAATATTTCAGCAAAACATATCAGTGTCTTTCCACAACTCTTTACCAAAATATTTCTAATATATTCAGGAATTTAGACTCTGGATTTTGTACTTTATACACAAGAAAGTCAGCAGCTTGTTACGCACCCAAGTTTCTGTTGTGATTTAATCTCTAGCTATTGCTTGGAAATTAATGCAATCAGGGGAATCTGTCCTGTTATAAATCCAATCAGATCATCCATTTCACATTTGTGAAAATTAAAATTATTTTTAAAAAGTCTAGAAGCAGGTGTAAATGTAGAAATAAGTATTTTAGTCCCTTAGCTCCATTCGCCGAGGGCTACCTCCTGCTACACCCTTGGCTGCCTCCAATTTCTGTCCAACGTTATTAACAGGAACTGCCTTTCCACTACCATGTGGCGCTACTAAGCAACTGCACCTTGAAAATATTTACCAGGTTGAATTCTCACATGTGCAGAATAATAAACAGTCAAAATTAAAGAGAAAAACAGAAAGAAAAGATATATGATGACATCCATAGGATTTCTTCAGTTTGCTCAACAACTCCTTCAAATCACAGACCTGTAAACATGTACCATGTACCAAGTGTAAGTTATTTGGCTATAATAATCTAAAAATTCACCCACTGATGGTGCTTTATGTTTAATATGGATGATATCAAAGATGTGCTCCCTATTATGAATAAAAATAAACCAGCTATTAACAATTTGAAACACACCACTTTGATTGTGACGCTGCTGTGAAATTGTTTTAATGTTATCTGACCGCAGACTCACACTAAGGCATTAATTAAATTACTCTGAATATAGTCTCACCATTAAATGCATTAGATGAAACTGCAGCTTTGGCCCACACTGTCAAATGCTAATGAGATGCAAGTCGCAGCTTGTGGTGTAACCACGTGGCAATGGCGGTGCAGGAGGGTGAGTGAGCAGCGCTGCTGTTAAACATCCCGGGGGGACTGGCGGGGTTGAGCCAAGCGTCAATTAGATTCTCCGTCACCTTGACCTTGTTTTCAATGACAGACCAGAGCAGGCTGGTGGTGCTGCTGCTTCTTTTGCTTTATGTGGAACAGCCATTTTTTACCATCCAGTAAAAGGAAAAAACAGTGCAACAGTGGGCAGAGAAATATCAGGAAAAAGGATTTTGATCAATACAACACAATAACTAGCTGAGATTTCTGCCTTTCAAAGCCTCGCGTCCCCACTCCTACTCTCTTTTGGAGCACAAACTCCCCAAACAGCACAACTTCAAAGCATTTACTACTGCTCAATAATGGAGGATGTTGCTACGTGTGAGAGACCAGGAACGCAACACATGAATGCTAACGAGCCTGCTTCTCACACTAAGAGAGCTGCATTTCTGCCACAGGATTCAGGCCTCCTCGCTCCACTTTTCTGCTACATCTCTGCTCCCATTTGGTTAACACATCTCTAGCATGAAAAGTGTGATTTGACTGAGTGCCAGTGATGGATTACTGAGGAGGAAGAGGATGGAGGACGCAGTAAGGTGATGTAGTTACCACTTCTTTTGTTGGCAGACAGACCGAGGACCAGGCCACGGGTTTCTCTACACTCGTGTAAGTGACACATTTGCAGACAAAATAATAGAAAAATTCAAAATGGCTCTCACCGTTTTACAGAGCTGCAGGTGGAGGTAAACACACTGCTATTACTTGGGTGATTTCCTCGTGTTCCTTGGACTACCGCTGCAGTCCAAGATCCCAGAGGTATCCCAAGGAAACTCACTACAGAGGCAGCTGATTAATGTGCCATTATTTAGTGTCATATATTATATCATATTATATTATATTATATTATATTAATTTCGTTAAGAAAGAGCAGGCGAGCCTCCTTGTGACGTGACATGTCGGAACTTCAATATGCTCAAAAACAAAATTATCTCATTGACTGTGTTGTTTTCTTAAATCAGCATTTTATGATTAAAAGTGGAATTGATCAGAACTGTAGGAGGATCTAAAATCAATCACACTACAAAAACCAGAACAACACAAACAAGTCATACAGAACTAATATAAATACAGCCAGAGGAAGGATTCAAGTGTGATGGATGTAGCTTCAACCACATATAAAAAGAAAAAGAAAAAAAGAAGCACATGGTACAAGGACAACAGGACCTACATCCCCAACCGTGGCTGTATATACACTTGCATACAGAGTTGTGCTTCAGTTTTAATAAAATCCCCGTGTGGGCTCATTTTCTAATAACCTTTCATCTCCCTGAAGAGGGCAGGTGATTAAAGCAAGATAATTAAGTATACAGCAATGACTTTTTAAGGACGTTGACGATACTGCAGCAGTGGCAGATGGTGAGCTCAGCATGTGACAAAAAGACAATGATGATTTAAAAAAAAAAAAAAAGAAAAAAAAAGTAAAAAGCAGGCCAGGGAGCGAGCACTAGCAAGCAAGACTGTTAAAAATACACTTTCCACACAACTTTTATCATTGGACTGACATGTTTTACACTGAAAAGCCTGCATAATAAAGGATGTAAACACTGCGTTAAATGCATCCACTCTCTTTGAGTCAGGTTTATTTGCATAAACTTAATCACAGCTAGAGTCTCAAAGGGCTTCAAAACACCCACATTATAGGACAATAAATTAAAACGCACTCCCCAATCTCAGAGCTTCGGCAAGAACAAAAACTCTGCAAATGCATTTCATTTGATTCTGTCAAACAGTCATTAACATCATTAAACTCCTGTCAAAGACAAATGTTTGCAAGAATTAAGCAACAAAAGCAAAATTAGTTTCACTGCGCTTCAGTGACGTGGTACAAATGCAGTGCTTGTTGCACATGGAATACAAATAACCTTAGTTGCTTATGAGGACTGGTTATTTATAACAGAGGAGGGTCGAGCCAGGCAACAACTTGGCTGTGAGGACAGGCACAGAGAGGGGGATCAGTTACACGAAGGGATCTTACATGTCCCTAATTAAATAATAAGGAGCACAAAGATATCATAATCCAGACCTAGGCTTTTAATATTTAGCATCTGCCAACAAGTGTGATGACACTTTTATTATATTTGCTTGATTTTTCTTCTGTGAGGCACTTTCTTTAATTATTGCAAGTTACATGAAAAACAAAGCAAATTATGTGCATTTAAAATGTATTAAAATATGTTTTTAACCAACAATAAGAATTAAAAGTATCCTGTAGTCTAGATTTACATTAACGTGAATTCTAAATTAGACTGAATGTGAAAGGAATTCTCCAGTTATATCTTCCCATGTCGTGACCATCCCACAACACTGCTGTTGAGCTCTCATTACTTTACCAACAGGGGCTTCGAAAGGTTGTAAAATGAAATGTGGCACTTCAATGCATGAATTTAAAAAAAAACATACAAACCAGGAGGAGGAGGATTAAGCAACAGCTATGGCAAAGAAATGAAGGCATCCTTAATTACTGTAGCTAACTGCAAGGACACTATTGATATGTTTGGCATGATTTGTAGTGAACTACACTGTCATTGGGGTCCATTTAGCCACCTTTTTTATATTAAGATCATGTTCTGTCTTGGTGTGCACAGGTGTGTAATGGTTCAGGTAAAGAGTAAACTGAAAATAGCTTTTATTGCAGGGCGATAGTGGCAAGGCTTGTTGCAAAAAAGCACAGGTCATAGGCTGAGCCCAAAAAAACAATGTCTGCACACTGATCAGCTATAAAATTAAAACCATGTAACAGTGGGTAGGTCCCACTCATGCTTCACAACAGCTCTCATATTTTGCGGTACGGACAAAAGACCTCTGGTGTCTACCACACACCACTGGCAGAGGATGCACTGTGGCTTGTGGGTTGGGACCTCTGCAGATCAGGCTTGTTCTGACACATGTTCAGATACTTTTATTGGACAGTCACTCAGCTATGGGCTCTTTCTGAGCACGTTCCTTGAACTGTGGGAGAGGTTGATGAGATCTGGGTGTGCCCTGGGCAGTAATAATGTTTAGGTGGTTGGGATGTGTTACACAAACCGTCACAAGATTTTGGAATGAGAGTGGCCTGAATAACACAGTATTTTCAATACTGCAGATCACATTTTCGGATGTGTTACACTTAGTTTGTATTTTACATGTTCTGTTGAATGTGGCCATATACTGAAAGCAATCCGATAGGAGACGTGAGCAGATGCAGTAAACCTGGTGTCAGTCAGAAGATTGGAAACTAGAAACACAACTGGCAGAATATAGGATGTTGTAAGAGATTGCTAGGATTGCGTGAGCCACAGTAGGCGACTAAGGTATGAATGAATGATGCATTCAGACAAACAAACAGCTTCACAGCTCAAGATATTTTCAGAAATCTCACTGAAATTCAAATAGACAACTTCCACATACAACCTTTGTGAATGTGTGCGACTGTGTGTGCAGAAAGGCAGAAGTGCTACTGGTTCCATCCCCAGTGGGACTGAAACACTACCATCACTACCAGCGTCAGAGGTCAGACTGTAGCCTGGCTAAAAATGCAACCACTCATGCTGCTGTAATGCACTCTGGACAACTACATCCACCAAATAGCTGCATTCTGCCACTACAAAACCATCCCATGCTCAGGCACTCGGTCCCTAATGCCTCTTCTAGCCTCTCCTGTCCCCATC
Organism: Astatotilapia calliptera; assembly: GCF_964374335.1. NCBI lineage: Eukaryota > Metazoa > Chordata > Actinopteri > Cichliformes > Cichlidae > Astatotilapia > Astatotilapia calliptera. The sequence goes on along the minus strand of NC_137433.1, from coordinate 35,171,159 downwards.
CTCCATTCTGAGGAAAGGTTAGCTGAACCTGGGGAGAGTTTTATTTCAGGGCTGTGTTTATTTAGGTCGTTTTCACTGCAGGGAACTTTTATGAGCAGGCTTTTATGTTCATACAAGACTTCAAATAATGCCCTGCGCAATCCTGTGAGCTTGCACCAGCGGGGGATGGGAAGAAGAGAAGAAAAAGGCTTTTTCTCTTATACAAAGCTTTTCTGACTAACATTTGATCTGACGACAAAAGACAATCCAGACTCTCTCATAATAATCCAAGTGCTGAGAATGACACTGTTTCCTACACTTGAGATTTGCTTCTGAAGTGATACCTGCAAACTAAAGTAAAACGGCTCAAAAACTAATGAGAATAAAATTAACATGATTTCATGTTTTAGTTTTTGTTTCCATGACCCTCTCTCTCAGGAATTTATTTTGTGAAGTATAGTTCCTCTGTATTTTCCAGTTTTACCATCCACCACTTAAGCAGAGAAAAACTACCAAAAGCTTGGGGAAAACAAAAGCCTATAGCCTGGCTGTTTTAGTTTCTTTCCCAGGAGATTTGTTGCCAGGTGTCCGACAGAATTGCACTGTCAAGTAATCAATGCATCACGCTCATTTCCTTTCTAGAAAGCTGTATTACTACAAGGGTTGTTTGCTGGACTTTCAGCAGAATGAAGCTCATTCAAAACAGGATGCAGCTTGTTCCAAGCATGAGGCCAAACTCTCAAATAGCCAATGTCAAAAATGAATCTGAATCCAATTTGAGCAAGCATATATTCAGAGACCAGACACACCAACTGTTAGGTTTCAGTCACATTTAGTAATCAGGTCAAGCCGATGCACATTTTCTTTATCTATACCATGCTGGCTGTTTGGTTTTCTTCTAAGTTTGTGTGTTTTTCCTCCTCTCGCTCTTTCTCATCTTCTCTCTCGGTTGGTTTTAATGCATGTTAAAGTTTTGGTTGTTTTGGATTTTTCCTTGTGTATTTGTATGTTTCGCATTTTCAATATGTTGATAAATTTTAATTTTCTCCCATTTTTAAATATGTTTTTCTGCCTGTGAAGTCCTTTCAAACTTCATTCTGAGCTTGACTTGATAAATCTTTAACATTTAATGTTATTTATTTGCCAATTGTCTACATCGAGCATGGTTTATTTAAAAAAAAAAATGTTTGGCCTCCGCCATCTTGGTTACACAAAAATGCAAACAAACAAACAAAAACAAAAAAACCCAAAACAAATTGACTGCTCGCTGATTTGTGATTGACATTAGTCGATGTGCCGTGGAAAACATGGCTAATCCACCTTTTTATAACGTGGTATGACCAAAATGTACAAAATAAGAGTGTTGGTTTTATTCAGTATGACACAAGGTGAGCAACTGAGCCCATAAACTCGTAAGTATTTACAGAGGTCCAGAAAGAAAGCCATTTCCCAGCCAATTGCAAGCGTTTTTGCAACCACAACTATCGCCATCTGGTGACCTTCAGATAAATTGCAGGTTTAAGGCACTTCCAAATTGACATTTTTCTGACCAGAAAGTTACATCCATATTTTATACAATCTATGAATCTAACGCAAAATGCTTGTCGGTTTGGATTTCTGTGTCAAATATTAAACAGGAAGTTGTTAGGCTGCTTCAGCAAGCCAATCAGATTCAAGCTGAGACTCACCTTTGCATCCTAGTCTCTCTCTCATTACTATTTGTAATGTTCCATACATTAACATCTTTCATTTAAAAAAAAGAGAACTTAAAAAGGAAAAAATAAGCATTAAAAAACTCAAGTATACACTTTTCTAATTTACTATGAAAAATTTGTGTAATGTAAAATCAAACTGATAAGGGTTGTACAGAAAAATACATGCAAGTCCTGACAACATGAAACCGTAGCCTCATTCACCATCTCCCCCGTCCATCAGTCTGTGCACACTCACTCCTTTATCCTGACTGCAATGTGATTTCCAGAACACACTCCGGATTTGGATATTTTTGGGGCATGCTGCAGGTTTTCAGTGTGAGAGCACATATTATGACAGATGTGCAGGATGTGAAGACGGGTCAGAAACTCCTTCTTCTATACTTAATTTCAAAAACAATGTGAGTCTTGACCCGCTAACCTCAGTGACAGAGCCTCATTCTCTGCAGCTTTCTCCTAACACTGAGGCAATCTGTGTGGGCGCTCCCACCAGCTCTGCAGAATCATAATGCGTTTCAGTGCAGGTACTGTAACCCTGAACATTATGACGCCTCACAGCACAGCAGAGAACATATTTCACCAGCTGCACAGATCCTCTGTGATCTCCTGGCAGAGCCCGAGATGTCCGACTCTGCTGCAGAGCCAATAAACCCAACTACAAATGTTATAAATGTGAGCCACAGCTGGCAGGGAAGAGCTACACTCAGCAACAGAGATCCGAAGGTACACATCCGAAGGTAGATGCTTTTAGGGACAAGGCTATATTTACTAGAGATGGACCAATCCGATATTACGTATCGGTCCGATACTGACGTAAATTACTGGATCGGATATCGGAGAGAAATAAAAAAATGTAATCCGATCCATCAAATATCAAAAAAGCACCTCACAAAACTTGCGACATGGCGTAACTCGGCTCATAACCGTAGCACCTCAGAGCAGTGTGCTCACGTGATAGAGCGGCTGTGTGTATTTGTAGCCTTGGTACCAAACCAGCATTTCATTTCCGAGGAAGTGATCCCAGAGAGAAGTAAAGCAAGTGTGTAAGTTGATCTCTGAATGTTTGTAAAGCATTCCACACGTTAAGCTTAACAACCGATATATGGAGCGACTGCCTCTTCTCTCTCCCTCCCTCTCCTGTTGCTACTTCAATCATGAAACTGATCAATGATCAGCTGATCGGCTTTTCTGTCGCGAGTCCGTCTCTCTTCTTTGTTTTTGGCCCACTTTGCACCAGAAAGAGGAAACCAGCGGCTGAACAACAGCAGCACGTTTAAGCTTGATAAGCTGTTGTTAGAATTTATTTATTATTACTTTCTACTCGAGGATCTTTTTCTACGCAGCTGATGGCTGGTAACTGTGCAGGGGCGGATCTAGCAAAGTTTAGCCAGGGGGGCCGATAGGGCATTAACAGGGAAAAGGGGGCACAAAGACATACTTTTCTTTCTTATTCTCATTAAAATGTCGAGCTTTTAATAAATAATTATCTGGATCTTACACCCAAAGTTTTAATCTTGTGTGAAATATATAGAAGTCCATTACTGTATATAGTAACTGTTAAGTCTAATATACTGGGTGGCTGTAGCTCAGGTGGCAGAGCAGGTCAGCCACTAATCAGAAGGTCGGTGGTTCGATCCCAGGCTGCATCCTGGCTGCATGCCAAATGTCCTTGGGCAAGATACTAACCCCGTGTTTGCCTACTGGTGGTGGTCAGAGGGCCCGGTGGCCTCTGTCAGTGCGCCCCAGGGCAGCTGTGGCTACAATGTAGCTTGCCATCGCCAGTGTGTGAATGTGTGTGTGAATGGGTGAATGACTGACTGTAGTGTAAAGCGCTTTGGGGTCCTATGGACTAGAAAAGCGCTATACAAATGCAGGCCATTTACCATTTACCCTAGTAAGCTATAGTACTTTTTCCTTTGGGAAGGTACCATCTGTGCAGTCTGCAATTCTGTTGAAGAAAGATGTTGAATCTATTTAATTATTCTTGAAAAATAATTTATTTCTGTGCATTTTTTTTTCCACACTGCATCAAATTAAATTTGATTACATCGATTAAGCATCATGAGGTGGAGGGTGGGGGGTGGTTCCCTATTTTTCTTTGCTGGGAGTTTGCAACCCTATTAGTTAGGTTGCTTAATATTTCTGCTAAGTACTCTTTAAAATACCAGAATAGGAAGGATGGAGTAGGTTTAACTTTATTAGTTTGATCAGTATTGATGAGCTTTAGTGTTGTTGTTTATTTAAACTTGAGTATGAACGTATACAAAATGCAGCAAGATATTAAAAAAAAAAAAAAAAAACAGTTTTATTGATTTAAAAAAAACCCCACTATATCGGATTCATATCGGTATCGGCAGATATCAAAATTTATGATATCGGTATCGGACATAAAAAAGTGGTATCGTGCCATCTCTAATATTTACCTTAAAAAAATATCACAGCATGCTCTGAATTTATAGCCAGGAGTCGCAGACAGGGTGAGATGTCTGAGCCAGGCCTAGTTTCCTGTGTAAGACTAGAATGCGAGAAAAAGGGAGTAATGTTACAATAAGTGTTATACATTTCAGTGAGCCTCTAAAGATTTGCACAAAAGACTCAATTTCTAGATCTTAACAAAGCCAAGCACTGGAAAGAAGAGTCAGGGCTAACAGCCAGAGATAAAAATAGCGTGTAAAATATCATCAAAATTAAGAGGGATGTTAATTAACACCTGGTTGTCTGTGAAGTTTTAGCTGCTGCTCACAGTCTTTTTAAAGAAACCATTATCCCATATCACAGGCTGGGATCTGCAGAATTTCTACACATTTGCTTTAAAGATGAGAGGCGAGACCACATCAGGGTCTCTAGAAAAGTGCTAATTGGAGGCAGAGGCCTCCAAACATCAGGCATCCTGGTCGTAGTTTAAGCAGACAAAGCAAAGGGTGACGGTCCACACAATTTAAAACAGAGCATATCGACTAACAGTTCACACCACGGCCTGTCCGGGCTCAATTGTTTTCTCTGCAATTGTTTGCGTTTAAATCTTAAATTGGTACTGGCTGTAAAGATCCATTAGTTGAGGTCAAGATTTATGATATACAACTGAGGTGTCTTGAGATAGTAACTAGATTATTGGCTGTGTGAGATGAACTACACAAGTCCTACCTTTTTTTTTTAAAGGGGGAAAAATTTCATTTGTTATGTATTTTTGCTTATATGGGTATAGATATATAAAACAAACAAACAAACAACAAAAAAAAAAAAAAAAACACAGGTGGGCCCGAGGGTGTGAGCCTCAGTTTTGTAAGGAATAAAAAAAGGCCTTGCCAGGAGGGGGAGACTCCTCTAAGAAAAAGAGCATGTCTGGGAAAACATGCTTACTTTCTCTGTGACATGACTGGTCCTTTATCGGCTCAATCCCCAGTTTTTGGAACACAGTTCATTCCATGATGAACTATATGCACTAAAGTTTTAGCCAAAAAACGTACAGTTTCACACTGAGATCCGACCACCAATGCTCAGCTCTAGACTTCGTCGTGGGAACACACTAACCAATGGGTGACTGCATGCTTCTTTCATACTAGCTTTAAGGAAAAGTTGCTAATTATAAATTATTGATGGTGTTTTCCACAGAATTCGATTGTATTAGCGGCTGAAGTGTGGATGGAAGCACGTGTGTGTTTGCATGTTCTCGGATGGATAAAACATTAAAATACGTGACAAACTATGCACAGATGGCCATCAATACACCAGGACAGCCCGCGCAATAAAAGTGTACGTGTGAAATCCTCAATAATCAGCAGATTATATATTGTATCACTGTTGGAAATAAGCTTTCCTTAACAAACACACAGCTCTGTTCTTTGGCTCTGAACCCTAATGCACCATCAAGACTCTCGGACCAACAGGGAGAGTCCGAAGACTGACTAGAGCCTTCAGGCTTCTGTTGAAATCATCATTTGGACAAAATTAACAGAACAGCAGTATTTGTTAAAGTCTGGCCTTGCCATATTTGGAAGCTTGTTAAGGATCCCCCGGTGTCACAATTAAATGGTTGTTAGAAAAAGAAAAGAAAAAAAAAAGGTCTGGGTTAATTTTCTGAAGGAGTGTATTTTAAGCCAATACCATAATGGCACCGAGTCAAAGCTGAGCCAGGTAAGCCTGTCAGAAAATATTCTAAATTTGATTATATAATCAAATATTACAAACATTTGCACATTTGACTATGAAAATGAATAAGTGATTGTGGAAAAAAAAAAAGACAGTGCTAACAGTGGATGGTTTTCTGGATTTCCACCATGAAAGTGTTAGACCCACTGGCTATCCACCCACCACACTACATACTGTGTGACAAAGCCATAACAGCTGTTTGGCGGGAGTTTAGGTGCAGTTCTTGCTACTTCAGACACACAGCGACTGATGACAGAACAGTAAATCATTTCATGCACCACGCTCCGGACTGATATCAGCTGAGGACCTTTTTGCCCAGAGAACTTTTATTTGGATTTTTGATATTTTTGCATTCTTTTCCCATAGTAACTCTTTCTGTCATTACATGTGTAATTAACAGTCATGGCGAGCCTTTTAAATACATAAGTAAGTGTAACAGAGCTAGCTTGTGTCTGAAAAAACATTTTAAAAATAAAACTAATTCTCAATGCTTGGCAGCACTTAAGTAAAGCAAAAATCACGAAAGCTCCTGAGCTGGACCCTAACCACAGTCTCCACTAAGAGACACTCTCCAGTATCCAAATGTGGGCTCTGAAACATTTTAGAAGGCCAGTGATCCCTCTCTGCATCCAACAGTAGTGATGACATCAGTGCCAAAGGACACCTGGTGCAAAGCTCACACCGTAGCACAATGACAGAGCATTCATTGCCCATATTGACCCATGTTCTGCTTGTTTGTATAAACAGTTTCTAATAATGTTTTCCTCTTAAATATTTTATTATAAATGTACATCTAAAGCTAAATAACGGTACTTTAAATTTTCACTTATTTACTGTGGTTGTCAGTTGTATATGCAGGTATATGGAGAACACCCTGCTGTGTTTTTTGCCGATTTGCAGTCTGGCACAGCATGCTTCAGCCTCCAGTCCTGTTATTTTCTACAGCTGTTTAAAATTGTACCATCAAAGTCGTGCAGACAACAATCAGCTGAACTACTCTGGTGCTACATTTAATTCAGGAGTTATGTGTACAGATGTAAGCTCTCAAAATGATAACAAAAAAAAAAAAAATTAACAAGCAGATAGAAAAATGTATAAATGAGTAATTGTTGTTATCTTTGCAGTGTTGGAGCATGCACACTGAACATAAAGCTTTAGGCTGGCGCCTCGCGGCATGTGTTCAGGTCTCTCCACAGAACGGTTAACCTCTGATCATTAGCAGCAGTTTTAGCAATAGACTGAGCCCACTATCTGCACGATCACCTGCAGTCAGGCTCCTTTGGAGGAAGGTGAAGTTTATAAAGCCCAGCCGGGTGACGCCCACACAGAGAGCTCAGGAAACTCAACTATTTAGTTATGAAACGGCAGCTTCAGTGGTTTTTTTTTTTTTTTCCAGAGGAGGATTAGGCCTTCATTAATGCATTAATGGATCAGCGCTGCACTGAGGGCCTGAAAATATCCAAGTAAGCACAACAATCTCATCCCTGGCTGATACTAAAAAGCATCAGCAGCAGTGTGTGTCCATGTTTGTGTAATTGTATGCACACTTTAGACAAATGTTGTGCACTGGGCTTGTGTCACACTAGGACGAAGAGATTCTAAATTTAAGCAGTTTTGTTGTAAGAACTCAAAATGGTCCAAACAGGACCATTTTAACAAGAACCTTATATTTCAGCTAGGCAAGTGAAACCCTTCAATAACCCATTAATGTGGTACTTTGACACAAGTAGGCCTAATCATTTTGTCAGCAAAGTTTTTGCCATTGGACTTCAAGCCTGCCTGGGTTTAGCTCATGCATCCAAGAAGTTTAAAAACGGAAAAAGGGAACAAGCAAATGTTATTACCTAGTACTGTCCATCTTTACCATCTGTCCACTTATTCCCACTAACAGGGCAGCAGACAGGTCTAAAAAACCTTTTCAAAAGTGGTTCAAGGTACCAGAATTTCTGTTTGTCCCTCTGGAGCTATTAATTTGAAAAACCTAATCTGTCACATATATTTGCAAAATTTAAGTTAAGTTAATACAGAATGTCTACCTCAGGATCTACTGCAGAGATTTTACAAATGTATAACAAAAAATGAGCTTCTTGTATAATAATTTGTAAATTTGTTTAGTGCTAAAGTGTTTTATTCTTTGCACTCGTTTTTTGCACTGCATTCAGACAGAGTTAAAAAAAAAAAGAGAAAAATAAAAACCATAAAGCAAATATACTTCAGCAGCACTGTGTTGTTGTTGTTGTTGTTTTGGCTTCTAGATGAGTGCACACTTGCTTTTTTTAGGAAAATAGAAATCCCTCCCAAAGGAATTGAGCTAAAGTGTATAACAGGTAAGACGGAATAACAATACGACACAAACTTCGAGTCTGGCTGTGTTGCTGCCACTGAACAGCTTCTCCAGATGGACTGTACTTGGCTGTTATTTGATCATAGATGTTTACTTTAACTTTTTTTGAGCATTTTAAGCTAATTCAGGATCTGAATTCATTAACTAAGCTGTGCTTCTCTGTCCTTCTTTCTCCCTGCAGGTAAGGGATTTCAAACTTGCCAGACTCTGCTGACAATAGCCAAAACTTTACCCACCAAAGTTTTCCTGCAAAGGAAAACTGAGTCAAACTGTGAATGTGAGGATGTTGTCATAGCACAGAAGTGTAACCATCTCCCAGATAAAGCTGTCTCTGTATCGACAATGACTCAAAGAAGAATTTCCGCCTGGAAATTGTGAGACAGAACAGAGAGCAGCTGCTTTCTTCACTTCTGCCTTATTATTCTCATCCATAGAAGGAAGCTTGCCTTGCATTTTTATTGCTTGCTGTACCATCTTCCTTATTATCCTTATAGTGTTTGTAAAGCACTTTTGCTTCTGCCCAAGAAAGTTTTATATGCAGCAGATTAAGTTTACATTTCATGCATGTACGTGTGTTTCTGTTTGTGTGAACTGCTGCAGGAAATTAACAGGAAAGTTGAGTTTGCACTGTGGATATTTACCAACAGTAATTAAATAGAAACCCGCTTTCTGTTTTAACAGACAGTACCGCTGTGTTTGTAAGGGTAAGCCTGGTTAGTCTTCATTGTTGAATGCATTTCTAACATCCATTGGTTTTATTGTCGATTCTATGGATTCTTCAAATTCTGTCACCGTGAACATGAAGCCTGGATTAATCTTTGAAAAGTTTCAGGAGTCTGCAACCTTTTCCTTTTTGCATCTGTTCTATGGAAACTCAAAGCTAAAATTTTACCCAAACAGTTTTTTCATTCAGTGGGTAGGCAGTAATTTTTCAATGTCAGGACTCAGGTATTAGTTTTTTCACACTGAAGATTTTAGGTTGTTTGCCTCACCCAACTCATTTCCAGCTCTATATTTTTATTCTTGAGCCATTTTATAATAGCTTTACGCGATTCAAAATTCACAATAATCCTTATTTATGTTATACCATGAAGTCACAGAGAGCCTTAGTGCATCTTTTGTCTGAAAAACCGCCGTTTTGCTCCCATCTCTTTAAAGCTCTGCTCCCTAGGAGCCTTTTTTCTGACTGGCTGCCCTTCGCCTGACTTCCATTAACAGCTTTTAAGCCACACCTCATCTAAGGAACAGCCAGTCCAATAAATTTCTTGATGCATGCTCAATCATCCAGGTAAGAAAAGTCAGTTCTGTTCATCTGAACTTAGCGTTTCCAGTTGGAGAACTACGTCCAGATAAAAAAAGTCAGTTTTTATAGGCAGGACAATTATTCATTAATTAGCAATTTTTCAAGCAAAAAAAAATATTCAGAGTTGTTAAATTGTGCTGCTCTTAAATTTGAATATCTTTTGGGTATCTTTTCTTTACTGAACTAAAGATACCTGAAGTTTTTATTCCACACGGACCTGTTATGATTATATCCAGCTCTATGTTTAATTCTTGAATTTTACTAGCATAGAGCCGGGTCCTTCACCAAACAAAATAATCACTGTAAAAATATTATGTTTTTACTATTCATTCTTACCCCCATGAGAAACAGAAAAAAAGGAAAAACCCACAAAATATCAACTTTCATAAAGGCTTAAAAAATTTAATCAAGAAAGTAAACTGTTAATGGCAACTCCAGCTTTATTGTACCCTGGTTAAAGAGCTGCTTTGAACTGTCCTACTGTAAACAGAGATTCACATTAAATAAACCCATTTTTTACCTTTCAAGTCCACATTAATTGCTCATTTTCTCCTAGCTGTCAGCTTCAAATAATTAAAACAGACAACAATAGGGATGCAACCCATACAGCCTCAAAGAATAACTAGTCACTAGTTATTCTTTGAGGCTGTATGGGTTGCACTTTTGCACTAGTTACTAGTGCAAAACGCCCTGCAGAGGACTCCTTAAACAACAACAAATAAGCTGGCGAGCAGACTTTGGTATATGTGCAGCTGTAAAACACTTCTTGTATCCAATTTCGCCTCATGGCACGGGCTGCAACGAATCAGAAGAGAGTGACAATGAAGCGAGTTGCCTGCAGTGAACACAAGCAGTAGGTGGTATATAAGTGTGCGTGTGGCAGGCAGCATGTCCGCCTCTCAGCCAGGTAATGGAGACATCATGTGGCCATGCATGGCTGACCACTCACAGCTCAGCAGAGAGGAACTCAGAGGGCAGAGAACGTGGACACTTACACTCGGCCGTTTCCTTCCTAAACGATTTCACATATCTGCACTGTTGAACAACTATATATTTGAGTAAATGGGTGTCAGTATCACTCTGACTACAGGCTACTGCTTAGAGTAACAAGCTGACATTCGGAGTATAGCACACAAGTGTAGTTTTTCATTTAGCAAGAACACAAGTAAATCAATCAATCAATCAATCAATCAAAATTTATTTATATAGCACATTTTTAAGACCGAAGTACACCAAAGTGCTTTCCAGTAAAATCGCAGTACGAATAAAATCACAATAAAATATAAATTACAAATATGAACTTGAAGTGTTGGAGCTTTAGAAAAGACTAACTTCATGTTTCAGTTCATTTTGGTAATTAACTAAATTTACAGTTAAGCTATAAATGATTAAGTAGGCATTAAAAAAAAGAATAAATAACACCTTCTAACACCTGACAAGTCAAAAGAAAAGAAGCTAGATTTTTTTCACGATTAGACAAATAAAGTGAGGTAAATAATGTCCACTCAGGAGTGAGTTCAGCACAAAAATCATCTGTGGAAACTGACCAAAAACCCACTGCAGTTATTTGTGTGCTACAGTAAATGGCACACATAGAATTATGCATAGAATTATTTGAGCATTTGGCTCATCCCTTTATGATATAAAAACTGAAACATTTGACCCATTCACCAATGAGCCCAAACAAATTTCTTTCAATCTATTTTTTCTGCTTCTTGCATAGCCTTCATTGTTATTTTAGTGTGGTTGTTGTGTATTTTGAAGGGAGTGCACAGAATGAAATGCCTTTCCCAAACTTCCCTGGGAGCCCTGTGTGAGCCCTGAATAAGGTTCCAGTGTAAGAAGCTAATTATAATACACAGCAGCGTAGTATTGGGCTCCCGTCCAGGCAGCCTTCATGGACTCAGCCCAATTCAGTACAACCATTCACCTCATACAATCCAGTGCCTGGGAGAGAGTTATCTCACCGCCAGACTTTTCACCTCGCGGCGCTCCAGCAGACCTGCTGCCACTACACCTGAGGAATCAAATAAAGCTGTGAGCCGCACTCTGAAATCCACTTTCAAAGTTCGGGGCAGTCTATGCAGGGATTTAGGGACCGTTTTTGTCCTGATATTATGATGTTTTATTTTTTAAAAATCCATTTCCCAACATGAGCTCTTTTATGCAACCTTGCAAAGATTTGGCATCAAAATAAAATACTGATGAAGTGGCCATGAAATTTAAGGATTTTATTTCAATTCAAACGATATGTAACACAAATGGTGAAAATTGTTGGTTTCTTTCATAAAAGAGATAGTATACGTAGAAATAGTGCTTTGAAACAAATACAAAAACATGCATTTTTATACTGCTTCCAAATCCAAGGTACAGCAGCATCATTAGATTTTACCTTGAATCCCTTAATCTTTCACAAAACAGAGCAAATCACACAAGGGCCTGAGCGGTCTCTCTACTCTGACTTTACCATAACACATAAACCATCAGAGTTGCTCTTTAAATATTATCTCTGGAGGTTTCAGCACCTGATCTCGGTGTTCACTGAAAGTTCAGTTCAATGAACGGCCAACCTGAGCTGATACGAGTCTCTGTACCTTCTAGGTGCCTCAGTAGGCTGTTGCCTTTAAGAGGTGGTGATGTTACGGTCGTATGAAGACGCACAAGTAAAAGTTTCATTATCAATGTTGTGTTAAGCTTTGTAAGATGTTCCTATAATGTATTTTGGCCTAATGTTTAATCTCTTTCCACAGCACAGTACACTGGGTGTCTAAACCTAGCAGTGTGGACCACCTTCCCTAACCAGAATGTGAAAATGAAAGCAAACACCAAGAAAAACTGTTTTTCATGACTGAGATAGGGCTGCTTATGAATTTTACATTTTCATTATGATTTTAACTTTTATTGACTATGAAAACAAAATGAAAAAGCTACTTTGGGCTGCTCCCTGTTTCACAGGTGGCTGTCACAGTGGGTTGTGCCGCATGTTTGGTTTGGCAGACTTTTCACACCAGATGCCCTTAATGATGCAACCACAAAGGTGTCTCCTCCCAGGATCAAAATCAGAGGCAAACACGTACTGTACACCACCACACTATAGAGCCACTAATAACAATTAAAACAAAATAATGAGGGTAACATTATTCCTCTATTTTATTCTTGTTAAATAAATCAACACAGCTCTTTCCTTTATAGCGATGCATTTTTCCCTGCCTTTATAGTCCGTTGTGGATCTATACGCAGTCACATGCAAATGACAGATGATTGGTTGATCCTATTAAAGGAACAAAGCATTTCAAAATGATGCCAAACATGCGAGGAAGAAGAAGAGCCCTAACAAACTAAACAAACAGAAAGACCTGTAAAGTAGGAAAGTGGCGAGTTCAGAGAGGTTATGACTTCAAAAGCATCAGCACAGTCTGCTGCATTTACCATCTTACGGTAAAATTGAGGTCACGCACAAAAATCCTACTAAATTTGAAGACATGGAAACTGTAATGTTGATTTCAAAGTGCAAACTCATATATAGTTTAGTTCAGCGTGAGCCATGATGACTAGTTTAGTTTATTAAGATCTGCCATTAGAGACAGCAGTGCAGTAGCTATTCTTCTTCCAAATGATGCAAAGGAGAGTCAACAAGCTTTACATTTTGCTGGTCTCCTGAGGTACAAGAGTCCATTGCCATCTGTGGCCCTGCACACACAGACTTCCAACACTGACAGCAGGAAACCAGCAGTTAGTTTTGTAAGATGAACTTTAAAAGTAAAAAAAACAAAAACTTTTTTTTTTTATTGTATACAATTTTCTGTACCTTTGGGGAAAAAAAATTTCTTTTCTTGTTATTATAAATGTAAACAACAACAACAATAACAACTAGGGACTCAAATACCTTTTTTTGTTTGTTTGTTTTTTACATTTCAGAGCTAGGACAGGAATTTATTTATTTTTTTATAAATAAAGGAGCTGTACCAAAGCCGAGCAGAACATAAATGAATCATAACTGTGAATCATGCAAAGCCACTGTAGTGGAGTCTAAGAATAAACACTTGTAACTGAAAATTTGCATAATAGGTCCATTCACTTTAAAGTGATTTTTCACATATAAAGAGCATTTTGAGATTCAACCAGCTTGCTGTGGCTGTACTTTCCACCAGCTGGGCCATCAGAACAGCCTGAAACAGTCCTGAGCCCTGAGCCAAACCTACTCACTGTCAGGCCCTAAATACACTATGAAAAACACAAAGAAAGTTGAGCTTTTATGTTCTCAACAGTGAAGATGAAAGCTTGAGCCCTGGCAGCTTTTGAGGGCCATGATGCAATTCCCGTACTGGATAGCGCTCAGGTGAAGCTGTGGGAGAGTCTCCTCTGAAGTAGTTCAGTCCACTGATGGCTTTCATTAGTGTGCCTCTTGACTCCACCTCATCACACTCAATGCTTACATACCTATTCACAGTTTTCCTGCTGTGTGAAATAAAAGAAGCGAAGAAATGAGAGGGAGGGGGAAATAAAAAAATATTAAAAAAAAAAAAAATCACCCATCCTAACAGCATCAGATGACCTCAGCTTTAAATTCATATACACCAATAAGTGTTTTTATTTTCTTCCAGTTTAAACCTGGTTTAATGAGTTGATTTAAAGTTCAGCAGCAAGTAATTTCAAAAGTCTGACTTGAGTAAAAAAAGCTCTATGATGCTACCAAAAGATGAGAGATATCACTCAGGGTTAGCAAAGAGATGAAATGTAAGCTCTCATCAGCCTGACAGTCGAAGCCATCTTATAGTATAAACCCTGAGACAGTCCTTACCTCGAGATGTAAGCACTGAAGTGGTTATATTAAGCCACACAGAAAAACAACCTGCAAATAAGTTATTTGGACAGTTTTGTTGTTTCAATTGTCAGGTTTTAATCTGATCACCAAATATTTACATTCCTTCATTAGTTTGATCTGGTTTTTTATAACAAACTCAGGTCACACTAAGCAAAATACTAAATTTCACATGAGAGTTTCAGATTTTCCTAATAGCTGCAGACCCCTACCGCAGTGGTCCTTGATATCATTAAAATGCTTCTTCAGAAAGTTGTCTCTCTTGTGGCCTGATGGATTTCAACTCCACTATTGTGGATCACAGCTTGAGATGGTAGTTCTTCTACAAAACCCACTGTGAGCAACATGGTCGCTCTAAACAGAACCTACAGCTCACCAGGGCTACAGAGCAGAATAATGACTATTTGTCAGCTAGAAGAAAAGACAGCGTGCTTCCAAAAAGTAGAGACTCTTACTTTATCCACTTGTTAAGTCTGACATTATTATTCATTTCAGATTCAAATGATCCAGTTCCCAAAAGCAAACAGACACTGAGACCACCGGGAGCTAACTCTTTCAGCTCATGTAACTGTTCTCCCAACAGTTACAAGAAAATCTCATATCAACATAGACATGAAAAAAATGATTTACAAGCATCAACAGAGTCTGGGGTAGTTATCTGGTTTCTAAAGCTTCCATTAAAGAATAAATAAATAAAAAGGAGCAGTGCTATAACTTTGGATGTGTAGAAAGATGGAAAACTAAATACCAGCAATGTCTGGAGGTAAAGTCGAGCTTATTTTGGCTAGCAAAAAGACTTATAGGCATGCTAATATAAATATATTAGCACAGCAACGTACAGCTGGACAATAAAAACATTAAAATAATTATCGTGAAAAAAGTTCCTCTATCGCAATATAAAACATCAATATAAAGTTGACAGAGATCCATACTTTCACAGACAACATGAACAGCCAGTGACAATGGTAATAGCACCCCACAGACCAGTCATGTGGCTGCAATAGAGTTACAGCGATGTCAGGTTAGGTTGATACACAGAGCATAGCCAGCAGCATCACATGTGCTAATGTGTGGGCTGCTACACACTAGTATGTAAGGATTTTACGTAGGAAGAAAAAAAAAGACAAAATGAAAACTAAAGCAACAGCGCTAGCACCCCAACACACAGCCCAAGTCTGAAAAGACGAGGACACTGT
The DNA here is from genome assembly GCF_964374335.1 of Astatotilapia calliptera. Taxonomy (NCBI): domain Eukaryota; kingdom Metazoa; phylum Chordata; class Actinopteri; order Cichliformes; family Cichlidae; genus Astatotilapia; species Astatotilapia calliptera. The sequence continues at coordinate 35,155,654 of NC_137433.1, read as the reverse complement.
CGCCTTTTGACCTAATTTGGAAGTGTGGGGATATTCTAGTTATTTAAAACCCAACAAAGGAACAGAGCAGAATACACATTAAACGGTGTCAAAACCATGTTTTCACAAAAACAGGTAACACACCCTGAGAAGCCATGATAACAGTAAGGACTGTCGAAAAATTATGGATTTACGCAGCTAACAAACTCAGCCACCTGGCGTGGCTTTGTTAGGTGAAAATATTCATTATGAGGATGAGAGCTCATCCAATGCGCTAGGCTTAAGGAACGAGAAATAGGATCATTAGGTCATCACTTATTAAACAGAAGTCATTTAGGATGCGAACAGCATTCGCCATCTTTCATGCGCACTCTCATCCACACGTGTATGCACCCCTGCTACCACCACAAGTAGAAAGCAGTTCTGTGGTAAACACTGGACTCCAGTCAATTCAATATTGTCTGCTCTATTACTGAACTTGGGTTGGGATCAGAGCCAAAAAACTACCGTAGATATCAATAGCATTAATTACATTTGTGGTGATAAAAAAATGTAATTTCATCCAAACCATCTGAGTCTACTTCAGATATTTACGTGCCAAAAATACAGACAGCATATTTGAGAGTCTGAGTGGACCACTGAGACAAAACAAACTCTCCACTGACATCACACTAGTGACATTTCCTTTTTCTTTCCTTTAACAGAATAGAAACTCAGCATGTTTCTAGATATGAGAGCTGTGCATCTACAGTGAGATGCACGTCTCTCTTAATCAGCCCAGATTTTCCCAGAAAGTTTTCCAGTATCCTTTGTTGCTCACATCGTTTACTGGACAGCAAAATGATATGCAGTCAAACATGTCACATTCATTCCAAAGAAAACTGTAAAGTTCAATTATTTTGGCACGATACGCTTCAATTTAACATTATTTTCAGTTTAATTGCCCTAATTGGGTGTCATAGCTACCAACCTGAATTATATTAGGAAAAATAGACACCAACAGTCTAGTCAACAGATAATTGATAGTATTTCCTGCTGACTGATTGAAAGATGACAAAAAGTATCTACAGAAATAAAGTCACAGCATATTTCTTTGGTCCTCATGCTGTGTTTAGGGATCATTGGCTGCTGATGTCTTGATGATAGATAAAAGGGCTAGTTTCAGCTCAATGTGCCAGTGTCACCCTGAAATCCATTTTTATGCTTATCCAGTGTATAAGCTCTGTCCTTCATCTGCAGGAAGCTGGATGAACGCGAATGCACAGAGGAGAAAGTGAAGACCATCCTTTCATGCTGTGTGCAAAGTACCCTGCTTCTATGTGCCTTTTTCCAGCAAACCTCAAACAAGCAGTGGCTCAAGTCCATCTCTTTCAAACGGTCTAGAGACTCATTGGCAACTGCCTGGCAACCACTGGTCGCTAGGAATAAATGAGTATCCAACTAAACCAGCTACTCGCTAAGAGGTAGCTAAAGTGTGACGAGAATGACGCAAACCAGAAACGGAAATTCGCTTTGACAGTAAAAGCATTTAGTTGAAACATGCTGCTTTCAGGGGTAAGGCACAGCGTTTACTGTGAAGGCGAACATTGTTCTTGCCAAATCTGGAAACCAACTATCCTCCATCCTAGTCCTGTATCCCTGGGAGGCTTCCATCACCCCTGATTCAGCACAGTAACTGGAGTTTGTGTGGAAGAACTGGAGACTACAGCCTGGTTAGTGCAGGTAATGCACTGGGATGCGTATAGCTTGTTAGGACTGGTACAAATCCTAGTTCTTTGCAGGGTTGATTGGTTGTTATAAAATATATGTCAGACTTTGATTGGGACTGGCAACCCAGCATTCACAACTGACCCCCTACATGTTACTGTGAGTACCTTTGACCATTATAATCAATGCATTATTTCCAGCAGCCTGTAAACACATCAGAACTGAATTTGAGCCTGACAGCTGATCAGGAAGCTGCACCAGTGCCAAAATGTAATACAGTATACATTAATGTCTGTGCAAGTTCAGCATACAGAGATTAAAAAATTCATAAGTTTACTAATGCATCTTCATTTATAAATTAGACAGCACTAAGGCAGCACACAAACTCCTAAAGTGAGACTGGTTCATGTGTTGCTGACTCTGAAAGATCAATTAATCAATATTTTTACATTAGAAATTACATAGAAAACCCAATAAATGTGACAGGAGTTGTTTCAAGTGATTAAGTGACAGATTTATTAGTAACCTTGCAGTTATTCTGAGTACTATTGTTTTGGCTCTCCCATCTCATACTGCACTGTTTTATTTCCAGCAGAAACAGGGATTTAAAATGATGCTCACCTCCCCCACCCATCTTCACAGCAATCATATCAGGTATTGGCAGTCTTACAGGGTGATGTTAGGACAATCAGACTATGAAGAACAGTTTTTCCCTCACAGACTTACATTGTATTTGTGACAGCGGATATTATACAAAAAAAAAAAAAAAAGTTTGTCACCCTTCCCCAAAGAGACTCTGGACTTCTCCCAAAGTCAAATCACTAGAGTGGCAATAACAATATTTCATTATCTGTGGATCAAGGTTATAAAAATAAATGAGCAGAAATACCAGGAAAATGCAAAGACGTCTTCAATTAGGTGGCATGGACTCTTTGCATCAACTATACACTAATCATGGTAACAAGCACAATAGCCTCTCTCTTAAAAATGCATTTTGAGTCAGGAAATATCCGATGTGTACACACACATAGGCACAGATGAAGTGAAAATTGGTACATTTGCTTTTCTAAGTGAACTCTCAAACAATCTTGTTCATGTTTCTTCTCCTGCAATCATTGTATTAGCAAAATATTTCATGACCAATAAAAAGCTAAACAACATAATCATCTGTTACATGAAGCTCAAGCAGTACTGTCAGCAGCTGGAGTCCAAGTTGGTGGAGATGGAGCATGTCTGACCAGAGTACATTATCTTTCCTTCAGAAGTACTTGCTACCTCTGTGGCAGAAACTTGGCCACTGAGCCAGGACAAAAGTAATTTCTAAGATCATCATTGCTAATTTATAGGTCAATATTGGTGGAAGACTGGGTTTTTGTCACTATAAAAAGACAATGGATACAATGAATTTTTGTATTTCTCATAGGCAAGTCATCTTTGAAAAAATTAAAGAGATTTGTGATATTTGGCCACATACAAATGTCGCATACAAAATTCTCTGTAAAAGATTGACAAGTATTATACTTAAAAGTCTGAACTCTTCAACATTTCACTCTTTATCCACAGCTTCCAGTTGCTTTGTGCTGTTGAAAACATGTCAGTTTTGCACATCTGGGTGCTCTCCCAGTGCCCTTCTTTTTTCTTTTCCCTTTTAAAAGATCTGATATGTTCAGCCCTTCCTCACCTTTTTTTTTTTTTACTGCCCATCTTTTCCTTTTCACTACTTTCGGTGGAACATTGATTTTTATTGCTGCTGCACAACCTTTTACTGCTCCAGGTTTAATGGTTTTCCACAGGTGGTAGCATCCATCTATACATTCATTTATTGCTATTCAGAGGCTATGACATCGAGTCACTACTTTAAAAAAGTTAAACTGTTAAATATTGACTATAATTCAGGCCAAAATACCAGCCAGCAGTTAAATAGCCCACCACCAATTGTTCCAACTCCAGAGATGTACTGCTTGGGCTAGCTGGTTAGTGGAACTTTCAAAATAAAAGTAAGAGACTTGTCCACTTGAAAACTGGCCACTCATGCAAAGTAGAAATAAAATTAGCAACCAGACATAGTTTAGTCACAGTGAGCTGCTGAATAGCACCACACAAGTTCATAGTCACAACCACAACACACATTAAATAGTTAAATAGCAAATGAAGAAATACTTCAAGAGAGGTCTGGCTTTTGATGCATGTCATTGAGGAATTGAGTGTAAATGTAAGCTAACAGGGCTGTGATCAAAGTCCATGCAGGGTTTGGTAAACAAGTTCTGGTGCTGGCAGAAATAAACTGACTGGCAGCTACCACAATTCAAACATCCAGAGTGCTGCAGGGTTTCTGTTTTCAGAGCACATCAAACAGCTCAGGAGAAGAGATGTCCTCAGGGACTCTCGAAAAAAAGTTTAAAAAAAAAAAAAAAATGTCTCAGATGATGAGATATTCATTTCACCCTAGCAAAACCAAAGAGATGCCGGCTCCAACTGGATTCTGTCATCATCAGGGCTCTAAAGCAAGGTTACTTTCTGAGGTTTGTAATGCAGGATGAGCCGGGCTCTCTAGCTTGGTGAAATGAGGGCGAAGGATGAGCTGAAATAAGAGAAGATGGAGCTGATGGTGGTAGGAAAGTCTCTACTCAGGTTTCACAGTTTTACCTCAACAGCTCTGTTCAGTTACAGAGAACAAGAAGCCTCTGCAGACCAGCCAATACATGAGAGCAGACCGGAGTCTGAAGATCAATGCTGGCAGCAGGTCGAGAGAACAATATGCTGATGTAATTTTCATTAAATGTTAGTTTCAATTCATAATTTATGTGATTACATGTGTCCAGCATTGCAAAGCTTCTCTGTCATAAGAAATAAAGAAAATGAAGTTTTAATCTTAATCTCAGGCATTGGCTGTCCTTTAAAAGGACAAATGGGTTTGTGCGGATCTGACAAATTTACAAATATCAGGACAAAAACGAAAAGAAAAACAGTTTGAATTACAGAAGCCATACTACTACTACTAGCCAAATATTGAGTTATCCGTCTCTAAAAACAGGCTGAATCTGTGGCCTCCACTGTAATAATGCATTATTAAAGAACATCAAATCTTATTGCTCCCATCTCCATTATTTATGTTTGATTTTTGATTATGTTTTCATTATTAGATATTTCTTGAACTGCAGCATCACAGATGCATCTTATATGTAAGATTCCTTTCAGTCATGGACTTATGGTCCAGAATACTGACAGGTCGACGATGTTGTGGTCTTTCAGCTCAGTTGGATGAACTCTTGATGGTGGCTGGCGATGCCAATTCTTCTTCTGCTCTGTAACTCTGCAGCTCACTGAGGCTACAGAAGAACAAGGACTACCGCCCCGTAGTCCAACAGTGGAGTTGAAGTTCCCCCACTGGAGAAGAAAGTAAGAGGAACTTGTTATTGCCGCTATTTACCGTCATAAAATACAATCTATTTCTGTGATAAACTCTAAATTTACTGTTTGACTGCGAGTTTTAAACATCACCATTATTGGTGGAAAAATGTATAATCTCATCTCAATAATGCACAGTCAATTTATGAACATATTTTTCAGGTTAAAAGGATTAATCCCCCACTCTTCAACAAAAACGAGAAGCTTGTAGCTTAAAGAGATGCAGAGATATTTCACTATTGATATGCACCAGTGAGATTCCCACAAGATGTAAGCAAAGTATGACCTTCACTGCTAGATTTCTTTGTGTATTTTTACAAAGGGTGACTAAGGTATATGGGAAATCTAAATGTCATACAGTTAGCATCCAAATATTATGTCACATTTAACCTCTGATCTCACTTTGACATTTTGTATCTGCTTTTCAAGTTGACCCCAAAACACATTTCTTATCTTTAAAGACATTACTGTCAAGAGAAAGAGAATGAGATGAATGAAATATAGTGTAGTACAATATTAAATAATATAAAATAAACGACTACAGCCTTAAAAAAGTTATAAGAATTAGTAAAACAATGCTACCTTGAAGCTAGTCATTATACAACAGTTCCCAGTGAATACTTAATAGCGGTTTTGGCCTAATCACCACATTTTTTAGCAAGTTAATCCACCATTTCTCATTCATACATGTAGTTATTAAATAAGTGTGGCAGGTCTGTCTGGGTTGAGATCTTCTAACAGCAAATACTTTCATGAGGCTGGTTTCCATGGAGAGCTTTAGCTTCCCGCGATCATCTAAATGTGTTTTCAAAGCCTTTCCATGCTAAAAAAAATAAAGGCATGCTCAGTATATGTTATTCATGAAAATGGAAGATCAACAGGGAATATAAAACATCCTGAGATATTCACTTAGTGCAGGCAGCTCTGCTATAAAGACACTGTGTGCTACTGCAGGGAGGGCAAATCAAAAGGACAGCATCACTGCCATCCCCTGCATGTACTGCAGAACCTGAAGTGACCCACAACAGCTGGGGATAACTAAAAAAAAAAAAAAAAAAAAAAAACATACCATGTGATGGTGCTCCAGAGCTAATGTCACAACCGACACGTTGGGAAAAGACCGTGAAGTGATTTTAGACAGCTGCACAGCTGGGATGTCCAGCATGCAGTCCACCAAAAACGTCCAATCCCGTCCACTGGATGACTTTGTAAAAAAAAAAAAAAAAAAAGGAGGGCGTGCATTTTTAACTTTTACCTGTATTTTGTCCTTAACAATCGATTACGCCCATGGAGTCTGAATTCCTCATTTCATTTGAGCGAGATGAATCTGGATCATTGTTCATTTTATAGTCTTTTTCATAACAAAGTTATCATGGCCTGTCATTGGCCTGTCATTCACCACTACATAAGTAAGAGATTTACTGGCAGTACTACATTTGAGAAAAAAAAGTTTTAATAATAGATAATGTTCTCTGTTATTTAATGCTTTAAGTGATGAGTCCAGAGATTTTTCTGAGTGGTTAGGCCAGAGAAGCCAAGCCAATGGGTTTCCTTTGATTTACTACAATAGCAATTCTACATAATGTGCAACAAAAATATCAGTGACATAACATTTCTTCTCTTGATTGGCATAAGAACTAGGAAGTCATTCAAAACAGTTACCAACTTGTCCCATCCTAATCTGTTAACTTCTCAGTTAATAAAAGTATCAAGGAAAAAAAATTAAAGCTCATGACACTTATGGTGGAAAAATAAACACTGCATGGTTTTGTTTTTTTTGTTTTTTATGTCAGACACAATGAGTTTGTGCTGATCTGAAGTCAACCTCAGCACCACTGGTCACAACAGCTTCAAATAAACTCTTAGTATTCACTGTTTGTGTATTCCTTACATACAGCACAGGACAACTCTAATTGAAATCAAAATATCACACACACACTTGATCCTCATTTACAAGAGCAGTGTTGCATCCTCGTCAACACTTTTAGCTGCACCCCATCCCAAGGAGGCTGAGCTCCAAGGTTAGGCTCTGGTTACCGTTTCTATTTACCTTCCTTGGGATTGGAGAAGCCAGTTGCTTCGAGCAGTGCTCTGCTCACCGAGTACAACCCCCCCATCTGAAACCTGAACCTGTGACGTGTGCGCGTGTGTGTGTGTATTTATCAGGTTCAGGCAAATGCATGGAATGCAAATGCAGGGGAGCAGTAATAGTACAGAGCTCCTCTTTGTTCCCAAACACTAATATTTCCATGTTTTAAGCTGCTGACTGTCCATTACAGCAGAGGTAAGGACCAGAAGATCCCAATTTCTCTTCCCCGTTGCCTTTCAAGCAGTAAAACCTGAGGAGGAGAGGATCTGTTGCTGTTCCATACCAACTTGCTTTCATTTGAGCCTCAAACTGTCATTTAAAACAGCAGCAGCTTCAGAAGTGACTGTTAAGTCATAATCAGCTGGTTCAATCTGGCACAGACATGTGACAGAGTAATATAATTAAACATAGATTAGGCATGAGGGTTTTTTAAGTTACTTTACATCTGGTAAAAAGGCTTATTTTTGGCCTCTGAATCCAATGACTCTGATTCACTTGTTATAAGAGCGGTCCAAGACTCCAAGCCTCCCCCACAGCTAAAAATTCACTCCACACAGTGCATGACTTCAGTCTCGGATTATTTTCTTGGGTGGGTGTGGGCAATTCTTAAGAACTCTGAATTTGGAATTTTTCTTATCTTAATTTGATATGCATTTGTGAAGATGTGATGACAAATGTACCAAGAATCAAGAGTCCTTGGTTATGACTCTAAAGGTTAATAATTTACAAGTTGGGCAAAGCCCAAACTCAGGCAAAATAACCCACCCACAACTTTAAGCGTTCTTGCTAACATACAGATATTTTTGAAAAATCCAGACAAACCAAACCAAGTCAACCTCCTTAGTGGATGTAAAATAAGAAAAGGGTTGGGTGACAAAGCAAAAAAAAAAAATACCATCACCACTAATATAAAAATATAATTTCTCTCAGGTTTAAAGGCAGAGTTTTGGAAGATTCCTGTATGATTCTTTGCTGCTGTGTTGCCTGCTGCTCTGCTCTATGTGACCACAACTCTGTCTGTGGGTTTGTTTGATTACCTGTACCAGGTACACCTTAGGAACCTGAAGGTTTGTATCTATATCAGATATCATGATGCCATCATGTTGCCTAGCAACCACCTAGGAACAGGCTACAATTACCCATTTTTAGCATATAAATATGGTGTGTTTTTATATTTTATTTTGCTTTACTTTTCTCAGTTTGATTAAGCGATGGTTCCCTGGTGTACTGGTTAATACATTCACTTTACATCAAAAGATCCCTTCTTTCAGACCTGGAAGAGAACAAGCCTCAGGGTCTGTGACACTAGCTTGTGTCTCCTAGTGCCAGGCCCTACCTTGGATAAATGGAATATCAGCTCTTCTAGCCAACAAAATATGTCAACTGTCTACAATAATAACATGAATTCTACACAAACCTTGAGCCAACACCAGTTTTAATAATTTTTAAAATGTCTCTTCTTGGACACAAATCTAAACTGTACAAATTCCCTGAATGTGATTAAAATTCAGATTAGAACTTCACCGTTTACATAGACATATAAATATAATGTGCAGTTTCATTCATTAAGCATTTTAATACAATGAATCAATTTGTCTAACTTTCTGGGAAGAGTAGAAGTTGTGATGTCTGATATAAATACACACTGGATTTGTCTTGATTTCTCATTTTATCTCCACCTTGTTGTGTTCCCCAGGTTTCAATTTCTCCCCTCTCGCAATGGTCCCCATTTCAACTTTAACCAGTATCAAAGCAGCACAATACATAAGACGCCATCTTCACATTCTGTTGATAGTTTTAGTTAATTTCTGAATGATTTACACTCTTTTTAAACAAAGGGCATTTTTAGTACTGCTATAATTTGTTTATCATTCAGCCCTATACAAATCTAAACATTAGTATTAGTAACAGTTAGTATTTTTAGTATTAGTATTTAGTAGTTAGTATTTTTCTGTAACTAACACAAAAAACATCAAGTAACCCATGAAATGTGAACATACAAAAAAAAAAAAAAAAGATAAAAGTTGTTATCCAAAGGTTTGACCGGCTCAGCCTACTTGATATCTGCCTGTATGCAGCCAATTAACTAAAATGAATTTCACACCTGAATGTCACAAAGCTTCAACTACTGCCATGGTAAATCCAAATCCTTATTCAATTCTTTTTTGTGTGAAACGTCTTTTGTCAAAAGCTTTGGTGCTGCTTGGCATTGTTTGCCTGAGAACTCTACTGAACCTCGCAGATTCAAAAGATACTCCCAATACTGGTATCTGTTGTTTTGATGATGATCTTGTAGCATCCTGTCTAAAATTGGGCACACACTTAACAACTGTCAGGCTAATTATACATGTGAATAAGACATGATCACTGGCAAATGGCCCAGGTCTCTTCCAGTCAGACTGAGCCAGTGTTTGGAGTTAACAGATAGCCATGTAGTGTGACACTGACACACACACACACACACACACACACACACACACACACACACACACACACACACACACACACACACACACACACACACACACACACACACACACACACACACACACACACACACACACACACAGTATTATTTCCACCTATAAATATTTTTTTTCCCAGAAGTTAAAAAAAATGCCAACAAAGACCAGCAGAAAGCGGAGAGAAGAAATGTGAGTTTTTTGATGGTTTTTCAGGTTGTGAATAGAACAAAAACTTCTAAATGGGGAAAAAGTAATGGAGGGAAAAATACCTTGGCAGATGTAAAGAAAGAAACATTAGTAAACGTTCGGCAAGGTTAATGGCAAGGTTCGCCAAAAACGCCGGGCACGTCAACCATTTTTACACACCAACAATCACAGCTGCAGCTATTTATAGCGCGAAGAATTAATCCTCCAATTAATAATTAAACAGTTATAAGATGCCTGGCACAATTTAACACACACAATGAATTATTTACAAGGCATGAATGGTACATTGTACATATTAATATTAATGTCTGAATAGGAAAGAATTCTCATTTTGCATTTGAACATGACACATCAGATTTCCAAAAAATGAGGACATTTTCTCTAAGGAATGCCTGTGGTTTTAATGATTTTTTTTAATCAGTTTTAAATAAAATATAAACAAACTAAAGTTCCCTAACTGAGACATTTCAAAAACAATGGCTACATAAACTCTTTTCCGCATGTCAAATCTTTTCCTCATTAAACAAACATGGTCCAGGGTGTGTTCAAATGACCATAAGGCGATGGCAATGATTACACAGCCAGTGTAGTCTCACCCAGTCCTTCTCCTTGTAACCTGAACATCCTCATTACAGCTGCAGAGGCTGCAGAGCTCTGAGCCTTTATTCTCAACAACCATGATGAAATTATTTGACTTATTATTATCAGTCCTTTGAGACGAGAAAGATCTTTGTTGCTTTTACTCTTATGGCAGCAGGACTATGGTGATTTATTTTATGTCCATGTATCTTCACATTGCCTACATATATTTTATTCAAACCTTAAAATAGGGTTGCTCAATTAATCGAATTTTAATCTAAATTACGATCTGGGCTTTCAACGATCACCTCCCTCGTGCTTTACTCTCACGCTGCTCCGTGTTGCAACTCGAGCGCACCTCTCTGCATTTCGAACACGCATCACAACAATTAAGAGGACCCCAGGGAAGCTTGGAAAGCTAAGCAGAAGTTATTTGGAGAGGAGAGTGACTGCCGTTGGTTGAAAAGAGAGGTAAAAAAACAAAACAAAAAAAAAAAAAAAACTTCAGTGGTGTGGAAACATTACGGGTTCGCAGAGTCAGACGTGGATCAAGTAGACAGTGTGTAAACTTTGCTGCGGTGTCGTAGCTGCACCACAGAGCAACACTGCAAAGTTCACTAAACATAGATGTTTACATTTTTCATTTATTTCTTATATTGCAAACACTTGCACTGTTTGCAGGAGTATTTGCACACTATTTTATATTCTTTTTTGACAATCTTTAAAGCCATTATTCAATACATTGTTATTGTTAAATAAATATCGTCAAATAATCGAGATCTCAATTTCAGTGAAAATAATCGTGATTATCATTTTTGCCATAATCGAGCAGCCCTACCTTAAAACTCACTATAGTACATTGTATGCTTGTGTTGGACAGGCCACTTTGTCATTTTATAGACCAAACTGCTGGTAGTAGTAGGAATGTTTTCCCAGGAAATTTTATGCAGTCTTTTAAGTATAAAATAACTGTAACACTAACAACAACTAGAGTAATTTAACTTTATAACTTGAGAAGCGCTGCAAAACACTGCCACAAAATAAAACAATGTTTTTTGTTTTTGTTTTTTTACCTTGAATGTTTTATTTTCGTTCAAGTCTTTGTAACCAGCTGCTTAAATCGCTGCTTTTCCACCACATAACCATATCAGTAATTTCCATCATATTGTTTACTTTTGGGCTGCAGAACGGTTTTTTTGAATATCTTCCAAAGCACTGTGCTTTGGTGGAGTTTGCTGAAGGTACTAAATCTTTATCAGAGGCTGAGATTTGCCTCCAGCTCTGAGGCTTGCTGAGGCTTGTCTTGTTGTTGTGTGCACTTGGATATGTAAACACATGGCATTGTGATAGCAATGATATTGTGAAATATTCCACTCCAAAAAATTATACATGGATGACATGAAATGGCACAGCCCAGTCACACAGTGTATGACAAGAACTTTTATTGTGAAAAGACGGAACAAGGAGCCCTTTCGCACACTCCTAGAACAAATCTTATTTTGGGTATGGGCCGTTTTTCAAAATGCACACATGTGTGTACTTCTGTACTTATGAAATGTAATAAGTAGCAACCCCAGTACAGTTCCAATTCAAAATTGCTGAAAATGCCCAGATGTGTTCTTGCTCCGCCCACTCTATCGAGGGTACATTAATCATGACTTGTGTGTGCTTGGTGCAGCCAAGTACCCCAGAATTCATTTCATCTGAAACTCAAAAGCGGCAATAGTGGAGGACAGCGGCCAAAACTGTAAGTAAAATTTAAAATATTACTGTCTTTGATGAATTAAACAAACTTTTAAAATGTTTTTAGGCATGAATGCAGATTTGTAAACTTCAAATATCTGTTTGATTTATCAGCAAGACATTGCCTGCTTGCAAAAGTGCTCCGATGTTTTTGTAGATATCCATTTCTGCTGGTCTAACCCCACTAGCTGTCAGCTGACCACTCATTCAAGGATCATTATACCTGGCAGAAAATCTGAGTCCTGGCACATCATTTTCAAAACCCTTTTGCCACTCAGTGAAAGTTAAACACTAGATATAATTCAACTCATATGATTTCTAACTGTTGATGTTTGGTTTATTTCAGTGTTTTACTTGTTTCTGAGAAAATTGGTTTGTTCCCTAAAGTAGAAATGTGCTGTACTTATTGTAACGGCAGCTTTTCCTGAATTAAAACGAACATTAAAAATATTTTAATCCAGGAGGAAAGTATGAGCCTTTTCTCTGGAAGCAGAAACATCTGGGCCAGCATGTTTATGCTGTTCATGGAGACAGATGTCAAGCTATGAAACGATAAACCATAAATGATCAAATTATGTTTTTAATATTTACTCAACTCTATTCTAAACGCCAGCTGTCTGTTGTAAGTTGTGAGAGTCTACCAGAATAAAAATGAAATCATTCTAGCATCTGAACAGTTTGTCTTTGTTCAATAAACAGTGTGAAACAGATCATATGAATCACTAATAATAATCATGAAGACTAAAAGCAGTGAGGTTGCTCTGAGTGCTCAGAGTAGAAAAGTGCCATATAACAACCAGTCCACTTCCCATTTCAGTAACATGTGCATACATGTGCCATATAAATTACATTTTAAATCTAGAGGTTCTGACTACTATCATATTAGTCTTGTTTTAAGATCTAAAGAACAGTCGCCTCATTCACCCATTCACACTTTCTTCTATGCTTTTTCTTAGTGAGTGCTTTCTATCTAACATTCACATTCCAATGGATGCATCGGAAAGCAACTTTGGGTTAGCATCCTACCCAAGGATATTTGGCACGCCAACTTGGAGTAACCAGGGATCAAACCACCAACCATGCGATTAGTAGATGACCTGCTTCACCTCCTGAGCTACAGCCAACGACAAGTGTTTACTGCAATTTTTCTAAATTAAGCTATTTTCTAAATCTTTCTATATTATTTCACCTTGATGGCTTTTTTATGCTTATTGTTCTTCTTCAAAGAAATCTAGTAATTAAGCATATCATGGGCAATTTCCACCGTAAATATTAATCCGTGAAATTAAGGGGGAATGGGCGTAAAAACATAGCCAAGGTGGGGGGAATAGGCTCCAGCCCTCCCGCTACCCTAAAAAGGATACGCGGAAGAGAATGGATGGATGGATGGATTGGAGTAAAAACATGGAGATGAGTTGGGCTGAGCTGAGATGTCATGTGATCAGATACACTGCCATTCCACTTGTCCTCTGGAAGTACTGGAAGTACTAGCAAAGTACACAAGTACAAACTTGCGTACTTCGGTATTGAGATACAGTCATGCACTGAACAGCAATAGCTACAAAGACACAGCAACCACATAAACACAAGCTTGAGTAGCCCACAGACCTGGTCCACACATTTCTGACACTGCCCCCTGGTGACACTGCACAGCTACAACATGTACGTAACAGTCTGTTCTCCTGACAAGGAAGCACATTCAATGGAAAGCAAAGGTTTTCTCCTCTGATGTGGGTGGTAAATAAATGCGCACCTGCTGAAAACTTCCTAGTTTGTCCTGTTGTGGGTTTTTTGTTTGTTACACTAAGAGGGCTCAGTACCACCCAATGACCCCCCCCCCCCCCCGACACGCCTCTGAGAGTAGCATGAATATTAAGGCTGTTTGTCCAAAAGATCCATATTTCAGCCTTTAGCAGATGGAGTGCTGTATTTACAGCATTACTATGAGGCAGTGCAGCAGACTAAACATGCAGCATTACCAAGGCTGCAAAGTACTGATGCTGTTCAGTGGAAACCTGCAGGGTAATGTGTGATAAATCATGCAGGGTGTAGGTGCATCTGCGCTATGCGGGCCTACCTGTCCTCCTCAAATACTCCAACAAACAGGTGCTCTTTCTCCGCTGGTCAGAGCCACAAATGAACGCCAGCGAAAACTTCATTTGGCATTTACTAGCAGGTAGTACACACGCTACCTACAGGAGAGGGTTTATACCCTGTAGAGGAGTGCTGACAGTTTGTTTTCTCTTAAAAGCCACATTCAGGACGGTTCGCGGGTCTCCACGCGCGAGGAAAACTTCCCGTTAAACTGTCCGTCTCGTGAACGAGCAGTTGGTTCAAACACGTTCAAACAAAACACGGAGTCCTGAAGCTGAGCTAAAGCCGGTCTGAAGTTAAACCAGGCACCCGCAGGGCAGCAGCCGACCGCTCATCCCAAAAACTGTCACAAAAAGCGGACACTTACCTCAAACCACTGTCCGCGGACGACCGGGAGGAGGACGGGAGAGGAGAAAGCTCAGCCGGTCAGCGAGTCCAAAGCCTCCGAAAACACTTTGCTGCTGTTGTTTCTGTCCTTTAACTGAATGTAAGTCCCGCTCCGGCGTCACTTTGTATCCGGACGGAAGCTCACAACGTGGAGTGAAGCCGGTGGCGGCGGAAGCAACAACAACAACGGCAGCAGCACCAACGGTCTCCGGCCAGCCTGCTGCCTGTCAGCGTTCAGCGCAGGGAGAGAGAGTGGAGACTAACGCCGCGCATGCGCACGACGATCGCTACTGCAAAAACAGAGATCGTCTAATGAGCAGTTGCAGTCCAGTTTGTCTCTATAAATGGGGTTTGTGCCCTGGTCACACTATCTTTAGAGTACAGTACAGCTTTCAGATTTAGTGACATTCAAGAATTCAAGCAATATTCTTACATTCTGTCCTTTTCTGCCTATGGAAGCAGTCTTACATTTTCAGATCAATAGGACCAGGCAATACAAAAGCTGCAATCCCCCATTAAAAAAGTTTTTAAAAAGCGAAGCAAAACAAAACAAACAAACATTTTGGCATAAAAATCTGTTTGTTGGGACCAGTCTTTTTTCCCCTATATAATATTTTAACCTGCAGAGCAGTCATAATTTTAAGTCATAATTTTAATAAAAGGGGGTAGCATTAAATCTGTTAAAAGTCTAAAAGGTGCACATTTAAAATTCTGTAGTTATATTATTATATTATATTATATTTCCAAAATGTAAAAACATATGAGAATGTGGGCTTGTTTCTTTTTTAATAATTACACTAATTCTTTAATTATCTTTGTCCCCTTTTTCAACACCTATTCCACTTAATCCCAAGGAATAATCTGGCAGAATGAGATGCACACTAAATTCCTCCATGATTCTGTAGAAATTATAAGATGATTTCTATAAGGGACAGTGGCGCGGCTGCCCCTCTGTTGGTCTTCCTTGGTCTCTTGTGTTCTGGGGGCCTCTGGATGTCTGGAGTTTTGATCTCCTCCACACCTGCTTCACGCCCTGGAGGACGGGGCTGTGGCCCCCCCACACCCTCTAGCAGATCATTACATGAAGGAACCTTTTAAAAAACAAAAAACAAGCGCGTCCATGCTCACAGGTGTACACACGGGTGATCACACCCACAAACTACACCCTTTTTGGCTTCTACCTCAAAGCACACTGTGTTCTGTTGATCTTATGTGCTGCACAATAATGTTTAATATTTAGTATTTACTGTCATATTCACATATATCATTGTGATGTTGTTTATTCTATTACTCTTGTTCTCTTCTGCTTGTTTTCTTTTTTCTTTCTCAGCAGGTGACCCAGGTGATTGATATATGCATTTTTTTTCCTTTTTTTTTCTTTTTTTTCTTTTTCTGCTCATTCTGTTGGTTTTTGGTTTTTGCCCTTCTCCCCCGTCCCTCTTCTCAGCTGTTTCTCTTTCCCTCTGTCTTTCTCCCCTTCTTTCCCCCAGTCAAGTCTGTCCCATGTTCAGTAAGTGAAAATAAAATAAACAATAAAAGGTGAATCAAATGGACCATTATGGCAAGGCTGGGATGGTCAATTTGGTAAAGTAAATCCGTTGGGCATCTTTCTTTGCCTTTAGACAACAATTCTGATGGCAAAAGAGCCAAACGGGACAGGCAAAAAAAAAAATAATAATAATAATTATAAGATGATTAAATATATTAAAATTATATAGGTTAAGATCGTATATCATACAACCCACCAGGTCCATTCTGATAAAATCCTCAGGGACTGGTTCCAGTAGAATTTTTTTTTGTATCCTTTAAGGACCTTTTGAGTGGAAAAATGTTACTGAAAGAATGGAACTGGATTAAAATTAAATCAGAAATTTGCTTATTTTTTGCAAGTTGTTTTTCATCTATAATTCAGTTTGGAGTTTTTCTCAAGTTATGAACACACAGAAAACTGCATAAAAGCTAATGCTATTCTATCAGAGAGACACTGTAAGTCTGCACCCACCAGTTACCATGACTATCATATATTTGATATAGTATATAAAATATTTTCAAATACAGTTTAATTTTCCCTAAAATCTAGCCTTTTATTGAGTTTCAATAGGTGCCTGGTGGTTAACCCAGACTCTTGGAAAAGAAAGGTATAACTTAAAATATTCTGAGATAATCTAAAATGAATGAGATTAAACATATCAATTTCTCCCACACTTGGTCTCTATTAACTCTTAAATTTAGGAAAAACTGAATGTGTCTAATCAGCACAATGCTCAGGCAGTCTATATTTATGTGATTTGTTGTGTATGTCTAGGCTACAAAAGCTAAAGCTTCTTGACAGTTTCACTCTCAGTCAGTAATACACAGAAAAATACCTGATTCCATGGATGATAGAAATTAGTACTAAAACTAAAAGCTGTTTTATTGCTCATTAGTGATGGCTGGTAATGAATGGTGAATAATAAAGATTATTGATAATAGAAAAGTCAGTGCTCTGGGAACACTGAATATTCCATCTGATTTTTATTCCAGATTACAGTTTATTTATGTGTTTTTTTTTCTTTTCTTCACCCAACTCAATTTCATTTATAACACAGAAACAATGGTCGGTAGATGCATTATGCTTATTTAACCTTTGTGCTTCTACAAACTTATTTACAGTGTGTTTCTCATTCACTCGTTCACACAGCTGCTATGGAAGATGCTGGTATGCCATCTGCAGTACCTTGGCATAGTTCATAGATCAGTTATGCTTCAGGTTCACAGGTATTTAGATTGAGTCAGATACTGTATCCATGTGCTGCAACTTCTGTCTATTTGCAACCAACCATGCACGCATTTTCATGATTTTCACTCGGCTATACAGGTTTAATTTGAGCCTAAAAGAGCTTCTACTGTTGGGCTTAAATGTGCTGTACACTATATAGCAAAGCAAACTGTGCTTGTAAATCTGTACTTTTCTGCATTTTAGATGCAGTGTTGATAAGATTTTCTGTGAGATGTGCAGCTTACTCAGGCTGAAGTGTAAAGGCTGAGGGGGAGGTAAGTTCCCTGCAGATTAGATAACACAAGCCAAGGACTTTCAGGGACTCTGGGCACAGCTGTACTAAAAATAGAGCTCAAAATTACAACTTTAATGTAGCTACATCAGGAGGCTAGCCTCTGCTGGGTGAAGATTAATGGATGATCGTCCATAGCTATTCTTACTGTGCATGCAAGCCCTCCCATTCAACTGTTTAAATGTTCCATCTGCAGCCTCTAATTTGAAAACTGCCGTGACATTGCACACCGTGCTTTGGTGCACTGTTTACTCTTAAGCTGTGCCCAGTCAATAGCAGGCTGCTGCAAAACAACCACTCAGACCTCTGCGGCGGCCGGCGTGCACCTCTAGTCTGGCTGGTTGTAACGCGATATTCTCAAAGCTAATTTGACTTCGGCCCACAACAAAGTCACTCAGTGCACTTACCAGTTAGTGTGAATCACTTTGCTGCTGAATTATCCACAGAAAATGTGACACAGCTGTACAGTTCATATGCCCACCAACTGACAACCAGCTTTCAAAGACATGAATTCAAAATTTAAAAACACATCCAATTTATAACATGTACTACAAAATTAGTGCCATTAAATAAACCATTCGTTCAGTTGAGCCTCTTATTTTCTGGAGCCTTGACTTCCATAATTCCCTCCATTCTAAAAAAAAACAAAAAAAACAAAAAAAGGGTAAATGGCCTGTATTTGTATAGCGCTTTACTTTACACTACATTCAGTCATTCACCCATTCACACACACATTCACACACTACCATAAAGGATTCTCTTTACTCAGGCTCCCTCTGAAGGGAGTAACTTGGCTGTTGGTCGGAAGTGGGTGAGGTGGCATCATTGCCTCACCCAGTTCCTAACTTTTTGTTCATTTCAGAGTGAATCTTAAGATTTTACTGTAATCTTTCAAAACCCATCTGGGTCTGGCCTCAGGCTGCATTGCAGAATTCGTATCCTAGTTTCACCTCTTCTCTTCTCTGGGGCCCTTCTTGCTGTTCATGGCTGAGAACTAAGATCACATCCACATAAAACCATCAAAACCCTGTTTTGTTTGTTAGGTCTAGGTGAGTGTCTGGGCAATAGGCTTGCATGCATTTATGCAAGTAAAGGCTTGGTTCTACATTGAAAATAATACAAGTGATGAACAAGAACAGCAAAAAGAGATTAGCAGAGCAGAAACCATTGGCACTGCCAGTCAAATATGGCATGAGAGCAATTCTAGAACCAGCATTGCCAAACAAAGTCATGGCGATGTGAAGACACCCACACGTGAAGGTTGAAATCACAAAAGGAATGTGAGCCTATCTGAAATGTGTTTTCACTTGATTTTTAAGTCATGGTAAGAGGTAAATATGAGTGCCTGCATGATTATTCTCCACAGCTGGTCTGGACTAAAACACTAACTCTCACGTTTCAGATTTAAACTGGGTTTCTACTGAGGGGTTATAAAACACATCAGCCTCATGGACACTGGGTGTATTTGTAGTTTTAAAGTGAAGACAGCGCGAGTGTACCTTAGATCTAAAGGTGACTGCGGTTTTGGCATCAGGACCATCTACTTGTAAAACAACCTGAAGAAGCGTGCACACTGACATTTTAATCTTCTATTGCTTTTATTCCTTCATTTAATTTATTTATGTTAACATTCACCTATTTGCCCTTTTTTGCACTTTACTTTAACTTAACCTTGATTTTATTTGACTTAACTATCTGGCTTTCTGTTTAAACGTATCTTCTAAATAGACCTCTGTTTGTGTTAAAGTATTTTTAAATCTCTTTTAAACATAAGTTATTGTGCTGCAGCACAGATGGCGATAAACTGAACTTTGTTGCTATTCTTCTATACATAGAGTATACTGTAGGCTACAAGTAAGTGAGAGATGGATTAAGGTGCATACAGCAAACACCACAGAAACAACAGTAATTAGTACAACCAGACAGACAACAGCACTCACAATTGTGCCAATGAAATATTGAAGTCACCAAAAGGCTGTAAATTGCATACCGGTAGGAAGTGCTATCCGGTTGTTCAGTCTGACGTCACTAGCCGTGTCTGGGTCTAAACTCCGCTGCAGGTCCATATATCAAACGATCACTATGGCATTACTGAGAGTTGAAAAACTGTCTAAAGTCTTTCATCTTTAATAAAATGATCGGCGTTCTGCTCTACCAGGTGTAACAATTGAGTTTAACATCCAGGCATCCATGAAAACGGAATTTATGACATTTAACGGAGTTAGAAGTTAGCAGGGCGTTAGCTCGCTAGCTTCTATCTAAATACAATATAGCATGTCCTGACTGCGGGGTTTTGGAAACAAATTAAAACGTACAGCTCTGCTATCACTTCCAGCATAAATGAAGACAGAAAACTAAACAGCAGTGACGTTTGTAGGGTTACTGAAGTTGGGCTAGCTGGTATATAATGATGTGCTACGTGACCGCTAGCGACACAGCTATGTTAGCATAATATAAACAAGCTAACTTTTTTTCCACTCGATAAAAGTTAATGTGAGTGTTCTCGGTGGTCAGGAACAAATGTAATCGCATGGCAGGATGCTGTAAAAGGACCAAACTTCAGCCAGGAGAACAACTGAGATAATCCATCCACAATACGAGGTTAGTCATTCATATACTGCTGCATGGGCTGGGCTGTAGTTACATCGTAAGGTTTTAAAAACTGAGCTTAAATAAATGATTAGCGGTAATAAAAGCCGAGGGAGGTCAACAGTGGTCGCTGACTGTTTTAGGAGCTTTTTGAGATCAAATAGAAGAAAATACATAACATTAAACATGTTAACAACACAAAAGCCATATTAAACGCAGACTACTTTAGACCCGGAAGTAGGATTCGTCGCGTCATCACTGAACAACCGGATTAGATCATATCCTTTAAAAAAAAACAAGAAAGGGTTCTGGGTTTGAACCTGGTTGTCAGGTGCACCCATGCGTGTTCTCCTTCACCCTTTTTCCACTTTTCATTATTGCCTGGCAGAAGGCGTGATCAGCCATGTTAGTTTTCCCCATAGAAATGACCACATGGGCCTTTCAGGTTAACTGTTGAATCTAAATTGGCCTTAAGTGTGGATGTGAGTGTGTGGTTGTCTGGCTCGCTGTTTTTGCACTGTGATGGACTCAAAAGCTTTCCTGGGTGTATGCTGCCTTTCAGCCTATGATACCTGGACATCTGCAGATGAATACACTACTTATACTATTACTACTACAAAAACAAATAAAATAAATACAAAAAGTAAATTGATGTGCACTGGCAAAGGAGGTGCTTTCCCACTTCACCTAAACGAGGACAGTCTGGATTTTGTGCATGATGGTCTTTGCTTGTTACCCCTCGCTGACCTCAGAGAACCTGTGCACTGTTATAAATGGCTGCACGTACCATGAAATGTTTGTTTCAGGGACACGAGGACAGTCTGTCCTGTAACTGATGAAATTCAAGAACGCTTCTTTTTTCCCTGCTGAATCCTGTTATGTGGGGCTCATTTAAATAAAAGAGAGGGACAGTGGAATTTGTGTGAAGATTCACAGCAAAGGTGTGAAGACTGTTAAAGTTTCATTTTCAAGCAATGCAACTATTACATGTCTGTGTAAATTACAGAAAAAGGGAAACCACATGTTCTGTGAGCATGTCGGCATTCAAACATACACTCCAGGTTCTCTGTTTATTTAAAAAAAAAAAAAATCTTATATCTCCTTTTATCTCAAAAGACGTGATTTTTTTTTTTGTGGAAGAATATTTATGACAAGGCTTGCTAGTCATGTCATCGTTTTTGAGGTGTGGCCAACAGGGCACATGGAGGATGTGTTCCAGTTACCATATTAGCATGCTAAAAGAAGATTTAGTTTGACCCAGATACGGAGCACGTTAAAAGCAGTATGTCAAAAATTCCAGGTTGTTTCACAACATCTGGGCAGATTTTGCAGCACCTCCAACCGCTCTGACCAACAAACCTGTGCCAGCTACATGTCACTCAGTTTAGATCAAATTTACATGTCATTTAATTTAAATAAAATAAAAAATAACACAAGTTAGTGTTATTACAGTGAAGCTGTGAGGAACATTAAAAGAGAAGTGACTCATGTCTGAATGATGTCACTTTAACCACTGGATGAAACCAGCGATGATCCCATGTCTGAAAAAAGCTTTACCCGTGGTTTTCAAACTTTTTTTGCACCAAAGGACTAAAATTTCAGGGAACACCACAATAATCATCTGCACAAAACAGCTCATCTGAGTTGGCACGAGTTCTTCTTTCGATTGCACTGTCAGATAAGGGCAGTACTGACTGCTGCTTTCTGCAGTCTGGACATGGCATCAAATCTATGATATCTAAATTCATAACTCCACCAGTATATAACTTGCACTTTGCTTTCCTTGTCTATTCTATTCTATTCAAATAGCCTTGCTTTCTCTCAGAAGGGATGTTTAGTTTGCAGTGACACACTCAAACTGAGGTCTGCTGATGATTTCAGTCCAGTTGAAGCCACAGGCCGGTAGATTTCATGATCCCCCCCCCCCCCCCCCCCCCCCACACACACACTTTTATGTGTCTTGCTCCATAAAAGAAAGCGATCTCTTTCCCTATTACTAACCTCCTCATTGTCAAAGACCTGAGAGATAATGTAGAGCATGTCCATGCAAGCACTTAAACTGTATATATCTACATAGATCTCTCTCTATAGATATGCATCCATCCATCCATCCATCCATCCATCCATCCATCCATCCATCCATCCATCCATCCATCCATCCATCCATCCATCCATCCATCCATCCATCCATCCATCCAATGCAAGTAATACTTCCCCAGAGACATCTAAAAATAGACATCAATTAAAGCCCAACAAAGTAAAAGTGTCCTCTCTCCTTACATTTCTAACAGTCTTCTGTCCTCTAAAGGATCTCATGTTGCCTATTTCCATCCATCGTGTAAATCACTGTCGTCTCGAAGCTACAGCTGATTATTGTTTCTGGATTTAGCTCGACTTTGAGCCACAGATGATTCCTGGGTGTGTCTTCGCTCCACTTGCAAAGCTTCAGCTTGTCAAGCTCTGAAGCGTATGGTTTTCCTGGTTGTTTGCATATTGTGGACAACCCTCTGGTCTTTGATGGGAGGCTGACAGGAGACCAGCATGTTAGATAAGCTACTCCTGGCTCTGCTTTGACTGCCCTGAGATCAGCCACGATCTGTGTATCAGATACGTGCAAACAGAAGTAGTGGCAGCAAGTGAATACATAATTACTCTGATTTCTCATCTTCACAAATGAATTTTCTGTTGTTAATCACATTTGCCAACATGTCTGATGGAGATGAGTTTGTGGTCTGAACAAATTTTTAATAATTCCTTTAACACTTTAGTGATGAAATCTTTCACAGCGATTATTCTGGTCACCAGGAGAAAACCCCCAGTTTCCACCGAGTGTTTGGCAAGTGAAACAGCTGCAGGTACCAGCTGCACTTTCACATCAGCATGTATGACAAATCACTGAATTGTACAGATGTGCTAACCAGCTGGTTTTATAATACACCCCCTTATTTTTTTAAATTACTGGATTATTGACAGTTAATTCTGTCATACTGTTCTCGTTTCTAATTTGGCTGTGATATGAATGAATACAGATTAATTCAATATACTTTGTTTTCTTTCCTCTAAACCTCTAAATATGGAGTTACAGACAGGAAACACAAAGCTACTGAACTGGAACGAGCGGTGCACCAGTGAGTCATCTCAAGCCAAATCTTAAAATGAGGCGCCGTGAAGGCAACTTTTGTTTTAATGCCTCTCAGTAAACTTAACATGTCAGGACCTTGATCCGATTCCCATTTTCTAGTGTGGCTCTTTGTGAATTTTACACTACATGGGTCAGTGGTCCATCACAGGGAAAACACTGAGAGACAAACAACCACACTCTCTCACATCCAACCCTACGGCGAGCTGTCCTGCCCATATACTCAGATATGTCTCCCTGTTGTTGCCAATCATATCCTGACACACTTAAAGATGAAATATTGATATATTGTCAATAATGGATATATTGTAATATTATTATTAATGTTATGCTGAGAGGTGATTTTGGTTCCTAGATCCTCCAGCAGAGTGGAGCATCACACTTTTTTGACTGATCTCAGGTGTAGAGGCAAAAAAAGCTCTCTGGCAGCAGAAGCCCAGGCAATTCAGGTAATACAAAGTAATCCTGCTGGTGAGTCACCACCACCGTGCAGATGAATAAACTAAGAAGTGCAGCGTGCTAATATACATCACATATTATCCAAATGAGCATTTGATTTTGATGACTTTATGCCACGTCATGTTGAAAATTGCAATAATTGCAGCAATTTCCATGCTTAGCTGGTTGTTCTCGTTAATTAATATTCACACTCTGGTTCAGCTGAAAGTTGGGGCTGATGAAGACGACATGTGACAGCTGATCATTTAGGCTCCTGTGGTTTGAACTGGTGTGTGCGCACCATTGTTGTGTTTGGTATCTCTCACGCTGCAGCAAAGACACACACTCGCGCTATTTTTTCTGCTCTCATTCTCCTACGATATTTCTTTTTCTCTCGCTCACATTTAAAGTCAGCTGTCTCTTTCACACAAACGCACACACAATCTCACATTTACACACGCACAAAGCTGACTCCCTCCATCTGGTATGCGTTTAACGCCACAGACGTCAGGTCCCCCACGTCTATCTGTAACGGTGTGCATCAGCAGCCGTCTCAGCCCTTCAAGTGGAGAGAAGGACGAGGCTTATCTGTCATGTTGCACCGCTCTCAAGTAACACTGTTTAGATGGAGAGACACACTGGCTGTTGTACTGCTGCATCAGCAAAGTGCCGGGTTACAGGGGTGAGCGTGTGTGTGTGCCTGCGCGCGTGTGTGTGTGGCAGCCCTGTCTGCGTCACTTAGCAGCAGGTGGACTGTGGAGTGAGAGAGCCTCCCTCACTGCTGCAACCCTACAGCCTGTTTTCATATAAACACGCACAAGTTTGGATTGTTCCACTCTTGGCATCGTTCTGGTTTCACACTTATTACAATCCTGTGGATTTATGTAAGCTGAAAACTTAGATATTTAGACTTTCATTCCTGCTACATTATGCAAAGTCTGACTACTTTTTAGGCCATGTTCAGATTCACCGCAGCAGAGCAAATAAAAAAAAGGAGTCCTCTCTTTCTGTGATTTCAGTGAAAAGAGAATTCGATATGGAAGAGATCCCTGACTACTTATGAAGTTCAGTTCAGTTTGGTTTTATTTATATGGTGCAAATTCTCAACAACAGCTATGTCAAGGTGATTTATATTGTAAAGATCCTGCAATATTATAGAGAGGATGTTGACAGATGGTCCTTTTTGAGCAGCTCTTGGCAACAGTGGGGAGGAAAAACTACAAGGTGGGAAAAAAGACAGAAAAAGGAGCATAGACAGAGAAAAACAACAAACAATCAGGCACCACGTGATCTTAAAGGCCTCATAGTACTGCATAATTCTAATAGAGCACTTCACTCTCAGACTGCTGGATTACTTGTGGTTCCCAGGATATGGGAGGCAGAGCCTTCAGCTTTCAGGCCCCTCTTCTGTGAAACCAGCTCCAAGTATGTATTCGGAAACACACACGCTCTCTGTTTTTAAGATTAGGCTGAAATCTTTGCTTTTTGACAATATAGGCATATAGGGCTGGATACTTAATATGTGTTTATACACCAATCTGCATTTAATCACTAGTATTTACTAACCTCTGCCTTCACTAAAAGCTTTGTCAAAAAGAACAGAGTGTCTGCCTCCTCCACCCAAACTGGGAGCTCCCAGGAAGCTTATGGCTGAAGGCTTTGCCATTTTACTTTTAGAGACTCAAGGAATCACGAGTAAGCCTGCAGTCTAAAAGCAAAGTGCACGGTCGACGTGATACAATACTAATAGGGCTTTGAAGTAAGACAGGTCCTGATCATCGGATGTTGTATGTAATCAGAATAATTCAACGGGGAGCCAGTTAAGGGAAGCTAAAATGCATATAATCTCTCTTTCTAGTCCCTGTTAGTACTTATGGTAATAAGGAATTACAACAGTCCAGCCTACAAATAACAAATGCATTACTTTTTTGTAGCATCACTCTGAGACAGGATGCTTCTATTTTGACACTATTGCACAGATTAAATAAGGCAGCCCTACAGATTTGTTCAGCGCAAGCTAGAGGACACATTCACAGCGGTGCATTCTGGAGGAAAGCAGCAACTAATGCACACAGTGAACCTGCGTGCTCAGAGAAATTAAATAGATGAAGTTTTGTAAACTTCATATTGTTGAAAATATGTTTGTGTTTGTTTTGCGTTTTGAGTTTCTGCATTGTAGCTGTTCCCAGTTAAATTACTCAGCTGCAGTAACTCTCTGGAGACAAACACATGGATGAGAAATCCACTGCCAGATGGACATTTTCTGGATGCACACATCACTCAGCCATCACAAATGCTGAGCTTAGCTTTTGTTTGACAAGCGAGTGGATGTTCAGAAAGCCCGTGACGAGCCAGAAGCAGCAGATTTTTATTCAGTGCTCTCTGAAGCTGAAGCAGTGAAACACAGTGGCAGACAGCTCTGGTGGGAGTGTTCACAGGTTCGGGTCCAGCGTACTTAATTGCAGATTTTAATCAGTTTTTGAATTTGAGTTCTGGCCTGAAATTAAATAGTGTCGAGCTATTAATCTGATTTTCAGGGGCATTTTGCAGTGCTTATTAATCTTGGGTAGCGTTAAGTTTTTTTCCCCTCCTACTTCTAAATGCAAATTACAAAACTTCCAGGAGCCTTCCTGCCCTCACTAACATAATGATAGAATTTTTACGTCATTTTTGTGTGTAAATACGTTCAGATTTGCCTCTGAATCTGTGCTGACGATCTCTTTTGTTCATTGATTTGTTCAAGGTTTTGGTAAGTCTTAAAATCTGTGTTCTAAGTAGCTTGGAAAGAAAAGTGTCTGGACTTAAAGAAGTCCAGACGCTTTTCTTTCCAAGCTCCTTAGACTACAATGATCTGGATGACTGAGAACCTTCACAGACATAAAATCTGTGTTCTGCACACCCTTTTCTTACTGTAATTTATGCATTGCATGGATTGCATTTGTAGCTTTTATACAGAGGATCAGTCACAAAAGTCCATCCATCTGTTTTCTCCCACTTATCTGGGTCTGGGTTGTGGGGTCAGCAGTTTAAATGGAGATGACCAGACCCTCTCTCCACAGCCACCTCCTCCAGCTCCCCAGTGGGACACTGAAACATTCCTGGCATCCCTGTCAGAGAGGGGAGACAGGGAGGAGAGTTAGGAGTAGCCAAGGTGAGTTCAATGAAATATTGTAATTATTGAGAACAGTTTCTTTTCTGAAACAGGAGCTCTGGAGGGGTTACTGGCAGGCAGGTGAATATCTCAAGTATGTGGATGAGAGTCAGAAAGAGTGGACAGCTAGGTGAGTAACTGGTAAGTACTTTTCTTTGCAGGTGAAGGAACTGACTGAGATAATCATGTTCAGGTGACTTGTGGTGTTTGCAAAACCCCTCAGAGAGCAGGGATCCAGGTAAACAGGTTTGCAGGTCAGACTTGAAGCAGGCAATTGAGAGGCAGATAAAAAACAAGGTTAGAGGGCAAGAAGTGGGCCTGATTACCACCATGATGACACTGGCAGAGAACTGCAGCAAATGTGGGAAGAAAAACCCAAGTGACAGAGACTTAGCCCAAGGTGGGCCAGCAAGGAAATGCCAGCCCTGGACATTTTTCCTTCTATGGACAGAAGAAGAAAGGAGATACCAAACCCAAGCCTGCCTGGACCTGAACACCTGTTTTACTCTTATGCTCTAATCTACAGATAGGACTATCTTCAGTGACTATCTTCCCTTTTTGTAAACATGTCTGTTATTCTTCTTCATGGGTTACCCTCCATGATTGCTTGCATTTTTTTTTTTAAATTCCTGTTGGACCCCAAAGCCAGACTCATGAGAGCGGAAATAAGCTTAAAACACAGATTTTATTTGCTGGCAACAGATGGTGTTATTTTTTTGGCAAATTGACTGAAAAATAAAATTAGAAGCAGCCACACCATTAGAGGAGCATTGAGAGATGAGAGAGGACACAACAAAGGCACGAGCAAACTGAAGGTTTAAGTACATAAGAGGGGATTAGGGACAAGTAGATACACCTGGGGAAAACCGCACAGCTGAACTAAATCCAACTAATAGGACAGGATGAGAGACTATCAAAATAAAACAGGAAGTAACTGGAATCTGAAACTTGACAAAACAAAATGGGTAATCAGATCACTACATAGACAGAACACAAACAGACTGGGCAGATATAGGGACACGACTGGGGAGTCAGAAAGGTATCACAGAAGATGGTAACCGAGTAATACAAAACCAAGAAAATGAACCAAAATACAAACAGACTACAAACAGAATACCAAATATTGAACATGGTGTAGTACTCATAGTGCACTAGCGGACGTATACAGACTGAGACACACTAACTCACATTAGACTGTTGTAGTCAGTTTTATACACACATGAGATTACACCAGTCAGTAGAGGTGTCTGTAAGCAAGTACAGGTGTGAGCAGCTGAGAGGCATAATAACAGTATCACCTTCCACATAAAGTAAATCACAGGAAGGATAACGGTTTTACTGCAAGAAGAGGGAACATAAAAATCCAGACAGACTAGAGTCACGCGCCCAACAGTGATCTCAAGGACAAAAATAATTGTGCATCTGCTTCTTTGTTAATTTGCCTGACTTAGCAATCATGAAACTACAGAGTAATGCAGAAAACCTGTAAATAGACCAGGACCAGCAGTTAATGTTAGTGTTTATTTCTTTCTCTTTTAGATGAAACAGGGCAGAATTTAACTAAATGTAACGTGGCTTGCTTACAAGGCTGAGGCATATTCTGTTGGAGCACACCATATTAAAGTGTCTGCTGCAATGCAGCTATTAATGTGACTGGTAGACCTCAAGTGGTTTAGATTAACACCTGAATCGTAAAATGAAAGGGGAAATATTGACTTTAATAAATACCTGCAGCCTGAAAAAGGGCGATGGATAGACACATGGCACAAAAACATAATTAACTTAAGAATCTTGCAGTTAAAAAATATTTTACATTCTTCTTCATATCATATAATTCAGCTGCTACACAGATTATAGTGGAATGGTTTGTCACACTCCAGCTCTCCTCTGGCTCATGGCTTTGCGGCTGTCTCAACCTAGAGGCCCACACAAGAGTTTTCGCTTGTATTGATTCCCCTTCAGCTGCTTCTCATGGTTCTGAATTGCCATGCTGTTTCCAGCAAGAAATCTACACTTACACAACATTATTTTTAGTGTGTTACTCAGTCCTTCATCTGGTCTGCTTGTTTTTGTCCCACTAATTTGTGTTTGCTGGTGCGAGAACGCTGCTGGTCATTATTGGAATGAACCGGCTGTGTCTTTGGTTATCAGTTAGAGCATTCTCAGTAGATCACCAGTGCATTTGCTGAATTTGAACTGTGCATTAATTTGTAAATCCGACCAGGAGCAACTTGGGGTTCAGCATCTTACCCAAGGACAGCAGTGAACCAGGGATGGAACCACCAACTTTCTGATTAGCAGATGACCTGCTCTACCTCCGTAGCCACAGCCACCCCAGCAGCTTCAATGAAATGTATTCTCCCTCAGTTTTATCAAGGTATCCAAACGGGTAATGTCAGGGGGTTGTTTTTTATTAATTTTACTGATAGTCAGCAGAATTTGGATCACGTAGCAGGACAGCTGTTGTAAACATAAAAGAATACTGAGGATACATTTGAGCTGAAGCAGTTAGGAGGAAGAAAACACCTCCAAAAAGTTTGCAGGTTTGATTTATGACTACCAGAAGGACATGTTTGAGGTTTTGAGGTCACGTGCTTGGCATAAGTCATCACAGCACTGTGATCACCCATTAGGCGATCACTTGATGGATCTTCAATAAAGGATTATAAATTTTGAATGCTGTTATCGTAAGCACCTCGTGTTTGTCTTTACTTATGATTTATGTGAGGATAAAATCGCAGAACTAATTAATTAAGCAAACCTCATAATTCCTTCTTAACTGGGTTTATGTGGGGCAAAGCAATTTGTGGCTGATCACTCAGCTTTACAGAATGACTTTAGTGAATAGCCGGTGTTTTTACTGAATACATGAGTGGGCTGTTACACAACATCAGTCCCTCAGTCTGCTGCAGTCACGCTTTGAAAAAGAACAACTTAGTTTATTAATAGCAAGCAAACAAAAGGCATTTATAATCTTGGCAATTCAAATGCAAATTTAGCATTTGGTTTTCTTTTGATGAGCACAAAGATCAGTAGAGAATTTTTATTTATTTGTAAAGTGAAAAATGATGCCCTTTGCTACCTCTCTGCCTGTGAGGCTTCACGAGAGCAATGATTTATTTTTTATTTGCTTCTGAAAATCAATTATTTACTCATTTGCATTGTTTGGTATTCATTATTTTCCACCTTTGACCAGAAATAATTAGTGTAGATGTGAAATGACTAACACGAGAGTGCAGGTGAAGACTGAGGCTCATTAATACATTTTTTTCACTGTTATTATATTATAGTTATGAAACCAAGTGAAAATAGCTTTAGCTTTGCTTAATTAAAAAACCCTAAAAAGCCATCAGTCTAATTTCTTGATGAAATGTCTGAATCATTCTTGCAAACACTGTGAAACAGCGTTTCTCTTGCTTCTGTGCATTTGTTAGGAATATATTTTCATCAGCGCAGTTTAACTTGGCTGAAGTTAGATATGTTTGCATTAACCAGATAAAACAATTTAGTCTGAGGCTCTAATTGTCACGGTCTTTTGGATGCTGCTCTAGCGGTTGTGCTTACCTTCTCCATCACGGCGGCGCCTGAAGGTTCTGTGTCCCCCTGGATTCAACACCCACAACTTACTCACCCGTTGTTCATCCCAGCTGATTACTCCAGGCAGTATTCAAGGCCTCGTGGAGTACTGGCCTTCGCTGGATTGTTATACTCTTTTCAGTTAGTGTAGCCCAGCTCTTCTCTAGTGTGTTTTTCTGTGATCTCTTGGCTTGTCGCTTTAATCGTAGTCTAAGGAGCTTGGAAAGAAAAGCGTCTGGACTTCTTTAAGTTTCCTTGAAGATGTTTCACCTCTCATCTGAGAAGCTTCTTCAGTTCTAAGAGCAATTGGTGGAGAGTCCCAAGAGGGTCATGGACCCCCTATTGACCCTCTACCTAACCACACGAGCCAAGGTGTGAAAATGGGTGTGGTTCACAATAAGCTAAGGTTTCAGGTGAACCCATTGTGAAACCTAGCCCCACCCTATTATGTGATTTACTGAGGTCAAATGGACCAGGATGTGAGTGAGTGTTAAAGCGTCTTATTATAGATGGCAGATAGTTGGTGTCTTAAAATACCACCTCTGTTCAAAGATGGTCGCTCACAGTGGACATAGATGGCTTCTTTCACTCCTCTTTCAACCATCTGTCTTCTCTGTCCAAAATGTGAACATTGACATTTTTCCCAGAAGATTTTTCTTCTGGGTTCTAGGCTTAGGCATCATGGATGTCTCACTTAGGTTTGGCACTGCGTACAATAGGTTAAAATATTCTCCTTCATAGTTCATGCATTTATTACTTCTACTATAATTCATTATTATCAGGATGTCCTAAAAACTCACTGAAAAGCCTTCAGCTAATCCAAAATGCTGGAGCAAGAGTCCTGACAGGGACTAGAAAGAGAGAGCATATTTCTCCTGTATTCGCTTCCCTTCATTGGCTTCCTGTTAAATCCAGAATTGAATTCAAAATCCTGCTCCTCACATACAAGGTCTTAAATAATCAGGCGCCATCTTATCTTAATGACCCTGTAGTACCATATCACCCTATTAGAGCACTTCGCTCTCACACTGCAGGCTTACTAGAGTATTCAAAAGCAGAATGGGAGGGAGAGTCACCTTTCTCACTCACCATGTGTTAACAGACCTCTCTGCATTGAATCATACTTGTTATTAATCTCTGTCTCTCTTCCACAGCATGTCTTATCCTTTCTTCCTTCTCTCACCCCAACCAGTCGCAGCAGATGGCCCCGCCCCTCCCTGAGCCTGGTTCTGTTGGAGGTTTCTTCCTGTTAAAAGGGAGTTTTTCCTTCCCACTGTCGCCAAAGTGCTTGCTCATAGGGGGTCATATGATTCTTGGGTTTTTCTCTGTATCTATTATTGTAGGGTCTGCCTTACAATATAAAGCACCTTGAAGCGACTGTTGTTGTGATTTGGCGCTGTATAAATAAAATTGAATTGAATTGAATAATAGTTACCCTGACAATGATGCATTGTGAGTATCACATCACTCTTAGTTATGCCATAACTCGATGCATCAAAGCACAAATGCTTAAGGACGCCTTGTCTGTAAATTAGCCACATTAGCAGTAAAGCTGTACGAAGTGACGCCCCAGGAATGAGGACACGCACAATGAACTAATTCATTGTAGGACAAAAACACAGTTCACAGTTACAGTGACACAATCCTCTACTGCATATTTGGCTTTGTGTTTTTATACCCACTATTTGGTTTACAAAATGAGACGCATCACCTGGCTTCAGGTTACGCTGCCATCATAGTGATGGTGTGTTCCTATCACAAATTGTATGAATGCATTTTACTTTTTACATGAATTTGTTTGAATTATGCAAACACATTTAGTACTGCCACACATCGAATGATGAAGTCAAGACTACCTTACATTAACAGTCCAGTCTTTTGGTTATATCTCACTCATGGATGTTTCTGTAATAAGATAATTCATCTTCCAAAAATAAGTTTGCTTGTCTTGTCTGGTCCTTGGCTGTTCATGACAAAACCCTAATTCTTGCTGACAAGGGGAAAACCCCAAGGCACGTCCTGTCAGTTGAAGTAGATTTCATTTTGCTGATCACAGGTGTGTGAGTTATAGATGGGTTTTTACTCCCTGCTTATTCTGAGTTCTTTAAGCTCAGCATCTTTTCTGAGTCCAATGTAAACACACAGTGGGGAATGGATTTAGCTCTGTGTATAAGAATATAAGAAAACTGCTGAAGATTTCAATAACATTTAAAGTTTTTTGAAGTTCAGTTCAAGTTCAAACCCTGTGAAAAAAAATCTAAATTGACTCGGGATGACTGCCCAAGGAAAGGAAGACGAAGACTCAGCGATTAACAGCTGCTCAGATCTGCGCTCACATTGGTGCGTCCCAGAGTTCAAGCAGCAGATACATCTGACAGCTCTGCAAAGGCTGTTTGACCAAGAATCCGAGTGATTAAGTGCTCTATTAAACTCCCAGCATGGTTGTGTGTCTGTAGTCTGTAGGTGCTATGCAGAGCTTTGCAGCAACATTTTGCAGTTGTGTGCTGTCACTGAACATATTCCATAGATCATTTTATTTGACTTTAAAAAATCGTCTATTAGATGTTGCATTTGGCAGTTTTGGCTCACTTTATAAGACTTTCCCAAATGCCATAAAAGTAATGAATGATCGGATGATTTGATGATTGGATAAACAGTTTCAGACATGCTCATATTCTTAATCAAGACAAACTGAGCATAACGTTTGTTCAGTTTTAGCCAGGAGCCAAACTCATGCTTGAAAAGAGCAGATTGCAGTTTTGATGGCTCAGTCTATATCATTTTAGAGAGCCTGAGTGATTTGTTGAAGGCCAATATTATCACCCAATACTGGCTATTTATTGATCTATCAGTATTAGCATTTATAACAGCCTCTAACACTCTAACAGCACCTATAGCATAAAGTTGAAAAGCACAAGGTGTTTTTTCTAAAAGCTGACCTGGTAGATTGACCTATGGGATGAATTTACAAAGCCTACATTGCCTTGTTTGAGTTATTGTAATCACAAGATTTTCTGAAATTACAAAACTCCTGGATTCAAACTCATCTGAGATTCTTGGTAGATAAATCCTATGGGAGGAATTTGAAAAACCTACATTGGCTCGTTCTTGAGTTACCACATGGGTCGACCTCAGGCTGAACTAAAAGGTGAAAGCTTACAGCTGTAAAGGAAAAAGGTGCACTGAACTTAAGGTTAATTTGCATGCTCGGCCTTAACTGTGGAAAAGTGGAACAATGTTGTTTGGACTGAAGTGGTCCTGACTGAAAGGCAGTTTGTGACTATTGCACCACAGTGCTGTAAATCTGTGTAATTAATTTTGTAGATTAGTGGTTGAGATGAGAGACTTAACATTTCTCCATAAAAGCTCACAAAAGAAAACAATAAAGCCTGACATCTGAATAATGACAGGCTGAGCTTTGAACTCTTCCCGTGGCTTTTGTCTTCACTCTGTTCTCACGCAGACACAAAAACATGATGTTAACAGCAGCGAACGTCTTGTCGACACATCACCTCCCTCCTCTGCTTTTCTCTTTTGCACTTTCACTTCCACTGACGCACAAATCCTTACACTCTCTCAGCTCCTTTTCTTTTTTTTTTCTCAGAGTCACCTTCAACCTCGCTGTTAATCACACCTTTCACTTGAGGAAACCTCTTCCTCTGTTTTCTCCTCACTGCAGATCTTCCCATTGCCTCCATCTGCCCTTCACCTCCACCGCTGAATTACAATCAAGGGATCAGAAGAGACTAAAAAGACAAGAAGCAGCTGAGCACAGCAGTGAAACAAAATCAGTGAGGTGGTGTTGGCTGTACATGTGCGTATTTAAGTTTTGAAGGGATGTGGACACATGCTGGTCACCAGGTTCTCTGACTGTGTGTATATGCATGCAATCATAAGCAAACCCAGCATTAGCGCTAATCTACTGTATAATGGAAAATAGCAGGATAAAGTTCAAAAACAGTGTGTGCTCTGCTGCAAATACATATTCTTCTTAAAATCCTCTGCATCAGTATAAATAAGCATGTATCCCAACTAAAGCCTTCGTATGGCTGATTTTTAATTGAGGCATTCAATTCTTGAATCAATCTGACTTTGACTAGTATCACTATGACCAAGAAAGATGCACCACTGCTCTGTTTCATGAAATTTGGTAGAGCTGAAAAGAGGAAGCCCACGGAGAAGGTTAACGGACGTGTTGAAGGGGAACATGCAGATGGTTGGCATGACAGAGGAAATGATAGTCGGGATGGGGTGAGATGGAGGCAGATGACGTGCTGTGCTGGCTCCTGAAGGGAGCAGCTGAAAGAAGAAGACGAACAAGAAGCAGCAGTTACAATATTATCAATGTTTACTGCGGCTATATTAATACTCATATTTACACATTAATCTGCAGTTTTGATGAAGATGATTAGACAAAAGTAAAAATGTGTATTTTTATTGTCAGGCCTGGTGAAGGTGACACAAGCATCTGATTTGTGAAGCCCAAGGTTGTTTATTGTGGAGTACATAAGCGTCCTCACAGGAAGTAACTAAAAGTGACGTAAATGGCAACATGTAGTGGACGAGTCTCGAATTCAACTTTTCTTAACTTCGAGGTGGACTTTGAAGTGATTACCAGTGAGGGACAGCATTAACTGATATATTGCAGGGTGGTAAAATACATTAGCAGGTTACCTAGGCAACGGGAGCTCTGAATATCTAGTAGCAAGTAACTGTCAGCAACAAAGTAACAAACAGCATGTGAGTCACTTCATTCTTAGAATTTTATAGATAATGACTGAATTCGGAGATAATTTTCTCAGTCGGAATAAAAAAAGATGATTTTCCGTTTGACATTTTAGCATGAACACATTATTGCCCATCGCACCGAGTTAAAGAAGAAGCAACGCCACTTTCTCTAGTGGCCACGTGAGACTCCCATGTTCAGACATCAACTACAGAAGAAATAAATATTTTTACAGTGTCACAAATATCTTTTATCAAGTTAATTTTATGAATTTTATTTATTTTGTTGTTAATCATTTGTTCATTCAGATGATGTTAGGCCTTAAACTTGTGGTGTGGCCACGTTGATTCCTGTTACTGAACTTGACCCCTTGACTGTGTTTGTGCTGTTGGTGTCTTTGGGAGACACAAGCCTCCCCATAGATCAGATTTTTGCTCGTTCTAACTGGTAAAAACCCGTCCCATGGATGATTTCCTCCCAGGCCTCTTTTTTCAAATTCTTCTTTCTGTATTTAGTGGTGATTCAAACAATATTCAAATTAAGTTACTTAGGGCAACGTATGTTGAATGTAACATGCGAAAAGAACGCAAACAGAGAGACATTGCATTTGCACCATTTAGCATCAATTAGCTTTTGGATTATTCAGCATAAACACTAATGCTAGCATGGCCATAAACCACATTCATTACGTTGCTGTGCACATGAAAAGATTTAAGATGAACCTTATGGGAAAAAAAACTCTGATAAGGCTAAGATTGGATATTTTACTATCAGACAAGACATTTACTCTGAGAATAAAATCAAAAAGCCCTCCAGAGTTTGCAGTTTGACTTAGCACATTCATGTGAACAGAGCTGGATTACAAAACCTGCTGAAAACTGAAGTACAAATGGTTTCCGTTCACAGGAAGCTACAATCATGAGTGATTAATCTTTTCCTCTTTAATCCCGTCGCTTGCTTTGGGAATAAAAGCGCTCACACTCATGTCACCTCACAGTATTTCTGTCAGATGGAGCTTGCCAATGTGTGAAGCAGCTTTCATCTCCATCTTTTCTGTCACCCAAACTCAGGTTTACTCTGCAAGGTACCAAAAGTAGAGACAGTGATAACACCTTTAAATCTGTATGGAAACGGTGTCAGAACACATTTACAGTCATGGTGTGGGACGGAGTGGGAGTGGGTGGGAGAGGTGAGTGTGGAAGCTGTGCCTGTTAAAGAATAACAAATTTCAGGGAGCATGAAATTTAAAACTTTCTTCTGCCTCACACAGCCATAGACTGTATATAAAAGACAGAGATAACTAGGTACAAATACTCTGTTGCTGTACTTAATTAGAGTGTTCATGTATCTGTACTCTGAGTATTTATTTTTCTGACAGGTTTTTTACATTTGCTTCCTATGTTTTTAAATAAATATCTATATGTTCTACAGATACTAACAATATTTATGTATATCTACAGATAATTCACTTCACTGAGCTCCCTCCCAGTATTAAACCCATTTGAACCTAAATGAAGGAAACAGTAACACAAGACAATCGTATTTGTGCATTCAGCAACGGGCTTATCGCAAGGAAGAGATGAAAAAGGTAAAAAATAAATGATTAATGCATTAATTGCCCTGGACTCGGTTAAAGAGGGCTAGAACAATCCAGAACAGCAGTCCATACATTGTGGTCACAGTCTTTCAGCAGGTAATTTTAAATGTAATGTTTCTATCAGCTCAACAAACATCAGTAAACACAGTTTGTGTGTAGTTTGTCGCACAGTGTGTTGCTAGCTAAAGGTGCAGCTGCTGTATTTCAGAATCAGAATCAGAATCAGAATACTTTATTGATCCCTGGGGGAAATTATTTTTTGTTACAGTGCTCCATTATAAACCAACATTAAGACAAGACAGACAATACACTAACTAAGAATAGTACAATATATACATATATATATATACATACATACATAAGTCACTCATAAATAAATAGCTGAACAAGAAACATGTGTAGTTATAGCAGCAAACAGTGTGTTAAGTGGATGCGTTGTACAGGGAGATGGCCACAGGCAGGAATGATTTCCTGTGTCGTTCAGTGGTGCTTTTCGGTAATCTCAGTCTCTCACTGAACGAGCTCCTGTGACTGACCAGCATGTCATGGAGTGGGTGGGAGGTGTTATCCAACATTGTCTTTATCTTGGACAGCATCCGCCTCTCCGACACCACCTTGAGGGAGTCCAGCTCCATCCCCACAACATTGCTGGCCTTACGGATTAGCTTATTGAGTCTGTTGGCATCTGCGACCCTCAGCCTGCTCCCCCAGCATGCAACAGCATAGAGGATCGCACTGGCCACAACAGACTCATAGAAAATCCTCAGCATTTTCTGGCAGATGTTGAAGGACCTCAGTCGCCTCAAAAAATAGAGACGACTCTGGCCCTTCCTGTAAAGTGCTGTGGTGTTTTTAGCCCAGTCCAGTTTATTGTCAATGTGTACTCCAAGGTATTTATAGTCCTCCACAATGTCAACACTGACCCCCTGAATTGAAACAGGGGTCAAGTGTTTCCTGGTCTTCCTGAAGTCCACGATCAGTTCCTTGGTCTTTGCCACGTTGAGCTGCAGATGATTCTGCTCACACCACGTGACAAAGGAGTCGACCACAGCCCGGTACTCTGTCTCATCATCCCTGCTGATGCATCCAACCACCGCAGAGTCATCAGAAAACTTCTGAAGATGGCAGGTCTCTGTGCAGTGGCTGAAGTCTGTGGTGTAGAGGGTGAAGAGGAAGGGGGAGAGGACAGTCCCCTGTGGTGCCCCTGTGTTGCTGATTACCTTGTCAGACACACACTGTGGGAGACGTACATATTGTGGTCTTCCTGTCAGGTAATCAACAATCCAGGACACCAGAGAAGCATCCACCTGCATCGCTGCTAACTTATCACCCAGGAGGGTCGGCCTGATGGTGTTGAAAGCACTGGAAAAGTCAAAAAACATGACCCTCACAGTGCTCGCCGGCTGGTCCAGATGGGTGTAGACACGATTGAGCAGGTAGATGATGGCGTCCTCAGTTCCGAGACGAGGCTGATAAGCGAACTGAAGGGGATCCAGGTGTGGTCTTACTATGGGTCACAGCTGGTCCAGGATGAGCCTTTCCAGGGTCTTCATGATGTGGGAGGTCAATGCCACGGGCCTGTAATCCTGGGGGCCACTGGGACGTGGCATCTTTGGTAC
The DNA here is from genome assembly GCF_964374335.1 of Astatotilapia calliptera. Classification (NCBI taxonomy): domain Eukaryota; kingdom Metazoa; phylum Chordata; class Actinopteri; order Cichliformes; family Cichlidae; genus Astatotilapia; species Astatotilapia calliptera. Next base: position 35,117,111 of record NC_137433.1, on the reverse strand, counting down.
AGGGACGAGGCATGATGTCTTCCACATCACCGGGACCCTCTGCAGACTCAGACTCAGCATAAACAGTTTATGAAAGACTCCACACAGCTGGGGGGCACAGGTATTTCCCTGAAAGAAAGGAGTGAGGTAACTTCACTCAGAGACGGAGAAAGATGTAAGATAGGCATGACAGGAGAGGATGAAGAGAAGTTATAGACTGCTTAGTGACATTTGATAGACTGGAGATTTAAAGCTCGGACTTGAGTAAATTCTTTCAAATTAGAATTTGTTTATTTAGTATACGCTTTACGTGTTTAACTGTAACACATAAGGACAGCTGCTGCCTGTAAAGAAACCTGACTAAAGTTTGAATAAGCGTTTCACCCATTGTGAAAATCCATCTGAAATTTAAACTAACTGCTTCTTAGTTCTTTGCACATCACACACTTTTCATCAATAATATTTTATTATTACAATTTTTTGTAATAATGTCATCACATGATTGTACATAGGCAAATCCATTCTGTCTTTCGCTTTCCACATGTGCTGTTTAACTGCATGCAACCAAAACCGTCTCATAATGTATCAGTCAGTTCTCTTCAACATCCGTTGCCTATCAATTCTTCACATTCACCAACCTATTTATCTATTACTATCTATTACTTTTGTAATTTGCATAGGATTTGAGCACAAACTTGGCATTTTTTTTAGCAGAGGAGGCCCTCATGATTATGACAAAAAGCTTTAAAAAAAGGATTGTCGTATTTATTTCTTCAACTATTTGTTCTAGTAACTTGTTTTTGCTTCTCCTTCTTTAAGGCAGTAGCAATTTATATTTGTCCTACATCTACAAAGTACAGAGCTAAGTATAAAGCTGGTGCTGTTAACTTAGCAGGTGACAAATAACCATGAATGCTCTGAAATCTACTTTTGACAAAACTAAACTCATTCGATTGAGTTTAATTAATGACACGAGGCTTATTCTACACGTGGGCTTGTGCAGAGAGAAGTTTTTCTGCAAGAGTCACAAAAAACTTTCGAAGTTGCATCTTCCTTAAGAATCAAACAGAACTGTGTGAATTTATATGCTAAACCTTTAACTTTCAGTGGCTAAAAGTGCTTTGGTTAGGTATCCTGTTCTAGTGTTTGCACACAGGCTGTTCTCATTCTCAGGATGTAACACTATGCAAGTTTCTCAAAGCAGCTGCGGTGGATCAGTTAGCAGTGGTATGTGTGCACAGGGTGATGCCATTAGTTACACGGTGTTGTCACTCTGAACTCATCTTTTCTCAGTGCAAAGTTTGAATGGCTGTGCTTTACTTTCCTAAACCTAATGAAATAGTTTTAGGTCACTGACTCTAATCAGCAAGTGAAAGGAAATGCATGAAGTGAGTGAATACAAAATTAAACAGTGAGTGGGGAAAAAGGCGGGAATGGGAATGTGAACCACGGTGTTTTGACTGATCACAGCACCCCAACAGGTACTTATGTGGACTTGTCTCTAAGGTAGGGCTTTCAACCCTCAGGGGTCAATGCTCCCCCTGCCCAAAGACAAAAAACATTGTATTTCCTTTTTATTTATTTATTCATTTTTATTATTATTCACATGAGTACATATGGACTATAACAAACCCAGAGCCTACAGGCAGGGAAGCTGTAAAGAGAAGAGAAACAAAAAAAAAAAAAAAAAAAGCACAAGCTTCTTACATGGGTTGTACCACACAGCAGGCCATGTTATTTGTCAAAAGGCACAATCAAATGGAAACAGTGTCACTTTAATTGTTAATAGTCTCTATATGGATTATTAAAAAAAAAAACCCTTGTAAAGAAACAAAATTGGGGAAACTGCCTACAGTGAATAAAACAGTTTTCTAGGCTGCAAACATGTTTATTTATGCTGTGAGGTTTAAACACGGGAGCTGTGGAGCCAGCCTCTAGTGGCCACTAGAGGAACTGCAGACACTTTGCTGTTGCAACTTGCAAAACAAGATTTGCAAGTCATACTAATTGCATTAATTGGTATATTGATCTAATAGTGACACATGATTACATTTCACAAGGGGGAGATGAATCTCTAATTACATTTCAGTCCATTTTAATATCTGACCAGTATTGTTCCCCCTACAGTCACAGAGCCGGCTTGAGATTTTTAAAATTTTTAATTTTAACATCAAAACAATCTCAGTTATTACTATAATAATCATTTCATTTTAAGACCAAAACATTCTTCAGACGTAAATTCCAGAGCACAGACCCGACTACAGTTTAAACCCCAGAAAGCTTGTGTAACAGCTCCTAAAGGCATGATGCGTGACTGGTGCTTTTCATGTGTTCAGAGTAAGTTTGGACTTGAGAGCAGATGATTTCCTCCCTGCACTGGCAGCCTCTGGCCAATCGCCCGAGGCCAGAGGAAGAAAGACCACATGAAGTCCTGAATTAGATGGAGCCGTAAATATTTGATGAGCTGCTGCATGTTTCCAGCAGCTTCACGGGCGTCCAAGGTCAGAAGAGGCTGCAGTGTCTCACTCTCTCACACACACACACATAGACAAAAACACACATACATGGGGACAAACTGCGAGACAAGCATTGGCAGATGCTTATGCTTACACTACACATGGAAGACTGTCACGCGTGTCTGCAGACACTGATTTGTACTTCTGTAACTGTGAGAACCCTTAGTGAAAAAATCCATTCCCCAACCTCTTAGTCTGCCTGCATCACAAAACAAAGCTTAACCTTGAAGTTTTACCCCCCAAACAGCTGTTTGAAAAAGTGAGAATTGAACAAAATGTCAGAAAATGGTACAATCTTCCACTTATATTTTATGTTATTAAATAAAACCCAAAATGTACTACTTAGTCTTCTTTTTAAAAATGTCCAGAGCCTAAATTACCATCATTTTCTAGCCTAAAGGTGACCTATTTTTTTTTTCTAATATACTGGTGGACATCCATATTAAACATAGCCAAAGTTTAAATAATGAGGTCAGTGTCTGCACGGCTAATCCCGATGAGACACAAACTCAGGCTCAGACTGCTCTGAAAATGCCAGAAACACCTCATTTGGTTCTTTTCAGTGAGAAGCAGCAGCTCTACACTGAGCTCCTCTCAAATGACTGAGCTCTTCTCCCTGTGTCTAAGGCTGACCCAGACACATTACAGAGGAAGCTCATTTCTGTGCCTGTACACTTGATCCTTTCCTCTTGATCACTACCCACAGCTTGTGGGTATTTGTGAATGGATGAACACAGGTGACTGCTGTTCACCCTCAGCTCTTTTTTTCACCACAGCAGAAGCTGAATGGACCAATCTGCCAATCATCCGCTCCACTCTTACCCCACTATTCCTCCCACACAGGATATTCAGACTCAGACTTGTCCTCCTCAATGAATCACCACCATTTCACATTTCCGAGTGATCCCAGGAGGGTGTTGCTGGGGTTTCTTAACCCTGGTCGGGTCTCCAAAGCAAAACTGGTTCTGTTTGAGGGTCTAAATTAAGTGTGACTCAAAATATGCCTATGATGCCAACATCTACTGATCACCAGTGCCCCACCCTGGGCCCATGTCTTTGGGTAAGGGACTGATTGTGAGAAACACGTGGCTGGGCCCAAAGGAGCCGTCGGCCCAGTAATTTGCAGATTGGGCATCAATCAAAGGCCTCCCCAAGTGCCCAAACTGTCTTTAGAAACCTGGCACATCATATCATCTTGTATGGGAGATTAAGAGATACAGATTAGCTAAAGACTTCAATGCACAGCAGAGGTTCTGAAATCAGTGGAGGGTAAAGAGGGGCTGGAGTTTTTAGAAAGGATGCTCAGCAGGTCAGGGTGATTAAGACAGAGATAGAAATGTGCTGAGAAGGTGGTAGGAGTGCTGTGAGGAGCTGATGAATGTATTAAAGTGCAGAGTATTAGTAAAGAAAAAGTGATGGGAACTATGAAGAGGATGAAGAGTGGTGGCTGGTCCCTGAGAGAGAACAGCAGCCTTTTTAACCAGACTGTTTAACACAATCTTGTAGAGTGAGACTGAGAAATGGAGAAGTGTATTGGTTCTGATTTTCAAGAGCAAAGGTGAAGTGCAGAACTGTCGTAAAGCTGATGAGCCGTACCATGAAAGAGTTATCAAAGCTGCGTAAAGAAGAGAAGTGAGAATCAGTGAGCAGCATTATGGCTTCATGCAGAGAAAGAGCACTAAAGATGTTGGCAATTTGTTTTCTCATACATCATTAAAGTGTCATCAATACTTAACTCATTTATATTTAAAAGCTGCCCAGAGGCCTCCGTCTGATCCAAAAGAAAAAAAACCAAAAACAAAACAGCAGCACATGCAAAGTCCTTGCCTCCGTCTCTCTGCTGCTGCTGGCATCCATCCATCTGTGCTGATATATACATGCTGCTGCCACTCATCCATCTGCTGTGAAACTCAGACTGGGTTTGCATGCTCGCTGAGGTGCTGGCCAATTGATGGAAGGGAAAAGAGACTGCAGCTCTGCCTGTTCATGGAAATCAGCCTTCAAAGAGAGATTATAATAGAAGCACTAATGAAACTGCGCTGCTAAGAACGTCATTTAAACATTTCTGAATTTACACAGCACAAAATAATCCAGTCTAGGTTCCTTAAAAAGCTGGGAGAGCCCATCTTCAGTGCCCTCTGTCCTCTCTAGATTTAGAACAAATTGAAACTGAGGGCTGAGTTTACATAATGAATTAATAGAATAATATTTATTGAAGATTTGCATCTAAAAGCATTGCAGTCCACTGATGTCATGTCCATTATCTATTTAAGGCTCTGAAAAGACGGTCTAGCACTCACTTGAATCTAAAGATGACATAACAGTCATGAGATTTTGCAAAGATCAGGAATCTTGCTGGGTCACTGCTTACAAGATTACAACTAAAATGCCCTTGGTGGAAATTTCCAAGAAGAAAAACTGTTGAACAAAGCAGCATGCCTGCCCTTGGCCAGACCTGCCAATGTGTGTGTGTCCACGAGAAAAAGAAGACACTGCACATAGTGGCTATGACAGTGGCAATAGTTGGGACAGAATGGAGAGACTGAAATTAATTTCATGTGGTTAGAATTTATCTGCATAATGTCAAGAAAAAAAAAGTAAGCAAATATTAAACATATTTAAATTTATTGGAATTTCAAGATAAGAAAAGGCTGACAGCTTTCATGGTCATCTCATACCAAGAACAAAATTGTTCTGATTTTATTAAAGCTTTGGACATTTGTCTGCAACACTGAAGCTGCAGGAAAGGTTGTTTTGTTGAAGGCCATAATTATGCAAGTAACAGTAATCTTGTTGTGGCTAAATTTCAAGCTGGGTGTCTTTAAACCATCGGAGAAGAACACAATGATGACATAATTAAATCCATTGAACATTTACAGCAGTGAAATCAGAGTGCCACATTCACGCTGTGAAAAAGTATTTGCTCCCTTCTTGATGTCTTTTTTCCCCCACATTTGATACACTTACATCTTTCACATCAAACGAATTGTAATATTAGGCAAAGATAAACTGAATAAATATAAAATGATGTTTTGATAAAAGCTATCCAATGCTACCTGTGTGGAAAAGGCCTAAACCTAATAAATAACTACTATATTTTTCGGACCATAAGACACATTAAGCAAAACAAACAGATACGTCAAACTTTACTCAACTCATTCTTCTTGCTTCCTCCACTTCTGTACCATTGATTCATTAATGTTGAATTCTCTCGCAGCTGCTCTATTTCCATGTTGCAATATATGAATGACTAACCTCGTATTGTAGATGGATTTTCTCAGTTGTTCTCCTGACTGAAGTTTGGTCCGTTTACAGCATCCTGCCATGCGATTGCATTTGTCCCTAACCATCGGGAACCCTCACGTTAACTTTTATCGAGTGGAAAAAAATAAGCGTTCATCCTACAGCTTCACTGTGTTTATGTTATGCTAACATAGCTGTGTCGCTAGCAATCACGTAGCAGCCATCACATTATTATATACCAGCTAGTCCAACTTCAGTAACCCTACAAACGTCTCTGCTGTTTAGTTTTCTGTCTTTATTTATGTTGGAAGTGAAAGCAAAGCTGTATGTCTTAATTTTTTCAGAAATCTCTCAGTCAGAACATGCTATATCATGTTTAGGTGGAAACTAGCGAGCTAACTTCCTGCTAACTTCCTGCTAACTTCTAACTGTTAAATTTAATACATTCTGTTTTCATGGATGCTTGGATGTTAAACTTAATTGTTACACCTGGTAAAGCAGCAACGCTGATCATTTTATTAAAGATGAAAGAATTTAGACAGTTTTTAACTCTCAGTGATGCCGCAGTGTTTGTTTGACTTTGGGACCTGAAGCGGAGTTTTGGACCCAGATTACTCCGCGAGTCTTCTGACTACGGCAGCCGTAATTCTCCGACAATCCATCAAAGCGGTGCGGCTTCATAGCTTACCAAAGTCGTACTAAAACATTTGACAGATTTTTGAGCGCTGTGTACCACATAAAATTGGTTCGAGGTCAATAAGCACAACCAGAATTCAGACATAAGGCGCACTGTTGATTTTTGAGAAAATTAAAGGATTTTAAGTGCGCCTTATAGTGTGGAAAATACGGTATACAATCAAGTGTTTGTGATAACTGGCAATGAGTCTTTCACATTACTTGGGCACAGTCTTTGCAGAATTGGTTTAATTCAGACACATTGGAGGATTTCCAGGCACAGAATACCTGTTTAAGGTCATGCAAAGGTATCTCAATCTAATTCATGTTTGGTCTTTATTAGGAAATCAGCCTTCAAAGAGAGAAGCACTAATGAAACTGCGCTGCTAAGAAAGTCAAGAACGTCTTTATTAGGCCTCTTTTTATTTTCCCTTTCGAGCCATTCAGAGGTGGATGTACTGGTTTGTCCTGTTGCATAACCCAAATGCACTTGAGCTTCAGGCCATAAAATGCAGTCACTGAGTTGACCATGAACTCCTCTGTTTACCAAAGTATTCCAGATTTAAATGTGACAGTTAAAGGCCAAACCTGTTCACCCAACAGGACAATGAGCCAAAGCACAGGAGCAAAGCTACAGCAGAATGGCTCAAAAAGAAATTAAATTAAAGTGTTGCAAAGGCCCAGGCAAAGTCCAGACCTCAGCCCAGTTGAAATGCTGTGTTGGGAGACTTTGAGAGCAGTACGGTAAAGAGGGTCGGCCACAATTCTTCCACAACATTGTGAGAAACTGATAAAATTATTCTGAAAAAATTACTTCAAGTTATTGTTTCTGAAGTTTGTTTTACTAGCTATACTCACATTTAAGCTCACTGACATTTAACAATGGGAAACAGTACTACACGCACACAGAGCTACAGTACAACCAGTCAGGGTGAGGCAAACGGTCATATTGGAGGGAAAAACAAAAACAGGAAGTAAAATGGAACAAAAAGGAGCGTCCATCCATTTTTTAAAATTTCTGTGCTGGAATTTTATGCACAAAATAAAAATACAGTCTCCCCTCAAAGTTAATGCAAATTCTTCTCCTGACAAGACAGTCCTCATTTTCTTGTGAAGAGGAAAAGCTTCTTCTTTTTAAAAAAAAAAGATCCTTACTAATGTTTGAGCCCTTGTAAGAACAAGGGTGGTAAGCACACCTCTCGGTGAATGATTTATCGGTTTTGGTCTTTCATATCACACTGAAAGAGATTATGTGCTGCAGAAATATCTTTTTAATTCAGCAGCAACTCACGAGCCCTCATTTGTCTCGACACGAATAGAGAAACCCTTTCAGTAGTGTGTGAATCTTGTCGGGAAATGATTTCTAAGCAGTGGGATGAACTCCAAACGCACACATGAACACAGGAGGGAAAATTCACATCCTCTGTAGCCTACTTCTTGGTGATAAGTCTTCTATTTTAGGCAGTTGTTAAGACAGGTAGTTTCACCTGGGAATTACCAGAAAGCCACAGAGTGGTGATAAATCACAGCCGTAGTGATGTGCTCAGCAAATGAAGCACAGAGGGAGAGCCGGTGAAATTAGCAGCAGAATGAGTCTCCTCCAGACTCCAGAAGCTAAAAACAAAGGCGACATGTAAAGCAGCTCTCGAGGAAAGCGGCAAACTGGGCACAGACCGCGGTGAGATGAAAATAGTGACAAACTGTTCACGTCGCAGGATGGTTACCCATCCTCTCCCCTTGTGATTTTTAAAAACAAGGCCTGCATTGCGGCTCTTGTTAACAGTAAACAGTCCTGGTTGCCTGGCAGGAAAAATGCCCCAGCATTCATCAGTCAGAGGCAAATATCTGAGACGGCAATGGCGAAAAAGAGAGGCTCATCAATATTTCAGCACACGCGATAACAAAAAGGAGGCCACTGCCTTTATGCTGACATTTCTGTGTCATTATTCACAACGAGATCTCTGTTCATTAATGCTTCAGGGTATGTATGCAAGAGGGCTGACAGGCAGGGACAAAAAACCCACAGAGAAGCTTTTGGTTCATAGTCTTGTTACACAAGATGCAAAACTACTCATGCAGAAATAAAATAAACAGGGTAACGGGCTTTCTAAAGCACAGAAAGTGCCACAAGTGCTTCACTGCAGACATGAAGGACATAAGCAAGAAGAAGAAGTGCGTATTAATCCACCGCTGAAAGAAGTCCTCAGCAAACACACCATGTCTCGGTCAAATTTGATAAAAAATGAAGGGAGCTGCTGTTTGAGGAGTCTAAAAAAAATCAAACTACATTACCCTGTAATTGTTTCACCATTTTTGGGAAGCCAAGCACTTTTAGAAGTTACTTTCCTTGGTGGGTAATCGTAATGTTACAGATTACTTTACAGTGGATGTCATTTGAATATAACCAGTGCACACCGGTCGCAAGGGATTCCCATGATGCATTGAGTTTTTCCTTTCCAGTCACCTTTCTCACTCACTATGTGTTAATAGACCTCTCTGCATTGAATCATATCTGTTATTAATCTCTGTTTCTCTTCCACAGCATGTCTTTATCCCGTTTTCCTTCTCCCACCCCAACCGGTTGCAGCAGATGGCCCCGCCCCTCCCTGAGCCTGGTTCTGCCGGAGGTTTCTTCCTGTTAAAAGGGAGTTTTTCCTTCCCACTGTCGCCAATATGCGTGCTCATATGGGGTCATATGATTGTTGGGCTTTTCTCTGCATCTACTGTACATTATAAAGCGCCTTGAGGCAACTTTTGTTGTGATTTGGCGCTATATAAATAAAATTGAATTGAAGGCAGCCAGTTTCATTTATTTTCCTTTTATGCTTTACTTTCCTCGTTGGCTCTGTCTGCCAGTCTCTTCCAGGTAATCAGTGGGTGGAGCTGACCTCGTTAAGGATGCCTCACACCTGAGCAGTTTGGGCGTAGTGTAGTGTAGCTCTGGCAGAAGCTCTAATACAGGCTGACTGACTGACAAACCTTTGTGTTATTGTTTTACATGGATGCTCTCACTCATACACTGCATACTTACTGACTTGCTGGCAGACAGTTATTTGGTTTCCTTATTTTACTTAATGAAAATAAAACACTAAACATCTTCCTAAGAGTGCGTGTGGCCTCCTTTATGTCGGTGACTAATAAATAACTTTATTAAAACCCAATACTGAAATTTCACAAGGACAATTTAAAGTAAATACGTTGCCCTGTCCTGTTTTTCTACACAATAATGATCTTCAGTGCACTATAACGAACCACAGCTGTCTGTACTGTTAGCAGGGTGAGAGGTTTTACCAGTGCTGAGAAAAAAAGACATAATTCACATCAGACCGGTTAGTGAAGTCTCATTATGAATCCTCGCTGCCACTAACTTGATGTTTTGAAACTGAAAAAAAAGTTAAAAACTGATACAAAAGCGAGCCTATCTCCACAGACAAGCGGGAAAATGCCCAACTTTATGGTAGGAATGACCAAGTTAGGTTTATTTATTTACATATCACATTTTAGACAACCTTAATTGACCAAAGTGCTGTACAAGTTATACAAAATATACACTATATAAAACATAAATAAATATACAATCAAATAAGACAAGTGAATAAGTCTGTGATTGCAGAATAAAAGCCAGGGTATTGAGGGCATTAACACATTAACCATGTGTACAGCCGGGTTATTCATGTCATGTAATTATACTGTAAACAATAAATGCTTTGTAACTACAAATGAGATCACAGGTCTCGTGCTGCTAGTTAGTCCAAAATTACAGGTTGAGAAAATTCAGCCTGCTACAGTTGAACTGTTTGAATCAGAGGAATGTGCTCCCTCCTCCTGCTTTGGCTAATGTTCTTGCAGCATCCTTGCAGATCAGCTGAAAGAGAAGAATCCGAATGCAAATCTAGTTTTAAAAGCTGTGTGTTTGACTTTACATAACATGAGACATGAGGAGTAGATTAGGTTCGAATCTGGCCTAGAACGAGGCTCTTTCCACTCATTGATCCCTTCTTGATTGATCTGGATCTGATTCTGTGTTTCATTCAGAATTACTTCAGTCGACTGTCACAGGAAAGTGCCGTGCGTTTAATGTGCAGTGATTTAGCATTGAGCACAGTGAAAAAAAAAAATCATAAATTAGCAAGCTTACAGCTCAGCGGGCCAGATGGTGTCATTAGATGAGGGACACATTTTAATTTGATCAACCAGATGTCCTCATATTCTCCATGTTTATTTGAGGTAAAGAGACCTTGACAAAATCATGTCAGACGTCATTTTTCTTTACTGACAGATGGCGCAGCCAGGAAAGTCCTTCAGCAGCCGCTCAATTCTTTCAGGGACACTTTCAAGAAGACTCTCCTGTGATTTCACTTCATGTTCCCAGGATGTTTTAAACTGATTGTAAACCTGGAACACAACTCTGATGTACTCTTTAAATTGATTAATGCCTCCCAAAAATGCTAACAAAACAAGTTGTCAATCAAAAGGTAGCCATGATCCTAAGCAAATCCTGCTTCAGCATTTGTTTTACTCTCAGTGGGAGAACAATTTGTGAAAGGAACAACTTGCTTTTTAAAATAATATTTGAAACCAGAGGTTCTGATATCTGGAGGGATCTTGGGGTAGAGCTGCTACCCCAAGCCAGATGAAGTGGTTTGGGCATCTGGTTCGGATGCCACCTAGGGATTTTCTGGGTACACCCAAAAGGGAACACACCCTTGGATAGACCCAGAACCTGGTGGAGAAGCCTAGAAACACCTCAGGACCACCCAGGAGGAACTGAAAAGTCTGAAATACCCTGGTTAGCCTGCTGCTAGCATGACCAAATGTTAGATAAGCAGAAAAGAATAGAAGGATAGAAGTCACATACACAGTGAGAAATAAGCTAATTTTCCCACTGACTTCCATACAGTTGGATTTTTTATTAAATTCATATACTGTATATAAAAGATGGCATAGACATAAATTATGCTGCCAATGTTTGCAGCATGGATGCCAAGCTAATGCTAATTATTGCTAAGTAAATTTTTTTATAAAGTACGTTTCACTCACCAAAACAAGCAAGCTGCATTATTTGTTAAATAATTGCATTAATATGCTCAAAAAGGCACCAATAGCACACATGCGGTCAAGACGCCCAGTTTAGTGAGTTCAGCTCCTAGGTTTACTAAAAAAAAAAAAAAAAAAAACCCAGCAGCATTTGTTAGGAAGGGAAACTTACCGAGGCTGTGATGGCCTTAAAGTTGAACTGCAACATTTATTCAGGAGTAGCCTTGTTGAAAGGAAGCACCCCCTGCTGGCTGCCAACAAGAATGCAGGTATAAAGCACTTTCTCTTGGCTTCAGTTTTCAGACCCAGAGGCTATGTCCAAATTAACAAATATGTTTTATTTGTTTCTGATTGACATACTTTTTAAACTGAACTGTTAAAAAAGATACATATAAATTTATAACCAAGCTTTGATGTTGTGGCAATGTCATGGTAATGTACGCTTACATATATATGCACAAAATTTTAAGGCTGGGGAGTTATAATCTTAATCTTAACTTAATTTTAAGATTTTTAAGATAATGATTATTCCAAACAAAAGGCTGAAGATGCCAACACTGATCTGTAACGTTTTATCACCCATCCACCCCTCCTCCTCCCCACTCTGATTTGAGGCACTATAACGAGAGCTCTCAGAAGATGATGTTGCTCAATATAAACAGTTTTTTTGGGCCTTTTCTGCTCATGATTGCCAGTTGAGATCAATTAGCAATAAAACTGTTGCCAAGTTGCAGCCTTTATATCACAAATATGTTCCAAGTTTGTTTGTTTTTTTTCATTGTAAAATTAGAAAAACTTGGATTTGCTTTGGTCGTGTCTCTGCATTTGACCAAAAGACTGACGTCCTTTTTGAGAGAGAACCCCTTAGCTAAAAGCTTGACATTATTTAAAGCGAAAACAGTGTTAAGCTGACAGTAGATTTCATTTTTTTTGGAGCAAATAGAACAGAAAGTGAACTGAACTGATTCACAACTCATCCAGGATTACATCCTGACCGTGTCTAAGCCTCAGAGAAGTCCTAAACTGATGTGGAAACAAACAGAATTTTATTCTTTTGAGGACAAATGAACTTTATTAGCGGCAGATAAAAAAAGAATGTTTATTTTCACCCCATGCAGACAGCAATCCTATTTTGAGAACACACACACGACTCCAAACTGATCCTGGGTCAATGAAATTGCTTTCAGATGCAGATACTCCCGAGTCATGCTGCATCTCACTTTGATTTCATAAAAGACAGAATATTTTACCACGGCTCTGTAAATCCAAAACCTGTAAATCTGACTGCAAACCTGCAAGTTGTATTCTTTTATGCTGCTCTTTATTGTTTCACTGATACTTATTTTACCTAAAGTTCCCCTCTCTCTAACTCTCTGAGCAACTTTATGCTTTTACTTCACTATATTAATTCATGTATTAATGATTTTTGCATGCAAAATATTAGCTTCCCCCCCCCATATCCTTTAACCATGAAACCAGCAAAACAGAGCATTCAAGATCCCCAAAGAGTGCAACGTGCTTTCAGAAAGCTCAGAGAAACCAACAGAGCTCAAGATTTAAAGAGAGATATCAATTTAGTATTTTTTCACTTTTCAAATATTATCCTGGGTAATTAATCGACTGCAGTTAGATGGATTTACTTACAGTATATTTATTTTAGAAAAAGAGCCACAAAAACACTGTAAAATAAAAGTGGCTCATTATAGAAAATTATGTAAATGATCTAAATAATCTAAAAGTGAAGCAAAATGTCTCACTGGATAAAAATATGCTGCTGATATTACCACTGTGTGGCTGCAGTTACAGCCACACAGTGGTAATATCAGTTTTGAGGCTTATACAAAACACTGCTTTGACTTTTGTCTTTCTTTAGGAATTAATTTACGGGACAATGAATAACTGGTTTTGGTTTAGAATTAATTCACATACATAACACTGTACTCTAAAATAAGTGCGCACATTTTAGTTTACACTGTTATGTATGATTTAATCTCCTCGGAGTTACCTCAGTTGCAGCTGCTGCAGTCCCTTGATTGAGGAGCCAAGGGGTGGAAAAGGGGCGGAGCAAGCCTATATGGAGAGCAGCAAATTGGCTCATTCCATAACTCGGGATCATGGGGGGGATTGGAGTTCGTTACATTAGTTTCAGTTAGGTTTCGTGTGTTGTGTTTTTGTGGGCTGATCAGCCACTATTTAAGTTTTTCCTTTGTCTCACTTAATTAGCTCAGTTTGTTTGAGTTACCAGTATTGTTTGTTGGCAACTTCGAGTGGAGTTCTGTTATTTTGGCATCTTTTATGGACCCAAGATTTAGATTTCTTTTATATGATTTAACCAACTATGTTTTTGGGTTAAATAAAAAAAACAACTTTTTTTGGACTTTAACCTGTGCCTGAGTTTCCTTCGCTGCTCGGTCCAATGCTGTAAATATAATGGCAATAATAAGTCCAAATAAATAAAAGATCAATAAAACAAAATACTTACTGATCTGTTTATTGGCTCTGTAAAATAAACCAAAATAGCTCTTTGTGTTTGGTATGTGCAGTGGTGTAAGGGCAGCAAACAGTGCGGGATATTTAAAATAAAATAACTTGTAGATGTGAGAGGTCTGAGGAGTTTCTCTTTGAAATTGAAGAAGTTTGAAGAGTCATGAAAGTTTCCTGTAAGTGTCCTTGTAGTCATTTTCTACGCTGTAAGCCAGTTCAAAGTTCTCTAGAGAACATTTTTGTTTAAAATTTACAAGAATTTGTTTGAGCAAGTGATTCTCTTGGATGACAAAGATTTGTGAAAGGACCATCAGAGGAAAAAAAAGCCAACGCTTCAGATATATTTGAAGTGAATTCTTCTGGTCTTACTCAATTAGGATCCTAAACGGCAGTAACGGGTGTGACTGTACTTCAGTGAAGTTTAGAGACCCTGAAATTCAAGATGAAAACTCTTAGAATTGGACAAATTGCACAAGAGCACAAATTAAACAGAAAGACTCTTATCAATACTCAGAAACTAAACCGCTTCCTTCCTTATAATAAGAGCTTCTGTTAAAATTGTGAAGTACGTGCTGCTGCTCATACAGACATGTAAACAGTCACCTCGAGTTCCAGCTCGCCTTCTGTTTGAGGACTTATGCTGCTACCTAGTGGCCAAGACCAGAAACATGAAGAACACGAACGCCACAGCAGCAGTCAATCAACAATAAACTACATATTTAGGCTTTTTGGGGTGAAAAGTATCTCTATCCTCTAACACTCACCTCTAACCTAGGATATCCTAGAAAGAAAGATGGATTTACTTACAATATATTTATTGTAGAAAAAGAGCCACAAAAGCAAAATAAAATAAAGTGTCTCAATATAGAAAATTATGTAAATGTTCTAAATATCTAAATAAATAAATAAATATCTAAATCCTCTATCACTCACCTCTAACACAATCACAGCTTGGGCAAGTTTGGCTCGTTTGCAAGTTCAAGAAACTTTTTAGATGAGATAGTGGGCGTGATGGCAGAAAAATGTTGAGGTGGACGTCTTTGCTGTGAATGGATGGGTTTTTTTCACACATGAAAATTTGCACGTTGAAGTGTTTGTTGTTCAGGAAGTTGTCTCATACAGAAACGACCTACTGCCCTACTTAGTCTCTTCCTGCTGTACCTGCACGGTGGCAGTCATTGTTTTGCTGCATTTCAGCTGTGAGAGTACTCTGATTTGCTGTTTTCACACAGTAACATGTCTTCCTTGGTACAGCCTTTGTTTGTCTGTGTTTACTCAATGTTTAGATGACATAACAGCTGTTGTATGCAGCAGACAGAAAGTCACAGCTGGCAGCTGGGACAGAACAAAACACAGTTCAGGCCCAGTAACAGACCAGTCTGTGTGTGAAACGAGCTTTTATTCATCGAAAATGTCACAAACCTCAGTCTGTGTCACCGGCAGTGTGTAAACGTAGAACAGAACTAAATGATTAAAAGAAGTTTTGATATCACTGGTCCTCAGCCAAAATGCTTTCAGGATACATGTTATCAAACTTTAGAAATTATGAGTCACTGAAACCAGAAATGGCGCTTAAAACGTCCGATGGTTTGTTGGTTGGTTTTCATGACGTGTTTGTCGGTCAGTTCTAAGATTAAAGTTCCTAACTGAAACCAGAAATTAGTGGAATATTTTTTAGTAGGTGCTCATTTTCTGATGGACAGTCTCTCAAACTATCAATCACTTGAGCTTTTGAGCTCTACTCTGACCTGGACTTTTCTTTTAGCGGGAAATCTATAATTCTACAAGGTAAAGTTAGACATTAAAAAAAACAACAACACATTAAATTATGCGCAGCACGGTGCAAGAACAATTTCACAGCAAGCAAGAATGTCCTGAGTTCAATTCCACCATCAGGCCAGGGGCTTTCTGTGTGGAGTTTGCATGTTCTCCCCGTGTTTGTGTGGTTCCCGCCGGCTTCCTCCCACAGTCCAAAGACATGCAGTTAGTGGGGATAGGCTATTTGGAAACTCTAAATTGCCCATAGTTGCGACACATTGGTGACCTGTCCAGGGTGTACCCTGCCTCCCACTCTAAGACAGCTGAGATAGACTCCACTATCCCCCACAACCCTGAAAAGGATAAGCAAAGACAAATGGATGGACATTAAAATATACGCTTTAATGTAAACTGCTCAAAACAATTAAAATACCATTTTTTAAACAGAGTATATATCAAGACATTTAAACTTCTGGGACACTGATCTGGTCTTTTAATTAGTACAGAAGTTAATTAGTTTCAGTTGCTTTGGTGTTTATGGAATTAACAGCAGGTTCGGTGGAGGGGCAACAATGAGACAACCCCTGAAGCAGCAATGGTTTTGTTGGTGACAGCTGCTGACATTTTTCCCTGCTCTTCTTTTTTTTTGACTCTTTTTCAATAGTTTTGCATTGGGCTGTTGAGACCTGGACCCTACAGAGGTGCACAGGTAGCTCACCTCCTCCATGATGGCACATCAACACATGCCATTACCAGAAGGTCTGCTGTGTGTCCCAGCACAGGTTTAAGAGCATGCGAGATTCCAGGAGACAGTCAGTTAATGTAAGAGAGCTGGACAGGGCTGTAGAAGGTCCTTAACCCATTAGCAGGACCGGTATCTGCTTCTTCAAGCAAGCAGGAACAGGATGAACACTGCCAGTGTTACAATAATGACCTCCAGCAGGACACTGGTGTGAATATGTCTGATCTAACAGTCAGAAACAGACTTTGTGAAAGTGGCCTGAGAACTGAATGTCCTTTAGTGGGACCTGTGATTACTTCCTGGTTCTATGGAGCCAGATTGGCATTTGCCAGAGCTTATCAGAACTGGCAGGTCCACCACTGGCACCTTGTACTTTTCACAGAGGAGAGCAGGTTGACCCTGACCACATGCGACAGACGTGAAAAGGTCAGAAGAGGGTGGGGAGAACATTGTGTTACCTGTGACATCATTTGACATGATGAGAGAGATAACCTTCATTAGTCTAACTCGGATTCAGGTTAGGCGAGTGTTACGGGCCAATCACCACCGATTTCAAAGCTATACCACCGATGTCAAACGGTGGTGGTCCAATGATCGTCTGGGGCAACATATCCATGGAGGGATGCACAGATCTCTACAGGCGAAATTGATACCACTGACCGACCCATAACGCTCGCCTAACCTGAAACCAATAGGACATCTCTGGGACATTATGCTTCGTCCATGGGTGGCTGCCAGGTTGCGCCTCAGACTGTCCAGGAGCTCAGTGATGTCCTGGTCCAGATTTGAGGGGAGCTCCCCAAAGAAACAATCCGTGGTCTCATAGGGAACATTCCCCAACGCTGTTAGGCATGCATACAAGCATGTGGGGCCGTGCAAACTACTGAGATTTTGCCAAAATGGACTAGCCCGCTGCATTATTTTTTCACTTTGATTTTCAGGGCGTCTTTGAATTCAACTCGCTGTAGGTTTATTCTGAACACATCACGCTGTCCATATCAGTACAGACATCCAGAATGCTGTTTGTCCCCATTAGATCTGAAGGGCTTTCAAAGCGTGCCTTTAATTTTTTTGAGCAGAGTATATATTTGATTTACTGTTCCTCAGAATTTGAAGTGTCTTTCCTCTTTCGTGCCATGTATCACTGAATAAATAAGGTTGGTTGTAGAGACATCTGTAAACAGGCACGTTGCCAAGTGATGAAACAAACTAACATCATGTCATAATATTCTGGGTAATTGATGAAACAGCAACGACTGGATCTGGCCTTGCTGGGTTCAAAATAAAGTCAGTCTATTTGTGGTAGAATAGCCGCTGTGTAACTGCTTCCCTTTTTCAGATTTTTAGATAAAGTGGCCACAAACAGACGTAAAAGACATCCAACTCATCAAAATAATGTAGATGTGTGTAAACGACCACCAGTCAGCTGTTTTAACTGTCGTATTCGGATTCAGGAAATCAAAATCCATTCGAAACAGCCCACACTGAAGCAGACACGTTTGAAAAATCAGTGGCCACCATCACCAGATGCCGTCATTTGGTTTTGTCCCTCTCTGAATATCTTGGAGACCTCCTCAGCTCCAAACTCAGCCAGGATTTCAATTTCTTGTGGCTCAAGTATTAAATTGTTATTATTATTATTTTGTGTCGACTTGTGTGGATAATTCAATGTTAGATAATTCAGTGTGATGGCTTTTAACAGAGCAATCTCAATAATGAGATGTCCATAATGAAAACTGAAATTTGTTAAATGTAATGAAAAGTCTTATTGTGCATTCTTTTTCATTTTCCTTTGTGTTTGTCGCCTCACAGTCACCTTTCTATTGCCACTGATCTCTAACCGGAATTATTCAGTGGGGATTTTTAACTGGTTTCTCTGAGTCCTGCAGCCTGAGGGGTTTTCCTTGTGTCTCCTTCCAAGAAATGGTTTAGAGACACTGCTTGTCCTCTGAGAGCATTACTACAAAGCCTTCTATGCATTTTAAAAGAATTTTCTGTTCTGTTTTTTATTTGAACCAAGTGTGATGCATTGATCTTCTGATGCTGTGCTCACTACAGGTGCTTTGGGCCCAGCTGATCCAGCTGCGTACGTCCTTAGAATCCTTCAGTCCACCTATGAGTTGACTCCGAGTCCCTTCTTTGTCAGAATAAAAACTGGACTTTAGACTGTTTCACCTCATCTCAACAGTTCAGGATACTTTGTAAAACTGCTACTATGGAAACGAGTTGCAGTTTTTTCTCAGAATACATAAACAGCTGTCACATCAGCCGCTTACAGTAAAGTTCCCAACAGAAGCTCCGCCTTTAAAGAGTCTCCTTTTTCATTTAGATTTTGTTTCTAAGAAACCAGTCATGGCCACAGTAGTGGTCCTTGACAAATAAAGAATAAAACTAAATCCCATTGTTGCTTAGTGCGGGAAGCTTGAGGCACATACATATTTCTCGGAGGCTGATTAAAATGAAAACCACCTGAGAATCATCTGAATGCTGGAATTAACATAACTGATGACATCTGCTTCAGTCTGATTGCTGACCTGGAAATAAAGCGGAATCTGAAATATTTCATCATTTCAGAAAATCTTGTGCTCCTGCCGCCTCTGACTTTCTGACTAGTCTTCAGCTTTGCATGAAAGGAGGACTGATGTCTGATATGGTCACAGAGTTTTGAACGTCACTGAGTGGAAGTGGTTAAAAAAAGTTACAAAGGTGCAGATGAATGTAAAATCCTTTCAGTTGGTGTTGGGATTTTGCTTCACCAGGAAATGTTGGCAGGAAATGTTGCAAGATGCTGACAGCTCTGTGCCTCCACCTACTGAGCCTGTAAACAGATGAAAGTCCGCGTGCTGCGCTTACATGTTTTCCTTTCCTACGATTCGTGTCTGTCAAAGAGGAACATGTTCTGTGCTATAACAGCTTGAAAAAAGCAATGAGAATACGAGCAGACAGCAACACTTGCTATTGCATATTCTTTAACATTCTGTAATATTTTATGCACTACACTTGTCTATAATTGTAGCTTTTATTTAAATACATTTGAATATATATATATATATATATATATATATATATATATATATATATATATATATATATATATATATATACATACATATATATATATATATATATACCCTATATATAAGATAAGATAAGATAAGATAAGATAACCTTTATTAGTCCCACACGTGGGAAATTTGTTTTGTCACAGCAGGAAGTGGACAGTGCAAAAGTTATGAGGCAAAAATTAGAATACAATAAGAATAAATACAGTACACAACTGTACAGAATAGAATAAAATAAAATACTATATACAGTAGAATAAAATAAAATAAATATACAATAAGATACAAATAGAATACAAATACAAATACTATATACAACTGAGTAAAAATACAACGATGACAGAAAGGATTATTGCACTTAGTGTTATTGCATATGTATGGATGTGTGTGCTTGATCAGTTAAAGTCTTTATTATGGAGTCTGACAGCAGTGGGGAGGAAAGACCTGCGAAATCTCTCCGTCCCACACCGTGGGTGCCGCAGTCTCCCACTGAAGGAGCTGCTCAGTGCTGTCACAGTCTGCTGCATGGGGTGGGAGATGTTGTCCATCAGGGATGACAGCTTAGCCGCCGTTCTCCTGTCACTCACCACCTCCACTGGGTCCAGAGGGCATCCTAGAACAGAGCTGGCCCTTCGGATCACCCTGTTCAGTCTCTTCCTGTCCCCAGCAGAGATGCTGCCGCCCCAGCAGACCACACCATAAAAGATAGCAGAAGCCACCACAGAGTCATAGAATTTCTTCAGGAGTGGGCCCTCCACTCCAAACGACCTGAGTCTCCGCAGCAGGTACAGCCTGCTCTGCCCTTTCCTGTAGAGGGCGTCTGAGTTATGAGTCCAGTCCAGTCTATTGTTCAGATGAACACCACATATATACCCTAAGACAGCTGGGATAGGCTCCAGTGCCCCCCGCGACCCCGAAAAGGATAAGCAGAAGTGAATGGATCGATGGATGGGCGGATATTTTTCTTAAGCCAAACTTCGCGTGTTTTTATTCTTCAATTCTGTCACATTGTTTCTCAAACTGCAGCCCCCATAGTGGGGCACAGAACCACGAATGACATAATTTGGAGGAACCCCCCCCCCCCCCCCCCCAAAAAAAAATGTTTGGGGGGGGGGGGGGGGGGATTTTTTTTTCTTCTGCAGTTGGGTCATGCCAGAAAAGGATTTTGAATCACTCCTTTTAGAAATGTTTAACATGCAGGGTGTTTCAGGGGAGTTTGGACACCACCCAGTGATTTTAAGAACTGAAACAGGAAGTGAAACTATTTAAATGGCAGTGTTTGCTTTTAAAAGACTTTTTAAAAATTGGTTTAAATTAGACTTTTTAGGCTTTGTCTTGGTATGGTGTACAGCAGAAACATGCCAAACACAGGCAGGACTGCGTTACTTAAAGGATGCATTATTTTATTGATCATCAGTGTCTCTTTTTTCTACTTTTGATCAAAAATCTGAATGTATGGATAAAGCTTATGATGCAGATGTGATGAAAGAAGAAAAGCAATAAAATAAAAATAAGTATATTAAAACACACACACACTAGATACCGATGGATACTGTAAACATCTTCACGTGTTTGATTATGGCATACATACATAATCAAACATTATACAGTTTGCTAAAAGGCAACAACAGACAAGAGATGATTTATTGGTAAACAGTCCACACGTCTTGAATATACCTTTAAATTCATAACTGCTGCTAATGTTTCTTGTGTATAGATTATAGAGATGCCAAAAAAAGAGTTTCCAGCTACCATTGTGTATCTACTAGTGTCTGAATTTAAATTATATTTAAAGTAAAAATATATAATTTTCTTGTAGAAACCACAATGAGATTTCCTGTTTGTTGGTTTGTTGGTTGGGTAGAGAGTTAGTGAGAAAACAGTAATTTGCTGTTGCACCTCTCACTTCCAGTGTAAAGTGACAATAGGACTTGTCATCTGATTGCTACAAGACAGCACAGCGAAAACTTGAAATTTTACCCCCAGCTTCCGCTGCGTTCACAAGACAGGAAGTAGATTCATTCTGTTGAGTAAAGAGCATGGTGCTGGAAAGACGTGGAGGACACTTTTAAAGAGTGCTTTACATGTTATTAGGAAGCCCACACACTCCACCAGTGAGCCATGAGCAAACGGAAACTGAGTAAGTTATGGTTTTTTTTCTGATGGGGAATTATTTGGAAAAGTACTTGTCGTCTGTCGCCCTAAAGGATCCAGCAAAAGTAAATCAAATCCGTCAGTGAGAGAAGCACCTGATGGTGGACTGAACTTTCTCTGATTTTAGGCTGATTTTAAAAACTGTTTAAAGTTTTATATTTTGGTGTAAAATACTAAAAAGAAAAGGTAGTGACAGCAGAATTCACACAAAGCATACACAGTAAAAAAAAAAAATCTTTGCTCTGAAATCCAGCAATATTTTTTTCTAAAGTTTAGATCGTCCAAAGGTCACAAGATAAAACTGGTTGGGCATGACATGAATTAAAGTTGTGCTTATGTTCTATACAAAGCTTAAAACCTCAGTTTCAGGACTGAAACAGTCATTTTCCAACATTTTTGTTGGATGACTTATCAGTCATCTTACAACATTGCAGATCTACTAACAAGGATGTTTAAATTTAGGTGAAAGGTGTAATCCTTCTAAGTAATAGTACAAAAGTTGTGGCATCAAACTAGCCTGTGTCTCTCTGCCGGGCACGCAGCTTTTTCTGAGATAAATCTACAAATTTCATGTGACATGTTGTAAATAGATATTTGGGATCTTGATCATCCATCCGTCCATTCTCTTCCGCTTATCCTTATCAGGGTCATGAGGGGATCTCAGTTCAATTCAGTTCAACTTTATTTATATAACTCCAAATCACAACAACAGTTGCTTCAATGTGGTTTGTATGGTAAGATGAGGACCATATGATAAAACAGAGAAATACCCAGCAACATTATGAGCAAGACCTTTGGCGACAGTGGGAAGGAAAAACTCCCTTTTAACAGGAAGAAACCTCCAGCAGGACCAGACTCAGGGAGGGGCGGGGCCATCTGCCGCTAACAGTAGGGGTGAGATGAGGAAGACAGGGCAAAAGACATGCTGTGGAAGAGAGTCAGAGATTAATAACAAGTAATAATTAAATGCAGAGAGGTCTATTAACACATAGTCAGTGAAAAAGAAATGCATTATGGGAATCCCCCAGCAGCCTAGAATTATTGCAGCATAACTAAGGGGGGATTCAGGGTCACCTGATCCAGCAGTAAACTGTACACTTTAGCACAAAAGAAAGTCTGATCTTACAAGTAGAGATGTGTCTGTCTCCTGAATCCAAGCTGGGAGCTGGTTCTACAGAAGAGGCCTGAAAACTGAAGCATCTCCCTCTCATTCTATTTTCAAATAGTAAGCCGGCAGTCTGAGAGCGAAGTGCTCTAACAGGTTGATATGGTACGATGAGGTTTTTGAGATAAAATGGAGCCTGACTATTCACAATCTTGCATGTGAGGAGCAGGATTTTAACTTCAATTCTGGATTGATGAGAATACATGAGAAATATGCTCTCTTTCTAGTCCCTGTCAGAACTCTGGCTGCAGCATTCTGGAGCAACTTTGAGGGTTTTTAGGACATCCTGATAATAATTACAGCAGTCCAGCTTAGAAGTAGGAAGTAAGCCTAATAAGGCATTTGAAGACATTAATTTTTAAAAACGTTTTACACACAGGTGATAAATTACCATTAAATGTTCTAAACTGTGTTGTAGAAAAGTCCAGTGACTGTGTATCTGCAATGGAAGCTGCAGAAACTGGACAGCGGATATAAAAACACTCTCCATGTTTAATTTGTGTGTGACGGCTGTTTTTCACTAAATGCAATCGGGTGAGAATTTGTGTATTAAAGTAGTTATCAGTGTTGTTTTTGCAAAGCAGATCTTGATCTCAGTCAGACTTCCTGACACAAAAATATTTTTACTGCTGCCTTGCCACTTCTGCTTACTCTTATCACTGCGGCTGGTGCTGCACATTTTACTGTAATTGATAGTTCAAACACCTCCCCCTCTGCTGTGGTCTTCTGTTTATTCTTTTAGCTAAATTCTGTTGCTGTCTTTAATAGTTCTGCCATTTTTGATGTTCACTTGTGTTCAGTTCACTTTCTTTGCTTTTTTGTCTGTCGCTTGCAAACCTTTTTCATGTGTTTGACTGTTGGTAAATTGCTGTTGCCATCTTATTTTTCCAAAGCCCGACGTAACTGTTACATGCAAAGGTAAAGTTGTCAGCTGAAGCTCACTGGCCTGGTTGGCAAGCTGCTTCCATAGAAAGGATATTTGCACTGGCTACAGATAACTAGTGAGGACAGATTGGACTTCACAGCAAGCCTCAGTGCTGAAGAGGGATTCATCATTTATTAGACAACTACAGGCTGCAGCTGTGTTCACGCCCCAGATTAAGGAAACTTTAAACAGCTCACTTATATTGAAACTTCAACTGCAACTTGCAGACTTCTGAAATATGCTTTATAATAAAAGCCAAAAGAATTTGAAACAATTTATTAAATTTGCAACCAGATATTGTTTATTGTATGTTTTTAAATTATGTTTTTAATCTGATTGGAATATCAGAGCAGCCAAATGACAAAAGCAGCGTCTTAAATTTGGTTTTGAGTCTGGTCTCCTAAAGACAACCTGCAGCCTGTCCTAGCAGACTCAGACTGACACAGTCACTCTCTGACTGACTTTCTAATAACTACCTACTTATTTGTAAATGCAAACAGATTGCCTACGCATGGCAGTCAATCTTACTCAGCACCCAGTTTGCGTCTTTGCAGTCGGAGGTTCTCCTTTTATTCAGCTGGTTGTATTCATGTTATATTCCCATTTAAAGCAAAGCTGCAAACGCCTTTGTCATGTTACAGTTAAATGATATACTGCAGCAGCTACGTCACTGTTTGTGGAGGAATTTCTGAATTTATTTTTCTTTGAGCTTCTGGCTGGATTATGAAAGTAGGTTTCTGTGTATGTGGATGGCAACAGATATGTGATCTTCACTGATTTATCATACTTAGTTGCCACATTTTCACAAAGCGATTTCATGCAATTGCTAACTTTCAATCTAAAAAATAAGAGCAGACTAACTCAGTTTTGATGCACCAAAGTGAGACTGAAGTGAGTGATCGCAGTCCTTCGAAGCAACCATTTCAAAAGCGAGTAGGGAACTTGTTCATTGCACAAAGTTACAGTAATTTTAGTTGGACCGCCGTCTTCCACCACAGTTTTTCTTGGTGTGACTTTAGCGTAACACACTGAAAAGAAATGTTACTTTGAACCAACTTTAATAATTACCCTATTTTGTTACAGCTAAGTTTATTAGTTGTACTCAGACTGTAATTTAATATAAACCTTTTACTTGAAGTACAGATTCTCACTTTGACAAATTGTTTGTGTTGATTATTTTCATGGTAAGTTATTTTTAATTTTAGGTACAGTGAAATAAACAGTGTTAACCCAGAAATCCCAATTTTCTGTTGCTACAGTGGAGTGCAATGCAACACTTTTTCAGTGTAGAAGCATTTTTAAAATTAAGCAATCTCTAGTGGTTATATGTAAAAGCATATAAATAAAATGAGCTCAGGTGGCCACTTTTAGATCGGGCACAATCCTTACTTACCTATATACGCTCAGTCACCATAAACTTGAACCCCAGTGCACTCTAAGTCTGCTGGAGACTCTAAGTCTGCTGGAGACAAAATGAATGAAAACCATCCATTATCTGAACTGAATCTGAACTCATTCATACCTTAGATTATTTCAGAATAACCATTCAACACAACATGCATGTCTTTGGGCTGCGGCAGGAAGCTGGAGCATCAGGAGAGAACACATGACACTAAAGAAGTGCCCTGAAACAGGAACCTCTTCCTGTGATGCGACATTGCGACCCACACCATGATATGATAAAATACATCTTCTTTAACATCTGTTGATATCAGTCACAAATATATTGAGCATTAAAAATCCCCCCAAAACCTTAGTGTAACTTATCACAGGTTACATTTATAAATATTATAATATGGAACTGTATCAAAGCGGAGGAAGTAATCTAAAGCAAACATATTTGAAAATGTCTTGTATGTATGGTACATAAGACATGAATAATATTACTATATATTAACTCTTAGTAGAGCTGAAGTAGAAAAGTAGTAGTAGAAGCACAGAGACAGTGATATTAGACGAGTCTGGTAAAAGAGGCTGATGTAAGTTTATTTGTGCAAGCCCATAAATGAATGTGCTCTATTGGCGCTCGTTCCAGTGTGTCCGCTGTTGCTTTGTCCACTGTTCCACTTACAAACATCTTTTTGCTCCATTGTTAACGAAGCATAGACGTGCCTTTGTGCTGTTTGAAGGGACAGCGGCCCGGCTGAGCGCACAGAGCTGAGCTAAGAAAAGACAGCGAATTCCTGCTGACAGGACAACAGGCCTCTGTGCATCTCTTCTTCTGCTGCTTGACTTGGTAGCTGTCTTATAAAAACTGATTTTTTTGAGGCAGCCTGAGGACATTTATTCGCTCTGTGAAAACAAATCAGCTTCAGGCTTCGGGACAACAAAAACCTCCAATGGAGCTCAGTTGAGTAGTTTTAAAAAGTTCAAATTTTAGAGTCACGTTGTTGCTTTAAGTGTCACGTTGTCCTTTGACATTTACAGAAATAGCCAAGGATCATAAATGCTGAAGTGAATCTGTTTGCTGCAGAAAAACATTAATTTTGGAACATCGTGGCATTATTTTTCTTAACAGAAATTGGCAAAGGACGTAGCTGCAAATTTTGTAAAATCTGCTTGTCTGCTGTTATAATTTGGCACTATATACATAAATCTGATTAGAGTTAACAGTAGATAATTTTTCCTTAGTTCCTCAAAGTAATTGTATCTCAAAGAAAGCGAAACCATTTTAAAAACAGAATGAACTCAACGCCTAACAAGTTCTTTGGGATTTTTGAATGTTTCTACAACCAAGCGAATACAGTTGCTACCAAAATAAAACAGGAAGTGCATGTCAGAGAGACAAAGCATGCATTGACAACAAACAGAGGGAGACAAAGGGAGTGAAAAACAGTCCAGGTAGCAGGCACGCACAGTCGGGCCTGGTCTGGGCTACTTTTGGTACGTACGGTTCAGTTATGGCACCATCAGGTGCTCTGTGGGCATAAAGCAGGTCAGGCATGGGTTATAGAAAGTACTATGTGGGCCAGATGTGCCCCAGATGTCACAACTGATCTGACCTCTGGCTCAAGGTTCAGTGTGGTTCATAGAAAACCACAGATGTGGGCCATATCTAGGACAAATGTTCACTTCTCTCTGAGATGAGACAGGACAGCACTAAAAAACACAGAGAAGGGGATGAATTAAGTAAAAACAGAAGCAAAACTGACCATAAACTTAACAAAACCCAACAGTATAATAAGGAATAAATGACACAAAGGGAAATGCCCATATCTGTTTATTGGAAAGAGAGGAGGTTTTTAAGTTGATTGTTTAGTACTACAGTGTTTAACTTAACTCCACTGAGTGGGATTTACTCTAAAATATGACAGGCAATAAAGAACATTTTCTCATTTTTATGGTCATGGAAATCGATTAAGAACAATGTGGAAGTGACACATGCTGGCTCAAGTGTAAAAGATAACATCTACCCTCCATCAACCCCATCTTTGTATCTCTCTCCAAATCATGAGTCCATGTTTAGCTGCTGAATTAAATAAACAACAGTCAGTGCCTCCAGAGCCTAATTGGTCCTTTGGGAAAACACTTGAACACTGGTGAAAGTTCGGGAGCTTCACCTCATAAGAGAGAAACAAGGGTACGATGACATTCCTCAAATGCCTCCAACGCAAAGAAAACATGTTGGTTTGCAGCTGTAGGTCTAAATAGGGACATAATGGCTCTGCACTGATGCTAATGTGTATTTAAAATGTGCATGTTCATGTCACTAAGGGGCTAACCCAAATTAAAAAGATGACCCTGTGCAGGGATCAGCCAGTGCATCACTGCAAAACGAGCCAGATTAAAATCATTTTGTCGCGTTTAATCTTGATGAATTTGGGGTTTTTCACTTTTTAACACACACGTTGTGTTTTCCTGTTTTTCTATTTTTTAAAAGATAAAAGATGACAAAGAAATTGATTGAACTCACTCAGCAAGCAAAAAAGTTGAGAAACTCTCTGACTAAAGATCTAAAGTCAGAGAATATAAAGACGTCATGAACTAAAAAAAACAATTTAAAAAAAACTGCATGTTTATGTTTCTAAAACAATTCTGATAAACAAGCTTGAAATCACAGACTGTATACAAAAGATGGAGGCTACCATGATGTCCTTTCTTTTTTGAGCTCTTATTTTGAAGATAATTTTAAACACAGTCTCACAGTATTTTAAAAGGATTCCAGGAATAATCTGACTAACAATGTTGCCTGGTATGAGTTACGGTATGAGTCATCTAAAGATTTTACTGAGTAAACGTCTATTAGCAAGTAACAAATCTGTAAAAAATAAAACAAACATGTGGGTATATAAAGTCTGTGGTTCTGACACAAGCCTATCACTGTTCCTAAAAAGGTGTTGTTTACTTTATATATATATGGTTAGGTTTATATATGGTTTATATATATGGTTTAGGCCCTATAAAGGCACTACTAATTACTCGGTTAGGGTTTGAAAAACGCGGTTTTTCTGTGGTTTGGTTCAAAATATGAGGTTACAGGTCGACTATTGCATTTGAATGTGATGCCAAGAGCTTGTTGCTATTGCAATTTGTGACATGCTGTGAGTGAGAATGAGCCCTGCTGCACAAAACCTTTGGACAGAAATGTGAGACAGCAGCAGCTTTGAGAAAACATCTGTATACGACACAACAGGGAGGAAACAGCTGGCATTTTAGGTCACTGCCAGGTGTTTCTTTCTTCTTGTTCTTCTTCTTTTTCTTTAATAAAACCAGACCTCATACAGGGATCTGACCAGGAAGCCAAAAATCACAGTACACTCTATACCCTGCTTACCCATCTATTTCACTCTAAATGGGACTAACATTTACAAAATGAACATCACATTTTATTAAGCAGGTCTGTCGCTCTGTGTTAGGCCTACGTCAGATTGGTGACCTGTCCAGGGTGTATACTGTGTCTCGCCCTATGATAGCTGGGATAGGCTCCAGTCTCCCTGCGTCCCTGATAAGGACAAACGGAAGAGAATATGTGGATGGAGGACTTTAAACGGGCAATTAAGACCATAAAGTCACCAGCAAAGTGTATACTGATGTCATAGATTAAATCAGAAGAGGCTAATTTTCTCATAGTCTTCTATACATTCAGACATCTTTATGCAACCAAAGGAGTCGCCCCCTGTTGGCCATTCGAAAGACTAAAATCACTTAGGCATTGGCTTCTGTGTTCTCCATCTGCGTAATTTAAAAATGCTTTTATTAATGTTTTTGCACTTAAAAAAAATTAAACTCCTTTTTAACTAACTCTTCTTCTCCAGATTTAAAACTGTTCGGGAGCCTCTCCAACCTCTCCTTCCGCCGCTCAACAGGGAAGAAGAGCACCAAAGCGTCCCTGGAGTATGATGGGAGCTTTTCCGGGGACAAATCTGCAGGGATGGGCAACCAGTCAGTGGACGACATGGAGTCCTGCCTCCACAGCCCCACCTACGCTCGCTCCTGTGAGATGTACACACATGTGGGGACTGTGCCTCGCAATGACAAGCAGAAGAAGAGCTTCAAGGGGCTAAAGGAGAAGAAGACCAAGACAGAGGAGGAGGAGGAGGAGAAAGGGATGAGTGAGAGGCAGGGCAATTTGAAGGCGGGAGAGCATGTCCGGGACTCGCCCCTGCTTGGTGCTCTGACAAGCCTTAGTGCGAACAACATGGAAAAGCCTCAGCCTGCTTCTACGTTGGCCCGGTCACTGCCAGTGACACCGACATCCAGCCCGACTTCACCTTTGACCTCAGAATCTGACAGCTGTGATCCTGCTGTGGAATTTTTAACCAGCAGTGAGGCATTAAAGAGCAAGAATGATTTAGAAACAGCCAGAGAGCCTTCAGTTAAGAGCCACAAGGCTGCTTCGAACCAGGATCTGTATGTGCCGATGGATCCTATAGCTGAAACAGCCCACAGCCACCTGGACCCCCAAACAGAGAGACTGCGAGGCGTCACACGTACACAGGAAACCACCACAACCATGAAAAGCTCACAGGAAGTGGAGTATGCTGACAAGTGAGATGTTTATTTATTTTTCTCTCAGAAGATGCAGGTCAGAAATACACAGCCTGATTGTTATTCAGGCAGTCAGTTCATATCAGTAGAAAAACGTTTTTAGTTAGAAACATAAGAAAAACAGACTGAAAATTCACAAAAGTGTCTTTGTGAGACTTAAACTATTAGTAGAAAATAGTAATAATCACGAGAGATTGAAAAAGGTCATGTTTCATGACCTCCTGACACCCAGCTGCTTGTTAGTGGAAATTAATTTAATATTGAGCTGACCTGAAATAAATCAGTCACTTAATCGATCACTGATCTATTAAATTATCTGTTTAAAAAGAAAAAAGATATAAATCTTAAAAATAGAGCATAAAAATTAAATCAACTTAAATTAAATTAAAAAATAATATAAAATGCACAACACTCTATAAGCTCGAGTCACTGAATCAAATAATGCTGGATGAAAATATTTAAAATGAATAGATCTAAAATGTAAATATAATGAAACAATAGAAAATATTGTCTGTAACAGAAGAGACAATGAAAGTAACTCTGTGGTAAAATAATAACTAATTAATTATCGAAAAGAAAGTAAGTAACATTATGACACTCTCTAAAAAATAAAACTCTCAAATATTCAACACGTGAAGATTAAAATGCACTGTGAAAGTGGCTGTCGCTGCGGACATGCGCAGTAGCTCCGCTCCCACTCACCGCGGCTATCAGTCAGCTGGGCGAAGCCGTGAGGACTAACCTCGGGACAAGATGTGTGAAGTTGGGGACTTAAAGTTAAGCGCGGTGAGGAGGGAAAGGTGAGAAAACCGCTTCCGCTATTAACTCTTTATCCACTGATGACACGGAGCCAGGCTGTGAGATCAGGGTTTGTGTTTCTTGAATAAGAACACACACAGTTAGTTTTTTCTGAAACAGTGAGACAGTCAGAGAAAACTATCTGTCGCGATCATCTGTTAATCTGCTTCGGGGAACAGTCTCAGCTCCGAGGCTTTGATATTTTTATCCCTTCGGTCGCTTTTTTTTCGTTTGAAGTATATTTGTAAAGGCGGAAATAGAGGCGTGTTTTTGGTTAGTTTGGTGCCATAAAACCTGAAACGAGGATCAGTAAAACATTTACTAGCTACAAGTCGACTTTGAAGTGAGTCGGCTTGCTGGCTCTGGACCGGTCTGTTAGTTACATAAGCGGAGGAATTTGATCCTGCGCTGCTTCACTCTGAAGAGTGATAAGACTTCTTTGGCAGAGATGCAGCAGCAGGTTTAACTTCGTCTCTTTTCCACCTGACTTGTATGTCCCGCTGCATGCTGTCACAGGTTTGCGACCTTGTGTCAGTCGCTTAGTGCTGGCTTCAAGGAAAAGCATGCCACCTTCTGCTGCTTTAATCCAAATTATAAAAGAAATGAATGATTCTTGTACAAATAAAAGGCTATAAAAATACTTAAATGTTATGGCCCTGCAGGTAAAAGTCTATCTTAATCAAGCTGAAGTAAATGATTATGTCTTCCCAAATTGAACTTTTTGGTATTTTTCTTTTTTCAGTACATATCGTCCTGTTATTCCTGTTAACATTATGCTGTAATTAAGAATTTAGTTTGTAAAACTGTGAAAAAAAATCATCAGAATTTGACTTTAAGTTAGTTTTCGTTTGCAAAGATCTGTTTCAAGCTTCTAAATGTCACCAAACATTTGAGTAAAACAGCGAAGTGACGGTGTGATTCGTGTAGATGTAATTATATCTGATACCAGTGCATTACTGGAAAAATAAAGCTCAGAGGTGCCAAAATTTTACAAAGTCAGAATCACAAAAATGCTCAAAATATTGAACAAAATATTGATACGTCCAGAATCTCAACTTAATATACAGTTCATCGGACAGCTGTAATAACAGGCCTGCTAATTATCACCAGCCTGATCATTTGATTTGAACTCGCTTAACCTGCTAGAGAGTTCAAGAGGTTGATAAAGGCCAACAAGAGTGAAAGTAAAAGGAAATGTGTCTGTATCTATAAAAAAGAACGTCTGAAATGACGAGAATGCTGAATATTTGGTTGTTTTACTTAAAAAATCTGCTTATGTTGTTTCATTATGAAATCTTATTGTTAGCATTTTGGCTCCTGTCATTTTATGTATTTATGTTTTGGAGACAGAAATAACCATATCTGAAGGAAAAGGTGTTTGTCTTCATTCATAGACTGTACGTGTGCATCACACAGAAGACAGGTACCTATCAACTAGTGCTAAGAATATCAGTCACCAGCACTGACGCTAACACATCTCGGATGTTTTGTAGCAGACAGAAAGTCATATTATTGGTCAGATAATTCTATTAAAAACTCTCCAAAAAGCACAAACAACACAGACACAGTGAGTCATGTTCAAGAAGTCCAGTTAGGGTCGACGAACACCCGTTCTTTCAAACTCGAAGCTTTAGGAGAAAGAAGATCTCCCAACCAAAAATCCTCAGTATCTGTTAAAAAAAACGAACATTAAATGGCTTTAAGACTCACATCAGCATCGAAGGAAAGCTTTTAGTTTGATTATTGACTTTCAGTAGCAGAATAAGAGGAAATGGTGTCCTGTAGCTGTCAGGGGAAAAGGCTCAGAGTGGATTTGTGGATAAACAGAGACGACTCGTCCAGCCTCTCATTAACAGTGTGTTTCTTTTAACTACTGGTGCAGTGCCTGTTCCGGGTAAGTGTAGCCCCAACTTACAGATTTTCCCTGACTGTGCAGTTAATTGGAAGTTGCTGGTTTGAAAAGACGACCGCTGTATGGTCACACTTGTTGAATGTGCGTGTAGTGAAAACATAACTGGATGACTTAAGCTGTTTGTCACAGGAAACCAAAGACTAACATTTTTTTTAAATGCCTGTTTGTCTTTTTGAGAACCAGTCTGAATTTTGTTATTCCACATTTCAACCCTGCACCCACGGGACACTACAAAGCCTTAAGATGTAGACGATGGTCTTCAAACCTCAGTGTGGGACCAAAACACCGCCATGTCGGACACTTTTAGATGTGGTATCGCTAAACTAAGTGACGTGCGTTCATGTGGATGAATGCCCTCACAAAGATATTTAAACAAACATGGCTGTGTTGGTGTGTGGGCCCCGTCCCTGCAGATAGAGTAGAGCCACAGTCACAGTAGTGGACTCACTGAGAACAGGAAAACGATGGGAACTCTTCATCCAAATGACCAGAAACCCATCAAGTTTGAGGCATATCCCGCGAACGATCGATGAGACAGGCGAATTGGAGATTTCTCAAATTATTAGTAAGTAGTAGTAAGAGTAGTTTTACCCGCAGCGCAGCCGCAGAGGTGTCATATCAGCTTTCAGCTGTTCACAGTTTCGGAGGAATTGCACTGCCCGAACTCAGCACGTTCTGAATTCTCACCTTATTGCAATAAAGGAGGTAATTCAAGTTTAAGAAGCCATCAGAGCAGAAGTGGTCACTGAGGCTGAACTTGACCTGCTTTTAAAAAGTCATCCAGGCTTGGTGACTTTCTTTTTCCACTCTGTGTTTGTTGCAGTCAGCCTCAGCTCTTTGCAACTAATGTCGTTATTAGGGAAGCGTTAAACCACAGGCAGAGTCTCTCTGACTGTGTTGCTGTTGCTTGATGGCGTAACAGCTGCTGGCAGTCGGAGCAGGAACTGCTGTAAAATTTGGTGCTGGTTTGAGGAGTGCAGCCCTGAAGTGGAGGGAGTTTCCCCTCATGGATAAGGCCACTGCAAACAGTCTTATAACTTAACAGTGAACAGACTTTAACTGTGGTTCGGTCCAAGTGTGAAGAAAAAATGTGAGCAGAAGAATATTGACCATTTGTGACAGTATCCTGTCCACGTATAAGTGGATGTTGACCACTGGTTATAAGCTGGTTATAAGCTTATTCTTAGATATAGCTGCAGGTCTCCAGTTTGTCGCCTTTAAATAGAGATAAAAACATCTATCATTATATCTCACATCAGGTGACCTGAGCCGTCTCCTTACAAAGACCTCAGGGTTGAGGGCGCTACTCTTTTATCCTCTGGGTTGTTTGAAAAGTAGTGAAAAATTTAAACACAATCACCGGGCAACCACCAGCTTTTTTCCTGTTCTCAAGGAGGTTCACATCCTATTTTTACAGAATTCGTCATTAATAAGTAATAAGCAACATTCCTCATTGCAAGGAAATGACTGAGTCATTATGTGTTTTGAATGGAAAAATCAGCTTAACTTTTTTATAAATAATTACATGAATATAACAAATATATAATATAATACAATATAAATGTTCTGAACCTGCATTTATTGGTTAAGTAATAAGCTACAGTCAATTACAAGATAGATAAAAAGAAAAAATGTAAAAAAAAATTTGCATTTGCACTTTCAGTATTTACTGCTATCACTGTGGTCGTTTGCTGTCACCCGATATCTGATCCACATCGGACGACTGTATCCATACTCGCTTTTGAACCATTTGGAACATCTAGAAGAGGCTTTCATTTATTTTATTTTATCCTGTGAGGGAGAGGTGCTCTCTGTTTTTATTTGCTCCAAGGATCTCAGAATTGGAACATCCTGATACTTGGAAACTTGGAGTTTTTCAG
Source organism: Astatotilapia calliptera (assembly GCF_964374335.1). Classification (NCBI taxonomy): domain Eukaryota; kingdom Metazoa; phylum Chordata; class Actinopteri; order Cichliformes; family Cichlidae; genus Astatotilapia; species Astatotilapia calliptera. The sequence continues at coordinate 35,082,793 of NC_137433.1, read as the reverse complement.
TCCTGAGTTTGAAAAAGCAGGTATGGAGCAGCTTTTACTGGAATGAATGGGGTGCCGTGTTGTAACCTGGGAGTTTTGTCTTCGTCTGACTTCCTGTTTATTATATTGTCCTCAATAATGCCATAAAAATACCCTCCTCCTCCTTCCTAGCCCTAAAGGGTTTAATCTAATAATTAAAACAGCCAGTGAGCGTTGGCATCATTCCCAAACAGCACAAGCAGTATATCAGGGCTTAAAATCATCTGCGTGGGGTTTAGTTTTTGAATGCCAGCGCGTTTCTCATGCTGTATGTCCACATCTGTGAGTGTGTGCTGCCTGTTCTCAGAGTTTGTATTTGGGAACAAAAGGTCACCTCCCTTGACTCTTGGAAGTATGCAGCCAGTTGAGGAAGAGCAGAGAGTTTCACCCTGCCAGTGTGCTGTGTTTCTGCGCTGACATAATGCATCAAAGCTGTCAGAAAGAAACAAAGCTTTTGCTTTTTGGGAGTTTTTTTTGTTTAAAGCATCATTTGAAAAGTGTCAGTGGTCCTCTGGGTGCTGAGTTTAGTTTTGTGAGCCCCACAGGCCTCAGATTTGGTGAGGATCCAGCTGTTGTGTGGATGGACATCATGGAGAAAAAATGTTTCTTTTGCTTCAGTCTTGAAAAACAGACGGTTTGCAGATACGAGCGGGAATATTCCCGATCCTCCCTGGAGGAGTTTGTTGGGTTGCATGTTGTTGCTGGGCGGTGTCGAATGAACTCACTGCTGCTGTCAGAGAGTTTCGCAAGAGGGCCAATGGACAGCAGACAGCATAAAGCATGTACAACTTCTGCTGCTGCTACCAGAACTAACTGATAATACTGCTACTCACTTATCAAGATATGGGATTTTTTTAAAAAATCAAGTAAATTATGATGACAAACAATAAGGAAAACGTGCTGTTTGAAAACAGGGCTGTTGGATTTCCAGCCTTTAATCAAGGCTGAACAATAAAAGACAAAAGCTGAATGTGACCGTGATGACAGTTGTTTGCTGTTTTAGCTGATACCATAGAGTTGCTATGTCAATGACCACGACTCTGCAACAGTTTAAACTCTAATCTTACATGAGTGCGACAGGAAATATGTCACAGTAGATGAAAATTACAAAACACGTTGAATGTTTGTTGAAAGTTGCATAAAATGTGGTTTCTGGAAACAGCAGGCGCTGTAGACCCCCTGGCTACATTTAGTAGTTACCTGACTCAGACACACTGAATCCTGTGGAGCTTCAGTGGATGATGTAGCAGTGTCAGCTATTTCACCACCTTGCAGACTCTACTTTGATTCTGACGCGTCGCAGAAGCGACCCTCTTCTCGGCAACTCTAAAAATAGTGCCAGCTGTAGCTGCACAGAGCAGATGGGGGGTTAGGACGACATGGTATGGTGTAAACATGACATGCAAACACTCAGCTCCAGTGTTTTAACTGACTCCCAGCTATAGACTGTATAAAAGTTGGACATAAATATTGTGGCGTCTCATACTGGTTAGTAAAACACCGTCATGAAGCTTTGAGCTCAGCGGCCTCTTGGTAGTTTGAAACCAGACATGACAGGCGGAGGTGGGTGGGGGGAGAGGTCTGACTGAACCACCCCACAGTTGCTAGTTAACAACTTCTCAATTACAAGTCATTGGCAGCTGATCAAGCGGCGGGCGATTCTCTCTCCTCTAACAAGGCTCCCTGAGAAACACGAGAGCTATACTGAAACTTTGATGTTTTATGATTTTTTTTAATAACATGCTGACGTCAGCCATTTTTTTTTTATTACAATATGATCAAGGGCAAATGCTTACCCTACCTAGGTACTCGTGACCCCCAAGGCCTAGCTTACTGTTGTGAAGTTTGAAGACGATCCATAAAAACTTTCTGGGTAATATAAAGTTTTTAATGATTGTCACATTTGCTGTGATCTTTTTCACCTAAATTAAATCAGCGCTAGATGCTGTTGAAGACACAAAATATGAGAATCATATGTTAAAAACACTAGACTGCTAACAGACAGACCGATTACATACTTGATTACAATATGAGCTTAAAGTAGCAACTGAGACCAGAAACTATTTAAAATTGTGTTTAGTGAGGTCATACAGCAATGAGCTGAGTGCTGTTTCACATCGACTTCTATACAACGTCTTTGTCCCCCTGGTGGTCATTAAAAAGAATACACATTTAGGGCACTACCACTTTGGCTTGACTTTTCCGACACAGAAACTAGTCATTGGTCCCAGATTCTTCCTGCTTGGATCTTTATTGTATGTTGGTCGATTTTTCTTTTCCCATAGCTGCTCTGTTGATCTCTACTGAGCAATTCATGAACAAAGAAAAAAAAACAACTTAATTTATTCAGAGCAGCCATCATTCATGAAAACACAGTGCTTGTATCGCATCCAATAAGTAACAAAAAATTAAAAGTAGAAGAAAAATAAATAAACAAATACTAACCTGACCAATACAGGATTTTAAAGACTGATACTGATATTTGGTGATTTTGTTTTTTTCTAGCAGACAGATGAAACAAACACATTTTTCTAAAATGTGTTAATCGTAGTTATTTATTTATTTACTTGATTGACATCTGCTAAACTCTGCTCAGATCACCTAGAGCTTATTTGTGGCACTGGATGTGTTGAAGAGAGAGAACCCTCTTCTATAATTTGCTTAGTTCAATATTTATTTTGCCCTGTTATTAATACCTCATTAGACTCTTTTTTTTTTTTTAGAAACTTTCCTGTGAATTATTAGCTGTTAGGTAACTGGGGACTCTTACAAGAAAAATTTCAAACTAATATTCTTAATAAATCAAACTTGTTTCCTTTGTTTTTTAGGCATCAGGACATGACAGATGGTGGAGGAGAATATGTGAAAGTAAGCTTACCTTTTTGTGCGACTTTAAAGTACATTTGACTCTCATTTTGATTCAGCTTCCTTTTGCTTTCTCACTTCCTGTGGTCAAGCCTTTTTCCAGCTGTATATGGACCTCTCAGCAAACCTCTGTGATTCCCTACACTCGGCTCTGTGGCTCTAATTCAGTCAGGACAGTGACAGAAAAGCCTCGGGGAATGCAGCCCCTCTGCGGTGACATACTTTTGAGCTGACTTGGTTACCGCTGGAAATGGTGGCGTCTCGGCCGGCGGCCTTGTTTAGGAAAGGTGGAGAGAGACCCGGAGAGCAAGATGATTTCCACTCCATTGACTTATAATTAGATACTTGACAAACACACTTGTCTAAATGTTACAAGCTGCCAGTGAATGATAATGCTAATGAAATTAGAGCTGGAGGCTTCCAGGTCTTTACCTCACAACACACACACCATCTTATTTTGTTTTGAAGTGGTCCTGGCCCCGTTCCCAGTCTTTGATTCCCAGTTCAACGGGGCAAACCATTCTGTCAAAGAAGAAGGGGGTGGGAGGTGTCAGGGACCAGAAAAACAACATGTCACCTATAAAGCTGAGGAATGTGTTTGTGTGTGTGTCCACACTCCCAGTATTCCCAGCTTGTCCTTAACATAAATTTTTGTATACAGTAGCTTCTTCTTCTTCTTCTTCTTTTTGCATAAAGACACGACAGACAAAGGCCGCTGAGCGATGACCCCCATCTAACAATGACGTTGCCACAGTGACAAGGCCAAAACTCCAGCATGGGTCTGGGTTTTGGGCCTCTGGTGCCGCCACTGTGGATGCCAGTGTGGGAATGCCAGAGCTGTCAATCCTCCCTCTCTCTATTCCTCCTCCCTCATCCCACTCTTTCCTCTGTTAACAGACATTCACACAAAAACAGCAGAGAAGGCTGCAGATTGGCTACATGCTTGTATTTTAGCCATTTCTTTAAAAAGCCAATCTGGTTTACATTTTTTTTCAGGAAGGAAAAACGCAGGAGATAAAAGACTGCTGGGATTTGACCTTTAGCCAGCAGAGGTCACACAATGGCTTAAACTCATGTTGTTGCCTTCCTGTGTTCGTACATGGGGAGGTTGTTTCTCAACGTGCGCCTGTCATGTCTTTTAAGTTCTCCAAGGAGAAGTTCTGGTTGGAGGCGCCGTCTGAGAAGCTGAGGAAGCAGCTGGAGGAAGAGCTGAGGCTGAGCGGCACAAACCTGAAGAGCCACGCTTGGTACCACGGATGCATCCCCTGGCAGGTCTGCCTCTGACATACGCACATGCAAATACACACTTTTTTTTTTTTTTTTTGCAGCTGTTGCATGAAAATTTCATAATTTTTAAAAACGCTTCTCATTACTTGTGTCATTTAGGGTTACACAAAAAGGATATGAATAAAGGATGTTTTTAGTTTTCATGCATTAAGGTCAGACAATGTTGAGAGAATCAGTTCTGGACTTTATGCACTGTTACTTATGCAGCACTCAGCAGTTGTTCAATGTTTAGGCATCGAGGGGTACTCAGTTGTTACGAGACAATTACACAGCGTCACTTGCATGGAACTGGGCATCACACGGGCCAGACTCTAATGGACTGTTTAATTTTGACCAAGCATTTCCAGGGCTGCAAAAAGAAACCAACACTGAAGTGACAAAAACATGCAGTTCCTCTAATGGCCACTTGAGGCTGACGCCCATGTCAAAGTATATCCAGCAAACAGACATGTTTACAGCCTTGTTCAAAAAACACTATTGAGCTCTCTTATCCACTGTATGAATTTTATTAATCTTAAGGGTATGACTGTTTTGAATGACAGGTGAGTCAACAGGTAGACCCAACAACTACCTGCTAGGCCTGACCTCCATTAAATTGACTCACCGAACTAGACCTCTCAACCATGTTTGGTATCTTGCGGAGCACTTTTAATGATGTTATCTGGCAAATAATATGGCTTGCTTTGTAGTAAATACTTTCCATGAATTTGGTTGTAGGTAGCATTAGCTAGTAAGTTTAAATATGTATGAATATTCCAGCTCTAAGAAACTAAGAAATGTGGTATTGACCAAAGACGAAGCTTCAAAATGCAGAGGCTTAAATCAGTGGGTGATCTCACAATGGCTAGGTCTATTTATAGTCCAATTGCCCAACTGTGGTTCTGACGGCTACGTCAGGTAATATCTGGAAAAGTACATGTGGGGGAGAAAAAAAACAGTTCCCAGCATCTGCCCTGCAAGCAAGCAAGCACGTGTTTTCACCACAAACCAGCTGTGAACATTACGTAACAAAAATGGCTTTAGTTTCTTAGTTACTGATCGACGTCACTACAGACTAGAGCGTGGGATAGTAATCGATTAGAAATGCAGCAATGAAACAAAAACAAGAGAGTGGAAATAGTGGGCGGTGGTGGTTAAGTGGGTGTGAGGATGGTAGTGAATGGGGGGAGGGGGGGTATGCTCTCAAAGGTTGGTTTAATTTTAGTTTCTTTACTTTTCCTTTCACTTTTTTAAAACATTGGACTCCAGCTGCTTCATCACCAAAGTTGCGAGGCTTGTGATGAAGCAACTGGAGCTAAAGAAAATTAGTATACTTAACCAATCAGGGAAACCTTCAGGAGTACTACACATCTCCTGACCCAGAGTGTAAGTGAGCGTGAACCAAAGAGTCAAAGTTTGTTTTTCAGCACGCAACAAAAGTCTTGTAGGAGTGTACATTTCCATACTTGTTCATACAGTCGAGCCCACTAACGGAAAAATATTTTTCCTGTGATGTGCTCTGTGGGCTGTTTCTTCACCGAATCGGTTGTTGGTTTTGTCAGATATTTGTCTAGGCTGTGAAAGGAAAGGACTTTTAGGTGTTCTCCTTATTAGAACAGGGATTGTTTTGTGCAGATATGTGTGAATATGAAAGGTTTAGTGTTAGATTGTTAATCGGAATCTACACAGGTGATACTGAGTAACAAAAAAGTAACATAAAGAGTAATGTAACAAAGTAGTTCTACAGAGAATAAAGAAGAAAACTAAAACATAAAATGAAGTTTAAAAAATATGCAATGCACCTATCAAAAAGTCAGATGTATCCAACATCCTATGATGGCAGGACAAGCTGATAGGCTGATGTGGGAATGAAGGCTACCTGAAGGGAAAAGGTTGTTGTTTCAGGGGAAAAGCGCATGCTGGTTAAAAAGCATCTTCAATCTAAGAGACTAATGAGCTCACTGAAGCATGGATAACTATATCACCATTAGAACACCTTTTCTTTTGCATCTTTTCTTTTTCTGTCAGATTTGCTGCATTGCTTCCTGATAAAACAGAGAGTATCTTTGGGTTTTAAAAAACATATTATTAAAGCAAGCTTGTTTTAAAGAAATGCATTTGCCCCATCCAGCTAGAACTGGATTCAGAGCAGAACTGAACAATCAGAACCTGTAGAAATAACTTCCATCAGTTTTCTTAACTGCTTATCCAGTTGAGAGTCAATGGAGCCTGTCCCAGCAGACAGAGGGTGAAAGGTGGCTACACTCTGGACAGTTTGCCGGTTTATCGCAGTGCTAACAGAGAGACAGAAAACATTCAGATTCGCAAAACCCAGAGAGAACCCATACAGTCACAGGGAGAACCTGCAAACCCCACACAGCAAAGCCCAGACTGCAAAGCTTACTACAGCATTTACTCAGATACCACAGTCATGTAGCTATTAGGCCACAAGGGGGAGCGTCTGGCTAAACTTTGGAGACAGAATGATGTTAGAAGGAGTTCAGGTATACTTTATATTACAAAACCCCTTCAAAAGGTTTTTCTCTCTGTTCAATACATGCCAGCCTCTATTCTTAGTTTTCATTTTAAATACAAAAATCAAAAAAGCAGAAGCAGAAACGTTGATGCTTCCACAATTCTTATAAATCATTTAGTGTCAATACAAAAAGGGAATTTAGTGAAATAAAGGTCAGCATGATAGTGTTTGGAAATGCGTGTTTATTTTTCATGACTCCTGTTTATTTAAATTAGTTTGACTTTATTTTTCCCCTGGTGGTTTCACCCTCCAGCAGCAGCCCTATCCAAGCCTCAAAGTTTGAGAAACACTTTCAGGAATGAGATTTAAACTAACTTGGATTTCTTCCTCTGTGTCTGAGTGTTTAGATGTGCAAATGTAAAAAAACTTTCACAAATATTGTTTACATCACTATTAAAAACAGATACATTTTAAGTTATGTGACTATTATTGTATTTTTTTAACCCAATTCATTCCAAACATTTTTTGAAATAAAATTAATATATCAATTAGACAACATAAAATAAAAGTCAAACATCACACTGCATCTTTAATCACATCGGTATAAATGTAAAAATGATGAAAAGTCTAATAACTAACAGAAATTAAAACATCTGTTCAGGTGTCGGAGAGCCTTGTGGTGAACCATGGTGACTTTCTTGTCAGGGACTCTCAGTCCAGTCAGGGTGACTTTGTCCTTACCAGCCGGTGGGAGCAGAAAACGCTTCACTTCCTCATCGGGAAGGCGGTGGTTCAGTCCGCTGAGACGTACACTCGGGTTCAGTACAGCTTGGAGGGCGAGGCCTTCGACTCCTTGCCTGCCCTTGTTCATTTCTATGTGGGCAGCCGGGCGGCTCTGACTCGGTGGAGCGGAGCTCAGATTCACCAGCCAGTCAACAGGACCTTGCCACTTAGCTACCTGGAGACGGCTTTCCGCACCACTGCCGTCACCTCATCGGGTCAAAGGGGGCTGAGGAACGGTAGCATGGGAGGAGAGGAGAGGGTCTGTCCGAGAAGGTGCGGTTCCACTTGTTTAATTCCTTTTAAGTTACGATTTTTATGTGTAACATAACAAACGCACAGCGTGAACTCATGTGAAAAACTATGGCACACAAGGACTGTAAATGAATTGTCTGACTTTTGATTGTTTAAGGCTATAAAGTTTATTTTATAGTAAGAAAGAAAAACATAATCCAATAAAAAGTTTGCCACGTTGAATTTCTTGATTCACTTGGGGAAAAACAATGGAGGGCTTCATAGAGCAGTTAATTAAAAACATGAACTCATCCTCTTTACAATCTTGTATTAATCTGCTACAGTAAATGTGGTGGATGAAATTAAAATGAGTACTGTGGTTCTGTAATATGTGCCATCTCTCTCCATGTAGTCCTTCCTCTAACAACCACAAGGAGGCAGACGTGAACAGGGAACAGGATGGCCAGCTGAGTCCTGGAGAATTGTTTCTTTCTACTCCTTCTAGCCGCTGTAAGTTAAACTTTTTCTCTTCTTGCCTCACAGCTTGATAATCCCTAAATACTCATCAGTATTATGAAAAATCAATAGTACAGCAGTAGGAAGAAGGTCAAAAAAAGAGTCTTAATTGGGTTGTTATTGCCCCAACAGCCTGGTCTGCCTGGCTTTTAGTCAACAGCCAGGAACTTCAACCTGATTCAGAGGATCTGTGGCTGTTTGCTCTCTGGCTTGTATAACCTCAGCAGCAGGTCACTTGTGTAGACCTGGGCTAAACCCTTAGACACTTTAACCTTTTAACATTTTTCACAATCGACATGATTTTATGTTTTAAATGTAGTCATTTTGCTTTTCCAGTAAAAGATGACATCTGATGAATAGTAAGAGTTAAAAGACATCATTCAAAATTTATTCAAAGCTTAAAGTGTTTCCTTATCCAGAATTTAGATACTAAATGTGCATTAGTTCAGTCTTAAGAGAAGCATGACAGTGGACAGGCTGGACACAAACATAGTTGCTGTAATCTAGCTGATGTTTAATGCAAGGATGGGTCTCTGAGTTTAATGTATGATTATGTATAATGTATAATGAAGAATATTTATATTTCAATGCTTTAAACACAAAAGGAACAAGGAAACAGAAAAAAGAGCAAAGTATAACAAGATCTGGGCAAGAATAATCAGGAATTCTAATAAAGACATCAAGCTGTTGATAAAGGTATTTATATATATATATATATATATATATATATATATATATATATATATATATATATATATATATATATATATATATATATATATATATATATATATATATATATATATATATATATATATATATATATATATATATCTCTATATATATCTCTATATATATATATCTCTATATATATCTCTATATATATATATATCTCTATATATATCTCTATATATATCTCTATATATATATATATATATATATATCTCTATATATATCTCTATATATATATATATATATATATCTCTATATATATCTCTATATATATATATATATATATATATATATCTCTATATATATCTCTATATATATATATATATATATATATATATATATCTCTATATATATATATATATATATATATATATATATATATATAGATATATAGATATAGGTCATTGTCCTTATTTTTCAACAGGACAATGACCTAAACAACACCTCCAGGCTGCGTAAGGGCTATTTGATAAAGAAGGAGAGTGATAGAGTGCTGTGCCAGATGGCCTGGCCTCCATAGTCACCTGACCTAAACCCAATTGAGATGGTTTGGGATGATATGGACAGCAAAGTGAAGGCAAAAAGGCCAACAAGTGCTTGTGATCTCTGGAAACTCGTTCAAGACTGTCGGAAAAGTATTTCGCGTGACCTCATCAGAATCAGAATCAGAATACTTTATTGATCCCTGGGGGAAATTATTTTTTGTTACAGTGCTCCATTTTAAACCAACATTAAGACAAGACAGACAATACGCTAACTAAGAATAGTACAATATATACATATATATACATACATACATACATACATAAGTCACTCATAAATAAATAGCTGAACAAGAAACATGTGTAGCTGTAGCAGCAAACAGTGTGTTAAGTGGATGCGTTGTACAGGGAGATGGCCACAGGCAGGAATGATTTCCTGTGTCGTTCAGTGGTGCTTTTCGGTAATCTCAGTCTCTCACTGAACGTGCTCCTGTGACTGACCAGCATGTCATGGAGTGGGTGGGAGGTGTTATCCAACATTGTCTTTATCTTGGACAGCATCCGCCTCTCCGACACCACCTTGAGGGAGTCCAGCTCCATCCCCACAACATTGCTGGCCTTACGGATCAGTTTATTAAGTCTGTTGGCATCTGCGACCCTCAGCCTGCTCCCCCAGCATGCAACAGCATAGAGGATCGCACTGGCCACCACAGACTCATAGAAAATCCTCAGCATTTTCTGGCAGATGTTGAAGGACCTCAGTCGCCTCAAAAAATAGAGACGACATGAAGCTGAACGAGATTAAGCCAAGAGTGTGCATAGCAGTAATCTAAGCAAAGGGAGGCTATTTTGAAGAATCTAAAATCAAAAATATTTTTTGAGTTATTTCACACTTTTTTGTTTAAATTCGGTATGTGTTTATTCATAGTTTTGATGCCTTGACAGAGAGTCTACAATGTAAATACTCAAGAAAATAAAGAAAACCCATTAAATGAGAAGGTGTGTCCAAACATTTGTAGACATCAAAGGTTTAAAAGACAAAACTATTATTAAGAATTTTAATTGTGTTTTTTGAAGCTGCAAACTAATTAGATAGCAGAAATCCCAAAATCATGTAGTAATTATTAATATAGCAAGATTAATAATTACATCAGCAATAAAAACATTTAGCCATTTTCTTAAATAACCAATCCTGACAGATTGTGATTAATGCTGACAGGTAAGACAGTGCAACAGTATGGTTTTCATTATATATATTGCACACTGTGTCTGTATTATGGTAAATATAATGGCCAAATTGCGAATGTTTTTTCCCCCTGTAATTACATTTTAATTTCATTTAACTTTTTGAAGGGTACATGTATGGATTATAAAGATTATACATAATCAGTAATGTCAGTCAGCAACATTGTCTTGTTTATCTGTATTCACACTTGACGAGATGAAAATTCAAAAAACATTTATATTGAGCTCATTTTCAGAAACTAAATACAGAAGTAAGTGGTTACAAATTTTGCAACACAATCATCATTCCTTTTTGACTTTGTTTCTGTAAAATAATTTACGCAACAGAAACCTGACTGCTGAAACAAAAATGGTAAATACTAGCAGAATAACTGCCAGCAGAAAGGCTGCCACATCGATCGAGTAGTACTGGATGCTGGACATCTTGTAAGACTCCGTCCTTAAGTGCGCCGCTCCTTTGTGCCGCATGACAAACTCGATCCAGAACATGGCTCGGTCCAGCGGTTTCATAGGCTGATCTCTTTGGATGCTTGACAGCTCCTTCATCTTCTCCCTGTAGGATGGTTGGTAGAGTACCTCCTTTAGCGCCTCCAAGAAGTTTTCTTTGTTCACTGTTGCAATATCAAGGACTTTGGCCACACCTCTTGCTTTCATCCTGAAGAAGTTATCAGCCTGGTCAAACATAAGTGGCAGGCCAACCAGGGGCACACCGTGGTAAACGGCCTCCTGTATCCCATTGGTGCCTCCATGGGCCACAAACACTCTGGTCTTGGGGTGACCCAGGAGGTCATTTTGGGGCAACCAGTCCAAGATTCGCGTGTTATTACCAAGGGTGGATGGTCTTTTGCCTTTGTGCCTCCAAATCACCTTCTGAGGAAGTTCTGCAAAAGCAGCAGCAATGTCTTCAGCGATGTCCTCTGGAAGTTCTTCTACCAGCGTCCCCAGTGTCATCACAATGACACCATGTTCACCCGAGCTCTGCACAAAGTCCTCTAGCTCTTTAGGCAGGGGCTTGGAGGGTTTGCACTGAAATCCTGACATGTAGACAACATTTGGCATTGTGGGTCGAGGGAACTCAAAGGTGAAATCGTTTCTCATCAGCCAGATGTCTGCTGACTGAAACAGCTCCATGTAATGTACATCACTGCCAAAATGACGATGGACAAATGGTTTGTAGTTTGATTCTGTCATATACCAAATTTTTAAAGTTGAGAAGAAAAAGTAGAGCACATTCTTGACACGCTGAATGAAAGTCATCTTGTCAGTCAGCTCTGACAGGGGTATGGGGATGTAAGAGAGTGGAGAAGGTGCAATTGCAAAATGGCCTTCACCCTGAATAGTCCATCGGACATTAAAGACAAGTGGAAGATGCAGACGGTGAGCCATAAGAACACCTGCACCTGTCCAAGGATCAGTCAGAACCAAATCATATTTGGCATCACGGAGGCTCTGCATCAGGTTGGTATCCTCAAACATTCCCTCCACCATCTCAAGCACCTTGACATGTATTTGATACATCTGTTTCACTAAGTCATGCTCCATTGATAATCGAGTCCACAGTGAAGCACCTTGTCGATGCATGATTAGTGTTTTCATAACAAATCCCCCATAACGCTCTTCATCAAATCCGGCCGAGGAATTTATAGTGATGGTCTTGTAGTGAGGGGACTCTGACTTGATGTACCAGGTGTCGTTTGGCCGCACCACTGTGACTTCATGACCTCTGGAGTGAAGCTCTGCGATGATGATATTCATGTTGATCCAGTGACTTCCATCCACAGGGAACACCAAGACTTTCCCTCCATTTACCAACAATGTAGAGCATAGCAGCACTGCAAGTGCCAGCAAGTTTGGATGGCACATCTCTGAAAGAGTCAGACAAAGATGTCAGGATGTTAGATCATCTCTTATGAGGAGATGGAGTTTGAGTTTAAGAGTTTGAATCACCCTAATAAATAAGGAGAAATACCTGAGATAAAGTTTAAGTTGAGAAAATATGGACTGGCCAATATTTAAACTTGACCACTGGATGTCAGACGTATTTGCCAGCTCTGCTTTGGTTTTGGCTTAGATAAGATAAAAACGTAAATTTAAAGGTTAAGATAAAGATGTGAATGATTATCTTAAAGTCATGAGCCTCTTACTCACAGCAGTGAGCATCTCGTACAGTTGACCTCATTAGTGATAAGTTAGTGACTTTGCTGCTAAATTTTCATACCTTTTTAACATCGCAGTCACAAAAAGCAAAATAAGAAATAAGAAACTAAGGTGAAACTCTAAACACTATGAGATTGTCCTTCAAGTATGGGCTCAAAATGTGGTCATAAATATTTTGTACTTGTAAAAAAGATTTGTATGTGTAAAAAAGATTTGTGTGTGCGTAAAAAAGATTTGTGTGTTGACTTAGAAAAAAAAACCCCTGCAAGTTACAAGTACGAATTTTGACCCTATTTTCTTCCTTTCATCTGATTGGTCAATGTCATGTCAATCACAAATGTAACAATCCAATCAGAGAACAGATGGGTTTGGCTGTCGGAGGGGCGCTTTTTTTGAACTGCAGGTCTTTGAAGGGAATAAATGCCCTTTTACATGCCAACCCAGCGTTTTCCTTCATCACCACGAAGGAAAACAGTCTGTGGTCGTCCGAGTTTGGTGATTTTTGTGTCACAGGTCTACGTGTTTAATACAGGGACTTCCACAGCCTTTTCAACAGAGCTGCGGACCGCGGGGTGGGGGCGGGCAGTGTTTTGGAAATGACAGTCTTCATTACAAAGCTTTCTTCGTTATGAATTAGCATACATGTTTTTATTGAACATTTGAGGAACCAGCAAAAAAAAAAAAACTCTTGTAGAGGACATAAAGATAAAAAAGACAAGGAGCAGGTGCATCTAGTACAGGTAGAGCTGCTGCAAAAACCCACAGAGCCCAGCAGCCAGCGTAACAAATTCTGGATCCTTTGCTTTTAGTTAGCAGTTAGCATTAGCAGCGTATCCTGCATCCGATGTGAAAGGACTTTTATGCTGCGCACTGTGACTCACAGCAATGGTCCTGGGTCAGCCCTGACTTTGTGTTAAACTAATCCTAAAGTAATAATGGTATTTCTAACCACTGATATACCACAACTTTATCCTTTCAACAGCTACTGAAAGTTAGGGGACCTAGCTGCTATCGGATATTTATATAGAGATCCTGCAGCTTCAAGCTTCATCACCCTTCAAGGACCTGCAGTTCAAAAAAGCGCCCCTCCGACAGCCAAACCCATCTGTTCTCCGATTGGATTGTTACATTTGTGATTGACATGACATTGACCAATCAGATGAAAGGAAGAAAAATAGGGTCAAAATTCGCACTTGTAACTTGCAGGGGTTTTTTTTCTAAGTCCACACACAAATCTTTTTTACGCACATACAAATCTTTTTTACGCACACACAAATCTTTTTTACGCACACACAAATCTTTTTTACGCACACACAAATCTTTTTTACACACACACAAATCTTTTTTACACACACACACAAATCTTTTTTACACACACACAAATCTTTTTTACGCACACACAAATCTTTTTTACACACACACACAAATCTTTTTTACACACACACACAAATCTTTTTTACACACACACACAAATCTTTTTTACACACACACACAAATCTTTTTTACGCACACACAAATCTTTTTTACACACACACACAAATCTTTTTTACACACACACAAATCTTTTTTACACACACACACAAATCTTTTTTACACACACACACAAATCTTTTTTACACACACACACAAATCTTTTTTTACAAGTACAAAATATTTATGACCACATTTTGAGCCCATATTCAAGTCTTCTTTGGTTTCAGTAGCTAAAGACTTGCATTGATTCAGTTTAAATTAAATAATGTAAGGAAACACTAATAAGCTTCTTAATTTCTTATTTGAAAGAGACAGACATTTCTGTTCTTCAGGATAAGATCAATTTGAGCAAATTCTTGATCCTTCATGTTCTACCAGTAAAGTGGTACAGTCCAATATTTCACTTTACTCATGCAGCAAATAAGTCTTTAGTCCTTCATTAAATGTAATCATGTGAAACCTAATGTTGTGCCCTTAAGCAGGGGGAATAGTGAGGAGAGATGAATGAATAATACTTACACCCAGCTCTAGCTTTCACTCGTCTGTATTGAGTCTAACAAAAACAACACAATCAGAACCACATCCTCGTTGCTTTGATACACTCAGTCTAAGGACCACAGTTTCCAACTAAGGCTGCGTTCACACTGCAAGTCTTAATGCTCAATTCAGATTTTTTGATCTAATCCGATTTTTTTTTGTCTGCTTGTTCACACTACAAATAAAATGTGACAGCAAACGTGCTCTAGTGTGAACCCTCAAAGAGGCCCACATGCGCAAAAGAAGACGTCACACACAACGCGCTCTGTTTAGACCCAGACCAAACAGTATTGTTTGACTGATGGCCCTTAATGTAAAGAGTTGTTTCGGACTTTGTTTCCCAATTGTGCTTTAAGTTATAAAGTTATGGTGTTATTTACATATGGCCTAATAATTATCCTTATTGCTGTTTTAGAGAGGAGCGGTGCTTCAAAGGATAGTTGCAGATTTCTGTCAGAATCTGCAGATTATACAGTACAAATAAAATGTTCATGTTTCACTGGATGGCCAGGAAGCGTTCACGATGTCTTCTCGGGCGCTTCTGCGGTGCTGATAATTGGCGTCTGTCTTGTGTCAGTGACGTAACGCGACATGACATTCAAACAGCAGTCGCTTTCTAAAACATCAGATATGTATCAGATTCAGTACCACAAACGAAAGTGCTAATTTAGTTTAGCTTTCCAATTCAGCACAATTCAGTTATTAATCAAAAGGTTGTGCTTACCTTTAATTTAGTGGGCCCCGTCCACCCGATTGATCTGCTGATTCCTGTCCGTCTGACACTGGACTCTGTCCTCCTCAATTTAACACTCAGACTCACATCAACCGGGCAGAAACACCAAAAACTGTCCCGATTCTTTTTTGATGTTGTTGAAATCACCCAATTCTTTGAATCTTTGGGCTGAAGGAAGGACAATACTCGGTGTGCTCAATCAACAATCATTTATTTCCATACAATTCAACAGTCAGAGCATTACAACGTCCGGACGGGAGAGATGCCTGCAGAGGTTCGACAGCATGTCTCAAAATGGTGACGGGTTGCTCAGCTTTTTATAGTCTCTAGTGGCCCCCACCTAGTCATAAAAGACCAAACATTAACATTCTTTCTCTCTTACGGCGCCTAATTTATGACCTCGGCTCCCTGTCTTTCTGCTCTTCACCAAAGGAATGTGGTCTGTTTCTTCTATTATCTGGACAAGGTCCTCTGCACACAACATTCTCTTCATGATTCAGCAGTATGAAATGTCAAGAAACAATGTAATACATTCAACAGTGTTGAGTAATACAGGTCAAACCAATAGATCGAATGATTTTCACACTCTTTTAAGTCAGAAGTATAATGCAAACTAAAACTACATACTGATCACACACTCTATGTTAAAGGGTATAATATGATCTACAGCAGTTAACATAATTCAACTATTTTGATTACATATAAGGTAACATATAATAACAGAATAATATCACAATGTGCTGAGAATAAACAACCAATACTCAGATCAAGTCCAGTCAACAACAATTATTTATTAAACACATATGTGGGAGATGTACACAACGTCACCCTCTGCATAGATCTCAAAGAGGAAGCACATGTCATACTGTTTTATATGTCAGGTTTCACGCCCCCTCATGCGTAAGCAGATAACATAACACGCATCAGTTACTGTTAGTGACAGTAAGACACAATTCCTTTTTCCGTGATCTTATGCAATTACTTAGAAATCTTTCTTAACTGCCTCTTGCCCCAGGGTTTCCTTTTGTTCTCTCTTAGCAGAGCAAACGCACGCCATGCTCTCTGCAACTCTGCAGCTTCCTATTCTGCACAGTTTCAGTCTTGCTAAGCAACAGTGTTGGTCAAGTTACTTGAAAAAAGAAAAAAGTAATCAGTAACTAATTACTGATTACTTCCCCCAAAAAGTAATCCCGTTACTTTACTGATTACTTATTTTCAAAAGTAATAATTACTTAGTTACTTTTTAAAAACACGATTTACAACCTGAATAGGTGATAAAGCGATAGATCTTTCAGCCCAATTCTATTTTTTCTACATAATCCATCATACAAAATGTAACCAAATGGAAAAGTCTCTTTTTTTTAACTTGTTTTATCAGTTTTAATCTTTTAACTTTATGCATCAAGTAAAAATTTAATTATATGCAACATTCTCTGACTTGAATAAATTAGTTTAACATTTAAACCTATTTTCTACACATTCCAGCACATAAAATAAAATATTTTTTGTGTTACCACTCAGTCTTTCAAATAGATGCAAGTAAAACACAGCAGAAAATAAATAAAGTCAAAGACTCAGCGATCCTGTTGCTCTATTTTCACCTGTAAAGCAGGACTGTGGGAGGCGGAGGTTTACCCTGGTGCAGGTGTGCCGCGGTCAGTTGAAGAATCCGCGAGTTTCTCTGTGAATTTCCCATTACGTCGTTGTGCACTTGGTGCTTGCTTGGAAGTTTTGGGGTTTTTTTCGCTGTAAAAAGAAGTTTTCTTCCCACGCACGATGGACGCTAATGTTTTTGTTATTTTTTATGGAATCAAACTCAAAGTAAGGTCAGTACTTCCACGCTTTAAACGCTGCACGCTCATACGCTCTCCTGCACTCGATATATGATCCATTGTTGATCTGCACACAGCTGTTGTCACTAACAGCGCACTCGCTTACGTCACTGTCGTGAGACATTCTGACAAAAAAATCACGGTTTTAGTAACGCAGTAACGCAGCGTTCCTATGGGAAAGTAACGGTAATCTAATTACCGTTTTTGCAATAGTAATCCCTTACTTTACTCGTTACTTGAAAAAAGTAATCAGTGTTACAAGTAAGGCGTTACTGCCCATCTCTGCTAAGCAATGACCTATGACACAGTTTATAACTGAAAAGTGGCCTGTAATATACTGGCCTGTTATTCAATGCATAAAACAAAATACACAGCAAATAAATACTAGAAAATATATTTTCCTAATACTTGCTGTAAGATGAACCTCTGACCAACTAGGCGCAGAAGGTATTGCATGGCACTGCAGAATGCTGTGGTAGCTGTTTTGTTTCAGGGTGCTGCTCATTCTGTCCTAATCACCAACCCTGGATCCAGCAAAACAGCCCCAGACCGTCACACTTCCTCCTCCATGTTTGACAGTGGATGGCACACACTGTGAAATCACAGTGAAATCACAGCAGCGTCTCTTCTTTCTCCGCAAACTAAGAAGAGCAGGAGCACCAGCCCCCATCATGTACACTTTCTACAGAGGCACCATCGAGAGCATCCTGTCGAGCTGCATCACTGTGTGGTTTGGAGCCTGCAATGCGTCCTGTCATAGAACCCTCCAACGCATAGTGAGAGCTGCAGAGAGGATCATTGGTGTCTCTCTCCCCTCCCTCCAGGACATTTACAGCACCCGTCTCACTAAAAAAGCCCTTTGCATAGCGGCTGATCCCACGCACCCAATGTAAAGCTTCTTCAAGCTGCTGCCGTCAGGGAGGAGACTGCGGAGTCTCCAGGCCAGGACCAGCAGACTGAAGGACAGCTTCATCCATCAGGCTGTCAGGAAGCTTAACTCCCTCCCGATTCTGCCCCCTCTCCCCTCTTCTCCTCCATGGTCTCACTGAACTCTGTCACACACACACACACACACACACACACACACACACACACACACACACACACACACACACACACACACACACACACACACACACACACACACTCTCTGACTCACTCACTGGCCTGCACCAGTTACCAGTCACTTTGTGGAGCATTGGACTGCCATTACCTCATAAGACTTTGTTGTTATACTATCTCTTACCGTATATTACTAAATCTCCATTTGCACTATTTGCCTATTTGCACTACTCTGCCTGGTTTACACTCAATGTCATTTACCCTTACCTGAATATTGTATATTGTATATTGCATAGCTTTCTTGTTAAATTGTATTGTATTTATTTAAATTTTTACTTTTTAATTTATTTTATTTGCATTTTTTAATCACTCTCTTATATTTAAATGTTCATTTGCTATTTCATCTAGGGTTTGAGAGTAACGAAATTTCTATTCTCTGTATGTCCTGTACATGTGGCAGAATTGACAAATAAAGTTGACTTTGACTTTGTTCCACAGTCAAAGTCAAAGTCAATCTTTTCGTCTACTCGATGGCGTACAAAGATCCTGCCTGATTAACCAAAGATTTCAAGTTTTGATTCGTCAGTCCATAATACCTTCTTCTAGTTTTCAGTGGTCCAATGGTGGCGTTTCATGACCCAGGCAAGCCTTTTTGTCTTATTATGACACGTTAGCAATGGCTTTCTTGCTGCAACTCGTCCTTTCAAACCTGTAGCTCAAAGTCTTCTTGTCATAGTTGAAGCTGAGACTTGCTTACTACGACATTAAGCTGTGCTTGAAGCTGTTGTCCTGTGAGCCGCTTATCATTCAAGCTGTTAACTCTCAGAAACTTGTCCTCTGATTCAGTTGTGGCTTTGGGTCTGCCAGAGTAGACCTCTTCCTGTCAGAGTTTGCCCAGTTTCTGAGTGCCTTTTGGTGTTGAAGGAAACTGTACTCACTGACACCTTGACTTTATTTGCAATTTCTCTGTAAGACAGACCTACATTTTTAATTGCTATGATGGTCTGGCTCTCTTCCACTGTTAATTGTCTTTTTCTCGCCATTTTTGTAGCAACACACTGCTTTCTGCTGTACAATACTGTTCAAAATGGTAAATGGCCTGTATTTATATAGCGCTTTACGAGTCCCTAAGGACCCCAAAGCGCTTTACATATCCAGTCATCCACCCATTCACACACACATTCACACACTGATGATGGCAAGCTACATTGTAGCCACAGCCACCCTGGGGCGCACTGACTGATGCTCATTAGGGTCTGGTAACACAGTGTGTTCCTACACTGCTTTTATGCAGACAGAGGGGGGTGCAAGTGATCCAGAAAAGTTGGGACACCTGTAGGAATTAGTAGCACCAGCTTTCAAGGCATGATCAACCTCCATTGCTGCAGAACAGCTTTAAATTGTTAACCATTTTAATGTTCCCTGAAGTCTTCTTTAGTTTCAGTAACTAAAAACTTGTATTGATTCAGGTCAAATTAAATAATTTTAGGAAAAACCAATAAGCGTCTTTATTTTTTATTTGAAAGTGACCAAATATTTGTGTTCTTCAGGATGAGACCAATTTGAGCAAATTCGTGAGCCTTTGCGTTCTTCCAGTAAAGTAGTACAGTCCAATATATCACTTTACTCATATTCTGTTTGCATAGGGTTAATGTTAGGGTTGGGGTCATTGCCAGTGATGACTTAGACCTCAAAAAGTTAAAGAGTAAAAACAATAAGAACTTGACTTGTAAAGAAAACTCACACGATAAATCGGTGTCAGATGAAAAACTTTCATAAATCCTGAATATATGATTCAAGTAGTTAAATACGGAGCCTCACACGGGACATTGCAGAAAAAAAAATGAAGATGAACTTCTGTGAGATCTCGCAAAACTTTTGCGAGTACGGTGTTCCCCCCAGCTCTAGTGGGCCTCGACTTCCCGGTCAGCTTTGAGCTGGTGGGTAACAGATGTCTCCGAAAACATCGGCGCACTTTTGCAAATAATTGATGTCTTGATAAAAAGTCCAGATATTTGCCGCCATTGTTAGAAACTGGAATTGGCTGGGCCGTGTTATGAATTCTGGGATAGGTTGGGCCACGAAGGATACACCGACTCGGCCTTCAAATGCGACCTGTGAAGGATTGCAGCCTATTTTGCGAGATTTCACTGAAGTTCATCTTTATTTTTTTTTTCCTCCAATGTCTCTTGTGGGGCTCTGTAGTTAAATGTAGTTAAGTTAAAAATAAATGTAACAATGGAGACATTGCTGTATATATATTTTTTAAATCAACAAAGTGATCAATAGTGTTCTATGGTAATATGTAATTCAGTGCACCAAAATAGTTGTATTAGATTTCAACTTACTTTATTTTCTATTCCACCACCATTTGAAATAGAGTGGGAAAAATATACCGTACACAGTGAATTTCAGCTACTTGCACACTGTTTCTATATTACTGTCAATATGTTGGTCAGGTTACAGAAGTTTTTTTTATGCACATGAAAAATATCACCATCAAATTCTGTAATATTTCTACAACAATACATATAATAAAATATGTTCTATAGTTGAGCACTGCATGAGGCCAAAATCTTCTTATGTGCTCTTAATGACGGTTTAAACATCATCACCATACGGGTGTAGGAAAATTTAATTATCTCCCTGTTTAACTGTTAGACAATTTTAGGAAATGTGGTGATTCTTAAAGTGTTTACAACAGCAAAATATTCTAAGTCACATGAATTTAAACCCGTAACTAATTTATTGATTTACTTGCCTCATTTTCTAACTTTTTACTGAAAAACACTGAAAATTATATACATTTTAAGTTTTTAAGATTGAAAAAAAAAACAACAACAAAAACACATCTGAAATGTGATTAAACCGAGTTTATTAGACAATTGTGAGATTTGCATTGCTGCGCTGAGCACACACTCAGGTTTGTTGCACTACCAGTACAAATTTATCTCTGTCCTTCTCCTGAATAGAGAACAGATGACAAGCATAAAAATCATCATTCCTTTTTGACTTTGTTTCTGTAAAACTTACACATCAGAAACCTGACTGCTGAAACAAAAATGGTAAATACTAGCAAAATAACTGCCAGCAGAAAGGCTGCCACATCGATCGAGTAGTACTGGATGCTGGACATCTTGTAAGACTCCGTCCTTAAGTGCGCCGCTCCTTTGTGCCGCATGACAAACTCGATCCAGAACATGGCTCGGTCCAGCGGTTTCATAGCCTGATCTCTTTGGATGCTTGACAGCTCCTTCATCTTCTCCCTGTAGGATGGTTGGTAGAGTACCTCCTTTAGCGCCTCCAAGAAGTTTTCTTTGTTCACTGTTGCAATATCAAGGACTTTGGCCACACCTTTTGCTTTCATCCTGAAGAAGTTATCAGCCTGGTCAAACATAAGTGGCAGGCCAACCAGGGGCACACCGTGGTAAACGGCCTCCTGTATCCCATTGGTGCCTCCATGGGCCACAAACACTCTGGTCTTGGGGTGACCCAGGAGGTCATTTTGGGGCAACCAGTCCAAGATTCGCGTGTTATTACCAAGGGTGGATGGTCTTTTGCCTTTGTGCCTCCAAATCACCTTCTGAGGAAGTTCTGCAAAAGCAGCAGCAATGTCTTCAGCGATGTCCTCTGGAAGTTCTTCTACCAGCGTCCCCAGTGTCATCACAATGACACCATGTTCACCTGAGCTCTGCACAAAGTCCTCTAGCTCTTTAGACAGGGGCTTGGAGGGTTTGCACTGAAATCCTGACATGTAGACAATGTTTGGCATTGTGGGTCGAGGGAACTCAAAGGTGAAATCGTTTCTCATCAACCAGATGTCTGCTGACTGAAACAGCTCCATGTAATGTACATCACTGCCAACATGACGATGGACAAATGGTTTGTAGTTTGGTTCTGTGATGTACCAAATTTGAAAACATGTGAAGAAAAAGTAGAGCATATTCTGGACACGCTGAATGAAAGTCATCTTGTCAGTCAGCTCTGTCCCTGGTATGGGGATGTAAGAGAGTGGGGAAGGTGCAATTGCTAGATGGCCTTCACCCTGAATAGTCCATCGGACATTAAAGACAAGTGGAAGACCCAAACGGTGAGCCATAAGAACACCTGTACCAATCGTAGGATCAGTCAGAACCAAATCATATTTGGCATCACGGAGGCTCTGCATCAGGTTGGTATCCTCAAACATGCGTTCCACCATCTCAAGCACTTTCTTATGCATTTCATAAAACTCTTTCACTAAATCATATTCCATTGATAAACGTGTCCAAAGAGAAGCACCTTGTCGACGCATGATTAGTGTTTTCATAACAAATCCCCCAAAACGCTCTTCATCAAATCCGGCCGAGGAATTTATAGTGATGGTCTTGTAGTGAGGGGACTCTGACTTGATGTACCAGGTGTCGTTTGGCCGCACCACTGTGACTTCATGACCTCTGGAGTGAAGCTCTGCGATGATGATATTCATGTTGATCCAGTGACTTCCATCCACAGGGAACACCAAGACTTTCCCTCCATTTACCAACAATGTAGAGCATAGCAGCACTGCAAGTGCCAGCAAGTTCGGATGGCACATCTCTGAAAGAGATTCTGACAAAAATGTCAAGATGTTAGATTATTTCTTAAGCAAATGGTTTGAGTTCAAGAGCTTGTATCACCCTAATAACTAATGACAGATATACCTGAGATAAAGTTTAAGTTGGGAAAATATGGACTGGCCAATATATAAATTTGGAGGTCAGATGTATTTGCCAGGTCTGCTTTGGTTTTGGCTTTTAAGATAAAAACTCAGATTTAAAGGTTAAGTTATAGATGTAGATTATTATCTTAAAGTCATGAGCCTCTTACTCACAGCAGTGAGTATCTCCTACTGTTGATCTCATTATTGATAAGTTAGTGACTTTGCCGCTAAATTTTCATACCTTTTTAACACCGTAGTCACAAAGAAACAGCAAAACAAGAAATAACTTCTGTATGACTAAACAATGATTCCAACAAAAAACGTGAAACTTGTCCTCTTGATTAGTTCATTTCAAATGTTACAATCAGCTAAACCTTTTTGTACTTGATTTGAATTCTAGAGTCAACATTTATATATGTAAACTTCGTTGATTCTTATGAATATTCATGTTAAACATTTAATCTTTTACTTTTTGTTTTTAAATATGACTTTGCTCATTATCTGCAGTAATGTTTTCTTTTAAGAGATAAGTTAAAGTTTGTGTTCCTTCAGTAAATAGAGGCTGACAAGAAGTTTGGGAGCTAGAGACGAGCATGTTGCACAGTAAAGGTGATTGTGGTGTGGAACCCCAGACTGTTCATATGATCTTAATTAAAGTGTAAATATGAGGGGGAAAAAGGCAGAATTCACTGTAACATTTGAAAAAAATAAATTAAATTTAAAAAAAAAATAATGAAATGCGGGTGAATTTGAAAAACTAAAGTGAAACTCTACACAGCAAATCCAGCATGTCCAAATTAACACTGTCGGATTTGATTTCAACACTATTAAAGTGTCTATATGGGTCCACACCAGAGAGTGTTAATTTAACTCTTTTTGGAGAGTTGGTACGTTAACTCTGATTTAGTGTTAAACACCAAATCTGTCTGGAGTTGATAATTTAACACTGGGTGTTAAGAGTTTATATATTAACTCTCAAAGAGTATTTTAGTTTAACTACGTAAGAGTTATCTTCGAATTCATTCTAAAAAGCAGGAATTTTACTGTTCTGAACTTCTAGAAATTTCTTTTGGAAATAAACATTTACTAAAAAGATGCAATGGTTTTTGAAAAACATTTATTCTGAACTGTGCACCACAATTTCAAAACATTTTCTGAAAGATGTAACAGTGTACATGTTCTCACTTTCATTAGAATTTTGTTTATCAAAAGGTCTGACATGGTAAATGCAAATAACAGCATTCTCATCACTTATTTCTTCAATACAATATGCATGTCCTTCATTCATCCCTTTGTGGAACTTCAACGCACTTCTGCTCTCCCCCATATTCCATCTTCACAAGCATATCCTGTGCGGAGATTGAATAAAAATTAGTTGACACTAATTAATGGCACAAATAATCCAGTAAACAATTGCAGCACAGTAAAAAAAAAAAAAAGGAATCCTCTTTGAGCCATTACTTGTGTAAAGTATTTTCCCAAAAGACAAAGACACAGGCAACAGGTAATACTGAACTAAATGTAAAACCTCAACCTTTTTCATTTTTACCTAAACCGTGTGCACAAAACTCTGGAGGGATCTATGCTAACGTAGAATCCAGTCAGGACGTCAGCTACTGCTGTTTGCTCGTTTGTTTGTTTTTTATATGTGCGATCGTTTTCAGGCTTCAAGTAGCACCATTATACCAACATTTCACATTCTAGACATTGTTTTAGGTGTATTTGACCAAAAGTTTGACTGAAAATTCACATGCAAGCTTTTTTTCAAGGCTGTGGTATTTGCCCGCAAACAATACCTTTCAGCTAGCTAAAACAGAATATTATGCTATCAGCGAGCAACATGGCTAATGCCTTTCACACAGCTTTGTCTCAACTCCAAAGAGCCACAGAAGTAAAAGCTCATAATAATAATTGAAACAATATTTGAAAAAATGACTTACCAAGCATGGCAAACAACTCGAATATGTAGAGCAAAATGTTCTGAAACGGCTTCACTTCAGCTTCGATTGGAGCCGTGCTGGGGGCGGAGTCTGTGAATTTACTCTGTTGGTGTCATAGCCCCTCTAGGAGTTCAGAGTTAAGAGGTCAAGAGTTAATGTTTCCATTGTAACACCTCCAGATTTGACATAGAAACACTCATTTTTAACACTCGATTTTAACTACTATCATTTTACACCTCAGAGTTACATTAAAAGAATGTGACTCTGCTTAGAGTAAAATTAACTCTACTTTTGCAAGAAGACTATTAACACCAAAACATTTAACACTTTTGAATTTACTGTGTATGAGATTGTCCTACAAGTCTTCTTTGGTTTCAATAACTAAAAACTTGCATTGATTCAGGTCAATTTAAATAATGTAAGGAAACACCGATAAGCTTCTTTATTTCTTATTAGAAAGTGATGGAAAATTTCTGTTCTTCAGGATAAGACCAGTTTGAACAAATTCTTCAGCTTTCACGTTCTTCCAGTAAAGTGATACAGTCCAATACTTCACTTTACTCACGCATCAAATAAGACGTTAGTGCTTCATGAAAGGTAATCACGTTAAACCTAACCCTTCATAGTTTTTCATATATCGTCAGTGAGAATGTTTAGTAGTTTTTCGTCTGATGATCAAAACCTTAGGAAACAGTTTTAAATAAATACTGCTCGGGGTTGGGGGTCATTGCTGATGATGACTTCGACCTCAAAAGGTTTAAGAGTAAAAACAATAAGAACTTTTAAAATGTTTCATGTAACAAAATGGTAAAGCTGAAACTTGACAAAAATAGTGACTTCAATTATCCCTCAATGAAAAAAGAAAAATTGCATAATAAATAGGTGTCAGATGGAAAACTTTAATAAATCCTGAATATATGTTTTAACTAGTTAGAGAGATACTCCCTACAGCTTATGACAAAATTTGATCCGATTTGTTTGATGGCCCTAATCATGACCTTTTGACCTCCCCCCTCCCCCCCCGGAAGTGTGTAATTTGATCCCCTAAGCGTGACGAATTGCATCCGGAGAAGGGAGGGGGAAACCCCGGAAGCGCGCCACCTGTCCCTAAGCGTGACGAATTGCATCCGGAGAAGGGAGGGGGAACCCCCGGAAGCGCGGCACCTGTTGTTGGGAAAAAAAAGAAAAAAGTTTTTAGAGGGAGGAGAATAAAAGCAGAGAGGAGGAGCACAATTTCTAAGGCACAGACGCAAGATGGATTTCCTTCTGCAGCCCAGCAGCGCTCCTGTGTACTTGGACGGCGAAGAAATCTGCTCTCCCAAAGAAGGCTTTGAATATGACATATTCAAATACAGCATATTTACTATGGAAGGCCTCGATCCGGACCTTATGACCCTACCGGAAATACTCCGGAAGTGTCTAGTCATTTTCAGACCTGATGCGTCATGTTCCCTAAGCATGAGGGGAGGGGTATGGTTGCTGGGGGGAGATCAGAGAGGGTTCCTGAAGCACAGCGGTGACGCAGCAGTTGACTCTGTGCTGTATAGAGAGACAGAGCGGCAGTTAGTTTTCCACAAACTCATAGTTTGAATTCTGTTTCGATATTATGACAATTTTCTCTGTATTTCTTTTTTTTTTTTTTTACAATAGCGGATGTAATTTTACTTTCTTAAGCTGCACCGGCGTTTGTAATGGGAATAAAGAGTGACTTCCTGTAGAGAACCGTTTCTTTCAATAGTATTTTATTTTCCTATAATACAGACGCAGTAAAAAAACCTTTAAGATACGCCATAGCTTGTGATGAAAATAAGAACTTTCTATCCGCTTGTAACCTACAGGCTGCCTATGTGTAAAAATGAATAAATATCCCTTAGTGAATACTACTTTTCCCTTTGAGAGTCCTTTTTACAAGAGACTGAAAAACAAACCATAATAGCCGTGACAGGAGCTCTTGTTACACACACACACACACACACACACACACACACACACACACACACACACACACACACACACACACACACACACACCGCGGGTCAAGGAGGAATGAGACAGCAGATATCAGTTTTTTCTCAATGCTTATAACCTATAACGCGTCCTCCAAAAAATTATTATTATTATTAAAACATCTATATGAGGTAGCTTTTGCGCAGCCTGCTCCTTGGTAGAGTTTTTTTCTTCATTACTTTTACAATGGGTTTTCTCAATAGACAGAAAATGATGACGCTGAGGAGTCAACAGCCGATATTATCATTGCTTGTAACCCGGTAAATAATTTCGTACATCTCCCCATAAAATAAGCCTTAGTGGAAAAAAGCTCATATTCGAATAAGTTTATTCCCCTCTGTGAGAAAGAGTTTTTTTTCTCAGAGTCAACCATGAGGCGAGTTTTGTCAACAGGAGGCGAGCAAGAACAACTGTTCTGTTTACATTATACGTGCTTTAGAAGACATAGCATACCACAGGTCTGCTCAGCAACATTTCGACTTTGGCTTGTTTTTTCTGGTTAACGTTAATTACGTAATTTAGAATTAAAGTTTAGTGTTCTTAGCATTTAGGATGGCCGTGGCGAGTAACTCGAGTGCTGTAAACATTTCATGAAACCTCATCAAAAGTTATCTGAGTTGGAAGGGTGGCTGTTAATAAGCCATTCTTAAGGAAGGAGAACAGAGAAAAATAAGGCTGAGGTGTGCCAAATTACACAAGAAATTGACTGGAAAAAGAAATCAGCTGTAATATGTCTTATGGAGTAATGAATCCAAATTTGAAATATGCATGGAAGAGGTCCGAAGAGAGATACAACAGTGAATGTCTATAGCCGTCTTTAACACAGCGTGGATACTCTACCGTGCTTTGAGGCTGGATTTCAGCCAGTGTTGTTGGAGCTCTTATCCAAATTAATCAAATTATGAATGTAGAAAAGTTCCACCAGATTTTGATCGACCATGTAATACCACGTAGTGTCTGATTGGCTTCAACTTCATTTTTCAGTACGACAATGATCGCAAACATACTGCCAATGTAGTCAAAGTATGCCTGGATGAAACAACGCATCAGTCATGGATTGATCTCTCCAGGGTTCGAACCTCAAGATAATCGAAGCGGTGTGGGATCATCTTGACAGAAAACAAAACAAAAGGCAGCCAGCATCCAAAGAAGAGTCTCGGATGTCTTTCAAGAAGCCTGCAGAACTAAGAAATTACAAGAAAGCTTACCTATTAGAGTTTAAGCTGTGTTGAAGAATGAAAGGCAGCTTTAACTGAACAAAAGGGGAAAAAAATCCCACATTGACAGCTAACTCAAGAGACAAAAAGCATTAGAACTCAAGTCATTACCTTACTTAAGGATAAATAAGTTAATTAATTACATTAATGCATAAGCAGAAAATAACCTACAGTAACTGCTTTGCGATATGGAAGTGCAAAAGACAACTGAAAGGGAGGATAGTTTCTATATATGTGGTTTCTATTAAGGGACAGAGGAACGATAAGAAACGATAAGAAATCAAGGACAAGGAGTGTGGTGTAGATAAGTGAGGAAATCCGATCATTACTACAAATTTAGTTGAAATTTAAATATTTTAACTATGGTGTGTGAGGTGGGCCCCTGGGTGCCTCCTGTGAGGGCTGTCTGTTTTCCACATTCTGCAACGGTAAAATACGACTTAGAGGCGGATATTTGTTTTACTTTATGGGCAACAGTTGTTGATCCTAAATGCTAAGAACACTAAACTTTAATTCTAAATTACGTAATTAACGTTAACCAGAAAAAACAAGCCAAAGTCGAAATGTTGCTGAGCTGACCTGTGGTATGCTATGTCTTCTAAAGCACGTATAATGTAAACAGAACAGTTGTTTTTGCTCGCCTCCTGTTGACAAAACTCGCCTCATGGTTGACTCTGAGAAAAAAAACTCTTTCTCACAGAGGGGAATAAACTTATTCGAATATGAGCTTTTTTCCACTAAGGCTTATTTTATGGGGAGATGTACGAAATTATTTACCGGGTTACAAGCAATGATAATATCGGCTGTTGACTCCTCAGCGTCATCATTTTCTGTCTATTGAGAAAACCCATTGTAAAAGTAATGAAGAAAAAAACTCTACCAAGGAGCAGGCTGCGCAAAAGCTACCTCATATAGATGTTTTAATAATAATAATAATTTTTTGGAGGACGCGTTATAGGTTATAAGCATTGAGAAAAAACTGATATCTGCTGTCTCATTCCTCCTTGACCCGCGGTGTGTGTGTGTGTGTGTGTGTGTGTGTGTGTGTGTGTGTGTGTGTGTGTGTGTGTGAAACAAGAGCTCCTGTCACGGCTATTATGGTTTGTTTTTCAGTCTCTTGTAAAAAGGACTCTCAAAGGGAAAAGTAGTATTCACTAAGGGATATTTATTCATTTTTACACATAGGCAGCCTGTAGGTTACAAGCGGATAGAAAGTTCTTATTTTCATCACAAGCTATGGCGTATCTTAAAGGTTTTTTTACTGCGTCTGTATTATAGGAAAATAAAATACTATTGAAAGAAACGGTTCTCTACAGGAAGTCACTCTTTATTCCCATTACAAACGCCGGTGCAGCTTAAGAAAGTAAAATTACATCCGCTATTGTAAAAAAAAAAAAAAAAAGAAATACAGAGAAAATTGTCATAATATCGAAACGGAATTCAAACTATGAGTTTGTGGAAAACTAACTGCCGCTCTGTCTCTCTATACAGCACAGAGTCAACTGCTGCGTCACCGCTGTGCTTCAGGAACCCTCTCTGATCTCCCCCCAGCAACCATACCCCTCCCCTCATGCTTAGGGAACATGACGCATCAGGTCTGAAAATGACTAGACACTTCCGGAGTATTTCCGGTAGGGTCATAAGGTCCGGATCGAGGCCTTCCATAGTAAATATGCTGTATTTGAATATGTCATATTCAAAGCCTTCTTTGGGAGAGCAGATTTCTTCGCCGTCCAAGTACACAGGAGCGCTGCTGGGCTGCAGAAGGAAATCCATCTTGCGTCTGTGCCTTAGAAATTGTGCTCCTCCTCTCTGCTTTTATTCTCCTCCCTCTAAAAACTTTTTTCTTTTTTTTCCCAACAACAGGTGCCGCGCTTCCGGGGGTTCCCCCTCCCTTCTCCGGATGCAATTCGTCACGCTTAGGGGATCAAATTACACACTTCCGGGGGGGGGGGGGGGGGGAGGTCAAAGGGTCATGATTAGGGCCATCAATCAAATCGGATCAAATTTTGTCATAAGCTGTAGGGAGTATCTCTCTCTAGTTAAATGTAGTCATGTTATTAAATTTAACAATGAAGACATTTCTGTATTTATTTTTTGTTAAAACAGCAAAGTGATGAATAGTGATCCATAGTTAAAATATAATAAAGTGCGTGTATCAAGTTGTATCAGATTTCAAATTACTTTATTTTGTATTCCAACAACGTTTAGTGGGAAAATATACAGTACATAGTGAACTTCAGCTACTTGCACACTGGTTCTATATTACTGTGAATAAGTTGGTCAGGATACATAAGTTTTAGTAATAAATTTAAAAAATATCACCATAAAATTCTGTGAAATTTCTACAAAAATACATATAAAAAATATATATTCTATTGTTGAGCACTGCATGAGGCCAAACTCTTCTTATGTGCTCTTAATAAAGGATTAGGCATCATCACCATACGACAGTCAGAAACATTTAATTGTGTCCCTGTTTAACGGTTAGACAATTGTAGGAAATGTGGTGATTCTTAAAGTGTTTAAACAGCAGACTATTCCAAATCAAATGAATATAAACCCATAACTGATTCATTGATTTGCTTGCTTCATTTACTAACTTTTCCCTGAACAACACTATAATAATAATTTCTATTTTAAGTTTTTAAGATACTGACAAATAAGCAAAAATACATCTGAAATATGGCTAGACCGAGGTCATTAGAAAATGTGAGGTTTGTATAGCTGAATTGAGCTGCACACACACTCAGGTTTGTTACACTACCAGTACAAATTTATCTCTGTCCTTCTTCTGAATAGAGAACAGACGACAAGCATACAAATTTTGCAACACAATCATCATTCCTTTTTGACTTTGTTTCTGTAAAATAACTTACGCAATAGAAACTTGACTGCTGAAATAAAAATGGTAAATACTAGCAGAATAACTGTCAGCAGAAAGGCTGCCACATCGATCGAGTAGTACTGGATGCTGGACATCTTGTAAGACTCCGTCCTTAAGTGCGCCGCTCCTTTGTGCCGCATGACAAACTCAATCCAGAACATGGCTCGGTCCAGCGGTTTCATAGGCTGATCTCTTTGGATGCTTGACAGCTTCTTCATTTTCTCCCTGTAGGATGGTTGGTAGAGTACCTCCTTTAGCGCCTCCAAGAAGTTTTCTTTGTTCACTGTTGCAATATCAAGGACTTTGGCCACACCTCTTGCTTTCATCCTGAAGAAGTTATCAGCCTGGTCAAACATAAGTGGCAGGCCAACCAGGGGCACACCGTGGTAAACGGCCTCCTGTATCCCATTGGTGCCTCCATGGGCCACAAACACTCTGGTCTTGGGGTGACCCAGGAGGTCATTTTGGGGCAACCAGTCCAAGATTCGCGTGTTATTACCAAGGGTGGATGGTCTTTTGCCTTTGTGCCTCCAAATCACCTTCTGAGGAAGTTCTGCAAAAGCAGCAGCAATGTCTTCAGCGATGTCCTCTGGAAGTTTTTCCACCACAGACCCCAGTGTCATCACAATGACACCATGTTCACCTGAGCTCTGCACAAAGTCCTCTAGCTCTTTAGACAGGGGCTTGGAGGGTTTGCACTGAAATCCTGACATGTAGACAACGTTTGGCATTGAGGGTCGAGGGAACTCAAAGGTGAAATCGTTTCTCATCAACCAGATGTCTGCTGACTGAAACA
This sequence comes from Astatotilapia calliptera, assembly GCF_964374335.1. NCBI lineage: Eukaryota > Metazoa > Chordata > Actinopteri > Cichliformes > Cichlidae > Astatotilapia > Astatotilapia calliptera. The sequence continues at coordinate 35,050,857 of NC_137433.1, read as the reverse complement.
GCTCCATGTAATGTACATCACTGCCAAAATGACGATGGACAAATGGTTTGTAGTTTGGTTCTGTCATATACCAATTTTGTAAAGTTAAGAAGAAAAAGTAGAGCATATTCTGGACACGCTGAATGAAAGTCATCTTGTCAGTCAGCTCTGTCCCTGGTATGGGAATGTAAGAGAGTGGAGAAGGTGCAATTGCAAAATGGCCTTCACCCTGAATAGTCCATCGGACATTAAAGACAAGTGGAAGACCCAAACGATGAGCCATAAGAACACCTGTACCAATTGCAGGATCAGTCAGAACCAAATCATATTTGGCATCACGGAGGCTCTGCATCAGCTTGGTATCCTCAAACATTCCCTCCACCATCTCAAGCACTTTGACATGCATTTGATACAACTGTTTCACTAAGTCATGCTCCATTGATAATCGAGTCCACAGTGAAGCACCTTGGCGACGCATGATTAGTGTTTCCATTACAAATGCCTCAAAGTGCTCTTTGTTAAAACCATTCGAGAACTTTATAGTGATGGTCTTGTAGTGGGGGGACTCTGACTTGATGTACCAGGTGTCGTTTGGCCGCACCACTGTGACTTCATGACCTCTGGAGTGAAGCTCTGCGATGATGATATTCATGTTGATCCAGTGACTTCCATCCACAGGGAACACCAAGACTTTCCCTCCATTTACCAACAATGTAGAGCATAGCAGCACTGCAAGTGCCAGGAAGTTCGGATGGCACATCTCTGAAAGAGATTCTGACAGAGATGTCAAGATGTTAAATCTCTCCTTCTGTTTAGTAAGGGCCTTGAGTTTAAGGGTTTCTATGAACTTAAAAACAAAGAAAAATTATTAAAAAAATTCCTTCCTGCATACACACTGGAAGATATTGGCAGTGATGTAGTGACTCCAGATCAAGAAATGACAATGGATTTCTGCAACTTGCAATGATGACAACCAAAACGTAAGTTATGAATGTTTAAGAACACATTAGATGCTATCTAGTGATTCTTATTAAACATAAGAATGACAGTTAAATCCAAGAGGCCAATTTATTTTCCTGATTAGAAGTCGGGATGTATTTAAAAAGCTAACTTCTGAGCCTTGTAATTTCACTTTGGGAATGTGGCATTGTAAAATACTTTGGTATTTTATAATGTACATCATTAGTGATCTAGATTACTAATCTGAGTAAATAATATAACTCAGTCATTTCAGTTTATGTTTGACAGCAAAGGTTGCCGTATAGCTAAAACCACCCTGATTCACACCACCACCAGTCTTTCTACAAAAGATTTCCAGTTGTTTTTCACTAAGCTGAGGCACCCCACTTTAATACTTGCATAGCTTCCAGATTTTCTGCAGCTCACTGGTTCAACTGCAGTGTGAAAATTCCTGCCTCTAAATCTCAGGAGGTTTAAAAGCAGGCAACAAAGCTGTTTGCTGTTTTTTGTTCCCTGTTTCACAGCTGCCAGCATTAGTGGGTATGAAATTATAAAGCAATTATAAAGCAACAATTATAAATATTGTAAAAGCTGCCATTGTTTAATGTTAAATGTTAAATGGACTGTATTTGTATAGCGCTTTACTTGGTCTCTAAGGACCCCAAAGCACTTTACACTACATTCAGTCATCCACCCACACATTCACACACTGGTGATTGCAAGCTACATTGTAGCCACAGCCACCCTTGGGCGCACTGACAGAGGCGAGGCTGCCGGACACTGGCGCCACCGGGCCCTCTGACCACCACCAGTCAAAAGACCTTTTGTGCTTGCAAGACTTAACATTTTTTCCTTAGTTCCGAATTTAAAATAATCAAAACAAAACTTTATAAGAAAAATCTTTCTGTTTTGCATCAAAAAAAGTAACTCCATGTTCTCTCTGTATTTAATTTGAGAAAGTCTGAACTTGTGTGACCTTTGAAGCTTCCTTCTTTTTTTCGAAAGGAAACAAATTTCCAAGCTGAAATGCATCCGATTCCAAAACAATTCATTCTTTTTCTTGCTTTTGTTCCTTGTGATCAGAACAAACTATGACTGTGAATGAGGATGGTTTATATAGTGAGATTCCTCCATGCAATCATAAAGCTCAGCCTTGTTATTGTTGAGAGGAGACATCTGGGAAATATTCTGTTCCTCTGTGAGAATCCATATGCTACTACTTAGCTGGTCGGTCATGCATATTTCAGAACAGAACTCGCAGCGTAACTACACAAAGAAATGCTCTAAAACAGCATTAAAGGTATTTGGGGTTTACATTAAAATGCCATTTTATCTTCTAAAACTCTTGCTGATCTTGGGTTTTTGATCTAAGTACTTACCTAGAGCGTCCCTGTAAAAAGATCTCACGTTTCAACCAGAGCCTGTTGGTTGTGTGTCCAGCCTGCTTCACCGGTCTCTGAGTGAATGACTGCCATCGGGCTCTGACGAGCAAAATACCTCTGACCGCATTGGCTCTAAGGTAGCAGGAGTAAGGTTCAGAGCCTTTTGTAGTTTTCAGCAGCAAGGTGTGTTGTATAAGAGAAAACTGGATCAAATGTTGTGAACTCTGATCTATAGATGTAGTAGATAATACTGTTGCTACAGGTTACTATAGACAAAGACAAGTGTATCTGAAATGAATGAATGGTTTTGGGTGAAGACATTTGAGGATAAAATGGAAGTAATTGAAAAATTGAAGGCAACATAGAAATAAACTGTTGTAATTGAGTGTGATGTAAGTAGAAGGTTATTGGCGTGCATTAATCAAACAGTGTGTTCAAATAGTGAGTTCATCTACATGAACTTCATTACCTCGCCCTCTGACTTAAAAAAGTGAACGTGTTGTTTCACAAGACAAATAAATTGCACATTAAAGCAAATAGCAGGCCATGAGTTAATGATCAGGAAAAAAACATTAACAAGAAAAAATTCCCAAGTAAAGCTGCAATAGAGTTCGAAAGAGTTAATGCAAGTCTTCAAAAGATACATTATACTGTAGGTGTGTCCTATTAATTGACTAATTAATTAAATGATTCACATGATTCTACTGGATGTCCTCACACGGTAGATTAATTGCAGTCAGAGACAACAATTAAAGATAAAAAGGAATCTACATTTCTGTTTATTAAAAAACAAATTGAGCAGCGCCGCTTGATATTAACTGACATGACTGAGTGAAGTCAAAGAAACCAAGACGGTGAATAAACTAAATGACATGAAAGTAAAGATCCAAATCGGGGAGAGAAATATCATGGCACCAGTAAACTCAGTCTAGACAATAATGAAGGCAGAAATAAACTGACAGAAAGGAAGTGAAAATGCAGAAAGCAAAAAAGAAATTATCCTTCAAAATAAAGCAGGAACTAAACTGGAAAAGGGAAACACCAAGACACAGACTAAGGTGAAAATAAGAGGCGCACAAAGTTTAACATTAATTAACTATGAGTCAACCCAAAAGCCATGATGGTATAATATTCCTCTCTGCCTTAGAGCCCTAAAATAATTGTCCAAAACTATTAACCACAGTGATCAGCTATACTGATGATATTTCTATCAGTATATTTCATTGTCATGGGTTCATTAGTCTATAATAATCATCCACATAGAATGTGCCACTTCCTCTTATTATGTATCTCAAGTAGTGTCCGAAATGTATATATTTATTCTGCTTTATTCGGATAAATATTTGTAAACATCTTTTTCCTAATTTTCCCTCCCTTCTTCTTCAGCCCCCACATCCAGAACTCCGTCCAGCAGCCGGACTCCCACTGTGACTCCGTCCCTGCCGAGGCGCTCGGACACCGTCCAACCTCTGCCCTCTCCCAGCAGCACTCTACAGAGACAGCATCTTGACAGACCCCAACCTCACCACACCCAGGTCTCTCCCTCCTCTCATGCAGACGGGAGCTGCTACACAGAGCTGTACCCTGGTCCTCAGAGCTATGTGGAGAGGCTGCAGGCAGAAGAGGGGTCAGCGGGAGTCGACCCACTGAGGGCCGAGGATGGGAATGTGTACTTTTCGCCTGTGGTGGAGACGGTCTCCTGTTTCAAACCCAGCAGGTACCAGTCACCACTGATGGGAAAAGAGAATAAGCCTCTAGAAGTGGGCGTCCTGCGGAGGGTGAAGGAGCTTCTGGTGGAGGTCGATCCCAGGACAATGGCCAAACACATCACTAAGGCTGACTGCATGGTACTGTTTATAGCTGCTCTAATCAATATTTGTAAAGTAATAGGGACTTTTTTAAGGATGGACTGCAGCTCTGCAGAAAGGTTTAGGGATTTCTTTATTTTAGTCTGAACGCAGTGGCAACTATGCTGAAGGAAATCTAGGGCTAGCCATGCGTTAGTGATAACAGGTAAACTATGGGGTATTTGTTTGAATGCAAATTCTAAACCATTTCTAAATCAAAGTGTTATTGATGTGTGAAAACATGCAGATGTTTCAGGAGATTTTAAAGTGTATTTTCCTGCTCATCCTGTTTCCGCTAACTGAAATCTAATGCAGCAGTTCTTACATCTGTGTGTGTTCCTAGGTGGCCAGAATTCTGGAGGTCACGCCAGAGGTGCAAAGAATGATGGGCGTTACCTCCGGGATGGAGCTGCTCACGCTGCCACATGGACAACAGTTAAGACTAGACCTGCTGGAGAGGTGAATACTGTTCAACCAGTTCAGCTGTTCATTAGCGTGATAGAACGGTGTATATCTGACATGAGCCTTATTAGACTTTTGTCCACCAAGTTGGTTTTTAGTTATCTGCAAATTTATCTACTATCAAATGTTTTTACAAACTGGAACCATAAACTATAATGCTGCTAATTAAGTTAGTAGACTAGACTAGAGAGACCAACCTGGCTTTGTTACCAGGCTATAAGACTTTCTGCTGTTAAGTGGGGCATTTATACACAGGAGTGTCACAACAGCAATGACATGGTGTGTTATTCCTAATTTATTCATAGTAATTTATAATTCTTTCCATCTTTTTTTTAGCCTTCTTTTAACTACGTGATTTATTTAGTCATATGTCTGCTTTCCCTTTCAATGTTGTCTCCCTATTCCTGCTGTTGGAAGTCTTGTTCTGACTTTAAGGACCTCTTTAAGCAAAGTGTGATCACTGTGTGGGCTGACATGACCTGATATAACATAACATTCCTGCAGGTTTCAAACCATGTCGATTATGTTGGCTGTGCACGTGTTGGGCTGCACGGGGACGACTGAAGAACGAGCCTGCCTGCTTCACAAAATCATCCAAATCGCTGCTGAGCTCAAGAGCACAATGGGCAATATGTTTGGCTTCGCTGCAGTCATGAGAGCCTTGGAGCTTCCGCAGGTAAACATGCACTGCACGGAGCTTTGGTTATTTGTGTTCATGGAGATAGGGGAAGCACGCAGGAAACAGCCGGAAGAGCAAGGGATGTGTAACAAAGGTTGCCCGGGGTAAAGTTAAACCAGGGTATAGGTAAGAGATTAACAAATATTGACTTAATGGAACAGCGTAGTACAACAAACATGAGGCTGTAACCCCTTGCCTACTGTGTATACTGATAAGGGCGCAATCATGGCTCAAAGAGTTGGCAGTTCGTCTTGTAACCGGAAGGTTGCCGGTTCAATTCAATTCAATTCAATTTTATTTATATAGCGCCAAATCACAACAAAAGTCGCCTCAAGGCGCTTCATAGATACAGAGAAAAACCCAACAATCATATGACCCCCTATGAGCAAGCACTTTGGCGACAGTGGGAAGGAAAAACTCCCTTTTAACAGGAAGAAACCTCCGGCAGAACCAGGCTCAGGGAGGGGCGGGGCCATCTGCTGCGACCGGTTGGGGTGAGAGAAGGAAGACAGGATAAAAGACATGCTGTGGAAGAGAGACAGAGATTAATAACTCAGTGTAACTAAGGGAGGATTCAGGGTCACCTGGTCCAGCCCTAACTATGCTTTAGCAAAAAGGAAAGTTTTAAGCCTGATCTTGAAAGCAGAGCTAGTGTCTGTCTCCCGAATCCAAACTGGAAGCTGGTTCCACAGAAGAGGGGCCTGAAAACTGAAGGCTCTGCCTCCCATTCTACTTGTAAATACTCTAGGAACAACAAGTAGGCCTGCAGAGCGAGAGCGAAGTGCTCTAATAGGGTGATATGGTACTACAAGGTCATTAAGATAAGATGGGGCCTGATTATTTAAGACCTTGTATGTGAGGAGCAGGATTTTGAATTCAATTCTGGATTTAACAGGAAGCCAATGAAGGGAAGCTAAAACAGGAGAAATATGCTCTCTCTTTCTAGTCCCTGTCAGGACTCTTGCTGCAGCATTTTGGATTAGCTGAAGGCTTTTCAGCGAGTTTTTTGGACATCCTGATAATAATGAATTACAGTAGTCCAGCCTGGAAGTAATAAATGCATGAACTAGTTTTTCAGCGTCACTCTGAGACAGGATATTTCTAACTTTAGAGATGTTGCGCAAATGGAAGACCGCAGTCTTACATATTTGTTTAATATGTGACTGTCCGAGCCCCGGGCCTTGGGCAAGACACTTCACCTACCGCCTACTGGTGATGGCCAGAGGGGCCGATGGCGCAATATGGCAGCCTCGCTTCTGTCAGTCTGCCCCAGGGCAGCCGTGGCTACAACTGTAGCTTGCCACCACCAGTGTGTGAATGTGAGAGTGAATGAATAGTGGAATTGTACAGCGCTTTGAGGGCCCCAAAAAGTGCTATATAAATGCAATCCATTATTATTATTATTATTATTATTATTATTATTATCACCTTTAGTGAAGATGCTTAATTTCAGGAATAGCTAAGAGGCCCACTGATATTTAATGTTATCGCTTACATGATTTAGCCTTCGGCCTTCTTTTGGGTTTCCCTGCCTCAAGGTGTCAGGCTGTAAAATGTCACAATTCTGATATCAGGGTGCTTCATCACATCCTCAAACAAAAGGTGCAAAGTCATTTATTGATAACTTATTAACCTTTCAGTGATTTTATTAACTCAAATGCAGAAAAGTTTCTTCATTTTATATTTTTTCTTAGTTATTGTTAATATATATTTTTAACTTGGCCTGTCTTTTCTGGCAAAGTTTCTGTATATATTCAAAACTGTCTTTACATAAAAAAAAGACATCACCTCTGAATATTTTTAGGAATCATATACATCTCAACTATATTTTCAGACTGAAAAAAATAAAGACAGGGACAATTTCTATAAGATTAGCTGTCAAACAATTGTGGGTTCAGCTGTGCAGGTAATACAAATAGTAAGACAAATCGAATAAAACAAATATATACAAAACGAGAGGAAGGCACAAAAGCAATAGTGTTGTTCTTCGGTCTTTCAGGTGTCCCGTCTGCAGGAGACTTGGATGGCGTTACGGCAGCGGCACACAGAAGGTGCCATTCTCTATGAAAAAACTCTCAGGCCATTTATGAAGAGCCTGAACGATGGAAGAGGTAGAGCGTCTCCTGAACTCGACACCACATGATAAAAGCATGGAGAAACAATTCCTGCTCATATCTTGGTGCTACACCATTGTTTCCACAACAAACATGATCTCTGTATCTGTCTTTCAACTCTCCAGAAAGCTGTCCGCTGTCCAACACCACTTTCCCCCACGTCCTCCCTCTTCTGACTCTGATGGAGAAGAATGCAGTGGTGGGTGAGGAGGGGACAGAACTATGGGAGACGGTGGAAGTTGGGGTGGAAGTGGTCATGTTCCACCTCGGGGCGGCGAGAACCATTGCCCAGCTAGGGGGCATCTACCGCTCTAACGCTGAGAGCAAATTACAAGGTGAGAGACGAAAACAAAATGCAGTATGTCTGCTTTATAACATTAGCAAATTAAATACAAGCCTTTAGAAAATTTAAACACGAAAGACCACAGGGATCCGTCTTGGGACCTGCTGTATTTACTCTCCACACAGTTGCCATTCCACTGCAGGAACACGGATCGCATGTTAGGTGCTGCAGCTTACTGCTGTTCTTCATGTTGTTTCCAATGTGCTTTCACGTTTTCCCCTTTCTTTTTTTAAATACTGCTTTCCTCAAGTTCTAGCAGAAAAGTAGCCTAGCATTTCTTAGCAGCCACTTAAGCGTTGGTAGACTAGAGCATGTATTTTTTTTCAATCTGGAAAAAGTCCAACACACTGGTTCCAACCAGGTGGCAACCTGCAATAAAATATAATAAAGTCAGATTGAGGCATGCATGAAATGCATGCAAGTCAAACTACATTTGAAACCTTTTATTGAAGAGACTGGTACATGCTGCAGCATTAAATAATCTGATTATAAAAAATAATTAGGAAAAGTGTTTTAATTTCCTAAATCCCATTCTAAGGTCATTCTTGAGCTGATGGTTTATTTTAAGTTGAAGTTTATATTATTATCAATCAGTAAGAAATAGCTTCACGACTGGTAGGCCAAATGAACAACCCAAGGCTGTATAGTGAACTGCAAGAACTTCCTCTTTCACTTCCTGTAAATAAACTCTTCCTTTCTTCTTCTGCTCCTGATGGGGTCTTCATCCATCAGGAGCACCCTATTCCCTATGGGTATGATGTCATGTCACCTCTTGTCACGCCAACCGCAGGTCTCACTTCCATGTAATAAAACTTCTCTTTGCTCTGGCTTCTGTCACACATCACCCCTCGTGCTCATCCACACTCCCTCCACCCTGGCTTCACTCTCTTCTTCACCTTTCTTGTGCACTTTATGTCTATTCTGATAGTTGACCTCTGATATTTAAACTCTACCTTCATTACCTCTGCTCCTTGCAGCTTCCCTGTCCATCCCTCTTATTCACACACATATATTCTGTTCTTGTTCATGTTTGAGACCGGTCCAGTTACAGGGACCTCTGTGGTAGAAATGGTAGTCTCCGGTTCCTTTCTACACTCCTGTGCTGCTAATAATGTTAAACTGATGTGATGTTGCAGGTTTCGGGGAGCAGGCCGAAGTCCTGGAGCTTTTCCTGACTGATTTCCAGATGCGGCTGCTGTGGGGGAGCCGGGGGGCCGAGGAGCAACAGGCTCTGCGATACTCTAAGTTTGACCAGGTGCTCACCGCCCTGTCCAACAAGCTCGAGCCACCCATCAGACGACACTGACCCCAGCACTGTTTTTAGAGGCCTTGTTTATGAGCTCATGCCTACATACATGGACAATTACTGTGTTGGACACTGAGAAGCTCCTCCACTGAAAGCTCATTAAAAGGGAAAGCGCTGTGATCTTTCAAACAAGGAGGCTTCCTAAGCGTGTAGACACCAGAACGAAGCAGTGCACCCACTTAGTTCAAATCTGTCACATGTAGCAGACCGGGATACTTGAAGAGTGAGACTGAAATTTTATAAATGCTTACCTTCCCATACCAGCACTTTTCCAGTTTCTTTTGAAGCTAAACTGATGTAACTCAAGGTTGAGGAACTTTGTCTGAAAGCTTCAGCAGAATGACGACAGTTTGTGAAAGAAACCACTAAATGCTTTGATGGAGTCTCCAGAGAGTGTTTTTATTTTTGACTGAGGACTTGCACTCCTTCAACAACGTCACAGATCAACATTGTCCTGTGTTAGTTTACCTAACAAAGGACTGCATGTACTCCACAGTGGCACAGGGCGACATGATTTGGAAGTGTAAATATTTGGTGCCCTTTAGGTTACCGAGGCTGTGCCTCAGTCTGATAGGCTCATGTTTGTAAATGTTTAAATCTCCCTAAAGGCTGGACCTTAGCTAAATCCACAAACATATGTCACATTGTAGAATGTAATAACAGAATAACTGTACATCTGTATTTCAGTTTTTGTTTAGTTTTTTGTATCTTTTCAGTAATTAGGATTTTATAATTTGAAGAGATTATTAAATGTAACCTGGGGTCAGTTCGTGTTTCCTCTTTGTTTCTTTTTCTTTTTATTATACCGATGTCACTTTTAATGTAAGGGGAGTGAACTGATCCTAACTGCACGAGTACGGCACACAGGTGCAGATCATTTTTGTAATCTTAAACAGTTTTACTTTTTATTTATCAAAAAGTGTAAATAAACATTTATTTCACTGGAGGTTGTTTTATTGAATAAAAACAGTCATGCTTGTGAGCTAGCTGGCAACTCGAGCCGCGCTGCAGCATACACACTAACATGCCTCACTTTCCCCGGGCCATATAACAAAGCCAACCTCTACTTTTTGTGGTCTATTTAGCTGTAAATTTCCCCTCTCTGCCTTTGACATGTCGGTGCTGAAGCTTTTCTAAATCACTGCCCTACTGTTTCAACGCTTCCACCATTAAAACTTTTACCTACAGGCTTGAGGGGGTTACCGATCACTCCCCAATGTCAGTCTGTGTGTGGCATATTTCTGTGGAGTGATGAACTTGAACATGCCAAACTCTTCCTGTATTCTTCTACTGTGGTGAATTTACATTTCAAAGTGAATCACCTGCTTCTAAACTCAGTTACAATCAGGAAAATGAAATTAACAAAACCACTTCAGATTTTTGACACTCATTAGTTAAACTGCAGGAAAAGACATAAAGACCTGGATGACCTGTAACTTTGCGATTCTAAATTCAGATAAAACTGAGGCTATTGTAATAGGACCTAAAGTCTAATATGATGAGAAATATGATATCTTACTCTGGATGGCATTACCTTGGCCTCCAGTAACACTGTGAGGAACCTTGGAATATGTAGGACTACTTACTACCATTTGCTCAATATCTCTAAAATACCTGTTTACTTGTAAACTTGTTATTAATTTCTGGCTCTCTTCCCAAGCATGCCTTTTGTCCTGTCTTCCTCCCCTCACCTCAATCGGTCACTGCAGATGACCCCGCCCCTCCCTGAGCCTGGTTCTGCCGGAGGTTTCTTCCTGTTAAAAGGGAGTTTTTCCTTCCCACTGTCGCTAAAGTGCTTGCTCATAGGGGGTCATATGATTGTTGGGGGTTTTCTCTGTATGTATTGTAGGGACTACCTTCCAATATAAAGTGCCTTGAGGCGACTGTTGTTGTGATTTGGCGCTGTATAAATAAAATTGAATTGAATTGAATTAAAAATTCATGATTTTTCTTTTAGGGTAACATGTACATGAGTACAAAAAATATACAAACAAATCATGGAAATGCATCATTAAAAATGTGTCTGTGCCAAAACCCATATATATAAACCCAGGTAGAGAACACTGAACAAAAAGGTCAAGTTTTAAGTGAAGATTCTAAATCTAAAAACTTAAGCAAGGGGATCAACAGAATAAATTAAAAGAGCTGCAGAAGACGGAACAGAAACGTGTAGAGATAACGCATCACAAGAGAATGACAGGTCTATTTTTTACACTGTGAGCTGAACAGGGATGGGAAACAGGAGACAGCTGGAAGCAATGAAGACAATCAGTCAAAAAGTCTGAGTCAAGAAACTAGAGAAAATGATCAGAGTATAAAGGAAAACAACCCAACTACAAAGAACAGCAAGAAAACTCTCATTAAAAATGATACAGTGGAACACTGGTTAGGTGAAAAGAGTCCCTAGAGTGATAAACCAAAGACAGGAAGTCAAAACACTAAAACGCTCAAAGCACATCCTGTGCTGAAGCAGCACCAACATTCCTTAGTCTGTTCCCCAAACCTCAAAACCATAAACCTGTAGAACTGAAGGTATACACCCAATTACCATTATTCAAGATGTTTTAAAATGTAACATTGCAAAATATTGTATTTTAGTTTGAAAAAAAAAAGGTTTAATCATATGCATGAAGCTTAGGTCACTGTTAATAAAACTACAAAAACAGACATCTCACTGAGGTGCATATCTGAAGTGTGCTGTCCATGACAAAAAGTGAGGGGAAAAAAACCCTAAACAAACAAATTAAGTTATTTTATTTTGCAAGGACCCAGAATGTTATAACACATGACTCCATCAAAGATCATTTTCACATTAATAGCTCCCTCTGCTGTATGCAGGACACAACTTGGATTTATAGCTCTGGGGTTTTTTTGTTTTTTGTTTTGACTTGCTAATAGAAGACCTTTCACAAACACAAACACATTTTATTTGAATTTTTCAAAAATCTACATGCATAATTACATAAAATGGATATTAAACATGTTTAAGAAATTACTTGAATTGCATTTTTAAGTATGATATTTTAACCCAGATGGTTTGTCTCTGTTTCATTTGGAGCTACAACAACAACGTTTTTTTTTTTTTTAATATCCTGTTGTTTAAAGTTCCTAGAAAGTATGGAATCATACCAGGTAAATAAGTAAATAAATAAATAAACATCAAAGTGATAAAAAATGAGGTTTAGAGCCATCCCATTTAGGTTTATGAATATAAATTATATAACCTATTACTTTACACCATGTTTCCTATTTTCACCCATGTTCCAGTATGCAAGATTCTATTTATCTAGTAAAATTGAAGGCTACATTATGTATGTGGCCTTTCCACACTTATTAGTCTACCTTCTGCTTCTGTTTCACTGTTACCTAAACGCCATATGGAATATCTGTGAATTAACTGTAAGTCTCGGGTTCAGGTTTGATGTTTCGACTAAAAACAAGAAAGTTTGTGACTTGTTAGCAACAACTCTGTTAAACATGAGAGGTTTTTGGACAAAGTTTGTGTTTTTCCATTGTTTAAGCACTGCTTCCAGCCCAGAGTGATGCCATATATGCCCTATAGCCGCAGAAAAGGCTAACATTGTTATCTTTTTAGAAAAAAACAGCTAAATATGAGAGGTTTTTGGACAAAGTTTGTGTTCTCCATTCTTTAAGCACCAGTTCGAGCTCCGTTTAAGCACTGGCACCATTTCAAAAGTACTGGTTTGGCACCGGTATCGGATAAAACCTAAACGATACCCATCCCTACACCTTAGCAAAGGCTTTCTTGCTGCAATTCATCCTGTCAAACCTGCAGCTCAAAGTCTTCTTTTCGTAGTTGAAACTGAGACTTGCTTACTACGACCATTAAGCTGTGCTTGAAGCCGTTGTCCTGTGAGCCGCTTATCATTCAAGCTGTTAACTCACAGAAACTTGTCCTCTGATTCAGTTGTGGCTTTGGGTCTTCCAGACCTCTTCCTGTCAGAGTTTGCCCAGTTTCTGAGTGCCTCTTGATGTTGAAGGAAACTGTACTCACTGACACCTTGACTTTCTTTGCAATTTCTCTGTAGGACAGACCTAAATTTTTAATTGTTATGATGGTCTGGCTCTCTTCCACTGTTAATTGTCTTTTTCTCGCCATTTTTGTAGCAACACACTGCTTTCTGCTGTACAATACTGTTCAACTGATGCTCATTTGGGTCTGGTAACACAGTGTGTTCCCACACTGCTTTTATGCAGACAGAGGGGGGTGTAAGTGATCCAAAAAATTGGGACACCTGTAGGAATTAGTAGCACCAGCTTTCAAGGCTTGATCAACCTCCATTGCTGCAGAACAGCTTTAAATTGTTAACCAATTTAGTGTTCCCTGAAGTCTTCTTTAGTTTCAGTAACTAAAAACTTGTATTGATTCAGGTCAAATTTAATAATTTTAGGAAAAACCAATAAGCGTCTTTATTTTTTATTTGAAAGTGACCAAATATTTGTGTTCTTCAGGATGAGACCAATTTGAGCAAATTCGTGAGCCTTTGCGTTCTTCCAGTAAAGTAGTACAGTCCAATATATCACTTTACTCATATTCTGTTTGCATAGGGTTAATGTTAGGGTTGGGGTCAATGCCGATGTCGACTTAGACCTCAAAGTTTAAAAGTAAAAACAATAAGAACTTTTCAAATATTTCATGTTTTAAAAAAAGAAAACAAAAAAGTGTACTTCTCAAATCTGACAAAAAAACTTGACTTCTAAAGAAAACTCACACGATAAATCGGTGTCAGATGAAAAACTTTCCTAAATCCTGAATATATGATTCAAGTACTTAAATACGGAGCCCCGCAAGGGACATTGCAGAAAAAAAAAAAACAAGAAGATGAACTTCTGCGAGATCTCGCAAAACTTTTGCGAGTGCGGTGTTCCCCCCAGCTCTAGTGGGCCTCGACCTCCCGGTCAACTTTGAGCTGGTGGGTAACAGATGTCTCCGAAAACGTCGGTGCACTTTTGCAAATAATTGATGTCTTGATAAAAAGTGCAGATATTTGAAGTTTACACAGCTACATTCATGCCTGTAAATATCTTAAAAGTTTATTTTGTCACCCAGAAAGAGTAATATTAAAACTAAGTAGCCACGAAGGATACACCGACTCAGCCTTCAAATGCGACCTGCGAATGATTGCAGCCTATTTTGCGAGGTTTCACTAAAGTTCATCTTTTTTTTTTTTTCCTCCAATGTCTCTTGTGGGGCTCTGTAGTTAAATGTAGTTAAGTTAAAAATAAATGTAACAATGGAGACATTGCTATATATATTTTTTTTAAATCAACAAAGTGATCAATAGTGTTCTATGGTAATATGTAATACAGTGCACCAAAATGGTTGTATCAGATTTCAACTTACTTTATTTTCTATTCCAGCAACATTTAAAATAAAGTGGGAAAAATATACAGTACACAGCAGGGCTCTAGACTAACTTTTTGCCATGGGCGTACCGGCACAAAAGTTAGGCGTACACAAATTTTATAATAATTTCTATAATATAATGTGTTTTTCTGGATACACTGTGCTTTTTCAGCATTCAAAGATTGATGACACCGTGTCAGAGCACTGGCTATGAATTTCAGAAGGATCAGGCCTTAACTTAACAGAAAAGTTAGCAATAGTTCTTTTCCTATTACAGCTACATCCACTTCTGTCGTGCCTAGGCTGCTCACTAGGGCTGGGTATCATCACTGATTTCTATAATCCATTCGATTCCGGTTTTCAAAGTCCCAATTCGATTCAACTTAGCCTCAGACAGTCAGAAATATTATAATTCTGATCATTTATCAGTACTGACTTCTTCAGAATTGTGAACATCACAGCAGATGCCTTTGTGTGAAAGTAACTGAGAATAAAACACAGAAAAACATGAAGGAGATTTTCCCTGGTCTGGCTTTTTATAGCAGATAACCTTAAAAATATTCTACAATGTTCTGCATATAAAGTTTAAATTTCTTCAGTATTGAATAACAGAAAAAACAGGCTTTCTTGTCCGAGGTCATTTAAGTGAAAAAGAAAAAGACAGCAGCCACAGCGCTGTAAACAACGGTAGACTGGTGGGTAATAAGCGAATGAATAACACAGAAAACAGAGATTGGAGACGGGAAACTGTTCTTGAAGTACAGAGAGAGATAGAGAGAGAGCTAACTGTGCATGAAGTGTGATTTTAATAGTTGTGGAAGCAAAACAGCAAAATTCATGACGACATTGATCAAATGTGAAGCGTAGTTTGCTGCTTCTTTTGCTGCTGGCTCGGTGAATTTTGGTTGGAGAGAGACAAAACCTGCAGCTCAGAATCAGCGCAAAAAGACGTAATCACAGCGCGTACCGGACGCATCAGGATCGCTAAGCTCCGACAGCGTGTCCGTCTACGGGCCGTCGGGTGAGAAAGCCGAGAAAGACAAAGTTGATTCTGATGCGTCGGTCCGTTCTGTGTTTACGTCTTTGTGTGGAATCCGTGTACCTGCTCTCATTTGCTGTTTGGTTGTTGTTGAAATGGTTTTGTGAGCTTTAATCTGAGAATCTGGCGTTTCTGGCAAAACACAGTTATATTTAAAAGTCGATTCAGGATTTAATGAATTGATATCGCTTTATTCAAGCTCCTCACCTCCCACTTCCACCTGCACTTTCAACTGGACCACGGCCAATCAGAGAGGTCCCGCCCCTGACTATCTCTGATTGGTTAAGTCCACGATAGGGGCAAAATGTGTGTCTGTTGTTGACCACAGGGAAGGTTGCAGATTTTTTATTTTTTTTTTGCTACCCGAACAGTTGGTCGCACAGGTGCAACCAAATATTTTTTTTTAGTCGCACCACTGAAAAATTTGGTCGCATTTGCGACCAAATTGGTCGCACTCTAGAGCCCTGCACAGTGAACTTCAGTTACTTGCACACTGTTTCTATATTACTGTGAATATGTTGGTCAGGTTACAGAAGTTTTTTTTTTTTTAATAAATTTGAAAAATATCTCCAAAAAAGTCTTGTGAAATTTCTGCAGCAATACATGTAATAAAATATATTCTATAGTTGAGCACTGCACGAGGCCAAACTCTTCTTATGTGCTCTTAATAACGCATTAAACATCATCACCATACAGGCATGAGAAACATTTAATTGTCTTCCTGTTTAACTGTTAGACAATTTTAGGAAATGTGGTGATTCTTAAAGTGTTTAGAACAGCAAAATATTCAAAATCATATTAATTTAAACCCACAACTCATTCCTTTACTTATTTTCTACTTTGTCACCAAACTTTCCTGCAATGTATTTCCGTTTCAAAGTTTCAAGATCCAAATGCAAATAAACAAAAAGACATCTAAAATATGAGTAGACTGAGGTCATTAGAAAATGTGAGGTTTGTATTGTTGCACTGAGCTGCACACACTCAAGGTTGTTACACTACCAGTACAAATTTATCTCTGTTCTTCTCCTGAATAGACAACAGATGGCAAGCATACACAGTTTGTAACACAATCATCATTCCTTTTTGACTTTGTTTCTGTAAAATAACTTACGCAATAGAAACCTGACTGCTGATATAAAAATGGTAAATACTAGCAGAATAACTGCCAGCAGAAAGGCTGCCACATCGATCGAGTAGTACTGGATGCTGGACATCTTGTAAGACTCCGTTCTTAAGTGCGCCGCTCCTTTGTGCCGCATGACAAACTCGATCCAGAACATGGCTCGGTCCAGCAGTTTCATAGGCTGATCTCTTTGGATGCTGGACAGCTTCTTCATTTTCTCCCTGTAGGATGGTTGGTAGAGTACCTCCTTTAGCGCCTCCAAGAAGTTTTCTTTGTTCACTGTTGCAATATCAAGGACTTTGGCCACACCTCTTGCTTTCATCCTGAAGAAGTTATCAGCCTGGTCAAACATAAGTGGCAGGCCAACCAGGGGCACACCGTGGTAAACGGCCTCCTGTATCCCATTGGTGCCTCCATGGGCCACAAACACTCTGGTCTTGGGGTGACCCAGGAGGTCATTTTGGGGCAACCAGTCCAAGATTCGCGTGTTATTACCAAGGGTGGATGGTCTTTTGCCTTTGTGCCTCCAAATCACCTTCTGAGGAAGTTCTGCAAAAGCAGCAGCAATGTCTTCAGCGATGTCCTCTGGAAGTTCTTCTACCAGCGTCCCCAGTGTCATCACAATGACACCATGTTCACCTGAGCTCTGCACAAAGTCCTCTAGCTCTTTAGACAGGGGCTTGGAGGGTTTGCACTGAAATCCTGACATGTAGACAACGTTTGGCATTGAGGGTCGAGGGAACTCAAAGGTGAAATCGTTTCTCATCAACCAGATGTCTGCTGACTGAAACAGCTCCATGTAATGTACATCACTGCCAAAATGACGATGGACAAATGGTTTGTAGTTTGGTTCTGTGACGTACCAAATTTGAAAACATGTGAAGAAAAAGTAGAGCATATTCTGGACACGCTGAATGAAAGTCATCTTGTCAGTCAGCTCTGACCCTGGTATGGGGATGTAAGAGAGTGGGGAAGGTGCAATTGCTAGATGGCCTTCACCCTGAATAGTCCATCGGACATTAAAGACAAGTGGAAGACCCAAACGATGAGCCATAAGAACACCTGTACCAATCGTAGGATCAGTCAGAACCAAATCATATTTGGCATCACGGAGGCTCTGCATCAGGTTGGTATCCTCAAACATGCGTTCCACCATCTCAAGCACCTTCTTATTCATTTCATAAAACTCTTTCACTAAATCATATTCCATTGATAAACGTGTCCAAAGAGAAGCACCTTGTCGACGCATGATTAGTGTTTTCATAACAAATCCCCCAAAACGCTCTTCATCAAATCCGGCCGAGGAATTTATAGTGATGGTCTTGTAGTGAGGGGACTCTGACTTGATGTACCAGGTGTCGTTTGGCCGCACCACTGTGACTTCATGACCTCTGGAGTGAAGCTCTGCGATGATGATATTCATGTTGATCCAGTGACTTTCATCCACAGGGAACACCAAGACTTTCCCTCCATTTACCAACAATGTAGAGCATAGCAGCACTGCAAGTGCCAGGAAGTTTGAATGGCACATCTCTGAAAGAGATTCTGACAAAAATGTCAAGATGTTAGATTATTTCTTAAGCAAATGGTTTGAGTTCAAGAGCTTGTATCACCCTAATAACTAATGACAGATATACCTGAGATAAAGTTTAAGTTGGGAAAATATGGACTGGCCAATATATAAACTTGGAGGTCAGACGTATTTGCCAGGTCTCCTTTGGTTTTGGCTTTTAAGATAAAAACTCAGATTTAAAGGTTAAGTTATAGATGTAGATTATTATCTTAAAGTCATGAGCCTCTTACTCACAGCAGTGAGTATCTCCTACTGTTGATCTCATTATTGATAAGTTAGTGACTTTGCCGCTAAATTTTCATACCTTTTTAACACCATAGTCACAAAGAAACAGCAAAACAGGAAATAATTTCTGTATGACTAAACAATGATTCCAACAAAAAACGTGAAACTTGTCCTCTTGATTAGAGTTAATTTCAAACGTTACAATCAGCTAAACCTTTTTGTACTTTATTTGAATTCTAGAGTCAACATTTATATATGTAAACTTCATTGATTCTTATGAATATTCATGTTTAACATTTAATCTTTTACTTTTTGTTTTTAAATATGACTTTGCTCATTATCTGTTTTCTTTTAAGAGATAAGTTAAAGTTTGTGTTCCTTCAGTAAATAGAGGCTGACAAGAAGTTTGGGAGCTAGAGACGAGCATGTTGCACAGTAAAGGTGATTGTGGTGTGGAACCCCAGACTGTTAATATGATCTTAATTAAAGTGTAAATATGAGGGAAAAAAAGGCAGAATTCACTGTACCATTTGAAAAAATAAATAAATAAATAAAATAAAATAATGAAATGCGGGTGAATTTGAGAAACTAAAGTGAAACTCTAAACACTATGAGATTGTCCTACAAGTCTTCTTTGGTTTCAATAACTAAAAACTTGCATTGATTCAGGTCAAATTAAATAATGTAAGGAAACACCGATAAGCTTCTTTATTTCTTATTAGAAAGTGATGGAAAATTTCTGTTCTTCAGGATAAGACCAGTTTGAACAAATTCTTCAGCTTTCACGTTCTTCCAGTAAAGTGATACAGTCCAATACTTCACTTTACTCACGCATCAAATAAGACGTTAGTGCTTCATGAAAGGTAATCACGTTAAACCTAACCCTTCATAGTTTTTCATATATCATCAGTGAGAATGTTTAGTAGTTTTTTGTCTGATGATCAAAACCTTAGGAAACAGTTTTAAATAAATACTGCTCGGGGTTGGGGGTAATTGCTGATGATGACTTCGACCTCAAAAAGTTTAAGAGTAAAAACAATAAGAACTTTTAAAATGTTTCATGTAACAAAATGGTAAAGCTGAAACTTGACAAAAATAGTGACTTCAATTATCCCTCAATAAAAAAAGAAAAATTGCATAATAAATAGGTGTCAGATGGAAAACTTTAATGAATCCTGAATATATGTTTTAACTAGTTAAATGTAGTCATGTTATTAAATTTAACAATGAAGACATTTCTGTATTTATTTTTTGTTAAAACAGCAAAGTGATGAATAGTGATCCATAGTTAAATGTAATAAAGTGCGTGTATCAAGTTGTATCAGCTTTCAAATTACTTTATTTTGTATAGGGCTTTGGAGCGTGATGTCACGGGGGTGGGCGTGGAAAGGATTTTGGCCCGATCCGCCATTTTGGGGGTCTAAATAAGGAGCGAAAGCATAGCCATGGTTCTTACTTGCTGTGTGGTCAGCTGCAATGTTCGATCTTACGACCGGCACGGGAATAAGTTTGGATTGTCTTTTTATGCTTTCCCAACCTGGAAGCAACATGAAGGAGCTCATGTATCGGATGTTACCAAACGAAGGCGTCTAGCCTGGATAGCAGCCGTGAGACGAGCTGATATCAAGTTCTGTTACGTCTCCAGATATCAGTTGGTGTGCTCAAGACATTTTCATTCCGGTAAGTTCTAAATATGTTCACATCACACTTTATAGCTGAATAATATCATCGTTGGTGGTCTCGGAAGTTATAGAAATTGCGATCAAACATCGAATGGAGTGACTTGATTGGTTGATGTAAAGACAATAAATGAAATGAGACAGGAAGGACACAAATTGGCGTTAATAATTTGCCCAATTATCAATGTGTTAATTTGCATGTACTTTACAATTACGGGCATATAATATGATAACGATATTTTAGCAGTTCAATGATAAATGTATAACATTAATTATGGTGGGGGGTGGAAAATGGCTATTTCACTCGATGCACTCCAGCTGACTTACTTTGACGACGTACTCAGAGTTTGGCGGCTTGAAAATAGCCAAATCTTGCACCCAGCCATTTGTAAATTGGATGTGCGCCTACAGTGACTTGTAATTACGAAACTGGTTCGCTGTGTAAGCGCTTACTCCACAAACAAGATACGTGAAGATATCGGGGTAGGACAGTGGTGGTAAGTCGTCTGGGTCTTTACTCCACTGCCGTATTTCATATGGGTCCAGATTTGCGATGCACTTTATTTTTTTCAAGTACCGCTGCTTCGCCTCTGGACGCAATCGGTCTCTATACCGTCCGTTTTCTTTTGAGCTGCTTTTAAGCATGTTTCTTCGTCGTTCCAACACAGTGTGTTTGTTTTGATTCGTAGACCCCGAAAATGGAGCTGCGCTCCCACAATGCATTGCGGCGTGACGTCAACTCCAAAGCCCTATTCCAACAACGTTTAAAATAGAGTGGGAAAATATACAGTACATAGTGAACTTCAGCTACTTGCACACTGGTTCTATATTACTGTGAATAAGTTGGTCAGGATACATAAGTTTTAGTAATAAATTTAAAAAATATCACCATAAAATTCTGTGAAATTTCTACAAAAATACATATAAAAAATATATATTCTATTGTTGAGAACTGCATGAGACCAAACTCTTCTTATGTGCTCTTAATAAAGGATTAGGCATCATCACCATACGACAGTCAGAAACATTTAATTGTGTCCCTGTTTAACGGTTAGACAATTGTAGGAAATGTGGTGATTCTTAAAGTGTTTAAACAGCAGACTATTCCAAATCAAATGAATATAAACCCATAACTGATTCATTGATTTGCTTGCTTCATTTACTAACTTTTCCCTGAACAACACTGAAAATAATTTCTATTTTAAGTTTTTAAGATACTGACAAATAAGCAAAAATACATCTGAAATATGGCTAGACTGAGGTCATTAGAAAATGTGAGATTTGTATAGCTGAATTGAGCTGCACACACACTCAGGTTTGTTACACTACCAGTACAAATTTATCTCTGTCCTTCTTCTGAATAGAGAACAGTCGACAAGCATACAATTTTTGCAAAACAATCATCATTCCTTTTTGACTTTGTTTCTGTAAAATAACTTATGCAACAGAAACTTGACTGCTGAAATAAAAATGGTAAATACTAGCAGAATAACTGTAAGCAGAAAGGCTGCTACATCGATCGAGTAGTACTGGATGCTGGACATCTTGTAAGACTCCGTCCTTAAGTGCGCCGCTCCTTTGTGCCGCATGACAAACTCGATCCAGAACATGGCTCGGTCCAGCGGTTTCATAGGCTGATCTCTTTGGATGCTTGACAGCTCCTTCATCTTCTCCCTGTAGGATGGTTGGTAGAGTACCTCCTTTAGCGCCTCCAAGAAGTTTTCTTTGTTCACTGTTGCAATATCAAGGACTTTGGCCACACCTCTTGCTTTCATCCTGACGAAGTTATCAGCCTGGTCAAACATAAGTGGCAGGCCAATCAGGGGCACACCGTGGTAAACGGCCTCCTGTATCCCATTGGTGCCTCCATGGGCCACAAACACTCTGGTCTTGGGGTGACCCAGGAGGTCATTTTGGGGCAACCAGTCCAAAATTAATGTGTTATTACCCAGGGTGGATGGTCTTTTGCCTTTGTGCCTCCAAATCACCTTCTGAGGAAGTTCTGCAAAAGCAGCAGCAATGCCTTCAGCGATGTCCTCTGGAAGTTCTTCTACCAGCGTCCCCAGTGTCATCACAATGACACCATGTTCACCCGAGCTCTGCACAAAGTCCTCTAGCTCTTTAGACAGGGGCTTGGAGGGTTTGCACTGAAATCCTGACATGTAGACAACGTTTGGCATTGTGGGTCGAGGGAACTCAAAGGTGAAATCGTTTCTCATCAACCAGATGTCTGCTGACTGAAACAGCTCCATGTAATGTACATCACTGCCAAAATGACGATGGACAAATGGTTTGTAGTTTGATTCTGTCATATACCAAATTTTTAAAGTTGAGAAGAAAAAGTAGAGCATATTCTGGACACGCTGAATGAAAGTCATCTTGTCAGTCAGCTCTGACCCTGGTATGGGGATGTAAGAGAGTGGGGAAGGTGCAATTGCTAGATGGCCTTCACCCTGAATAGTCCATCGGACATTAAAGACAAGTGGAAGATGCAGACGGTGAGCCATAAGAACACCTGTACCAATCGTAGGATCAGTCAGAACCAAATCATATTTGGCATCACGGAGGCTCTGCATCAGGTTGTTATCCTCAAACATTCCCTCCACCATCTCAAGCACCTTGACATGTATTTGATACATCTGTTTCACTAAGTCATGCTCCATTGATAATCGAGTCCACAGTGAAGCACCTTGTCGACGCATGATTAGTGTTTTCATAACAAATCCCCCATAACGCTCTTCATCAAATCCGGTTGAGGAATTTATAGTGATGGTTTTGTAGTGAGGGGACTCTGACTTGATGTACCAGGTGTCGTTTGGCCGCACCACTGTGACTTCATGACCTCTGGAGTGAAGCTCTGCGATGATGATATTCATGTTGATCCAGTGACTTCCATCCACAGGGAACACCAAGACTTTCCCTCCATTTACCAATAATGTAGAGCATAGCAGCACTGCAAGTGCCAGCAAGTTTGGATGGCACATCTCTGAAAGAGATTCTGACAAAGATGTCAAGATGTTAAATCTCTCCTTCTGTTTAGTAAGGGCCTTGAGTTTAAGGGTTTCTATGAACTTAAAAACAAACAAAAACTAGAAAAATTTGCATTTCCTGCGAAAATGCAGTGTGGATGCTTTAAAGCTGAAGCTGTATGCAAAAAGTAGGTGAAAAAACTGAAAAGTTGCAGAAATTGTAAAAACTTTGCAGAAGCAAAAGAACTTTGCTAAAATGTAATAACTTAGCAGAACTGCAATATCTTAGAGGAAACATAATACTTGGCAGAAATACAATAGCATAGCAGAACTTAGCAGAAATATTGTAACTTACCAGAAACATAACTTCTCAAAAATACAAGAATTTAGGAGAAATAGTATAAGATAACAGAAAGAATATATTTAGCCAAAAATACTTGAACATTACAGAAACACTATGATTTAGAAAAATAGTACAACACAGCAGAAATACTGTGATTTACCAGAGACACTGTGATGAACTATGAATATTGTAATTTTAAATTAAGACTATGTTTTAGCAAAAATATTATAATTTGGCAGAAATACTATCATTTGGCAGAAATACTATGATAAAGCACAAATACTCTGGTTTAGCACAAATATTATAACATAGCAGAAATACAATTATATAGCAGAAATGCTATATTTAGAAAGAAAAATATAATATAGTAGAAATACTATGATTTAGCAGAAATACTACAATATAGCATAATAACAATGATTTGGAACAAATACTATGATTGAGCAGAATAGCAATAACTGAAGTAGAAATATTGGAAAAGTAAAATGACAAGATGAAAAAAAAACAGAACATGGTTAAGTTCCCTCAAAACTAATTGTTGTTCACCTGTGAAAAAAAATAAAGAAATAAAAATAAATTAAAAAACAAGAAGAAACAGCCAACAGATACACATAAAATCAAATATGTATACACAAATGCACAGAGAGAGAGACACACAGAGGGTCTATGCCAGTCAACCAGTCTGTATATATTATGTTTTTCCAACAATGAGATGCTGCCCTAAAGTGGGTCTCTCTCTCTCTATTACACACACACACACACACACACACACACACACACACACACACACACACACACACACACACACACACACACACACACACACACACACTGGGTGAGAGAAGTAAGTTTCTAGCTCAGTCAAGCAGCCTGGGAGCTGCTGAATTTGAATCCACCAATCAGAGAGCCTGTGCACTTTTTCCCGCCAAAACAGGTGCACGCAGCACAGAGAGACACAGGATTTTTGCAGTCTATTTCTCATAATGACAACTTCCCTCAAACAAATTACCATAATTTCCTAACCGTAGGGGTTAGAACGGTCATTCTTACACCGTTTTGTTCAGAAGAGATTGGGGAATCTTCAAGTGTTGACAATTTATCATTAAAATATGAATTTTTAGAGATATATGACATGGATGACTTGTTGACTTAGAAGCCACGAATTCCCCAATATGCAAATTTGAATGCCTCAGTCCACATATATGATTGGCTGGCTGGGAAGCCGTGCAGGCCCTGATTTGTGGATTTGAATTCCTCAGCCCTCAGATATGATTGGCTGGCTTAGAAGCCATGAAGGCCCCAATATGCAAATTTGAATGCCTCAGCCCACATATATGATTGGCTGGGAAGCCGTGCAGGCCCTGATTTGAAAATTTGAATGTCCCAGTCCTCACAGAGGATTGGCTGCCTTGGGACTTGGCAGTAATATATAGAAATAGTATGATTAAGAATAAAAACTACATTTACCAGAAATACTATGTTTTAGCACAAATACTATAAAAAGCAGAAATACTATAATTTAGCAGAAATACTATATTAAGCACAAATCCTATAAAAAGCAGAAATAGTATGATTAAGCATAAATACTACATTTAGTAGAAATACTATGTTTTAGCACAAATACTATAAAAAGAAGAAATACTATATTAAGCAATATAAATATCCTATAAAAATCCTATAAAAAGCAAAAATATTGTATTATGATTTGGTAGAAAAATTATAATTAATCAGAAATACTATATTTGGCACAAATCTTATAAAATAGCAGAAATAGTATGATTTAGCACAATAGTAATAATTTAAACAGAAAAACAGAAACAGCAAAATGGACAGCTGAAAAAATGCTGAACGTGCTAAGGGTCCTTCAAATATACTTGTTAAATGAAAAAAATCGGCAAAAAAATATATAACAGCCACACAATCACAAATATGGACACATATGGAAACACACATGCACAGAGAGAGACACACACAAGATCCAATTCAGTCAACCAGTCTAAATATATTGAATTTGAATCTTACAATGAGATCATCCCATTAAAAGGCTCGCTCTCTCTCTCGCTGTCTCACACACACACACACACACACACACACACACACACACACACACACACACACACACACACACACACACACACACACAGGGAGAGAGAAGCAAGTTCTCAGTCAAGCAGCCTGGGAGCTGCTGAATTTGAATCCACCAATCAGAGAGGCTGTGCACCTGTTTTGGCGGGAAAAAGTGCACAAAACTTTAAGAGGCATAAAAGTAAAATGGTAAAAGATTTGAAAAAGCTGAATAATACATGAATAGCCCAATAATTTGTGAACATTTAAAAGTTAAAGTTTCATTGTGTGGATGCCTATTCAGGCATCCACACAATAAAGTAGGATAAAGAATAAAGAGAAACAGGAAAACAATAGTGTGGATGCCTTTAAGCATCCACACAATGATTTAGAAAATTCCTTCCTGCATACACACTGGAAGATATTGGCAGTGATGTAGTGACTCCAGATCAAGAAATGACAATGGATTTCTGCAACCTGCAATGATGACAACCAAAAAGTTATGAATGTTTAAGAACACATTAGATGCTATCTAGTGATTCTTATTAAACATAAGAATGACAGTCAAATCCAAGAGGCCAATTTATTTTCCTGATTAGAAGTCGGGATGTACTTAAAAAGGTAACTTCTGAGCCTTGTAATTTCACTTTGGGAATGTGGCATTGTAAAATACTGTGGTATTTTACAATGTACATCATTAGTGATCTAGATTACTAATCTGAGTAAATAACACAACTCAGTCATTTCAGTTTATGTTTGACAGCAAAGGTTGCCGTATAGCTAAAACCACCCTGATTCACACCACCACCAGTCTTTCTACAAAGGATTTCCAATAGTTTTTCACTAAGCTGAGGCACCCTACTTTAATACTTGCATAGCTTCCAGATTTTCTGCAGCTCACTGGTTCAACTGCAGTGTGGAAATTCCTGCCTCTAAATCTCAGGAGGTTTAAAAGAAGGCAACAAAGCTGTTTGCTGTTTTTTGTTCCCTGTTTCACAGCTGCCAGCATTAGTGGGTATGAAATTATAAAGCAATTATAAAGCAACAATTATAAATATTGTAAAAGCTGCCATTGATTAATGTTAAATGGTAAATGGACTGTATCTGTATAGCGCTTTACTTAGTCCCTATGGACCCCAAAGCACTTTACACTACATTCAGTCATCCACTCATTCACACACACATTCACACACTGGTGATTGCAAGCTACATCCATATGCTACTACTTAGCTGGTCGGTCATGCATATTTCAGAACAGAACTCGCAGCGTAACTACACAAAGAAATGCTCTAAAACAGCATTAAAGGTATTTGGGGTTTACATTAAAATGCCATTTTATCTTCTAAAACTCTTGCTGATCTTGGGTTTTTGATCTAAGTACTTACCTAGAGCGTCCCTGTAAAAAGATCTCACGTTTCAACCAGAGCCTGTTGGTTGTGTGTCCAGCCTGCTTCACCGGTCTCTGAGTGAATGACTGCCATCGGGCTCTGACGAGCAAAACACCTCTGACCGCATTGGCTCTAAGGTAGCAGGAGTAAGGTTCAGAGCCTTTTGTAGTTTTCAGCAGCAAGGTTGGTTGTATAAGAGAAAATTGGATCAAATGTTGTGAACTCTGATCTATAGATTCAATTCAATTCAATTCAATTTTATTTATATAGCGCCAAATCACAACAAAAGTCGCCTCAAGGCGCTTCATAGATACAGAGAAAAACCCAACAATCATATGACCCCCTATGAGCAAGCACTTTGGCGACAGTGGGAAGGAAAAACTCCCTTTTAACAGGAAGAAACCTCCGGCAGAACCAGGCTCAGGGAGGGGGGGAGATTTAGTAGATAACACTGTTGCTACAGGTTACTATAGACAAAGGCAAGTGTATCTGAAATGAATGAATGGTTTTGGGTGAAGACATTTGAGGATAAAATGGAAGTAATTGAAAAATTGAAGGCAACATAGAAATAAACTGTTGTAATTGAGTGTGATGTAAGTAGAAGGTTATTGGCGTGCATTAATCAAACAGTGTGTTCAAATAGTGAGTTCATCTACATGAACTTCATTACCTCGACCTCTGACTTAAAAAAGTGAACGTGTTGTTTCACAAGACAAATAAATTGCACATTAAAGCAAATAGCAGGCCATGAGTTAATGATCAGGAAAAAAAACATTAACAAGAAAAAATTCCCAAGTAAAGCTGCAATAGAGTTCGAAAGAGTTAATGCAAGTCTTCAAAAGATACATTATACTGTAGGTGTGTCCTATTAATTGACTAATTAATTAAATGATTCACATGATTCTACTGGATGTCCTCACACGGTAGATTAATTGCAGTCAGAGACAACAATTAAAGATAAAAAGGAATCTACATTTCTGTTTATTAAAAAACAAATTGAGCAGCGCCGCTTGATATTAACTGACATGACTGAGTGAAGTCAAAGAAACCAAGACGGTGAATAAACTAAATGACATGAAAGTAAAGATCCAAATCGGGGAGAGAAATATCATGGCACCAGTAAACTCAGTCTAGACAATAATGAAGGCAGAAATAAACTGACAGAAAGGAAGTGAAAATGCAGAAAGCAAAAAAGAAATTATCCTTCAAAATAAAGCAGGAACTAAACTGGAAAAGGGAAACACCAAGACACAGACTAAGGTGAAAATAAGAGGCGCACAAATATGAAAGTTTACCATTAATTAACTATGAGTCAACCCAAAAGCCATGATGGTATAATATTCCTCTCTGCCTTAGAGCCCTAAATTAATTGTTCAAAACTATTAACCACAGTG
This sequence comes from Astatotilapia calliptera, assembly GCF_964374335.1. Lineage (NCBI taxonomy): Eukaryota > Metazoa > Chordata > Actinopteri > Cichliformes > Cichlidae > Astatotilapia > Astatotilapia calliptera. Next base: position 35,022,617 of record NC_137433.1, on the reverse strand, counting down.
ATCAGCTATACTGATGATATTTCTATCAGTATATTTCATTGTCATGGGTTCATTAGTCTATAATAATCATCCACATAGAATGTGCCACTTCCTCTTATTATGTATCTCAAGTAGTGTCCGAAATGTATATATTTATTCTGCTTTATTCGGATAAATATTTGTAAACATCTTTTTCCTAATTTTCCCTCCCTTCTTCTTCAGCCCCCACATCCAGAACTCCGTCCAGCAGCCGGACTCCCACTGTGACTCCGTCCCTGCCGAGGCGCTCGGACACCGTCCAACCTCTGCCCTCTCCCAGCAGCACCCTACAGAGACAGCATCTTGACAGACCCCAACCTCACCACACCCAGGTCTCTCCCTCCTCTCATGCAGACGGGAGCTGCTACACAGAGCTGTACCCTGGTCCTCAGAGCTATGTGGAGAGGCTGCAGGCAGAAGAGGGGTCAGCGGGAGTCGACCCACTGAGGGCCGAGGATGGGAATGTGTACTTTTCACCTGTGGTGGAGACGGTCTCCTGTTTCAAACCCAGCAGGTACCAGTCACCACTGATGGGAAAAGAGAATAAGCCTCTAGAAGTGGGCGTCCTGCGGAGGGTGAAGGAGCTTCTGGTGGAGGTCGATCCCAGGACAATGGCCAAACACATCACCAAGGCTGACTGCATGGTACTGTTTATAGCTGCTCTAATCAATATTTGTAAAGTAATAGGGACTTTTTTAAGGATGGACTGCAGCTCTGCAGAAAGGTTTAGGGATTTCTTTATTTTAGTCTGAACGCAGTGGCAACTATGCTGAAGGAAATCTAGGGCTAGCTATGCGTTAGTGATAACAGGTAAACTATGGGGTATTTGTTTGAATGCAAATTCTAAACCATTTCTAAATCAAAGTGTTATTGATGTGTGAAAACATGCAGATGTTTCAGGAGATTTTAAAGTGTATTTTCCTGCTCATCCTGTTTCCGCTAACTGAAATCTAATGCAGCAGTTCTTACATCTGTGTGTGTTCCTAGGTGGCCAGAATTCTGGAGGTCACGCCAGAGGTGCAAAGAATGATGGGCGTTACCTCCGGGATGGAGCTGCTCACGCTGCCACATGGACAACAGTTAAGACTAGACCTGCTGGAGAGGTGAATACTGTTCAACCAGTTCAGCTGTTCATTAGCGTGATAGAACGGTGTATATCTGACATGAGCCTTATTAGACTTTTGTCCACCAAGTTGGTTTTTAGTTATCTGCAAATTTATCTACTATCAAATGTTTTTACAAACTGGAACCATAAACTATAATGCTGCTAATTAAGTTAGTAGACTAGACTAGAGAGACCAACCTGGCTTTGTTACCAGGCTATAAGACTTTCTGCTGTTAAGTGGGGCATTTATACACAGGAGTGTCACAACAGCAATGACATGGTGTGTTATTCCTAATTTATTCATAGTAATTTATAATTCTTTCCATCTTTTTTTTAGCCTTCTTTTAACTACGTGATTTATTTAGTCATATGTCTGCTTTCCCTTTCAATGTTGTCTCCCTATTCCTGCTGTTGGAAGTCTTGTTCTGACTTTAAGGACCTCTTTAAGCAAAGTGTGATCACTGTGTGGGCTGACATGACCTGATATAACATAACATTCCTGCAGGTTTCAAACCATGTCGATTATGTTGGCTGTGCACGTGTTGGGCTGCACGGGGACGACTGAAGAACGAGCCTGCCTGCTTCACAAAATCATCCAAATCGCTGCTGAGCTCAAGAGCACAATGGGCAATATGTTTGGCTTCGCTGCAGTCATGAGAGCCTTGGAGCTTCCGCAGGTAAACATGCACTGCACGGAGCTTTGGTTATTTGTGTTCATGGAGATAGGGGAAGCACGCAGGAAACAGCCGGAAGAGCAAGGGATGTGTAACAAAGGTTGCCCGGGGTAAAGTTAAACCAGGGTATAGGTAAGAGATTAACAAATATTGACTTAATGGAACAGCGTAGTACAATAAACATGAGGCTGTAACCCCTTGCCTACTGTGTATACTGATAAGGGCGCAATCATGGCTCAAAGAGTTGGCAGTTTGTCTTGTAACCGGAAGGTTGCCGGTTCAATTCAATTCAATTCAATTTTATTTATATAGCGCCAAATCACAACAAAAGTCGCCTCAAGGCGCTTCATAGATACAGAGAAAAACCCCAACAATCATATGACCCCCTATGAGCAAGCACTTTGGCGACAGTGGGAAGGAAAAACTCCCTTTTAACAGGAAGAAACCTCCGGCAGAACCAGGCTCAGGGAGGGGCGGCCATCTGCTGCGACCGGTTGGGGTGAGAGAAGGAAGACAGGATAAAAGACATGCTGTGGAAGAGAGACAGAGATTAATAACTCAGTGTAACTAAGGGAGGATTCAGGGTCACCTGGTCCAGCCCTAACTATGCTTTAGCAAAAAGGAAAGTTTTAAGCCTGATCTTGAAAGCAGAGCTAGTGTCTGTCTCCCGAATCCAAACTGGAAGCTGGTTCCACAGAAGAGGGGCCTGAAAACTGAAGGCTCTGCCTCCCATTCTACTTGTAAATACTCTAGGAACAACAAGTAGGCCTGCAGAGCGAGAGCGAAGTGCTCTAATAGAGTGATATGGTACTACAAGGTCATTAAGATAAGATGGGGCCTGATTATTTAAGACCTTGTATGTGAGGAGCAGGATTTTGAATTCAATTCTGGATTTAACAGGAAGCCAATGAAGGGAAGCCAAAACAGGAGAAATATGCTCTCTCTTTCTAGTCCCTGTCAGGACTCTTGCTGCAGCATTTTGGATTAGCTGAAGGCTTTTCAGCGAGTTTTTTGGACATCCTGATAATAATGAATTACAGTAGTCCAGCCTGGAAGTAATAAATGCATGAACTCGTTTTTCAGCGTCACTCTGAGACAGGATATTTCTAACTTTAGAGATGTTGCGCAAATGGAAGACCGCAGTCTTACATATTTGTTTAATATGTGACTGTCCGAGCCCCGGGCCTTGGGCAAGACACTTCACCTACCGCCTACTGGTGATGGCCAGAGGGGCCGATGGCGCAATATGGCAGCCTCGCTTCTGTCAGTCTGCCCCAGGGCAGCCGTGGCTACAACTGTAGCTTGCCACCACCAGTGTGTGAATGTGAGAGTGAATGAATAGTGGAATTGTACAGCGCTTTGAGGGCCCCAAAAAGTGCTATATAAATGCAATCCATTATTATTATTATTATTATTATTATTATTATTATCACCTTTAGTGAAGATGCTTAATTTCAGGAATAGCTAAGAGGCCCACTGATATTTAATGTTATCGCTTACATGATTTAGCCTTCGGCCTTCTTTTGGGTTTCCCTGCCTCAAGGTGTCAGGCTGTAAAATGTCACAATTCTGATATCAGGGTGCTTCATCACATCCTCAAACAAAAGGGGCAAAGTCATTTATTGATAACTTATTAACCTTTCAGTGATTTTATTAACTCAAATGCAGAAAAGTTTCTTCATTTTATATTTTTTCTTAGTTATTGTTAATATATATTTTTAACTTGGCCTGTCTTTTCTGGCAAAGTTTCTGTATATATTCAAAACTGTCTTTACATAAAAAAAGACATCACCTCTGAATATTTTTAGGAATCATATACATCTCAACTATATTTTCAGACTGAAAAAAATAAAGACAGGGACAATTTCTATAAGATTAGCTGTCAAACAATTGTGGGTTCAGCTGTGCAGGTAATACAAATAGTAAGACAAATTGAATAAAACAAATATATACAAAACGAGAGGAAGGCACAAAAGCAATAGTGTTGTTCTTCGGTCTTTCAGGTGTCCCGTCTGCAGGAGACTTGGATGGCGTTACGGCAGCGGCACACAGAAGGTGCCATTCTCTATGAAAAAACTCTCAGGCCATTTATGAAGAGCCTGAACGATGGAAGAGGTAGAGCGTCTCCTGAACTCGACACCACATGATAAAAGCATGGAGAAACAATTCCTGCTCATATCTTGGTGCTACACCATTGTTTCCACAACAAACATGATCTCTGTATCTGTCTTTCAACTCTCCAGAAAGCTGTCCGCTGTCCAACACCACTTTCCCCCATGTCCTCCCTCTTCTGACTCTGATGGAGAAGAATGCAGTGGTGGGTGAGGAGGGGACAGAACTATGGGAGACGGTGGAAGTTGGGGTGGAAGTGGTCATGTTCCACCTCGGGGCGGCGAGAACCATTGCCCAGCTAGGGGGCATCTACCGCTCTAACGCTGAGAGCAAATTACAAGGTGAGAGACAAAAACAAAATGCAGTATGTCTGCTTTATAACATTAGCAAATTAAATACAAGCCTTTAGAAAATTTAAACACGAAAGACCACAGGGATCCGTCTTGGGACCTGCTGTATTTACTCTCCACACAGTTGCCATTCCACTGCAGGAACACGGATCGCATGTTAGGTGCTGCAGCTTACTGCTGTTCTTCATGTTGTTTCTAATGTGCTTTCACGTTTTCCCCTTTCTTTTTTTAAATACTGCTTTCCTCAAGTTCTAGCAGAAAAGTAGCCTAGCATTTCTTAGCAGCCACTTAAGCGTTGGTAGACTAGAGCATGTATTTTTTTTCAATCTGGAAAAAGTCCAACACACTGGTTCCAACCAGGTGGCAACCTGCAATAAAATATAATAAAGTCAGATTGAGGCATGCATGAAATGCATGCAAGTCAAACTACATTTGAAACCTTTTATTGAAGAGACTGGTACATGCTGCAGCATTAAATAATCTGATTATAAAAAAATAATTAGGAAAAGTGTTTTAATTTCCTAAATCCCATTCTAAGGTCATTCTTGAGCTGATGGTTTATTTTAAGTTGAAGTTTATATTATTATCAATCAGTAATAAATAGCTTCACGCCTGGTAGGCCAAATGAACAACCCAAGGCTGTATAGTGAACTGCAAGAACTTCCTCTTTCACTTCCTGTAAATAAACTCTTCCTTTCTTCTTCTGCTCCTGATGGGGTCTTCATCCATCAGGAGCACCCTATTCCCTATGGGTATGATGTCATGTCACCTCTTGTCACGCCAACCGCAGGTCTCACTTCCATGTAATAAAACTTCTCTTTCGCTCTGGCTTCTGTCACACATCACCCCTCGTGCTCATCCACACCCCCTCCACCCTGGCTTCACTCTCTTCTTCACCTTTCTTGTGCACTTTATGTCTATTCTGATAGTTGACCTCCGATATTTAAACTCTACCTTCATTACCTCTGCTCCTTGCAGCTTCCCTGTCCATCCCTCTTATTCACACACATATATTCTGTTCTTGTTCATGTTTGAGACAGGTCCAGTTACAGGGACCTCTGTGGTAGAAATGGTAGTCTCCGGTTCCTTTCTACACTCCTGTGCTGCTAATAATGTTAAACTGATGTGATGTTGCAGGTTTCGGGGAGCAGGCCGAAGTCCTGGAGCTTTTCCTGACCGATTTCCAGATGCGGCTGCTGTGGGGGAGCCGGGGGGCCGAGGAGAAACAGGCTCTGCGATACTCTAAGTTTGACCAGGTGCTTACCGCCCTGTCCAACAAGCTGGAGCCACCCATCAGATGACACTGACCCCAGCACTGTTTTTAGAGGCCTTGTTTATGAGCTCATGCCTACATACATGGACAATTACTGTGTTGGACACTGAGAAGCTCCTCCACTGAAAGCTCATTAAAAGGGAAAGCGCTGTGATCTTTCAAACAAGGAGGCTTCCTAAGCGTGTAGACACCAGAACGAAGCAGTGCACTCACTTAGTTCAAATCTGTCACATGTAGCAGACCGGGATACTTGAAGAGTGAGACTGAAATTTTATAAATGCTTACCTTCCCATACCAGCACTTTTCCAGTTCCTTTGAAGCTAAACTGATGTAACTCAAGGTTGAGGAACTTTATCTGAAAGCTTCAGCAGAATGACGACAGCTTGTGAAAGAAACCACTAAATGCTTTGATGGGGTCTCCAGAGGGTGTTTTTATTTTTGACTGAGGACTTGCACTCCTTCAACAACGTCACAGATCAACATTGTCCTGTGTTAGTTTACCTAACAAAGGACTCTATCTACTCCACAGTGGCACAGGGCGACATGATTTGGAAGTGTAAATATTTGGTGCCCTTTAGGTTACCGAGGCTGTGCCTCAGTCTGATAGGCTCATGTTTGTAAATGTTTAAATCTCCCTAAAGGCTGGACCTTAGCTAAATCCACAAACATATGTCACATTGTAGAATGTAATAACAGAATAACTGTACATCTGTATTTCAGTTTTTGTTTAGTTTTTTGTATCTTTTCAATTATTAGGATTTTATAATTTGAAGAGAATATTAAATGTAATCTGGGGTCAGTTCGTGTTTCCTCTTTGTTTCCTTTTCTTCTTATTATAACAATGTCACTTTTTAATGTAAGGGGAGTGAACTGATCCTAACTGCACGAGTACGGCACACAGGTGCAGATCATTTTTGTAATCTTAAACAGTTTTACTCTTTATTTATCAAAAAGTGTAAATAAACGTTTATTTCACTGGAGGTTGTTTTATTGAATAAAAACAGTCATGCTTGTGAGCTAGCTGGCAACTCGAGCCGCGCTGCAGCATACACACTAACATGCCTCACTTTCCCCGGGCCATATAACAAAGCCAACCTCTACTTTTTGTGGTCTATTTAGCTGTAAATTTCCCCTCTCTGCCTTTGACATGTCGGTGCTGAAGCTTTTCTAAATCACTGCCCTACTGTTTCAACGCTTCCACCATTAAAGCTCAAGAGCACAATGGGCAATATGTTTGGCTTCGCTGCAGTCATGAGAGCCTTGGAGCTTCCGCAGGTAAACATGCACTGCACGGAGCTTTGGTTATTTGTGTTCATGGAGATAGGGGAGGCACGCAGGAAACAGCCGGAAGAGCAAGGGATGTGTAACAAAGGTTGCCCGGGGTAAAGTTAAACCAGGGTATAGGTAAGAGATTAACAAATATTGACTTAATGGAACAGCGTAGTACAACAAACATGAGGCTGTAACCCCTTGCCTACTGTGTATACTGATAAGGGCGCAATCATGGCTCAAAGAGTTGGCAGTTCGTCTTGTAACCGGAAGGTTGCCGGTTCAATTCAATTCAATTCAATTTTATTTATATAGCGCCAAATCACAACAAAAGTCGCCTCAAGGCGCTTCATAGATACAGAGAAAAACCCAACAATCATATGACCCCCTATGAGCAAGCACTTTGGCGACAGTGGGAAGGAAAAACTCCCTTTTAACAGGAAGAAACCTCCGGCAGAACCAGGCTCAGGGAGGGGCGGCCATCTGCTGCGACCGGTTGGGGTGAGAGAAGGAAGACAGGATAAAAGACATGCTGTGGAAGAAAGACAGAGGTTAATAATAGATATGATTCAATGCAGAGAGGTCTATTAATACATAGTGAGTGAGAAAGGTGACTGGAAAGGAAAAACTCAATGCATCATGGGAATCCCCCGGCAGCCTACGTCTATTGCAGTGTAACTAAGGGAGGATTCAGGGTCACCTGGTCCAGCCCTAACTATATGCTTTAGCAAAAAGGAAAGTTTTAAGCCTGATCTTGAAAGCAGAGCTAGTGTCTGTCTCCCGAATCCAAACTGGAAGCTGGTTCCACAGAAGAGGGGCCTGAAAACTGAAGGCTCTGCCTCCCATTCTACTTGTAAATACTCTAGGAACAACAAGTAGGCCTGCAGAGCGAGAGCGAAGTGCTCTAATAGAGTGATATGGTACTACAAGGTCATTAAGATAAGATGGGGCCTGATTATTTAAGACCTTGTATGTGAGGAGCAGGATTTTGAATTCAATTCTGGATTTAACAGGAAGCCAATGAAGGGAAGCCAAAACAGGAGAAATATGCTCTCTCTTTCTAGTCCCTGTCAGGACTCTTGCTGCAGCATTTTGGATTAGCTGAAGGCTTTTCAGCGAGTTTTTTGGACATCCTGATAATAATGAATTACAGTAGTCCAGCCTGGAAGTAATAAATGCATGAACTCGTTTTTCAGCGTCACTCTGAGACAGGATATTTCTAACTTTAGAGATGTTGCGCAAATGGAAGACCGCAGTCTTACATATTTGTTTAATATGTGACTGTCCGAGCCCCGGGCCTTGGGCAAGACACTTCACCTACCGCCTACTGGTGATGGCCAGAGGGGCCGATGGCGCAATATGGCAGCCTCGCTTCTGTCAGTCTGCCCCAGGGCAGCCGTGGCTACAACTGTAGCTTGCCACCACCAGTGTGTGAATGTGAGAGTGAATGAATAGTGGAATTGTACAGCGCTTTGAGGGCCCCAAAAAGTGCTATATAAATGCAATCCATTATTATTATTATTATTATTATTATTATTATTATCACCTTTAGTGAAGATGCTTAATTTCAGGAATAGCTAAGAGGCCCACTGATATTTAATGTTATCGCTTACATGATTTAGCCTTCGGCCTTCTTTTGGGTTTCCCTGCCTCAAGGTGTCAGGCTGTAAAATGTCACAATTCTGATATCAGGGTGCTTCATCACATCCTCAAACAAAAGGGGCAAAGTCATTTATTGATAACTTATTAACCTTTCAGTGATTTTATTAACTCAAATGCAGAAAAGTTTCTTCATTTTATATTTTTTCTTAGTTATTGTTAATATATATTTTTAACTTGGCCTGTCTTTTCTGGCAAAGTTTCTGTATATATTCAAAACTGTCTTTACATAAAAAAAGACATCACCTCTGAATATTTTTAGGAATCATATACATCTCAACTATATTTTCAGACTGAAAAAAATAAAGACAGGGACAATTTCTATAAGATTAGCTGTCAAACAATTGTGGGTTCAGCTGTGCAGGTAATACAAATAGTAAGACAAATTGAATAAAACAAATATATACAAAACGAGAGGAAGGCACAAAAGCAATAGTGTTGTTCTTCGGTCTTTCAGGTGTCCCGTCTGCAGGAGACTTGGATGGCGTTACGGCAGCGGCACACAGAAGGTGCCATTCTCTATGAAAAAACTCTCAGGCCATTTATGAAGAGCCTGAACGATGGAAGAGGTAGAGCGTCTCCTGAACTCGACACCACATGATAAAAGCATGGAGAAACAATTCCTGCTCATATCTTGGTGCTACACCATTGTTTCCACAACAAACATGATCTCTGTATCTGTCTTTCAACTCTCCAGAAAGCTGTCCGCTGTCCAACACCACTTTCCCCCACGTCCTCCCTCTTCTGACTCTGATGGAGAAGAATGCAGTGGTGGGTGAGGAGGGGACAGAACTATGGGAGACGGTGGAAGTTGGGGTGGAAGTGGTCATGTTCCACCTCGGGGCGGCGAGAACCATTGCCCAGCTAGGGGGCATCTACCGCTCTAACGCTGAGAGCAAATTACAAGGTGAGAGACAAAAACAAAATGCAGTATGTCTGCTTTATAACATTAGCAAATTAAATACAAGCCTTTAGAAAATTTAAACACGAAAGACCACAGGGATCCGTCTTGGGACCTGCTGTATTTACTCTCCACACAGTTGCCATTCCACTGCAGGAACACGGATCGCATGTTAGGTGCTGCAGCTTACTGCTGTTCTTCATGTTGTTTCTAATGTGCTTTCACGTTTTCCCCTTTCTTTTTTTAAATACTGCTTTCCTCAAGTTCTAGCAGAAAAGTAGCCTAGCATTTCTTAGCAGCCACTTAAGCGTTGGTAGACTAGAGCATGTATTTTTTTTCAATCTGGAAAAAGTCCAACACACTGGTTCCAACCAGGTGGCAACCTGCAATAAAATATAATAAAGTCAGATTGAGGCATGCATGAAATGCATGCAAGTCAAACTACATTTGAAACCTTTTATTGAAGAGACTGGTACATGCTGCAGCATTAAATAATCTGATTATAAAAAATAATTAGGAAAAGTGTTTTAATTTCCTAAATCCCATTCTAAGGTCATTCTTGAGCTGATGGTTTATTTTAAGTTGAAGTTTATATTATTATCAATCAGTAAGAAATAGCTTCACGACTGGTAGGCCAAATGAACAACCCAAGGCTGTATAGTGAACTGCAAGAACTTCCTCTTTCACTTCCTGTAAATAAACTCTTCCTTTCTTCTTCTGCTCCTGATGGGGTCTTCATCCATCAGGAGCACCCTATTCCCTATGGGTATGATGTCATGTCACCTCTTGTCACGCCAACCGCAGGTCTCACTTCCATGTAATAAAACTTCTCTTTCGCTCTGGCTTCTGTCACACATCACCCCTCGTGCTCATCCACACCCCCTCCACCCTGGCTTCACTCTCTTCTTCACCTTTCTTGTGCACTTTATGTCTATTCTGATAGTTGACCTCCGATATTTAAACTCTACCTTCATTACCTCTGCTCCTTGCAGCTTCCCTGTCCATCCCTCTTATTCACACACATATATTCTGTTCTTGTTCATGTTTGAGACAGGTCCAGTTACAGGGACCTCTGTGGTAGAAATGGTAGTCTCCGGTTCCTTTCTACACTCCTGTGCTGCTAATAATGTTAAACTGATGTGATGTTGCAGGTTTCGGGGAGCAGGCCGAAGTCCTGGAGCTTTTCCTGACCGATTTCCAGATGCGGCTGCTGTGGGGGAGCCGGGGGGCCGAGGAGAAACAGGCTCTGCGATACTCTAAGTTTGACCAGGTGCTTACCGCCCTGTCCAACAAGCTGGAGCCACCCATCAGATGACACTGACCCCAGCACTGTTTTTAGAGGCCTTGTTTATGAGCTCATGCCTACATACATGGACAATTACTGTGTTGGACACTGAGAAGCTCCTCCACTGAAAGCTCATTAAAAGGGAAAGCGCTGTGATCTTTCAAACAAGGAGGCTTCCTAAGCGTGTAGACACCAGAACGAAGCAGTGCACTCACTTAGTTCAAATCTGTCACATGTAGCAGACCGGGATACTTGAAGAGTGAGACTGAAATTTTATAAATGCTTACCTTCCCATACCAGCACTTTTCCAGTTCCTTTGAAGCTAAACTGATGTAACTCAAGGTTGAGGAACTTTATCTGAAAGCTTCAGCAGAATGACGACAGCTTGTGAAAGAAACCACTAAATGCTTTGATGGGGTCTCCAGAGGGTGTTTTTATTTTTGACTGAGGACTTGCACTCCTTCAACAACGTCACAGATCAACATTGTCCTGTGTTAGTTTACCTAACAAAGGACTGCATGTACTCCACAGTGGCACAGGGCGACATGATTTGGAAGTGTAAATATTTGGTGCCCTTTAGGTTACCGAGGCTGTGCCTCAGTCTGATAGGCTCATGTTTGTAAATGTTTAAATCTCCCTAAAGGCTGGACCTTAGCTAAATCCACAAACATATGTCACATTGTAGAATGTAATAACAGAATAACTGTACATCTGCATTTCAGTTTTTGTTTAGTTTTTTGTATCTTTTCAATTATTAGGATTTTATAATTTGAAGAGAATATTAAATGTAATCTGGGGTCAGTTCGTGTTTCCTCTTTGTTTCCTTTTCTTCTTATTATAACAATGTCACTTTTTAATGTAAGGGGAGTGAACTGATCCTAACTGCACGAGTACGGCACACAGGTGCAGATCATTTTTGTAATCTTAAACAGTTTTACTCTTTATTTATCAAAAAGTGTAAATAAACGTTTATTTCACTGGAGGTTGTTTTATTGAATAAAAACAGTCATGCTTGTGAGCTAGCTGGCAACTCGAGCCGCGCTGCAGCATACACACTAACATGCCTCACTTTCCCCGGGCCATATAACAAAGCCAACCTCTACTTTTTGTGGTCTATTTAGCTGTAAATTTCCCCTCTCTGCCTTTGACATGTCGGTGCTGAAGCTTTTCTAAATCACTGCCCTACTGTTTCAACGCTTCCACCATTAAAGCTTTTACCTACAGGCTTGAGGAGGTTACCGATCACTCCCCAATGTCAGTCTGTGTGTAGCATATTTTTGCGGAGTGATGAACTCGGGCCCTAAATACCAAACTCTTCCTGTATTCTTCTGCTGTGGTGAATTTACATTTCAAAGTGAATCACCTGCTTCTAAACTCAGTTACAATCAGGAAAATGAAATTAACAAAACCACTTCAGATTTTTGACACTCATTAGTTAAACTGCAGGAAAAGACATAAAGACCTGGATGACCTGTAACTTTGCGATTCTAAGTTCAGATAAAACTGAGGTTATTGTAATAGGACCTAAAGTCTAATATGATGAGAAATATGATATCTTACTCCAGATCACATTACTTTGGCCTCTAGTAACAGTGTGAGGAACCTTGGAATATGTCTTCCTTTTGCGCAAAACCTCTAAAATACCTGTTCAGTTGTAAACTTGTTATTAATTTCTGGCTCTCTTCCCAAGCATGCCTTTTGTCCTGTCTTCCTCCCCTCACCTCAATCGGTCACTGCAGATGGCCCCGCCCCTCCCTGCGCCTGGTTCTGCTGGAGGTGTCTTCCTCTTAAAAGGGAGTTCTTCCTTCCCACTGTCGTGAAAGTGCTTGCTCATAGGGGGTCATATGATTGTTGGGGTTTTCTCTGTATGTATTGTAGGGACTACCTTCCAATATAAAGCACCTTGAGGCGACTGTTGTTGTGATTTGGCGCTGTGTAAATAAAATTGAATTGAATTAAAAAATTCGTGACTTTTGTTACAGGGTAACACGTATTACAAAGACCATACAAACAAATCATGGAAATGCTTCATTAAAAATGCGTCTGTGCCAAAACCCATATGCAGGAGGTAGAGAACACTGAACATAAAGTTCAAGTTTTAAGTGAAGATTCTAAGTTTAAAAACTTAAGCAAGGGGATCAACAGAATAAATTAAAAGAGCTGCAGAAGACGTAACAGAAATGTGTAGAGATAACACATCACAAGAGAATGACAGGTCTATTTTTTACACTGTGAGCTGAACGGGGATGGGAAACAGGAGACAGCTGGAAGCAATGAAGACAATCAGTCAAAAAGTCTGAGTCAAGAAACTAGAGAAAATGATCAGAGTATAAAGGAAAACAACCCAACTACAAAGAACAGCAAGAAAACTCTCATTAAAAATGATACAGTGGAACACTGGTTAGGTGAAAAGAGTCCCTAGAGTGATAAACCAAAGACAGGAAGTCAAAACACTAAAACGCTCAAAGCACATCCTGTGCTGAAGCAGCATCAACATTCCTTAGTCTGTTCCCCAAACCTCAAAAACATAAACCTGAGGAACTGAAATATACACCCAATTACCATTATTCAAGATGTTTTAAAATGTAACATTGCAAAATATTGTATTTTAGTTTGAAAAAAAAAAAAAGGTTTAATCATATGCATGAAGCTTAGGTCACTGTTAATAAAACTACAAAAACAGACATCTCACTGAGGTGCATATCTGAAGTGTGCTGTCCATGACAAAAAGTGAGGGGAAAAAAACCCTAAACAAACAAATTAAGTTATTTTATTTTGCAAGGACCCAGAATGTTATAACACATGACTCCATCAAAGATCATTTTCACATTAATAGCTCCCTCTGCTGTATGCAGGACACAACTTGGATTTATAGCTCTGGGGTTTTTTTGTTTTTTGTTTTGACTTGCTAATAGAAGACCTTTCACAAACACAAACACATTTTATTTGAATTTTTCAAAAATCTACATGCATAATTACATAAAATGGATATTAAACATGTTTAAGAAATTACTTGAATTGCATTTTTAAGTATGATATTTTAACCCAGATGGTTTGTCTCTGTTTCATTTGGAGCTACAACAACAACGTTTTTTTTTTTTAATATCCTGTTGTTTAAAGTTCCTAGAAAGTATGGAATCATACCAGGTAAATAAGTAAATAAATAAATAAACATCAAAGTGATAAAAAATGAGGTTTAGATCCATCCCATTTAGGTTTATGAATATAGATTATATAACCTATTACTTTACACCATGTTTCCTATTTTCACCCATGTTCCAGTATGCAAGATTCTATTTATCTAGTAAAATTGAAGGCTACATTATGTATGTGGCCTTTCCGCACTTATTAGTCTACCTTCTGCTTCTGTTTCACTGTTACCTAAACGCCATATGGAATATCTGTGAATTAACTGTAAGTCTCGGGTTCAGGTTTGATGTTTCGACTAAAAACAAGAAAGTTTGTGACTTGTTAGCAACAACTCTGTTAAACGTGCTGTCACAACTTTCTTTCAAACAAACAAACAAACAAACAAACAAACAAACAAACAAACAAACAAACAAACAAACAAACAAACAAACAAACAAACAAACAAACAAACAAACAAATCCTGATACCAGACCGTTTCGCCCTCTTATTCCCCATTCCAGTTAAAGTAATCTGTCAGGAAGATTTCTAGTAAAGTTTGCCAAAGTCTTACGTTTTTCTGGACTGTGATCCTCCAACGTGTCCCACAATTCACGGCCCGTGCTGGATGCTCTCTGGGAATTGTAGTCCAGTTTGTCACTGAGCTACGTCTTTCTGGGCGCCTTCCGGGGAGGAAAAAACTACAAAATCAGCCGGTAGCGATAAGGAGAAGCTCCAAACTGAGCTTTTCTGTCTACAAGCAGGCAGCCAAAATGTTGGCGACACTGTTTGTGCTGTTTTTGTTCTTTTGTAACCCAGTCTGCTGCGTTTTCCAGAAACTTTACTGCACCATATCGGACAGCTGCGACTGTGACTTTAAGCCGAATATTAGAGGTGAGACGTACTTGTGGATGCTAACCTACGGAGGCTGCTTCGTGTTAGCAAGCTAGCTTGTTTATGAAACTGTATTTTATTGTTGCTGTATTATACTACATATGTTTCCTATAAAAATTATATCCGCTAACTGTTTTTTGTTTTTTTAGTGTACAGTGTTCCCGAGGAGGCAATTAAGGCTTTCATTGTAGCTTATTGCTGATTTTCTAACTGGTATGCTAGCTGGCTGAATAAAAGAAATTTCTTACAATATCTGTAATTAAATTAGCTAGTTGTCTACTTTGCAGGTTTTTCATGACAACAGCCACGAGAAGTAGATTTTTCTTGCTCTGTTTTGTTCCTGAAGCTTATTCCTATAACCCTTTATTGTGGTTATTACAGGGCACCCCACCCCTGTAGTATTGCACCAACAAAGATTGTGACTGTTCTTTTTTTCTGATCGCCAGACTTGGAGTGGGACCTCTACAAGAATGTCTATGGACAGCATCTGGCTCAGGACATTGTGTCAGAGGAGGTGGGGAGGTTCCTTCATAATAAAAGCCCCAGTCAGCCACTGGTGCTGTCTTTCCACGGCTCCTCTGGGACGGGAAAGACGCTGGTCAGCTCTATGCTGGGAAATCATCTGTACGGCTCAGCCATGAGCAGCCCGTATGTCCACCAGTTTGTCCCCACGCTGCACTTCCCCTTGCCCCACCGAGTCAAGCAGTACAGGGTATGTTGAGAAATACAAATGGTTATATCTAAAATCTGAAGTAATGTACTAGTCGTTTTATTGTGTGTTCAATATAAAATGTTTGTTGACCATAACAAAGGGAAGTTTGAATGCTGTCATTCCTAATGTGCAAACAGGACACTGCTTTCTTCTTAGGATCATACATTTAGAACTTACAAGAGAGTCCTGTGATTTTGCTCCCAATTTCAGGGAAGATGGGCTGGTCAAAACAAAAATGATCACACAAGTAGACACAAAAAAGATACTTGACTCATATGATCATTTTTGTTTTATGTTCAGCAGACTCTGTCTATAGAATTAACTAAGTGGGAACTAGTTACTAATCATTTAATTATATACTAAAAGTTCACAAGCGAGTGCCGCCTTTCAGACAACAGTATTTGCAGTTATACATGTTACACAGCCTATAATTAAGTAATAAAAGCAGAACAGCAGCAGACGTAATTAAAAGCATTGTTAGTTGCAGTCATAGGTGATGTGTTGGGAGCTTGTGAAATTAAATATCCATCCTTTGGTTTTGTAGGAGGAGCTGAAGGACTGGGTGCAGGGAAACCTGACGGAGTGCGCTCGCTCAGTTTTCATTTTTGATGAGATGGAGAAGATGCCTCCAGGCCTCATTGATGTCCTGGAGCCCTTTTTGGGTCCGTCTCATGTTGTATTTCGCACCAACTACCGCAAGGCGATATACCTCTTTATCAGGTACTTAACACTCCCCTAATCCAGTGAGGCATGTCCAGTGTTTAGCTTCCTAAAGCACCAAGAAGGATCTATATGACACTAATTCTGCGGATATGAACTCTCTCCAAAAGAAGTTCTTGTATTCTCTTTGTCAAAATAACTTAAAGCTTTCATGAACGGTTAATGCTCAAAACTTTATTTCTCTCCCAGTGATGCTTAAAGAAGAAACTTTTTTTTTTATTACAAAGGGACAGGCAGCTTATTTTGTGTTTCTTGTGTGCAGCACTGCAGGAGAGGAGGTGATAAACAAAGTGGCTCTGGAGAACCGTCAGGCTGGACGAGAGAGAGAGGAGATCAAATTGGACAACCTGCAGGAGGCCATCGCACAGGCAGTTTACAACAATAACACAAGTAAGACTCATTTTACATGTTTAAGTACTCCACACTCTTAGGGTAAGGTGGTTTCATCCCAAACCGCTTCAGAGTTTGATTAAAGTTCAGTACGGTATTTTCTGTGTATAGGATAGAATAAAACAGAATAGAATGGCCCTTGTCATTGTACATGTACAACGAAATTGTGGGAGTTCTCAGCTGATCAACTGAGAACTGAATAAAATATAAATAATAGTAAATATAGTAGAAATAACAAAAAGGAGAAATATAGACAAAAACAAGAGGAAGGCAAATATTAGAGAACAAGTTGCAAAGTGCTTGAAGTAGAAAAAGTAAAAGTAACAATAACCATGATAAAATATTAATGTTTTCTATTTACAGAGCACATAAAATGCTTTACAGATCAATACTTGCGTTCAATAACATTTAAAGGGAGAAATAAATTAAAAAAGAAGTAACTGCAATCAAATGAAATGGGTCATAAACGCTTGGCCAGTAGGCTGTAGCCTCAGCACCAGATAACAGTCACATGAGAGCCTGGACAAAGACTCAGATTGTTGAGTAAAGGTCTCATAGTTCAGATATGTAGCACAGAGAGAAGCCATGAAGGACCTTGAAATAGATCCTAAAATCAATTCTAAGTCATACTGTGAGCCATTATCAGGAGGTTTAGGGAAAGGTGTGATGTGATGACTCCGGCTTCTGTACAACCTGGATTTTCAGTTGAAGCAGGTGAAGATGTATGTTGAAAGTGTGAGAAGGTTAAGACATTTTAAATGCTGGTGTCAGGAGGTAAAATAGTTTTTTTCATGTCAGTGTTCTCACCTTGGTTTGTTCAAACACAGTGTTTTTTTGTTTTTTTTTTACTGCATGTTCACTAGAAGAGGAAGAAGGCAGTGATACTGATGCTTTGGTGCTCTTCCAGAGCTAAAACTGGTCTTCTGACTTTGATTCATTTAAGTTAATCATGAATATAAAATTAAAGCCCATAATAGAAGCAGCATCATTGCTCTGCAGCAGTGCATCATAATGAACACAGAAATTAAGCAGCCTCTTTGAGCTAATTTTCCAGTACATTGCTGATGAAAGCTTTCATTACTTCAGTAACTGAAGTGAGTTTTTACCCCCCATTCAGGCGGCCTCTTCAAGTCCAACATCATTCAGCAGAAGCTCATCACCCGCTTTGTTCCCTTCCTGCCCCTGAGCCGATACCACGTTGAGCGCTGCGTGCACTCACAGCTCTGCCAGCGGGGCAGCTGCAGCCGCAATGACGTGGTGGAGGCAGTAGGGGGCGACATGAACTACACTCCAGCTAAGGGAAAGTACTTCTCCAACACTGGCTGTAAGACTGTCCCTGCCAAAATCAACTTTTTCCTGTGAGCTGAGGGGAACTGGGTTTAACTTTTAGGACTGAAAGGGAAAATCTGAGAAAGATGCTCACATGCAGGTCAGAGCAGCATCTGGAGGCTAGGATGCCCTGGGAGCATGAAATCAAGGGGAGTGAAACTCCTGACTGTCCGGATTTGCAATCAGTGAGTGTCTCCATGAAGGTATAGTTGGCATTTTCTGACTTTTTCAGGAGTCATGCCACACTCTACCTCAAACCCAGCTCTACCTTTTAATTTTTATATATTTTTGTTGGTATGTTGTGGTTTCAGGTTTCAAAGGCTTCAACTGGAAGTCATTAATTGATGTTTTCTTGTTTTTAGGCTCATTATTTATCCAGTCTTAATTTATTCTTTGTCAACACTGCCATCCCTCCATGGTCACACTGATGAGGAATTGTCACAGGTGTCCAGAGCGGACTAAACAGCTGGAGGTTCTTTGCTGAGTGAGCGAAGACCTTTTTTTGTTTGTTTTGTCTTCATTTCATTTTTCTAATATTTTTCCCAAAAGGGATCACACAAGATTGTTTTTATTTTGGGTAACATTTGTCAGCAATGGGATTTTTGCTAAGTGTTGACTTTCGACGATCATTATCCAAGTTTTTCACCCGGATGAAGCGACATATTTGGCTTGTGGCAAAGAGAGCTTGACATGAAAGTACACGTCATCAGTCGGCTTATTAGAAAGTAGAATATATTTTAGGACTGAAAGATGTCACAGGATAAAGGAGCTCCTTTGCCAGATCATTTTAAAACAAATGAAAGAAGAAGAGATGAGTTTTACTTTGGGGAAAAAAAACCCAACTTGTGTGCTGCAGCCCTGCAGGCTCGGTGCCATATTTTGGGAGCATGTGACCACTTCTGCCATCAGGTGGCAGTAAAGACTTTGTTTTAGACAAGTGTAACGGAGGTGAAGCTGAGTTCACCAAGAGCTCAGTGCATTTTAATTCACTTACTCCCATGTGAGTGAGTTCTGTAGTGCTTTTATTTTGTTTCATTGCTTTAAACTGTACTGTAAAGGCAGCAGGTAGGGATGTTTTTAAAACACTGAAAGTGCACTTTATGGAGTATTAAAAAGACCTGGTGTTCTTTGTCAATTATGAAATATTTCCAAAAGTTTGGATTGTTTACACCAAATTACTAATTATAAAGTATTAATTTTTTCTTGTAATAAATTGCGTGTTAAATGCAGTGAAGAACAAGGGTAACGGAGTTCACAGGATGAAGATGAAATTCTTATCGTATCAGGGTGAAGGTTGACACACACAGAGGCTCGTGAAACTCAAGACAGCCGCAGGGATCAGCGTTCATTAGCTTTGCTTTCAGTACAGAAAAGTCTAATAGTCAAATCAAACGCCAGTTTTTTTTGATTGATTTTTACTTTTTCCACTCAGCTTTGCTGTGTTGCTATGGAGAAGGCAGACTCCAGGCTAAAACTCAGTCATGTTTTGTATGAAAATTTTTATGCCATCCATAATCGGCGACAGTTAGACTCCTCACACTACCATGGTTAATACAATCTCCACAACAAAACACTTTGGTTTTTGTCCTTGTTGTTTCTTCTGAGTTACACAAGTTTCAGGTCCAGCTTCTGAACATTCGTGACTGAAGCGTTTGAGGTATTGTGCACCTTTTACTGCTACAATGTAAAGCAAAAATAAAATGTAATGGCACAAGAAAGGTGTTCTGTGCCTTTTGTCCAGTATTTATTTATTAAAACAGGGAGATTTCTCTGTTTTCTTGCATTTTAATAGAAAATATTCTTTTTACTTCTGAGAATATCAACAAATATTTCTGGGACAACTTCACCAATTCCAAGGTGCATGGAAAAGATCAAACATCTGATGGCATGAAGACTCAGTTGATCCTGGTGAAGGCCATAAGCTGAAACGCGTTTGATCACCTAATAAAGTTGTTCCTATTACTTCTGTGAATATGACATGTAACTACAGCTTTATTTGTTTATTTATTTTTGATTCAGTTTTTTAACAATCACCACTCTGATTTCAAAGAAAGATAGTAAAGGGTCCAATTACTTTTTAACCCTTTGGGTGCTTTATGTTGAATCAGGCAACTGGTCACTGCAGAGGTCACTGCAGGACTCCAGGCCTCAAGGGCCGGTGTCCTGCAGGTTTTAGATCTCACCCTGGGTCAACACACCTGAATCCAATAATTACTTCGTTACCAGGCCTCTGGAAAACTTCAAGACATGTTGAGGAGGTAATTTAGCCATTTAAATCAGCTGTTTTGGATCAAGGCCCTGCAGGACACCGGCCCTTGAGGCCTGGCATTCCCCATTCTTTTGCTAAATTAATCTCCAGTTTCTTTTTTTTTTTTTTCGCTTAACCAACTCGAAGTTACCTTCATTCTTCTGTTTATCATTTATTGTGATTTATTTGCCACACTGGAAACCCAAGTGCTCGGAGCGACTGAATCGAGAAGTTGTTTAACGTAAATAAATTCGGAGTTCTGTGTTTCTCAATCTGAGATAATTATTCCTCCAATCATAATGACACTCATACTGAAAATGCTTAGTAAGACCCCACAATCACAAAAAACTAAGACATTTGCTGCCACATTCATTGAAAAACTTTGAGGAGCAAGACCCCAAAAGGTTGATTTTGTTCATCCGGCCGTAGCATTGTCAGTGGGAGAAAACGCTACATCCAAGTGACTTCTTCAGTCTCAGCTGACTGCAGGAACAGAATCAACCTTTTGGGATTTACTTACCTGGATGATTGAGCATGCATCAAGACTTTGGGGGTCAAGACTGTGCATGAAAAAGCTGCTGTTAAATTTACTACACTGACGATGCTTTTTAAAGATAAGTCACTGTTTTGTACGGTAATTACATATGCATAGTCTAACAGTTGAAATATCAAGAGACTGAAAGACATCTGTAAAACCTGCAGTGAAGTCAGTGTTCTTCACATAAAGTGGTTAACGACTGTTATTTGCTGTAACTCAACAAGTAGATAATGGTCATGTAATACAACAACATGTTGTTCATTTAAAACTCATCCTTTCTCAACATTATCCAGCACTGAAAACTTTACAAAAGCCTGTTTTTCTGGTATTTTATTACAAATTGCTTCAAAAAGGGTGAAGCATGATTTATTTTTTTATTTTTTTATCCACCTGTCCTTGATTGTGAATGACTGGAGCTGCTGTGTATCAGCTCTCTGTACGAGATGCGATGCTGATTAGATCTCTGAGAAAGACGTAGCTCTGATATCTCGTTGAGCAGGAAATTAATAGTTTCTCCATCGGAAATGAACAGGTGTCAGAGGTCTTCAGGAGGCTGTGTTTGTTCACTCTTTTCAGTCCGTGAAGCTACATTCTCACTTGTGTGGACATTTCTCTTAACTTACTTGACATTAGATCCAACTCATTTACGCATGACACCTCATTTTTACACTGAGTTGGCACAGTGGGGTGGTACTTAGCACCATCCTCTCACAGCAGGAAGGTCCTGGGTTTGAATCCTTTCTGTGTGGGTTCTCTCTGGTAAAGACACAGTTGGGGTTAAATTACATGGTGATCATTACGCATCCATCTGCATTCTTTAATTGCCAACAGGGGGCGATACACGTGTTTGCAAAAACATCTTCAAGTCCCACAGAAGTCTAAGGGGAAACAGGTCTTGGACTGAAAAAACTTTGATGATGGTTTTTGGGCTAAATCACTCATTTTATCTCACATGGTTATGATTTTCAAGTTTCAGAAAGGAGAATTGTCCTGGGTATGCTCGTTAATTAACAATTTGAGATTGACAAGTCATTAGCCAGTAGATCTGTCCCTTGCTGTCACATCTGATTTCAACACAACAGCGGCTCAAATGCACGAAGCCTCGAAACTGGAGTTCATTAACCAATAGGTGACAGCACTGGTGAGTGGTTCTTCATCACTACCATTGACCATTTTGTAAATTAAAATTTAGCGATCAAATTCTGGACGTTTCACTGGAGAAACAAAAGGGAAGGCTGGTGCAAGATGGTCTTGAAATATGGGACAAATCACTGAATTTATAACTAACTCACATTATTTTATGTACAATTTGTGAAAAAGTTCTTGCATTGATTTCGATATAAATATTGGCAATACTTCACAGTCCCTAGACTAGATGTTCCTGTTCATGTTGAGGCTGAGATTCTCATCCACCTAACCTAGACAATTATACCTGATAAACATCATCACATCAGCTGATATTAATATTTAGGTAAAAGCACCACCCCATCAGATTTCTTATCTACCCTCTATTGGGACACTGAGTAGCATGTAAATAAAAAAAAAAGAATGCAATAATTTGCAAATCTCATAGATGCACATTTTAATCATACAAAAAAAGAAAATATATATTTCAAAAGAGCTAGTTTTGAGTTTGATGGCAGCAAGATGTCTCAAAAAAGTTGAGACAGGGACAGCAAAATGCTGTAAAACGTTGGTGTTACTTAAAGAAAACCGCTGGAGGAATATCGTGTATTTAACTGGTAACAGGTTAGGATAGATGGAGATTAGTAACATGATTGGGAATGATACGAGCAGTATAAAGTATAAAATATCTCATCACCTACAGTACATGATATCAAATGAGTCAGAGATTGTGTAATGGATAAAAGTTTGGAAACTAAATTGGATGCCTGTGATCTTATGGCCTGCAGGGCAACACTGGATTAAAAAACAGGCATGATTAATTCATAGAAATCATTGCATGGGCTCAGGAACACTTCCACAAATCAGTGTCTGTGAACAGCTCATGGAGCCATCCACAAATGCAGAGCAAAGCTCCATCATATATGGAAGAAGGCATATCTGTACAGATCTCATTCTCTGGCCCAAAGCTTGTTTATTATCAACTGAGGCAAAGTGGAAAACATGGATGCACCATCCTCCAGACTAAAGAGGAGAGTGGCCTTCTGGCTTGTTAAAAGCACTCATACTATCATTAACAGTATGGTTTCAAAGTAGAAGTATTCAGTGTTCTTACTTTAAAGTTTTGATATGTTTTCTATATTGTGAATAAAATAACTGTTTATGAGATTTGTAACAATTGTATTTGTTTTTCTTTACATTTTACACTGTCTGGCCACGTTTTTTGGAATTGGCTTTTTCTAAATCCTACCACACAGTCACCTAAACATGAGATTTAAAAATGAACCCTGGAGTCAAAACTCTGGGGTGAAAGTTATTTTTAAAAATTTACATCTTCATATGTTCATTTCAATTCAGTTTTATTGTGTAGCGCCCATTTTGCATGTGTGGGCATGTGTTGCATTTTCTCTCTGCTGCCTTAGGTACCGCGTCTTACAGCTAAACGCATTCAGTAATTAGATAAGGGAGCACGAGAAAGAAGAGCACTCCAGTGCCAGAATACCTTTGTTGGTAGTGTGTGTGAGCAGCACTGTGCTTTGGGTTAACTTCTTGAGTTTCTCTTTGTGCGACAGACTTCTAGGTTTTGTTTGTCTTTATTTTAGGTAAACCTAACAGATGTAAACGGAAACTACCTTTATCCCCACACTGCACTTTCACACATTCACGCCGTGGTATGTGTCAACACGACGTGTAGTTACGTTTCCTGGGAGGGAGGTGCACGTCAGGTTTCGACGTAGAGTTAAAATGGGGTCCCGTCATGATGTAAGTAACGATGATCTGACACAGAAGTATAATTTACCTGTTTAAACAACACCTGGCAACTGTAGGGAGGAAGAACTCCCTTTAAACACGAAGAGGTAGAACTAGGCTCAGGGAGGGGCAGCTATCTAAAGTGACTGGTTAGAGTGTGAGCAGAAACTACACAAAATAAGGAATTGTGCCTCATAAATTCATGGGAAAACTGGAGGAGAGGTGCATTACTGGAAGTTTCTGATTTTTACCAGTATTCCCAGATGAAAGAAGGCAGACTTATTTGAATTAAAGAACATAAATTAATCACAAATCATCAAAAATATTCATCACAGAAGAACTGTAGGTCATGTTGGTGTCATCCAAAGTAAGAATCATGGTGCACGGTGCTTCAGAGATTTGAGAACATGGTCGTTTCTCAAACATAATGAAGCAGTTTGGTTGTAGATTCATGTTAGGAGATGAGGTTGGCGTGAGACAAAATTTGGTTTAAATATTGTTTCTTCATTTTGTCAGATTTTACTCTCTTGAGCAACGAGATGTGCTTGAAGTATGCACCCCAAGAAACGTCAAGTTAAACAACATTAGAGTCAAGTTTGTCATTTAAATGTCAAATTTTGAGCCAAGGCCAATGAAAACTTTTCAGATGCTGCCAGATTTACTACAGATTACTGTAGCTTGTTTTCTCAGTGTTAAGATTCAATATTGAGGAAGGGTACAAGAGGTGATCGAAGAATAACCACACCGATCCGGCGGGGTGAAGTCAAACGATGATTGATGATTTTAATGAATACACGCGTGGGAAGACAACTCTGTACGCAGACAGGAAGTAGTCTTCGACTTAATCAAAGCATGAACAGATATTTTATAGCATCAGGGTTTGTTTACTGACGCCCCTTCATGCGTCACAGATACATTTTATACATAGATCAGATCAACATCATCATGACTTTTCACCTAGAAAATCATCTTCTATTTTCATGGCTAGCCCTTCCTGTCTACCTTTCAGTTCTTGTCTTGTTCCTCTTTCTTGCCGAGACACCAAGAAACGGTTCCTCTTTTACCAAGACAATTTTGCAGTTACAGCCAAACATAACTAACCTCTCCTCTAAATAAATCTAACTTAAAGTGTGTGTGTGTGTGTGTGTGTGTTGACCTCACATGCTCTTTGTGTCACCTCTTCACCTACTGTCTGTGTCTCGTCCTCAAATGCTCTTTCTCAATTCACCTGTTGCACTTCTGACCTTTTACCAGACCAGAAGCTCACTGAGACTATGTGTATGTCTTCTACTAAATGAATGTTTTAATCAAGAACCTCTACTAAAACCTTAATATAAAATGACCTGATATAAGTGTTTTGTAAGCATGTATTGCGATTCCTTCTATGGCTCCAAGTCACTTGCACAATAGATTGTCCGAACATCGCGCCGAACAAAGCTTCCGACCCCCAATTAATTGACCGAGCTCCAACTCTTTAATAAGCACAGATATGCATTGTGTATAAAATAGTCATAACTGCTTAAGGCCTTCTTAAAGCTATCTGTTACATTGTTAAAGCCTCGTCTTAGCCTGCGGCTCAAAATAACTTCCTGCTTCTTTCTGCATACAACTTCCTGTCAGCCTGCAACTCAGTCTTTCTGAAAGAGACACTGTTTAAACCTTGGAATGCAATATCCATGCTGCAGATTATATTATTAATGCAATGACAATTATTTAACAATAGCAGTAAAATAATTTCCCTCCTCGACATCAGCCAACTTGGTTTCTTTGGAGATGCCCAACTGCCATTTTTCTCACCTGCTGGAGGTGACCGACCAAACAGGAAACCAGCCAAAACCTCCAAACTTCAGTTTCCTCTCTGCTTGATGAAATTTTGGAAACATCTCCTCATCCTTTCAAAAGGCACCAGGCTGCCTCCTATATATGCCACATCTCACCACGACCCTGCTGTGATGACTTCATCAACCCCCACCCTCTGCTCTCCGCCCTCCACCCCACCCACCAATAGCACCACCACACAGGCTGTGTGAGGAAGAGGAGGGGTTCAAAGGTCAGCTTAGAGGCCTCTTCACCCCAGCTGCTGTTGCTGTGTGCTGCCATCTATGCAGTTCAGGACAATGAGAGACGCAGGGAAAGAAAAAGCCAGGATGACCGTAACACACACACACACACACACACACACACACACACACACACACACACACACACACACACACACACACACACACACACACCGCGACCTTTGAGCTTTTTTTTCACACGCTCCCAGTAGAACAGCTGGACAAGCCTTTATTTTTTCCTAGGTAAGAGTAGTGTAGTTGTATTAATTTATTCTTCTGCAATTTAATGTTGTGCTCCACCCCCAACCTCCTATTCACCACATTTACTTCCTCCTCTCTGCTCCTCCATCAAAATCTGTGTAAAAAGTAACTTTCACCTCACACTTTACCTCCTCACCCCTCGCCAACCCTCCCTTCTTCCTTCCTTCCACCAGAGCTGGGTGGTGACGGTGGCGGGGGCAACAATGGGACGCTGCTCCTTCCTCCCCCCTCCCTTTGCACCTCCACATCTGTGAGTGCCCCTCTGTCTTCTCATTCTTCTCCCTAACCGCTCCATTATTAAGCCTCTTTCACTTGTAAATGTGGCCAGCGATACTTCTGATGGGTCTTTTATGCACGCGGCCGGGGTCAGGAGAAAGGTAGGGGCCACAGTGGAGGGAGGGGGGTGGGTCATGGTTGAGGGTGGCGAGATGGTGGAGGGGCAGTGGATTCAGGAGTCTTGTGCTGTTTTGTTTTTTTTCCTCCCTTTGCAGGCCGGAGTGTGAGGGGACAATTGTGACAAAGAGTTAAATCCTTTTTTGTGTGTGCAGTCATTTGGGACGGTTGGGACGGGCCTGCATTCCTGCAGCCGGCTGTCCCCCCAGTAGGATGGAGAGGAATGGGACGGCATGTAGGAATGAGGTGTAGGAATGACCAGAGTGAGAGCTCACTCAAAAGTTGCACATGATATTTCAATAAATTTGTGTGTGTAGAATAGCATACCATCATATGCAAAAGTTCATAGATTTTAAAAGGAAATATAATTGTGACCACGCTGGCTTCTATCAACCTTTAAATGTAATGGGGAAAATAAATATGGAATAACCGTCATTTTAGTAATCTACTGCCTGAAGTTTGACTTCCAAACATATCTGATCCTGTACAGTGTACAATACTGCAGCTTCAGCAGTGTCAGGCTTTTATGATTTATATTTCGACAGCAGCAGCACTCGGTGAAGACACCAAGTGTTTGACATCTAACCGAAACCATAAAGTTCAAACACATGATGTAATAATCAAGAAAGAAAGAAGCCTGCCAAAGCAAGTCCGACCCCACGGACTCCCATTTTAAAAAACCCAGCTTTACCAGAGAAGTAAACATGTTTACTATAGCCAGTATCCCCCAGTATTATAGCTGGTATACAAAGCAGGTTACAGGAGAAGAGATGTAGATATTTTGATTAACAGGTGTGTTTGAAACACAGGTAGCTCCAGCTGCAAAATGTCTGCAAAGTACACTCTCAGCTAACTGAGTAAATGGTCTGTACTTGTATAGCGCTTTACTAGTCTCAAAGGACCCCAAAGCACTTTACACATCCAGTCATCCACACATTCACACACTGGTGATGGCAGCTACATTGTAGCCACAGCCACCCTGGGGCGCACTGACAGAGGTGAAGCTGCCGGACACTGGCGCCACCGGGCCCTCTGACCACCACCAGTAGGCAATGGGTGAAGTGTTTTGCCCAAGGACACAACGACCGAGACTGTCCAAGCCACAATCGAGTAACTGAAATGGACTGCTACATATTCTGCTAAAGTCTCTTAAAGGAATTTTACTGCAACTATGTGACCAATAATCTGGGTTGTTGTGAGATTAATTGTATTCACAACCATTCAAGAAGTCTGCGTTGCCGTCAGTGTAATTTTAGTTGTTGTTTTTTTCAAGTCAAGTCAAGTCAAATTGCTTTGTCGTCATTCCAACCATGTGCAATGGTACAGTACACAGCAAAACAAGACAACGATCCTCCAAGACCATGGTGCTACATGTGACATAGGCAATCAACACAGGGCTACATAAAGTGCAAGTGTGCAAAAATTACAAAAAAACCAAAACCAAGACAGTGCAACCCCAGACAGAACAGAATGATACAACAACGACACAGGTTACGCATGTTACTCATCACTAATTAGGAAGTATCTGTGACTTTGCTGCATTCATGACATTTGTTGATGAAGAACCGAACTTGGTAGCATTAGCTGACAGCTAAGCACTACAATGGTCTCAATATAATCACTTTTGACGTGCTAGAGTCATAGACAGTGGTTAATAGGTACCGTAAATAAATAGCATTGGTAGTTACCAAGATAATGTTTCTGTAAGCGTCACTTTACCATTATGTGCAAGCTCTATAATCAAAATAATATTTTAATGCTAAAATACAATTGCTGTCATTATCAATGAATTTTAAAATGTGCTGTTTTACAAAGAAGCTGTAAAAAATGGCAAAGAGCTTATTTTGTTGTTAAATTACTTTTGTTTACTTGCATTCCTGAACAGAATATTTTCATTTTAATGGTGGAATGCTATATTTAATTAATTACCGACTTAGCCAAATTTAAGCTGCCACTAACTTGATTTTTGTTTGTTATTTGCCAAATAAATAAGTTTTAAACAAGTTGACAGATGTCTGAAATACGGTCGAATACATTTTTTAAGCACTGCAGCTTCTGAATCAGAAAACCTGCCACCAGATGTTGTGGTGCTGACAGCTGTGGTTTAGTGAAAAAGCCTGCAGAAGCTTTCCTTCTTCAAGTTAATATGCTTTTGCCAACTAAATATTTGTCAAATTGCTGCCTGGATCAGACTCACTAGCAATTTTTCTTCTTCTCTTCCAGGAAAAGTCACATTCTTGTGTCTTTCTGAAGTCACGGTGAGATGCTAGAAACAAAGTCTCAGAATTTAACATTTAACAAAGTGTCTCCAACCCCAGAAAAACCCAAAAACTAGACAAGAACAGCAACCTGTGCAGAACAATTTACAACCACAGCTGTCATTCTAATATAATTATTTACAGCTTGCAAGGTGCTGCAGTCCTCTTTACAATAGGAATGGTGATCCAACCCAGCTTCTCCAGTTCATCTCAATGGACAGCAAACACAGGGCTGGTTGGTGGGGTGTATACACACACTAGACAATATGGTGGGGACACGAAAGGAGAATGGAATGTACCATTCAGTAACCTGTAACAAAGCTTACAGCAGACTAGACTATTATTTCGAGTCCAACATTTTGATTATACTTGATATATCTGGTGACATTTTTGCCAGCCTTGGCAGATGTAAAATGCTACTTTATTAAACAGATATGGTTCCTTTACACAGAAGGTGCTCTTTGATGGCAGATCATGACACGCCATATTAAAATACTTGTGTCAGTACCTCCTAAATTTTTACGCCACTAGATAACTCTTTTAATATATTCAAGTTTGGGTTTCTGCTTAGGTTTGACCATATTTGTTATGTTTGACGTTTTGATTTTAAGTGAGATTTTTTTTTTTTATTCCTGATTTTTTTCTTCTTTAGTATTCTTGGATGGTTAACTTTAGTTTTATTACAGTGTTTAGTTCCCTCAGTGTTTCCCTTTTCATTTGTCCTTTCTCGCGTTCTGTGTTTATGCATTTGTCCTTCTGTGTTCCCTTCATCGTGTTTTCGTGTTTGATGGGAGTATTCTTGTCTCCATGTTTAGGAACAGGTGTTTTAGGTTGTGACCTTTTTTACTTTGGTAGATTGGTTGATAGATTGTTGTCTTGATTACTTTCATCTGTTTGTTTGTTTCTAGTCCCTGGTTACTCCTCGGTGTATAAATAGTCCTTCCTTCCTCTTTGTCTGAGCCTGTGCATTTTGGATTTGTTCTCATTTAGTTGCTTTTCCTGTTTGTTTTTGGTCTGCATTGGGTCAACCTTTGATTTCAACCTGACAAAAAAGAACTTTAGGTTAGGTTTAGGAATAAGATTATGTTTTTGGGATGAAACAGTTAGATTAAGTAATAATTCAGAAGGAAATAACACAATGTTTGAGATCAAAGCATGTTTTTGAGTGCCTAAATCTAATGAGCATGGGGAAAAAAACTAAACAAAGTATTCCAACCAGCTGGTCGACCAACCAGCAATTTATGTAGCTGCCATCACTCTGATCTCTCAGTGCATAGTAAATGACAGTTGCTGTTAATCTTACTGTCTGCCCACAGCTACTGTCCCCACACTTAGAAACACTGAGGCATCGGAGTGAGTAAGAACAGAGCACAGATGTCGACGGATTTTTCCTGACGTGTCTCCCAGTCCACGTTTTCTCCAGAGTGACACTGACACTAGTTCAGCCTTATTGTTTCTCTAAATAGAAGACTCATTTCTTCATCTGTGTTCGCCTAATAACGTTTACCTTTAGGCTTCTGATTAGCTAACATTTTGATACTTTTGGGGTTATATCATTACTTGTTGCTTTAGCATGCTTGATATAGATTTATGGATTTAAGGGTTTTTTTGTAAAAATGAAAGAGTAAAATCTCTATTTTCAGAAATACCGTGTACGTGTGGATATAGCTTAAACTGGACCGTTACTTCTCAGTGGCCTGTTTGACTGCAGCCACTGCATCAAGGCACCCAAAGGACATAATGTGCGACAAGGTAATACCCCTGTACCATGTGATAGAGCTGCCTTATTTTACATCCCAAGATGAGCATTAACCTTGAAATGGTGCCTCACAGAGCTTTTAGCTAAGACGTCCTGTTCCATGTGTCAGTCACTGTTAAAAGCAGCAGGTGAGTTTAAAAAACCCAATGAAAAAGCCAATTTGTCTGCAATTGGCTTTTTCAGAGGTTCCAACGTTGAATTTTGGCGTTCCCTTTTTTTGGCATTCCCTATTAACCGGCACGCTACCTGCTCAGACCTGATTGGCTAATAGAAGGAGACTAAAGAGAAGCCAGAAAGCTTCCAGATTGGTGTTTTGGAAAAAAGCTTTAAGTTGTTTGTTTCTGTGTTGTGCGCGTATTTTATGTGATAAGTGTAATTTTCCTTTTGTGAAATTATTGTTGTTTAGGTTGCCTCTGAGTGGCCTCCATGGTGTCATAGCCTGATCGGTGCTCTGTGGGATTATCTGTTATTTTAGCTTCTGTCCTGACCTCTGCCACACACACACACATGGACACACAGTAGAGGGTGGTCTCAGTGGCAATCGAGTCTCCAGGACAACAGGTTAACAAAGGGGACGCAGTGGGGGGAATGTGAGGCGAGGACGTCTCCGAGTGGGCTGGGGGTGAAGGTTGATTCCTGGAGAGGGCTGATGGGAGATGAGTTGTTAGTCGGGGGGGGGGGGGGGGTGTGATCAGGTTGACCTTGGCCTCAATGTGATGGT
Organism: Astatotilapia calliptera; assembly: GCF_964374335.1. Lineage (NCBI taxonomy): Eukaryota > Metazoa > Chordata > Actinopteri > Cichliformes > Cichlidae > Astatotilapia > Astatotilapia calliptera. The sequence continues at coordinate 34,991,688 of NC_137433.1, read as the reverse complement.
CAGATGGGGTGCGAAGGCCACCGGCCGTGTGGGAGGAGGCAGAGGATGAAGAGCAGGGAAGGATAAAGGGTGTGACGCCTCTCGCTCTCTTCAAACCTGCAGTGATTAATGACAAAACACACATGCTCACACACACACACAGAGCACCCCAGCTGACCCCTGTGAGCCTGCTGCTCAAACAGCCAGCCCCGGGTCTTTGGCGTGGTCACTTTCCCAACACTTCTGATTGATGAGCGATTTCTTTCCCACCACATATTATGGTAATAGCGCTGAAAGAGATGAGGAGCTGCGACTCTGCAGCTGCTCTGCACAGCTCGCTGATCCCACCGAACAAGCAGCAGCACAATCGCAGTGTTTGCTTTTAAAAGTAGATGTCATTTAGGCAGATTGTTTACGTGCAGGAATGAGTGCACCAAAAGCCTCATGGGTGTGTATGTGTGGAAGAGGAAATATATGTGTTTATTAAGTTTTCCATCTTTTATAGTCTTTGCACATTTAAAGATTTTTTTCCCTCTAAATTTAACCTTCCCACACACAAAACCCTCCTGACCCTTAGGTAATAATAATAGTAAATTATTTGAATTGACTATTTATTTACTTTTTAAACCTCATATTGTATCCAGTCTAAATATCATAATCCAATCAAAGGGTTTCACATAGTTTAACACATAGTTTAAAATACTTTAACATTTTATAGACATTGTTTGCTTAAAAATAATAGTTAAATACTGTTTTATTGTTTTTTTCCCCACCATACATGTGCTTTTTAAAAAATATTTTTCTCAAATTCTGAAACCTTTAATCCAAGATGTGTCAGATTTATTTTTTTTCTTCAAAATGTATAAATAAATCTATTCGCTGAAAAGAAGGAAAATCATGTAACTTGGAGAAAAGAAAGATTGCTTCAAGTTATTTCATTTAGAAAACAATCTACACTTTACAGCCTTGTTACATTTTTATTCATGTGAACACTGTTTAAACAGAGTAATCTAGAACTAATCACTTCTTTGTAGGAAAGGACAATTATATTTCGAGACAGCGGGGTGCTATGACTTTTCTTTTTCTTCCAAAATTGCTCAATAATAGTCTAAATCACAGGTGCAAAATCCTTGGAGCTTCCTTCTAATTCTCAACAGTGCAAAAATACTATAACCCAGTCAGTTTATCCTCTAACCAGGAGTGTCTAGCATACAGCTGGAAGCATTGTTTTGGAGGTTTTTTAGAATGGATCGCAGCGATTTTACTTGATTTGTATATGGACCAAAATGATTTTGACACCTCTGTTGTTTAATGGTTCCCAAATGGTGTGCTGAGGTACATTGGTATGCTGCGAGGCACGGCCAGGTGTGCCTTCTGATTTTTCTGTGTCAAACATTATTATTAGAGCAGTATACACACTCACACCTCCTGAGAAAATCCTTAACACTTCTGTTAAAAGGAGCCTCAGTCGTTCTGTACAGTTGCCAGATGCCAGATTAAAGACTGTGATTGACAGCAGGGAGGCTGTTATGAAAAACGGACCACTTTCTTGTGGGTTAAGATGCTAAGATTTTCATTGGTAGTGACCACGATGGACAGGATTAGAAATGAGTTCATCACAGCAACAGCTCAGGTTGGGCAGTTTTATAAAGTTAGAGAGGCAAGGCTGAGATGGAGTGGACAGGTGCAGAGGAGGGATAGTGGATGTACCGGCTAAAAGATGTTTAAGATGGCGCTGCCAGGAAGACCACAGAGAAGATCCGCGGTTGTAATGAAGTTGGTGTGACAGGAGGATGCTGGGATAGGGTAAGATCCCAAATCAGGGAAAGAAGGAAAATAATCATTTCAACTGAACAATTAAACAACTTCTGGAAGTTATACTCCAACCAGCATCTTTACTGTTAACAAATTTACCCATAAATCTTCACCCAGATTCTTTGACTCTTTCCAACTGCTAACCAGACACAATCAGTTAGTGATGATTCAGAGTAATTAAATCAGGGAATTAAAGAGCTCTAATAACATTGTCTTTAAATATTAGTGCTTTGAAAGCAAGACGACAGCCTAAAATAGAGCCAACGCAAAGTGCTGAACATGAATGAAAGGAATTCCTTGACTGATTTATTGAGAAAGCACCGCGACCTGAGGTCAGTCCGGCCTTTCCTCCATGAAGGCTTTTTTTTTAAAGCTGTCTTTTTTTATTTGTGGCACTTTAGCCAAACTCTGCATGGCTGCATTTATTGCAACCGCACAGGCGTCATCGCAGTGATGCATTGCTGCGTTGATAGTTGAAGGACTTTTCTTTCTATTCACTGTTTAAAAAAAACCCCAAAAAACCTCCCACCCTCTTTACGATATTGATTAAAACACCTCTACTCCTCGTTACAGGAACAGTCGACCACAAAGACATGTGAAATTGCTGCTACATAAAAAAAGCATGTCCTCCACTGGCCAAGCAGTAAATGTTGCTTAAAATAAACAAAGCAGATGATTGGCTGGAAGGAGGCGGTGATGTCAGAGCGCCCCTGCTGAACTGCAGCTGTGTGTCTGCACTGGGATTGAACAGTGGTGCAGTGTGGGGTTAGAGAAGGTGGTGGGGGTGGGGGTGGGGGTGGTATGGTAGTGATGGCAGCCCGGTCGCAGACGGGTGAAGACGTCCCAGGCGTTGCTGGCTGGCGATGAAATGGTAGAGCAAATGGCGGCGCAAAGAAAAGGATGTAAGGATGAAAAGGGTGTAAGTTCACACAGGCAGCACGCACTTTAGTGTTTCGTGTGCGTGAGTCGTAAAGGTAGCCACTTTTTTTAGATCCGTTGTTTTAAGGGCCAAAACATGGCCGCCAGTTTTCCCTGCAAAGCGCCAGCGGCGGTGATATTTTCACTGCTGCCGCTGATGATGGCGTTTGGGTGGGTGTGCGTTGCTGGGAATGAGAAGGGGAGGGGATCATATCATATGGACATCTGCAGTCCCTCTGACACCTCCAACCAAAAGCATTAACCCCTTTCAGCCTCACCAGCACTCAGCGGGGGCGACCCGCTTATTGTACCTGTCCACAACCGCCTCTGCAGACGAAGGGGCTCATCCACACAGATGTACCTACGAACGGCCTCCTCGCGTCTACTGAAAAGACGTCACGTCTCCGTGGAGTCACAGGAGGTCATTTCCGTGGCGTTCCTGTAGGCGCCTGTGAGATGCTGGTTCTGCTGCCTGAGTGTGTGTGTGTGTGTGTGTGTGTGTGTGTGTGTGAGTGATGGGAATAAGGGAGGGAGGGATGCTGGGAAGGAGGTCGTGATGTGACGTCACCTCTGTGATGCTCCCACACCCCCTCCTTTTCTTCTACCTCCTCCTCCGCCCACATCCGGTCCCCTCCCTTCATCTCTATCTCCGTCCTCCGTGCTTTATACTCTGCGGCGTTAAATGTGTGTGTGTGCGCGTGTGTGTCCTGACGATGACACAACCTGGGTCATGTGACTGTGGAAGTGATGGTGTTCTTGGGAACAGAAGGAGGTGGCATGTGAAGGAGGAAGTGAGTGACCCAGAGCAGAACGCAAGTGAGACGAATGCCGTCCGGCGGTGACCAACATGGAGGCCGAAACCGGAAGAGAAAGCATTTTCAAAGGTTTTAAAGCTGCGTCAGCACCTGAAATCATATTTATATTCAATTAATCCGGAGAATATGTGTGATGAGACAAAGACATGTAGACGGACATGAACTCGTCCTTTTGTTCTGAGATGCAGGCCAAAGATGTCTGCCTGAAACAGTGAAGCGGCAGCTCACAAAGGAGCTTTTTCAAACCTATATGTCCAAATGCTCATTTTTTCCCCTATAGTTTGTGATTTCAAGCACAAAGATTTCAAGTTACACCAAACAATCCCGAGTTTCACCATCGAGCTTTCAGGACCCCAGAGTTAGTGGAAACACATCAGCGATCAGTCCATACCTCATCAGCAGATGCCATGGAGGTTAAATGGCTCTAATGATCCCTCTAATCATTACACTGCTCTCCTAATTGTTTCCTCAAGATATCTTTGTCATCAATATTACTGCCGATACTGATCAATCCCTCGTTGAGCTGCACTCAGCTGCAAGTGCGCCTGAAGTTACCCTCAATGCCACAACGAGTGAAGCTTCAGCTACATCAGCACTTCAGCTGCAAACGTTTTTGCGACTTTGTAGAATTTCTTCAAATGATGGGAAATAAACTGAGCGTTTGGTTCTATGCTTGAATGCTCTTCAAAGCTGAATGACTATATAACATTCCCACTAGAAATGTTATCATTTATAATTTTATATTTTCAAAAATTATTCCTCAGAATAATTTTTTAAAAAGCTGAAAATGAAACCAAATGTAATAATCCAGCAAATTTAAACCAATTAGTCAGAAGCCCAGAAATCCCTGCCAATGTTACACAGTTATTAGTTTTTTTGTTTTAGGGCTCTTGCTTTAAAATTTTGCAATTTTCTAGTAAATTACTTGATGATTTTTATCTCCTCGGGCATCTAAAAGAAATGAAAGCGAGCACAGATGAGGGGTTGCAAAAAGAGAACTGGTTTTATGTAGAGTTTTACAGAAAAGTGGAAGAACCAGACATTTTTTGATTAACCAGTCTGAGTCTGTACATCAAGAAACAAAATCAGAAAACAGAGATTTCTGATTTTTACTTTTAACCTCATAATTCCAGATTTTGCCAATTCAAAACTGATACCAGCTACAAGAACTTTTCCTGAATAAAACACTCTTTGGTTTTAAAGGAAAATCTAGTGTTTTATCCAAATTATGGCTAATTTTGTTACCTGAAACTCAAATTTAAAGCATTCCTGATCTCAAGATGTTGTTTGGATATGAGAGGGTCTCCTGTCTGATCCACTCATTATGGGGCATTCAGTGACACTCAGCAGACAAACATTGTGGTTTTCTTTCTTTCTTTCTTTCTTTTTTCTCCCCAACTTGGGTGGTGGTGCATTTACCACACACACACACACACACACACACACACACACACACACACACACACACACACACACACACACACACACACACACACACACACACACACACACCTCCCTGAGTTTTTAATCCTGTGAGCTCCATCCCAGAGCAGCTCGGCTCCTCAGGCAACACGCTGAGAGCGGATTACAGCAGCAAATTAGTCTGAGGACACCCAACGCATCCGAGCTGAGGTGATGCTGTGGTGTGAAAATCAAACAGACCCCTGTCCCAAACCCAAAGGAGGCCAAAGTTAAACTGAGCGTTTGGTTTACCCTGCTGCTGACAGCTTTTCAGATTCCTGTGGTGCCACAGTTTTCACACGATTTTAACTGAAAAAATACAATTAAAAATCTTCAGTGGGTTGTTTCAGATAGAAAAATCTCACTGTGGGAACAATTCTATTAAAAAAAATATTGATATGAATTGCAATTGCATTTTTTAATGGATTTATTTAGTTTGTCTTACATCTAATGAACTTAAGAACCAAAATTTTTCCCAAACTTGGCCGTTTATTTCTTTTTTTCTTTTCTTTTCTTTGCCAAAATCCAAACTTCTCATGAAAAAGAAAATAAACTGGGACTCCAAAACCAAGCACCCAAAGAAACTGAACATGGTGGGCCTTTTGGATCAAAAGAAAATTTCATTTCATTCATTCCTTTTCCAACTTTTTAACATGATAAACTTTAACTTATGCTCTGATAAATTAAATATAATTTTAAAAAAAGTGATGCATGTGGAGGGAAATAAACACAAAAACATGAAGAAAAGAAGAAAAATGGAACAAAAAAAAAATCGGATTCTTCCAATGATCATTAATTCTTTATTATTCATTAACAGTAGAATGAGTACAAACGAATTCCTCTTTATTGGCTTGTAATGGCGTCCTTTATCAAAAGGATAAAGGGTTTGGAAAAGGTCACGGTTTGTTAAACAAAATTAAAATGATACATTCCTGAAGAATTATGCAAATTATAATCCCCAAAACGCCAACAAAAGGCGGTAACAAAACCTCTCCAGTGGAGCGACAACAAACCTTCCCAGCGAGGTTTTCAGCAGGAAAAGTGCGAATAAAGAGAGAAGCTGTGGAGCTGGGCCTGCCGGAGAAATATTAGTTTCACTCCAACAACTTGGAAAAAACGTCTCAGCTTGTAAAATACTTAATTATCAGTCTTTATTTATTTATTTACTTATTTTGCTTGGCCTCCTCCTTCTCTTCCAACTCCTGCAGGCCCGTAATGAAACGAAATCTGGAGGGGAGGGAAAGCGAGTGTTTAAATGTTTTCTGATTCGCTAAAATGAATCAAAAATGAGGAGAAATGAAAGTTTAAGATGTCAGGAAAAAAAACTACAGTGGTCCTCTGATAGAAATCCCTCAGCACACATCAAAATGGAAACAAACGCGTTAAACGTGATCATGCTTTTAAAAGAAAAACCAAACGAGGAACATGCAGAGGAGGGAAAAAACAGACTTTATCCTGGTGAAGGAGGAGCAGGAGGTGCAGGAGCGTCCAGCAACAGATGTCCAGGCACAATTCTCGGGTTGGATTTGAAATTTCACAAGAATTGCGTTTGGACAATCAGCAGCTAGAGCTCAAAATAAGACAAATAAATGAACCAGAAAAAGGAAAAGGAGCCAAACTGAGACGCTCGTGAGGGAGAGAGAGGCTTTAAAGGAGGGGGTTCAGGTGTTTACAAGTGACTCTCCTTCATCACGATTCAATCTGAGCTCAAAGTGAGGTCAACAGCAGCGCCACATAAAGCCACATTATCCAATTACAGCCGTTAATTAGCCACTCTCCAAAATAAAATCTCCCCAAACAGCAGCTGATGGAGCGGGAAAAAGGAAATCTCCCTCCATTCACAAACACCAAACCCAGACACGAACTCATCTGCTGACCAAAGGAGGAATCCGGGAATCAAAGCAGTTTTGTGCCCAAAAAAAAACAAAAAAAACCCTCCTCTCCGCCATATCTGCACCTGTTAAGACGCATCTCTCCTCCATCCTCCCATCCTTCCTTTCCCCTTGTCGCCCCCCCCCCCCCTCATTACCCCCCGAAAAAGAAAAAAAAAGCTAAAAGAAAAGAAAAGATGAAACTACCATCTACCTCTTTTTCATCTTTTTTCCCCTGAAAAGAAAAAGGACAAATGACACGCAGGTTGCATGATGCACCTGCTCCTCCGCGTGTAGTTCCAGGAGAGCGAATTGGAAGCAGCAGGCTACTCCAGCAGCACGGAGAGAAAAAGAGAGAAAAAGATGCTGGAAATGGAAGCAAAGAGACGGACAGCGAAGCTGGACGCTCCCCCGGATGGTCGCATGGAGAGACGGCGTGCGAGTGGACAGCATGCCGCTACCATCAACAGCACCGCAGCTGCTGACTCCCGACTCCTTCTGTCGCTGCTGCTCTCCTCCTCCTCTTCATCCTCCTCATTCTCTCCTACTGGCCGATTTGGTGGGCTTTTTCTGGGGCTCCTCCAACAATGAGCCCCCGTGCGTCCGTGTCACCGAGAGAGAGCTCCGGAGTGGGGCCGCTCCGCTCTTGGTACAGAGATTTGAATAAACACATACACACGCACCGCGGGGGTGATGATAAATGCCCATTGTGCCCCGAGGAGGAGAAGAAGAAGAAGAAGTAATGAATCTGCACTGAGAGAGAGAGAGAGAGAGAGAGAGAGAGTAGCTGCCAATGAAGGAGCAAACCTCTTAAAGAAACAACGGTCTCATTTTCCCCCTTTCTCTCTCTCTTTTTCAGCTTTTTCTTCTTTCCTAATTACAATCAAAACACTGTTAACCCTCCTACACAAACACTGCACTGTAACTCTCTCTCTCTGTCACACACACGCACGCACATACACACACACACTGTGTGTGCATGACGTTTTCCTTTTTGCTAAGATAGTTGGAGCTTGCAGAGACTTCCCTCGCTGATGATGTGATGGTGGGAAAACAACAACAATAACAACAACAAACAAAGAGGGGGACATAAAATCACAGTGACCTCAAGCAAAGAGATTTTTTTTTAAGGAAACTTGTGCATCATAAACAGCCAGTGTTTTTTTTTTTTTACCCGTAAAATGCTCCCTATTTTAAAGAAAAGGTCTTTATTCATTCTTTATTATATTCTTTATTTCTGTCCTGAAGCAGATCAAATTTTTTTGTTGAGCTTGAAAGTTAGAAACAACATTTAAAGAAGAAATGCTGCTGGTTCCAATCACAGGAGCCTGTGAAAGTGAGTCTTAATTAAAATATATAATTAAAAATATAGAGAAACTTTCGTTGGTTGTAATAATTACATTTTTGAATATGTCTGTTATGTATGTGCTTGGAAAATATTTTAATTAAGAAAGAAATCATGTAAATTATAAAACTGTACATTTATTAGCATGTAAATTCTAGATTCTAGCTGTTCATTAATTTAACTAGGAGCATGAAAGAAACCACGATCAGCGAGCAGTTATAGAATTTCCCACCTTATCTCAGTAATCATGCTAAGCTAAAAGCTAATGAAATTCTCTTCTGGGTCTCTCCATCTGACTGGGAAGATGGAGCTTTGTACAAGACAAATTAAAATTAATTCATTAGTAAATAAAGATTAAAGAAGGATTTAAAGGTGGTCAACAACCTGTAAAAATGCAAAAAATGCGTCTTTTTTTCTATCACGTGACAGAACAGATGTTGTAATATGAGCTGTGGATCATGAAAACTAAACTTTCCTACAGCTTTTCTATGTTTGCCCACAAAAAACAAAACAAAACAAATAAAAAAACAAGTAAAAGCCTTTTTGACCTTGTAAGTCAACATAAGCATAAAAATCTATTCCTGCTAATGAATCATAATTTTTTTAAGTCAAATAATAAACACACTTTGAGCCATGTTTGTGTTGCAGACCTAACACCTTAAAAAAATTAATTGACGCAAATTAATATTTTGTGGTTAAGCTTTTGGTTAATCCATAAAGAACTGTCTCCAATTTATCATCAGATTATTAAGAAAACATAAACAGAGGTTTTTGTTAAATTTTATCCTTAATCCAACTTATAGTAAAGTATATATAAAAAAACTTACCATATTAAAGTTAAAGAGAAATGTAAAATTTAATTAAAAAATTTTTTTAAAAATGACCTTTGTTTAGATTTTGAAAATAATAATTAATAACAATGTAAACTTTCCTGTTTTGATCACTGTTAACCCATCAAGGAACACTTTTCCTCATATATCTACTGATATAAGTGTGCAATTACTTTATTGTCAGCAGCTGTGAACATATTCACAGTTTATGGTAGTGAACAATCATAAAAGTAAAACTCACAGACAAATCACAAACTCTCAGTTTGGTAGCTATTTTAAATGATAAAAATCACATTACCAAGAGAGCTTGTTTGCACTACCAGAAAATAAAAATAAAAAATCTCAAAAGTTTTTTGAGGTCAAACAGTTTACTCACTAACATCTGGGACAATAGCTCAAAATTGAGGAAATAACTTGAAATTTTGATCCGATTTTTTTTTTTTTTTTACAGTGGCAGAAACAACCCTTTTTGTTCCCTCTAATATAACTCCTTATGTTTTGCCATTTAATTGCTATAATTTTGTACACAAACAAAGAAGAAAAATTAAATGCCATAGAGGCTTGACGAGGTTAGTGAAATGGGCTAGCTGACATATAACGATATAGCTAGTACTAAGGTTAGGCTAATTAAACACTTTAGTATGGGGAAAATGTGAGGGTTAAATTGTTCCCTCAGGTCTTAAAAGAGATGAATGTATCAAACATCTGCAAAGAAAACATCTAAAAGAAGTCCATCCACAACATGAGGTTGATCATTACAATGTTTCTACATGGTTTAGATTATGTGCTATGAAAATCTCCCGAAACTAAGCTTAATGTCCACTCTTAAATCTTAGTTGGCCCAAGACTCAGCTTTCAATGACTGATATAGCACGTTAAAAAGATGAGAACTTCAATGAGCGCAGGGTTGATACATGATCACTTAATCCTTACCTTCAGTTGTATTTATACATTGTTTCCATGGTGAATGTTTAAATTAAACATGGCCAAAGTTTCAAACGATGAAGTCAGTCAACCATTAATCTTATAAGAACAAAGCTCAGGTTTCAGACGGTTCTAACAGGCTGAATTTGTGAGACTTTTTTTTTCAACACTTGGATCTGTATGATGTCATTAAAAGAGACATCCCTAATATGGTCATCTGAAGCAGGGAAGCCCCACCCACCTGCTATTCAAACTTTCTCTTTATGAGGGGCAACCAGTCAGATTAAAGTTGTCTCACAGGGAGGGGGGGTAAAAGAGCTCGTTTTAGACAGACTATTAACTGAGGGGCTGCTCCAGTGCCCAACCGAACATAGATAGAGGTCTGGATCACTCAAGCACTTTTGTATAATGCAAGATTAAACATATCGAAGCTGGAAATTAGCAGAAGAGGCGCCCTTTCCTATACTGAAACCTTGAGGGCCATCTAAGAGAAACCTCTTATATCTGGTTTAACAGTAATAATATAGCATATGTGTTATTTTATTTGAAAAATGACAGTGTAAATACTTGTTTCAGCTGTCTCTGTTATGAAATGATGTCTTTTAAAGAAAAAGAAAGATATTCTGGCAAAAATTATGTGCAAAGCTGTGTATTTTACACATTTACCAAAATATTTCTATAGTTCTAAAATATCTGAATGTGGCAACTACAGTATGTTAAGGATTTTGGAAACAATATGATTATAAATTGTATTTTACTTTGAAAGTGTTACTACCTACTGCACTACAAACAAAAATCACTTGGTGCAGAATTATACAAAATGAGAGAAATGCTTAGAAATGTACGGCTGTGTGTGAAATCCAAAGTATATCTAAATATTGGCATCGGTCATGGTTGACATTTGGTTTTTCATGGTGGTCTGAAAGCTTGAAATAAATCCTACATTGTGGAGTCAACATTCTTTTTATTCTACGGTTGCACTCCTTGAGCACTGCTCTAAATAAACCCATCAGCTTAAAGCCAAATGTAAACAGTTAGACAAGGGGTTAAAGGATAAATTACCCAGCAGGCTTTGCCTTCAGGGCGATGGCAAATGTTTCCATCCCTTCTCATCAGACATGCCAGTGGTTTCCCTCTGCCCTGCTCTGCTCTATACGGTGAGTTAACATTTCCGTTGCTGGGAACATCTTTGCACGTTGGATGCTCATTTGCCTCTTAAAGGGCCCCGCTGCTGCCTTTTCATGGGCCTGTAAGAATAATTTAGTGCGGGAGGCCTGAGATCACTGGAGATTATGGCTATGAAAGGAGAAAAGGACGCGTTATTAATGCTTGCTCATCGGAAAGAGGCGAATGAGAAAGGGGTCCCCAATGGGCCTGGATTCACTGTAACACGCTGAACTGCCATGGGAAACCAGGATGGATTCAGTCTATTCTGTGATGATGGAAGAAAAAAAAAAGAAACTGTAGTGATACTGAAGGACCTCAGATGCAGCACATGTCCCTGCTGTAACATTACAGTAATAAATGAAGAGATAAAACACACTAAGGTCGCTGTTAGCTTACTATTTAGCACCACAGTGAGTCCCTTAGGATATATAAAGGATATATTTAGGAAATCATGAAGGTATTCTCAGCCATACTATCATCATAACTCAGTACAGCATTGTAAGAATATAATTTTAAATAGGTTAACAAAATTTCAGCTGTAAAAAAAAAATATTGGCACCAGTCAGAAAAGCAACAACAAAAATAGAATTCTTAGGTTTACAAGCCTCACCTTTACTGTTACTGCAGCGGGAAATCTGTGCCGTAGCTACATAGGTGCAAACTCCTCTGAAACCCTACATCGCAACTTAAGGAGTAACGGCTTAATTATGCTTTGGGAGATCTACGTTGTAACTTATGACGTAACCGGAAACAGCTCTAAACCCTACCTTAACCTTCAATGTAACTTGACGTGCACCTCCCGAGAAATTTAACTACATGTTGGGTCCACCCAGCCCATTACAACATGAATGGCGTAAAATGTTGCGTACGGTTAAGAGGGGTTTCTGGTTACGTTGTAAGTTAGGATGTAGATGAGGGGGGGCAAATATATTTGTACATATTTTGTACACAATACTGCCGCCAAAAAGTAGCACAGAAAAAGTTCACAGGAACAATCAGACCAGTCACAGTATTGTGGACTGCACTGACTTGATGTAATTGCATTTATGGAACAGGATTTATCTTCCAAAGATGCACAATTAGGATTTTGGAGGACTTCACAGGAGCGCGTTTGCCACAACTGCACATATTGTACCACCACAGCATAAATTCCAACAATGATGTTGGCCACTTATGTAGTTTACATTATAGGCTGTCCAAAGACTCATGAAGTTATCGGACAGCTTTGTCTCGTTTCACCATAAAACCTTTTTCTCCAGAAGGCATTTGGCTTGCAGAAAATTTCAGTCAAGCTTGAACATGTCAGTCATTGAGCAGAAGCTTCTTTCTCTGCCAGCACCCTGGTGTTCCAGCACTTTCAATTCATGGCAGGCTTGAGTCTTGGTGGCTTCTGGGTTTGTTCTTGAACATCCTAATCAATTATCTTCTGGACTGCACTGGTGACATTTTGGGTGTTGTTCCAGACGCTGGCAAAGGGGCGACATATTAGAATAACTTGTACTTAGGTAAAATTGTGCAACTCTACTATTCTTGGACTTTCCCACTGCTTTGAACAATGATCAATCCGATGAGTTCAGAAAGAAAAACTACCAGCTATAGTCAATCATGATTACTAAAGAGAAGTTAGGTTAGGCCTTGTCAACTTAGAAGAAGCTTTAGCCCCACTTATTAAAAGATTTAAGTGAGTGTATGTATTTGAGCCTTTATGTATACTTTTGACCTTGTGTGTATTAGAGAAAATCCAAAATAAATTCAAACTTGTGTCATTAAAGAGGCATCTCTCTCTCTCTCTCTCTCTGATAATAGTTATTGTAGCTTTGTTTTTATAGCATGACAACATTTACAGAGTCAAAGTACATATTCAAAGTATGGAAGTACGTGATCATTGACACTGTATGTACGTTATGAACCTCTAAGCTGAGTCAGAGCTAAGACATTAGTTTAGTGGTTTTAGATTTAACTTGAAAAACCCAAGAATACTCTGAGGATAGTTCTTGATTTTGTTTATCCCACTGAAAAAACATCCTCAAGTTCAATAAGCTGCTGTCCCCACACTTCTGCCTAATCAAAACTCATCAAAGACTTGTTGTGCTTTTCCAGGGAAGTCTACTCTGCTAAAATGGAGGTTCAGGCCTTATCCTTTAACATTCCTAAAGGTTCAGATAATCATATTATGAGGTCACTGCATGTAAAGACAATCCCTGTTATCCCAAAAGTTCAGGCTTCAGACACTTAGTTTCAAGGAGTTTTTTCCTACATTTGGATCAGTATGCTGTCATAAAGACAGGAAGCCCCACCTACCTGCGTTTCAAACCTCCTGAAACCAATCAGAAGGAAGCTAGTTTAAAGAAAGAGGACCCCCAACAGCTTATTTCACATTAGGGATAAACTGAGGGGCTGCAGCACTTCCCAACAGAGGTGTGGACTCGAGTCACATGACTTGGACTCGAGTCAGACTCAAGTCATTAATTTTATGACTTTAGACTTGACTTGAAAAAATGTTCTAAGACTTGTGACTTGACTTGGACTTTTACACCAATGACCTGGGACTTGAATTGGACTTGAACCGGTTTACTTGAAAAGACTTGATATTTTACCCCAAATATAAAATTTAACATGCATATTATATAGAGATTGAAAATGTGACGTCATTCAGGGGTAAACCGCAAAGGATTCTGGGAACTCGTGGCAAGCGGTACTAGCACACGCAGGCTTTCAATTGAAATCAGTCACACAGCGATAAAAAGAAACACAAAAAATGTCAAGAAGCTGTTGTATTATTAACTGCAATAGCCGGTCGCATGACAGCCATGGGAAGCCGACGGGTAAAGAGATCGGTTGTTATTGGATTACGTCGTTGAAAAGAAATTGTTCGAGCCATGTTTCCGAAGTAACAAAGACGTGACGGATGGCCTGGATTGCAGTCATTCAAAGACCAAATATAACGTCCCAGAACCCTCCAGCTCACAGGTTAGTCTGCTCCAAGCATTTACACGAAGGCAAGTCTTCTGTAGTAGTTAATACGTCATTTTCATAACATAATTGGTGATATAGGTTACAAGCAAGTCTGGCGCTGAACAGAAATTGTCGCGCTATGCTCCTTTATTTATTGTAAATAGTGAATTGTCCTGACACAATATTGCGTTTCGCTTCTGTTATTATGGTACATTGACAAGAACATATACTTTTTTTCACAGGATAAAACAGGTTTTTTTGTATCACTAATTGCCCAGTACGATTACAGCATACAATATTGTTGTCACTGCTACATTTCTGTGATGCGTACCAGAAATTATTTCCACTACTAATTAATTACCCTTGAGCTCAAAGGTCCTATTAATAAACGGTTAAGGAATGTGTATTTATGAAGACAATTTGTGAGACTGGTAAACTTATGATACGTACGATGGTCTTTCGTTCTACACGGTGCATTTCAAGGTCCTGTACCCATCCGGCGGTAAACTGTACCTGGACTTGTTGCAGTGACCTGAAGTTACTAAACTTCATGAGTGTATGCACTCACTCCAAGAACCGTATAATTATAAATATGCATATAAATATGCTACGATGAGATAGCTGACTTCATCTAACTAGCAAATGTTTTCCAGGCTACGTTGGTGATGCAGTTTTTTTTTATGTGTATGATATTTTTGTCATGCGATTTTAAAGCTGGTCCTACAACCGCATCCAAGAATAACATGCAGCTTATCTCAGAACTGTCGGTGAAAATTATTCTTGGAGCTAGGTTTAATTGAGCTGCATTTTAAAGAGGTGCAGTTTCACAATTTGTGTATATTTTCTAAGTTCACTATTTTGTCATGTGTTGAGAAAAACACAGATTTTAAAATTACATGGTCTAATATTTACATTTAACATAACTGCAACATTATTTTTTCATTTTTTTTTTAAAGACTCGAAAGGACTTGAAATTCAAAGTTTCAGACTTGTGACTTGACTCAGACTTTTACACCAGTGACTTGAGACTCGACTCTGACTTGCCTGACATTACTTGAGACTTGACTTGAGACTTGAGGATAAAGACTTGAGACTTACTTGAGACTTGCAAAACAATGACTTGGTCCCACCTCTGCTTCCCAATGTAAGATGAATAAGGATTATTTTGAACTCTGAATTGCCCTGAGCTGCCCTGGTAGAGTCAAAGTATAAAAACATGGAGCTAGAAATGTGCGAAATAATCCATTAAAGTTGAGACATTTCACTCAGAAATATAAGTCTTTGGTCAAGCTTTGGGAAAAGTCGGGAGTAGGGTTCACCAAGTGAGGACCAACTTTTATTCAAGTGTGGAAAATGATGTTCTAAAGGGCCAAATATAAAGTATCATTGATTAAACATATACATACCATTAACATAGCTCTGCTTAATAAGCTAAATTATCTAAATTCCCACTGCCAGTGGAGTCCGAGGGCTCGTTTTGTGCTACTTCAGAGTTAGAGGGAAGACCCCCCACTGGGCTGCTATTCCAGGGAATAGAGCGCAGGGGGAGGGTTTGAGGGCTGTTCTTGAATAAATTTATTTTTTTTCTCTAAAGGTTGGGTGTTCAGCCTGCTTTTGACCTTTGACCCACACAGAAGAAAAGTTACTGAAGCTGCTGGTAAGGCCTCATAAAGCTGACCAGAGAGGAAGGGCTGGGAAAGTGGCCTGATGGAAGCAAAAGGTGGCTCAACGGGGTCACAGCAGAGAAAGATGGGGGGTTTAGGAGGGCGAAGGGTGTTCGTGTGTGTGTGTGCTGGGGGGTGTCATAGAAGTTTCCTTTGAGCTCCCCCCTTTTTCTCCCTCATGTCCACAAGTGTGTCCCTACAGCTATTGTACCTCTGAGCTACAGCAGGACAGAAGGCCTCAAAAATCTGGGTCTAAACAATGTTTGCCCCCTTTTGTTTCTCGCCTGCCTTTCTTCTTCTGCCCTCCATCGCAATCTACTGGCCTCCTTTGTATTGATTTCCCTCATTCAGCGGCTCGTCAGCCTCTTTCCGCTGTTTTCTGCCCTTTTTTTGTACGCCACCTCCCCCGCCGAACCCTCCATTCCTCCGCTAACCTTCCTCTGGCATTCTCAGCAGTGTGAGAATGCAGCGCACCTCTTGACGGGATGCAACTCATTAAAGACACATAATTGATGAAGAGGCGCAATTAGTGGGACAATCGGAAGAGGAAATCAATATGTTTTTGGCCAAAAGAGCCACAACAGGGAGGACGAGCTGGAGAGGAGAACCGTATGTCGGGGGCAGAGTCACATGTGGACTCTCAGATACAAAAAAAGAGAAGATGAGCTTCAACAAGTCTTTGTTTTAGAGCGGTTCAGCTCCTTCTACTGACATTGCTCACGAATAAAAAACACCCAGGAAGCCTCTAACTTAAAGAACATGATCATCAAATAAAGAACAAAAAAATCAATAACACACGACTGAAGGCTCAGAGACTTTGACCTTTGACCGACTGCAAGAAGAAAGTGCAAATGCAGAGTGCAAAGTATAATAAACTGTTGTTAGCATCCCATCACATATTAAGAAGAGTATTTCATATATTGTATGCGTCACTTGTGGGAGGTAAATTGAATATTTTTAGATATGTCAGTGTGTCTGCAACTATGAGTGAACTGCTGTGAATCAGAGTGAGTGCGGTAGGATTAAGGTGGTGGTTTGGCTCAAAATTGTTTTCTATTACCAGCATAGTGACCGCCTGCTCCACTCTGTGTGTAGGACTCTCACACAGATACATGCATGTTAGTTTGGCTATCTTTGTGAGGACATATTCATATTATAAATATTTTTTGGCACGCTTTGGGCCCCTTATTACCAGCTGAGGATTACTTTAAAGCCACAGCCCACCTATTGTTGTTGACCACGTCCATCACTTTATGATCAGAGGGGCCTCTTCCAGCAGGAAAACACACCATGAAGCTCAAATCGTCTCAAACTTCTTGAACATATCATGGCTTTACTGTACTTTAACAGCTTCAACAGATCTCAGATCTCAATCCAATAGAGCACCTTTGAGATGCACATCATGGATGTGCAGTCAACAAATCTGCAGCATCTGTGTGATGCTATCGTGTCAACATGGACCAAAATCTCTGAGGACTGTTTCCAGCAGCTTGTTAAATCTGTGCCAGGTAGAATTAAGGCAGCTCTGAAGGCAAAAGGGAGTCCAGACCTGTATGAGCACGGTGAAGCTCATGAAGTGGTCAGTGAGTTTATTAGAATTAGTCGGTCAGGGCAGGTATTATTAGTATTAGTATAGTAGTACTGGTGTCAGAGAGTCTATAGTTTGCAGATTTTAAATGTTTTTAATGTAAATAAATGCTCAACTGCTCTTAATATGCATGAAAATCAGATAATCAAATTTATTTAGTTTAATAACGATTTATTTTCATATCTCACAGACAGACTGTCCTCTGCCACAGACTGAGCCAAGCTTCTGGCTTCACTTCCGGCTTTTCAGCGAAGTGAATAAAAAAAACTGGTTCATCGTGTAGGGAACAAACCTGAAGGCAACAAGATTTCTCGGTTCTCCTCTTGTTCTCTGAGACTTTTCATGTAACAACATCACCATTAAGTGAATAAATACAGATAAAGTGGTTCATGTTTTCTCTTTGAGGCAGTTCTATGTGTGATAACAGAGTTCAGGTTTCAGCTTCAGCTCTGAGCTGCTGCAGAGTCCTCAGCTGGTGAGCCTGAGCGGGCACTCTCGTTTCTCTTCTGTGCAGCTTGTCTGCCCCCTGCTGGTGAGGAGGGGAGCGGGGAGTCCTGTTGTGAGTCCTGCTGGGAAAGCTGGGAAAGGAGGAGGTCCACACTCTGGACCAAAACAGAATCCAGGAGTTTTTGTTCCTCTGTGGTGAATCTGCCCAGAACATGACGGTCGACAGACGTTTTCCCTGTCGGGCGGCCAATCCCGATCCGAAGTCTAGGCATCACCTGCAGGAGAAAAAAGATCCTGGTGTTAAACAATGTACATGTTTTTTATTTCTGCGTTTTAAGCTGTAAACACATATCTTCATCTAATTGTTATTTGCTACTATTTTAGATTTGGTTGAGTATATGTCTATGTGCATTTGACTACAGTAAAATACTAAAGTCTCTACACCTCAATTTTTAAAGCTTGAGAAATAGTTCTCCACCTTTCAGAAGGGTTTTCAAACTTTTTCTTAGGACACGGCCTATTTTTTTTACTTTTTCAGTCCAGTCCTTTTACCTGACCAATATCTTTTCTTTTGCTGAGTAGCATGCCTAAATAATATCTACAGCAGATGATCTGCTCTAGATATCTGAAAGTCAGGTTCCTAAGAAACTGTGGGGAAAAAAATCCAGAAAAGACCTGCAGCTGATCCATCTACTGTTTGAGGAAGCGTCATGATTCAAACTGTCATCAATATGTACAGAGGAGGTCGAGAAAGAGGTACAGCAGCGAGTGCTGTTAGGGATCATGTCAAAACAGAATAAGTCATGAACATAATGAAGTGCAAAATGTTACAATGCAATACCATCTGGAAAGCATCTGATTGGCAATGGCTTCATATTTAAGCATTAAATGATCCCAAACACATCTTGATGCATGCACCTGTCCCTTGATGCACTTATCCCAAACACACTGCCAGTGTAGTTAAAGCATACATGGATAGAAAAACACAGTGGAGCACTACCAGTCATGGACTGGCTTCATCAGAGCCTGGACCTCAACATTATTGAAGCAGTGTGGGATCATCTTAACAGAGATTGTAACAAAATGCAGAAACATCCAAAGAGCCTGGAGAACTATTCCTGAAGACTATTTAAGTAAATTACAAGAAAGCTGCTCACAGAGTTCAGAATGTGTTGAATAAGAATGATGGTGGTCGTATGACCACCATCATTCTTAGATCAGCCTGCTAGAACTGAAAACTGCACTTCCATGTATGTTTGCATGTTTCAATAAATCGTTACATCTATTTCCCATTTTCCTAGCAAAGTATAAACAAATGAGGGGCGGCTCAGGACTTTTGCATATGGATATTAAGTGACCGGCAAACTATGTTAACAGCTTCGTCTTGATGCATGCTCAATCATCCAGGAAAGTAAATCTCCAAAAGTTGATTCTGTTCATCTGGACGTAGCGTAGTGGGAGAAACGTTTCGTCACTCATCCAAGTGACTTCTTCAGTCTCAGCTAACTGACCTCCCAGCCCATTGTTCCCTCAGTGGACTGGTTTCAGTCATTATGCAAATGTACTGTTTATACGTTTGGGGAAACCTGCAGTCAGCTGAGACTGAAGAAGCCACTTGGATGAGTGACGAAACGTTTCTCAGTATAAATCTGACATTAAAATAAAAAAAAAAGAGCAGAATTCAGTGTGATAGTGAACACACACACACACACACACACACACACACACACACACACACACACACACACACACACACACACACACACACACACACACACACACACACAGCAGTGACTTACATCAGTCTGAAGACAGTCCACACAGGAGCGGACTCCATTATGACCTCTGTGGGGAAGGAGAAGCGACATTTATTTTATCAATCTGACAACCTCTTTTCTTCTTTGGTTTTGTTGTCCATCTTCAGGATACCAGATGCACCAGTTGCAGTTTCTTGCATTACATTAAATTTTCATAAATCACCATCTGGTTATACACTGCTGGAATGCCTAACGTGGCTTTTCAAGCAGGATTAAACTGCTTTATCCAGCTTGTTCTGAGTAGCAAGGAGAAGCGTACTGATAGGGGATGCCTCTTAACTGAACACCATTCTTATTGTTAGTAAGTAAAATGACAAAACAGTTAATGAGATACAACCAGCGTCATGGCATAAAATTAATAAAAACAGACCATTTGCAACATTATGAGAGTCAGGCATAAGAGTCTCAAGAGCTCGGGGAGGCTTCATCACAACAGCGCAATCAAGAGCAAAAATAGTAGCAGGAGGAAGAAAAGAGACAAGAGACGAACCAGAATGACTAAGGCCCAAGAGAGAAGCTGTGTGTGCTGATTAGAAGTTTGTTGGTTTTAAAATACAGGCCTCACTTCGCTGTTATTTCTGGTTGTGCTGCTTCTGTCTTCTCGTCTCGACATCGGGAAGACACCAAGGTTTACAGCAGGCAGAGCTCAGGCAGCTCACACATGCTCCAAGTTTGAACACTGAGGTGTTGAGAATTCAATCTTATGTGTACAAAGACAATTCCCAACAGCAGTTGCTTTAAATTGCTTAATAGTGAAAGGTAAAGACCCTAAAATATTAGAGAGAACAGATAAAAGAGAAGTGGAAAAAAAAGGAGAGTATAGAGAGAATAAGGACAAACACAAAATGCATAGGAAAGAAGACTCGAGTTAATGACATGCAGTGGTGACGCATAAACACACAGGGAGTGAATAAAGGGGGTGGAGAGAAGTGCTGAGCACATCATGGGAAGTCCCTGAACAACCTGAGACTATAGCAGCATCACTAATGGATGCTTTGAGGTCACCTGATCCCTCCATCTGATCCAGGTTTGATTAAAAAATAAGTTTCAAGTGAAGTTTTCAGCCTAGTTTCAAAAGTAGCGAGGCTTTCTGTCTCCTGAACCCAAACTGGAGCTGATTACACAGAAGAAGAGCCTGAAAGCTGAAGGCTTTGCCTCCTATTCTACTTTTGGAAGCTCTAAAGTAAACCTGCAGTGTGAGAGAGAAGTGCTCTACTGGGACAAGACACTGTCAGGTCTTTAAAATATAGTGGAGCCTTGTTGCTGTTGTTTTTTCCCCATGAAGACAGAAACTTTCCAGTCTGAAAGTTTGGACGAATGAGTGCAAATGCAGTTTAAAAGCCGCACTTGCACTTCCACGCAGAAATATATTTGTTTATTGGCCTTAAAGTTAATGTTAAATGTACCTTGACGATACTTTAGTGACTGCTTTCCCTCACCACTGTCAATACATCGCTTAAGATAATGAATACTGTTGGTGATGTAAACAGATCGCGGCGAGTCCGAAGCAATCCAAGACCCAACACTATGATAGAGGATGACCCACCTGGCGCTTCCTCCATGTTTGATGGCGATTTTCCCCAGAGGTTTGTCCAGTTCATCGTGGACCAGCAGGATATCTTCAGCCTTGACGCCATATTTGGCAGCTAAACAAATCAAAACATACAAAAAAAAAAGTTTCTTAGTTTGGTTGCTTCTAATAATATAGCAGGATAACAAAACTTTACTAGTACAGAACCCTTAAACACTTTGAACCTGAGCTTCCTTCTGTTCATATAAATGTGCAAGTAAAATAAACACACAGACATCACGTACACCTGTAAAGTGTCAAAAAGTCTGAAATAAGAATAATAAAAATCAAAGTTCTCACATGTAAAATAAAGAAAATGTGTCAAAGTCTTTATTCAGCCTAAAGCAAACTGAGCACACAATCAGAAGATCAACACAAGACTCCTCTCAGCAGAAGCGATGTCCAATGAAGGCCGCGTGAAGTGGTCGAGTCTTTTTGGTTTTCTGTGAGATTGAACATTTTTATTATTGTTGTAGAGGCTAAGCCTACGCCTGAAGCCACTGAGGTGTTCGATGGTGGGGGTCATGCGGTGCCACTGTTAGGAATGAAACTTGACTTAGTCCAATAACTCGAGCCGTACTTATCTTGTCTGTTTAACATCTTTATTGCATTCCATCGGTTGTATTTGTTGTTCAACAGTTCTCTTAGTATCCAACGTCATTTAACATAACTCACAACAGCGCAGCGGTCACAAACTGTTCACTTCTTCTGACCAACAACACCTGATGCTAATTACACGTCTATACAGTCCCATAAACACAACATCCTGTGAAAACACAAAAATGTTACACATAAGGTAACAACACAAAAATGGCTCCTACAATTATGATATTATAAAAGCAGGAATGAGTAGACAGAACTCTCAGAATCCATCCAAGGCATGTCTGAGCAGCTGCTTCTCTACATAAAATATTGTACAAGTCTCCAATTCATGGACTAAATTTTCTTTACATTCAATAATATAATTCACTGATTGTTTTCAATCGCATAGACAGAAGTCTGATATAGTGACAGGGCTGAATAACACAGGTTGAACCTCAATGGAGTTAAATTTCCAGCTTGAATTGTTTCTGGCTGCCTGAGTGACAGATGAACCACTTCAGTATGCTTGTGCAGAGACATGCCACATTTCACAGCTGATGATAAGAAAGAAAAAAAGCCTAATTTATTTAATGAAAATCACTTACAAAGACAGAAATGACCTCACCTGCTTTGGCCACTGATACTCCATTGACATTCATCAGCAGCCGGGGACGAAGCAGCACCACATTCGTTTGCTGGACTTCTGACAAAATGACCTCACCGGACACGTACTTGTCGCCACGCCAGCGGTCTGCCACACCGAGCCGGGCAGCGAGAGCACCAAGTACTGTCATACCAACGCTGTGTCTGGTAGCCTCCATCCCCGGATTACCCAGCCCCACCACCTGAAGCAAACGCAGACACACAGTTAAAGGCATACACCTCTGCAGTGAAGCTACAGGAACAGAAGACTGTCTGAGTCAAAGGAAGCAGACTGTTGAATTTTTATATATATTTACACATATATTCAGACAAGGTAAAAGCAACTGAGTAAATAAGCTTTTTTAAACTGGAGCTAGATGCAAACACAGAGAGATTCTAGATTTAGACTTAAAAATGACCAAAAACTCAGTAACAGCTCTGTTAACAGGAAAAACAACTATAGACAACATTGTAATGCATTGTATTGCACTGTACTGTATAAAGCTTCTATAGCTGCTTACAAACTGCAAACACTGTAGGGTCTTTATTGAGGTTTCATTCATTTTTAACAAAAGCCTATGAAGGCAAAGACAAGTTAACACAGGGGAGGACAGCTGACATCATTTTAAAATAAAACTGTTAGATATGCTGATTAAAATAAAATAGAAAAAAAAACAAGAATAAGGAAAGACCCAAGCTGGCTGAAATGAATGAAAGCATTTTCCTTCTAAAATTATCCCCACACTAACCAGTAATTAATTTAAGGGCAATTACGCCAAATTACAAAGGGGGGTTTGAGTAACTCAGTAAGTGTTTTGAAAATGTAGTAAGGTGATGAACAATTTGACAAACCCTACAAAATTATAAGTTCTCAGATCTTTCAATGGAGTTTGGCGAGATCTGACGACTGGTTTTAGGGGCTTACAGAACCTATAGCAGTAAACACATACAGCTGCCCGAGAACTTGGAGTGTAGTAGACAGTATGTAGCTGATTACGAGGTTTAACACTTACCATCTTTCGGCGGCCTTGATTGTGTATTTCTGCTTCGATTATCATCGCAGGTGAAAACGGATCGCTCAGCAGAACTCTGTTTATGACTCTCGTCAAAAGTCGTCGCATCATTAGAAAGTTAATCAACTTCTTGAAAAAGTTTAACAAATACTGGCAAAACTTACATAAAACTGAGCCCTTTTTCATTCGGCTCATAGAACCGATTGTCTTCTCTTGACAGTTAATAAGAAATCAGGCGTTTCCACATGTATTTACAGTCATGAAGCAACAGTACCTGTTCGGGCATTCATGTCGATTCTGTCAATTCATCGATTTCGTCTGGGGTTCACTATATGAACTGTAACTTTGTCAGATATTTATTATCTGTTTGTAATTAATCATAAGAATTTCCGTAATTATTACCAGTCTTTAAAATGTGAAGTAACCTTTTCCTGCCCTCCTGTCATGCTACCAACCGCTCAACGAGCGCTAGCAAGAAAACATGGCGGACAGACTTTTTCTCCTCTGTGGGGACACAGCGCCATCTAGCTCGGCGACTTGATTATTACAGCAAACACAAATTTGGAAGTCTATTGACTGAAAATAGCAAACAATGAACCTTTTAACACTATTTACATTTCAATAAATATTGAATTTAAACGAGTTTTGATTACATTTATCGAAATGTGTTTTTATGTACAAGCTGAATTTTATTTTACTTTATTTTACTTCATCTTCTCTATTTAGAACTACTTTTTGTTGTTGTGTTTAATGGCTGTGGCTGTGGTGGAACACAGTAGTTTCCCAATTTCTGGCAATTTCCCTTTCACTTGAACTTTTGGAAACTTTTCATCAACGGATGAACAGCAAAATGTAATGCATGCTACATGTTTAAAATTAGTGTGTAGATATCAAAATAAGCAGTAGGGCGTTGGAGCTCGATGAGTCAAAATTCTTTTAAATCCTCCAAAAATTAAAGAATGCAAAACAACGATTCACCTTGAATTTTGATTGCGCTTTATTTGAAAAACAAAGCATCAGCAGACTCATCATCAGTTTTGATCTGGGGAGCAGGGGACAGCATCAGGCACTGGCTGACACCGTTCCACCACAGCATTGATTTCGCCAACACTCACGCCGTCATAGGTGCCTGTGATGTAGGTCCAGTGGGTGTCTCCGTTGTGGTTGGTCCTGCTCAGCCGGCCGGTGAAAGGGATGTCAGCCTTCATCTTTCTGCCATCCATCCTCACGGTGCAGGAGTGATTGGGTGGGACCAGCAGCTCCACAGAGACAGCGTGACTGATTGACTCCACAATGGTGGTCCCCTTTGAGAAGGTCACCGTCTGCTCCTTGGACAACTCCACATTACCCGGACCAAAGATAGGAACTTTGGCTGTCATGGTGGACACAGAGCCATTGCGGGTCTCCCTGCCGATATCCCATTTCTTCTCCACTGTGCTGGTCTTCTCCAGTGTGACTGTCTTCTCCACATTTCTGCACTCCAGGTTGGTGACCTTAGTGAGCTTCAGGGCTTCTGGAGGATGGTGGAACAGCTCCATCTGGTCAATGGCATACTCCACATGAGAGATGTGCTGGCTGTAGCTGTCTCTGTTGATAGCAAGCACCTGGTAGTTTTTGTACCAGTATTCATCCCCCTCCCAGGGGAGGAAGAAGGCTTCATGTTTGGTCACCACTTTACCAAGACCATACTTATTCTTACCCACATATATGTCTGAGTTGGGACAGGTTTTGATGGCATACTCAGGAACAGAGCCATATGAATCTTCAACCCACTGCAGGAACTCAAAGTGGTCCACGTTAACCAGGACTTCGAACTTGGAGGATGCATATTCTTTGTCAGCGTAGGGGTACTGGCAGAAGTTCCCTTTGCTGGGAGTGTAGAAACCAGCCTCACAGTTGACTTTGCACACATAGTCGGTACGTTCGGTGTAGCCGTTGAAGATGGCAACAGCGCCATTTGGGAGGGAACCGCTCCATGTGACCCACCTAAGGTTGACATGTTCACCAAACATGGGGCTTGAGTGTGAAGTCGTCTCAGTTTCTGAGGTTTCTACAACTTTAGGGGGGCTGAGAGCTCCCCGGGAAGGAACAACATTTCCCAAGGTGGGGTTAAGCCATGGCTCTGTAAGACAAGATAGAAAGATAGTGGCTGTAGGATTTATTCTAGACAAACAAAAGTTTCAACTCATTTGAAACATTTACTACCAAAACTGTTAAGACGTGTTCTTAAAAAATAAAAAAAGCAGAATAGAGTTTGAATGAAAGACTGACACTTGCTTTCAACCAAAGTGTTAAGCAGAAAGAAACATTGTTGACATCAGGTAGTTTCATACCTAGTTTTTTAAGCACCGTGAGGATGAAAGTGTATCCACTAGTGACAGTTAATGGGTTAGGGTCTTAATATAAATTCAGCACCTTCACAAACTTAACACAACCTTACATGAGCGCACCATAACACCATACATAAGGTGATGGAAAAAAGTGTTACAAAGCAATCCCTTAGATTAAACCTGGTTGCTATTTCCTCTGAACCTTTTCCAACATTCCTCTTATTTTTAGTCCCAGCCTGACTAACTGGACTTACAGATCTCGGATGCAAGTTGGACACGTCCTACAGAGCCAAAAGACCAATGCGTCATTTGAATATATTTTGGGGGAAACAAAATGAGAAAAAACTAAAATAAAGAAAGCCAAATCTGCCAAGAAGGCTGAGTAGGGTTGGTGTGGCCAGAAAAATCTCCCCTTTTCAGTGCTTTAACCCCCCTTAATGCCCAGTGTGTCATATTTGATACATGAGTTTATTTAAGTTTTAAGACTTTAAATTATCAGTGTAATTTTTCTCCCCTGAAAAACCTAAATACATTTTAAAACACATTTTTAAGCAATGCATTTTTTAAAAGTTAGAAGTCTTCAAACTGCAGACTTTGCTCTCACGAACACTGATGATCCTTGACATACAGGTTTTATCAGTCTGACACAGAAGTAGATGATTCAGCTGTGTGCAAGTTCGAGTGTTGAAATCACAGGTGCAAGTGATTAGAACTGGAGCTCAGATACGGTTCTTATTTTTCTAGTGGGAGGAGTCATGTAGTCATTAAAGTAATGTGCTGTGATAAACTGTAGGATTATAATGTGACTGACTGCTGGGTTTTTCTTCCCCATCCTGCTGCTGGAAAACGTAGAGCAGCGGGTCAGACTGTAGCGCCGGGCTGCACAGCTGCAGCACTGCCAGGAGAACAGCAACACACCACCTCATCTGGACACACAAAGAAACACCGGCAGTAGTATGTCATCATCAGTTGGCAATCAAATTCAAATTCAAATTTTATTTGTCACACACACACAACCATACACAGTATGACATGGGGGTGAAATGCTTGTAGCTGTACAATGCCCGACCATTGTCACTGTGCGCGAACGCTGCAACATGGAAATGTACACTTCTAAAAGCTAAAAATAAACAACCATTAAAAAACTCATGTGGTCAACACAGTTTTAAATCAATGGAAAAAAAATGGAAAACTATTAAAAATAGGAGTCAATTTTAATCCAATTAATTTTTTGCTTATTTTTAATTAAACAGATATAGAGGAATACTTAACAGTAATCTGCGTTGGACAAGTCAGAATACATTGAAAGAATTATTATTCATGTCCGAGGCAATCAAAATTATATTACTTGACTTAGTTTATTGATATAAATATTTAGTCAGAAAACAGACGTGAGAACTTTATACAATAAGATGCATTTATAAACTTTTACATTTGTATGCATAATATATGCAACACTGATTATTCTGCCTGTCTGTGATGAGCCTTTGACACACACAGCTGACTTAGCTTGTGTACTTTAAAATATATATCTTTAAATAGTGTATTGTTAGAAAAGACTGTTATTTTGTTGTTTATGTAAAGATCACTGGTGTTTATAAATGACTGGACATATATACACAGCTAGGTTGCTACAATTCATCAAAACTAAATCCCCAATTACAGTAATCTTTCTCTAAAAATGAAACCAAATGAATGAAAAAAGAACCAGCTCTGAATCTAAATAGTACCAGTATCACATGCCCTTACATACAATGTATAGAAATTACTTCAGGTAAGTGAATGAAATAAAAGAAAGTCACATCTGCAGGATATCACAG
Source organism: Astatotilapia calliptera (assembly GCF_964374335.1). Taxonomy (NCBI): domain Eukaryota; kingdom Metazoa; phylum Chordata; class Actinopteri; order Cichliformes; family Cichlidae; genus Astatotilapia; species Astatotilapia calliptera. Next base: position 34,964,135 of record NC_137433.1, on the reverse strand, counting down.
CAGGATTAGCATCACATAAATTAGTAATTAAGGCGGTAAATTATAAACTGAGTGTCCCATTACTGTATGTTTATAAGATTACTAAATGAAGATCAGACTTAAGAAATCATCCCTGAATGCCGAGTATAAAACCAAACAGTAAGAAAGATTTTGACCTGAAATTTGTTGATCTGTTTATTGATTTCACATGACAGATAAGACAGAGATAAAAAATAAAAAAAATTCAAGCTTAAATTCAAGCCCACAGCAGCCATTCATTCAGATATAGAGAAGTTGGGTTTTTTTGTTGTTGTTTTTTTTACCTTGACAGGTTCCTTCTGCAGTGACTCTTACCTGCAGTAAGTGCGAAGCTTTAAAACCTCCCTTCAGACTTATTGCCCTCAATAAACAGGAGAGATAAAGCTTCTCGTCTGTCTGGTTCACAGTTTGCTGTCCTGCAGCTCACTTTGAATCAAAATGTTTTTATCGAAGGATTTGAAGAGAAAAAAACTGCACGTGAAACTTCAAATCAAACTTCTATGGAGGGAGAAAAACTAACTGAGTTTGTTTGAGATTCTGCAACATACCGTTACACTCATATGGTGTGTAATCATACTGACAGTTACAGCCAATTGGCAGCTTTAATGTCTTGTTCAAGGACACAGTCTTACAGAGGCTGTGAGTGTCATGAAGTCTTCTGCCTGCTCAGAGGATTTGAAAAACTAAAATAGGTCAAACATCCAGGGTACGAATGCTTGTTTCTGTTACTTTACAATGCAGATGATGAATTGGTGCAGTTTTGCTATTGAAACTTGAATTGAAAATTGGTTATAAGTAAAATAATTTTGAAAGAAGTAAGAAAGAATTTGTTTTTCCATTGTGATACCCAAGGAGAAAACTAATTTGGTTGCACTGTTTTAACAACTTACATTTTTTCAGCCCTCAAAATGAATTGTGAATATCTTCTATGAAGTGATGAAATGCTGGAAAAATTGTGTGAACTCACTCGTACCTATGTGCGTACATAGGGACAGGTCAGGTACTTAGATAATGTGGAACAGTTTAATAGTATGTGGCGAAACTTTTCAATGTACTGTGCAAAAAAAAGAGCTGCTCCTGAGGGGGTTTGTGGACTGATTATTTTTTTAGAATAACATCAAGACACTGAGATATTCCATCATTTGGTGTTTGATGAAAGCTTTTTATCAGTGTACAAAACTCCAACAGATGTATGAGGAGCCTAGCTTACAGCATTGTCTTCCTCATCAAACCCCTCTTGGCCTATAGATGAGGAGCACTTTCATCTGTTGTATTGGTTTTTAGTCACCGTGAGAACCCAAAACATGCCAGCCACAGTTTCCCTTCACTGTGGAAGTCAAGATTTAAGGGTTTTCCTTAAATTTGCAAAGAATTTAGGTCAGCTTAAAGACTCATGAATGGATGGCTGTGGTTGACCTTGACCTGAAAGCCTGCAGCTCACGAGTGTTGGAAACAAAAGTCCTCATGCGCCTGATGATAACAGGACTCCTTATTGATCCTTGCTCTTATTTAATAAGATCGTTAAAAGTGCCTCATAAATAAATTTGCTTGGATTTAGTGTGTCGTATCTACTCGATCACATGATGTCCAAAGTGCTGTGGCCTCTCTCTCGCCGCTGATGAAAAGATCCTGTACGTTCAGATAAGCTCGGACAGAGAACAAGTTGATTAGATCTCCTGTAATAGCGGGTCAGTGATTAAGACGGGCCTTGTTGCGTAATGTCGCTGGCTGCCAAGATTCAGCTGGAGAAGAAGCCGCTCAGCACGGACATTGTTCTCCACACACAGTGCTATCATTGAAAATCGCTGATGTCAGGGCCATCTCTGTGCGTCCTTCAGACAGAAAGTTATTATCAATTTATTTATTTAGGTCTGAATGAGGACTGTGTATCAAACAAGGCTGTGCAAAGGTCATTTGCACTGATTAAACTGCACAGTCACCAGTTTCAGCTGCTTCAGCATTCAGTCTCTGTCTGTAAAGAACATTTATATTATGCTATTCAGATTCAGCCTATATCAGTGAGCGTGCCAAGCAGTTATTCAGTCAGACAGCTGATGATGTTTTTCTGTCTCACCATTTTATTTTCACACAATAGAGGCTAAATGTTCTCAGTGTGATTTTCAGTTTCAAATTAAATGATTATTTTATTCATTATCAAAACTGGACAATGGATTGTGCTACAAAACAAATTAAAAGCGCTTTTTAAAAACTGTTAGCACATCATTTCCAGAAAGTTTTTCTGTAGTTGTCCAACGGCAACAAATTATTTTCTTACCCATGTTTGAAATCAGTTTGTGTCGTTGTCTTGAAAAAATGACTGAACTAATGTCTCTTTTCCGCTTATTCAGTCTTCTACCAAAACACATTTATATCTATGACACTAATGTGAATTGTGAATAAAAGTTTAACCAAGAACTGAATAATATAAAGGGAAAAAATATATATACCCCAGGGCCTATCACAGAGTTATTATGCCTATGAACCCATGCTGATGCTGCCTTGGGTTGCTATGTGAGACCAGATGAAAGCTGTGGGTAAATATTTTCTTCCAAAAAGAGAAATTTGAATGTTTTAGAACTTAGGAAACATTTTAAAAACACAAGTTCTGACAGTGAAAATAAAGATAAACTTTTCAATTGTGTAACTCAACCTGTAGTCTTGGTTCACCTGTTAGAATTACAGCTTTGTAATAATGAGAAGCATGACATCAGAACTGTGTGTCAGAAGTCAAATTATTATTTATGCCTTCTAATGAATCTGAAATAGTACTATGTTTGCTATGCTGTGGGTTAATAGAGGGATATGTCTTTATTGAAAGTAGATCAATTATTGTGCCAATTTACAAATGATATAGCAGAAATAGAAAACCGTGCTTGAGTACATATCTGGCCTCAATTGTCCAGATACCCTTTTTTTTTGGCACATTCTGGTGATTGATTTTAATGAGCTAAATTAACAAAATGCAGAAAACAGGAGAAACGTGCCAAATTGCTTTATTTTTGAATAAACTCATACACTTGCGCACATGAAAGATATTTTAAATTTACCAACAAAGACATGAGTGGTATTTTTTATTGTGACATATCATTTGCTTCCATTATCACAATCACCAGATAAGATCAGAAAAATACTATTTCGTGTATCTTCTCCCAGGTTTTAGGGGCAAGGCTTGGCATCTATGACAGGTTCACAGCGGTCCACCACTGCCCGGACTTCTCCGATCTGGACGCCGTCGTACGTCCCGGTGATGGTGGTCCACTGGGTTTCTCCGTTGCGGTAGGTTCGGCTGAGGCGAGCCGTGTAGGGGATATCGGCTTTGATCTTGCGTCCCTCCATGCGGACTTTGCAGGTGTGGTTTGGTGGGACTCTGAGCTCCACAGACACGGAGTGGCTGAGCGTCTCGATTACGGTGGTTCCCCTGGAGAACTGCAGCGTCTTCTCAGCACCAAGCTCAATGCCCCCGGAGCCGATGAAGGGGATTTCGGCTGTGATGCTGCCCGTGACACCAAGCATCGTGGCTCGTCCGATGTTCCAGGTAGTCTCTACCTCTGAGGTCTTTGTGATGGTGACTGTCTTCACCACTGTCTGGCACTCATTGTTGGTGATACCAGAGATACGCATGGTCTCAGGAGGATACTGGAAGATGGTGACCTCATCAATGCCGTACTTAACATCAGAGATGTGCTGGGTGTAGGCGTCCCTGTTGATGGCCAGGACCTGATAGTTCTTATACCAGTACTCATCACCTTCCCAGGGCAAGAAGAAGGCCTCAAACTGAGGAACAACCTTCCCGAGACCGTACTTGTTCTTTCCAACGTAGATGTCAACTCCTGCACACGTCCTCACTGAATGTTGTGGCAGTGAACCGTAGGAGCCTTCCTTCCATTCCAGGAATTCAAAGTTGTCCTTGTTAGCCAGGATCTCAAACTCAGGGGCGTAATACTCACGGTCACCATAGGGGTAGCGGCAGTAAGGTCCCAGGTTAGGGTTATAAAAGCCAGCCTCACACTTGTACTTGCAGACATAGTCAATACGCTCGGTATAGCCGTTGTAGATGGAAACGGCTCCATTGGGCAGAGATCCATCCCAGGTCAGCCACTGCAGGTTGACATTATCGCCAAAGAGGAAGGAGGAAGGCAGATCCTGTTGCTGCTCCAGATCAGCAGGATTTAGAGGACCCAACACCTTTGTGTTACCAGTTGGTTCAGGGACCCGGCCCTCCACCTCTGGTTTCAATAAGGACACTATATAAGAGAGACAAAGAAAAGAAAAAATGCCATAAAACAGAAGAGATAAGTGTCAAACACATCAACCTCATTTCAGGCAACAAGCTTTAATCTCTTTTTAACCTCTTAACACTTGAATGATCCTGAATTAAGGTTGTTTTTCCTTTCTTTTATTCTAGCTACAAAATATGCAAAATATTCAGAAACTACATTTTTGTGGGGGATCTTTGGATGTTGAACGCAACACACTTCAGGTTTACTTTGGTTTAAGTGTTACTATGGGTGTAACACAAAGCTGTTATCCATATCTCTATACAATATGTCATAAAACGCATGATATGCTTACCTTTTCTGAGTTGTATGCTCTTCTTCACAATGTCCTGCAGACTGGCTGAGGACAGAGCCAGCAGGGCCGAGAGCAACAACACAGACAGCTTCATCTGAAGATGAAACACAAAACCTTAGTTATGAGATCTTTTTACAAGCTAAATCTTTAACATCAGAATCTATTATTCCACCAATCCAGCTATCCAAATGACAAATGAGCTCAAATATTTTCTGGCGTAATATTTTACAGTTTCAAATATTATTTCTTTCTTTCAGCTAGTTTCAGTTATTACAATTTTTATCTTCACCAGTGTCAAACACCTTAAACGACAAAGAACTAAATTTACAGCCATTTATTTTTGACTTTACTCTGAAAGGTTAGAATCCAACATAGTGAACTCCATTTTCACTGAAAACCCCCCAAATATAGAAGAAATAAACATCTGTGCCACCACAATAACGCTTTATATGTAGTTTATCTTCTATGTTACATTTTTGGGTGTATTGGGTCTATTTATTCTACATTTCCCCCCATCTCTCCGACCCAAAAGAGACAGTATTTATGACAGTAGTATGCATCAGTGAAACAAAACAAATACAAATTTAAAGCATTATAAATTTATATTATTATAAATATATAAATTAATATATATAAATATATATTATCATACTATTATTTCCATTATAGGTCAGGTGGAAGTTATAAACACACATATAGCATATAAAATAACTTTACATTTGATGACTTATTGCCTTAAAATGGTAATATTAAAGCATTTCTTAAAACCACACTATATATTAAAATAGTAGAGTTCCTCTTGCCACATCTGATTAGATTTTTACTTGACATACATTTATAAAATAAAATGAAATATCCCACTTTATTAAAAGAAAATTAACATCTGAATATGTCAGATTATTGTCATTAGAAATTTGAGCATGAATGTGCTGATCAGCACTCACCCTTACTGTTGCTCTCTGGTGAGTCCACCTCGGGACACCTCCAGGTTTATATAGCTGCTTTATGGCTGAATCATAAAGCAGACTGTGCACTTTCACTGTCTGGATACTGACTTTGAGCAATAAACTGGTCAAAGAAAACTGTGTGAATGTGTGTGTGAATGGGTGAATGACTGAATGTAGTGTAAAGCGCTTTGGGGTCCATACACTGTAATCCCAAAAGTTATTTGCATTCAAATGGTTTAGCTATAATCACTGATGGTAATTCATTTTCTTTGTAAAACTAAAATCATATAACTGTGTCAGACAGAACTCATTGGTGGAAGCTTTTTGCACTTAACCTATATTGTTTTGCATGTGATGCACTAAAATGAATACATTTAACATGGTCCTTTCTATTTTAAGTTTATTCTAATAAATAGTTTAAGTTCAATTTTTTATAAGAGAATAAGTTTTAAACTCAACACTCAAATAATAAAAGTAAATGTGATGTTTACTGATCATGTTTAGTTGAAAGCACTTTCACTATTTTTAAGTTTTTGTTGCCCCTCCCATATTTTTCCCAGCACTGGAACCGAAGAGACGTCTGGACTTGTTTGTCAGGAAAAATTAAGACAAGTCGTTTTTGGTGGTTTTGCCTGGGATTGGACATGTTTGTTTCACTCTACAGTCGATAGGGAGTACTTTTCCTCAAACCTCCACGCACACTGGTGAGTTAAATCTTTTTATTTCAACTTTAAGCAAAAATAGTTGCATGTTACATTACGCAAATGTGCACGCTAATTCAATCTACAGTGAACCCTCGTTTACCGCGGGGGTTACGTCCCAAAAACAACCCGCAATAAGTGAAATCCGCAAAGTAGTGAAAAGTATTTATTATAAATGTTTTAAGGCTGTAACCCTCACAGCCTTAACCCCTGCTCATGCGTAATGGTTCTAGCATCTTCCTCGTCCATCCAAACCGCGCGGTTCCATTGTGTGATGTGAGCACATCCAAACCGTGTTCAGGGTTAGCCCGGGTCCGGACTCCGGCCCCGGTCAGAGGAGGAGGACCAGAGCACGGCCGGGCACCTCCAGCCGTTCACACGGACAAATAAACCTGTCATTATTCTCTGCACAGCCGCGCTCTGACGCTCAGCCCCTCGCTGAGGCTCGAGGGGCTGAACCTGCACCTGTACGGCCTCTCGTAAAGTTTACTTTATTAACATGTGCGCCGCTGCAGCGCCATTCTCTTGACGGGTTGCTGCCTTATCAACATTGAAGAATGGGTCAAATGCAGAGGACAAACTTCATTATACAGTTGTTTAATGACAATAAGCCTTACAGATTCCCCAAAATTTCCTGTTGTTTTTTTATTTGAACAATTAACTTGTACTTAAATAATAAACAACATTTATAGAAATACAATACTTTGACCTTTTATACTTGTGTTACTCTCCACCAACAGGTTAACTCACAGTCCCCCCCCCTAGAATGCTGCTGATGGTGACCTTGAAATCCCAATAGGAATCATCTTCAATGGTGAAAACGGAAGTCCAGAGCAAGAACTGAACCCCTGCCAGCTGGGGATCCTTCTAGAGGACAATGTGGTAATGGATTCCATCTGCAGTCTTCCTTTGGCAATGTGTCTCCTGTTTGGACTGACTTATGCACTCCACTTGGAGTACCCAAAGTGCATGAAGAATACATTCCTGTTTATCCAGCAGATTATGCTGAATCTGGGACGAAACGATCCTCCTCCAAAACTCCAAAGGCTAAAAAATGAGCTTTCAATGTGTGCATAGATACACTGAATGTTCACTCTTCATTGAGCAGCTTTTTCTCAAGTTCAGGAAGTCATTATTGTGTTTGTAATTGTCTTTTTTTGTTTTTAGTGGATGGCAAAACCAGGGCTTAAAGGAGTAGTTCACTGATTTTACATACTGAGATATGTTCTTACCTTAGCTTTGAAGAGTTGATGCATACCTGTCTTGTCTTTGTGCGAGACAAAGGCTCTCCCATATATTCCAACTACCTCCACTTTTTGCTCCTTTTAGAAGCTACCGAGCTCCTCCACGTTTTCCCTATTTATGTAAAATTACATGAAAGGTTACACTATCTAAGTTTAGTTTCACTAAATTTAATGTATAGATTTTTTAAGCCGATAAAAAGGGGCACTATATTACAAGCGCGCAGTAACCCTAGTGCACTCTGGAGCATAGACTGAGTTACTGGGGGGATGAAGAAGTGCTCCTACAGTGTTATTACACCTTGTAATATAGTACCCCTTCTTATCGGCTTAGAAAATCCACACGTTAAATTTAGTTAAACTAAACTTGGAGAGTGTCACTTTTCATGTAATTTTACATAAATAGGGAAAACATGGGGGAACTTGGTAGCTTCTAAAAGGAGCAAAAAGTGGAGGTATTTGGAATATATGGGAGAGGCTTTGCTCCATTTGCATGACTGAGGGCACGCACAAAGACAAGACTGGTACACATCAACTTGTCAAAGCTAAGGTAAGAACATATCTTATTACGTAAAATCAGTGAACTATTCCTTTAATTTCATTGTCTCGCTGGGGCCATTCCTTATTCCATAGTTTTTATTTTTCCAAGTTAAAATATTTGTGAAAATAAGTTTTACTGTTACAACTTGTTACCCAGAGTGTCGCACCAAAGTTCTTTACTTGTGATACACAGTTTTATCTGTTTAAAAGGATTGTTTTAAAGAAAATGTTTTATTGGAAGTCCAATTGTGCTAACAAAAAACTTACTGTTAAAAAAAACTACCTCAGAGACCACAAATAAATTCTTGTCAAAAAGTGGCTAGGAACAACTGAAATATTGTGTTTGTTTCTGAAAGAAATGTCTTCTTAGAAGCGCCATGTGTAAAAATTGGAATATTGTTCAAAGGAAAACAAAAGTCTTGTTTTGTTATAAATAAAGTAAAAAACAAAAACAAAAAACACTTTAGTGGTCTTTGGTTTTGAGTGTGTTTGCCTTGACATATTAAGTTTTAGTAATAATAATACATTTAATTAAAAGACGCTTTTAATTAAACACTATGCAAAAAAGTGAGTTTTGTAATATTAGCACCACTTAAACAATTTAGTTTTTTCTATTAATATTAATTTAACTGTACTTAAACAAATTATTTTTGAAATATTGAATACTTAAACACTTTAGGTAGCGATGACTCAATATAGTAAATTGTGACAATTTTACTTTTAAGTTTACTTGACTAAATCAGTTAATTTTTTGTTTTGGGTTGATTACTCAAATCATTTGAAGGGAATCGGTTTCCTCAAACGATTTAAGTGTATTGAACTTATCCGGGTTTACAGTGTAGGGACTAAGTAAAGCTGTCATGGTTAGCTGTGTGGCAGGCAGGCAGGAGTGGTGGACACAAAATACAGGATTCAACACGGAAGTCAAACTTAAAGCGCAGCTTTATTGCTGGGACAAAAACCTCTAAAACTCATCAAACCAAACAAAACTCTGTACAGAGGAACTAAGGACTGAAACACTGGGAAAGAAACACTAAGCCAGAGCAGGAGACTAAACACACAGCAGGTTGAGGGTACAACACAACAGGGGAAACAGGAAAACACAGGGCTTATATACACAGGGGAGTAATCAGGGAATGGAAAACAGGAGGGAGACACAGGGAGCAAAGCTAGACACACTGACACAAGGCACAACCTTTCACAATAAAACAGGAAACAAGAAACAGACAGACCTGACACTGAACTGAACCTAAACTAAACAAGAGACACAACCTAAGAACTAATCCCTCACAAAGAATAACTAAAACACAGAATAATACTAATAAACAAAGCATAACAAAAGGATCAGAATACAAACCATAATACAAAGGAATTTAAGAACTGAAAATGCTGGGTCAAAATGACCCAGGACCGTGACAAAAGCGCTATACAAATGCAAGCCATTTACTGGTTTTGTCGGGATTGTTTTCAGATTAAGATGAAATTCCTTTTCGCGAATGTGTGACTTCTTCATCCATGTAACCAGGACAAAAAGAGAACATAATTATTAATTTACACATTAATATACATAACACATAAGATGTGTTTTCATAGTTAACAATGTTATAGAGGTGTTTTGCATTGAAGTCACCATAAATCATTCAAATGAAACAAAAGCGTGAGGATTTTTCCTTATTAGACTTTGTCCCAAATTCTAAATATTGAGGATAAGAACAAAACAACACTGGCCCAGAAGAGGGCCGTCAAACAATGATTTTATTAAACACGCGTGGGAAGATGTACACTGCAACACATCAGCATAGATCTTCGCCCAAAAATAGCCTTCAGACTGCTTTTATTTCATCGGGGTTCCGCCCCTTCATGTGTGACTGATGAATATGACATGCATCAGTTGCAGTAAATGGTCAATTAAAAAGCTAAAAACAGAGAATGAAGTTCCTCTTTCAATCACATTCTTCCATACATGGCAATTTGTTTCACATTCCAGGTGGTCCCTGAGGGTTTGTACTCTTCTTTACTCTTCTTCTGTCACCTGTTACTAGGCAAACTCAAATGCAGCTAGAAGCAAAATTAATTCCAGGCCTTTGTGTTTGTAAGCGTGTATGCGTTTTAACCTTCTGTTGCACCGAGTCACTTACACCATAGATCGTCAGGACATCAAGCCAAACGAAGCTTAAGACCTTTAAATAGACTGAGCATCAACGCTTTGATGAGCACAACCTGCAATGTGTGTATAAAATGATTATGGCCGCACCTGTAATAAAAGTTTTAATCTAATGCCAGTAGCTTTTAATTAACTTTTAATGCAATGATAATGATGAAAGCTATATGTAGCAGTAAAATATTTTCTTTATTCCCACAACTTCTTTGTGCCTCTTCTCTGCCACCTGTCCAATCAATTCACCAGATATTTCTCCAGGAAATAGCATCACCATTACTATATAGTTCTCAGAATCAGCTCTTTGAGCACAAGAATGACAACATCACAGAGCATAAGTTTGATAACATCATGGAGAAGCTCACGGCTCTCCAACGGGAGATTGAGAGACCAGTGTCGGACTGTTAGAACAGCTTTGAAATTCATATGAGTTGTTCGCACTAAAGTAAAATACACCATCATTTCACGCGGATACCCCTTCGGCGCCAGCTGTGGTCTCAAGGCTGGAGCTGAACAACAACACCCTGATAACGACTGTGTTTAGACTGTTCCCCCCATTCAGAAATATAACAGCAAAATATTTTCAGGAAACTCCCTCACATCCTACTTTTATCGCACTGGCCCCTTTAAAAGAGAGTGGAAAGAGAAAGTAAGCACACACATACTTAATCACAAGGAAATCACAGGTCAGTTGAAGCAAGCGAAAGCAGACCGAAGATGGAAGGTGAGCACTGCTTATTGTGTTCTTTGCCAATTTTAACAAACATTACACATTTTCAAAACAGGTTGTAAACGTTTAGCTCCTCTTTCAAAAGGAATTCTGTCATGAATCGCTGTGTGGCAGGCAGGAGTTGGACCCAAGATGCAGGCACTCAGACTCGAGGGATGAACTCAAAAAACTCAGCTGTATTTGCTGACAGGGGAAAAGCATACTAAACTAAACTGGGAAAAATATAAACTCACACTTTGCAGAGAGGCACACAAGGAAACAAACAGCTTGAGGGTACGACGCGACACTGGGCACAGGAAAACACAGGGCTACACACACACACACACACACACACTAACATAAGACATAGACTTTCACAATAAAACAGAAAAAAAGACACAAGGATGCAGACTAGGAAACACAGACTTAACACGGGCAGAACTAAGAATAAACCAGAATAAGCTGGAACATAGAACATCATCATAATCATCATCATCACAAGCACTAAGAGAATAAGGAAACAATCAAACACACCAAAGTAACTTGAAAGGCAGATTCATCATAAAACCCAACAAAGCACCAGAGAAACATAAAGAACAATCATTCAAAAATAAACCAAAACATAACTCAAAATACTGGGTCAACCTGACCGTGACAAATTCCCCATCAGGGACGTGCAGAGTGGGGGGGGGGGGGGGGGGGGGGGGGGCTAGAGGGGCTTGAGCACCCTTTCCTGATGGGTGCCCAAAGTGCCCTTTTGTTGAGGCAACTTTTAAATTTTTTTTATTTATTTTTTTTATGTGTGTGTGCGTGCGGAGTCCTGTCTGTGCCCCTCAACAATAATATTTAACTATTAATCACAGTTTTGCTAAATAAAAGGATCTGGCTTGCATCAGTCACATGATCACTATTAACCAATGATCGCCCTCGACGGCAGAACGCGCTGGTTACGAGCCGGGAACGAGCTCACAAAGAGCACGCGCATTTTTTGCGGTCCGCAGCTGCAGGAGAAACACAAGTTAACTCAGAGACACAGACTGATGCGACAAAACCAGTAAGTAGCTGTACAGCGTACACTGTAGTGTGTAGCACACAGGAGTATTAGCTTATTACGTACACGTTGGTAAGCTGTCTTGTTGCAACTGACGAACTGAAACAAACGAGCATGCTGTGTGTGCAACAGCGCGACAAACATTATCTGTCCTTTTATTAACTGCACAAGCAGTGCTGGTCATAGCTGCTGGCTACCTGTGTAAGGCTGTCATGGGTCTGTAGCTCTGTCACCGTTTTAGGGAACATATTTAGTTTTAAAGTATTTAGAACATATTTAGTTTTAAAGTAAGTTTCTGGGCATTTCCTGCCTTTCTGGAGGGATTATATTTCACTAAAAAACGATCTAATATGCATGTCCACATAATAATTATTATAATTATAATATATTAAAAAACACACGCTGTATTTTAAAGAACATACATTAAGAAGCAGATTATATTAGATTTATATTTTAAATAAGACAAAAGTTGGATTTTACAGCAGTAAAATGATTGTATCTCTACAGTTTAAAGATGTAATAAGCTTTGCCCTGCACAGAGTGGATAGTGAAACAAATGGAATCATCATAAATACATTATTTCATATTTATTACTTCCCCCTCCTCTTTGCTTTATTATTGTAGCTCTAGTAATGAATAATAATGTAAGGATTCTGGATCAGCACCATGATGCCCATAGTATATACAGTATTCTTAAGAAGGTCTAAAATGTCACTGTGTGTGTGTGCATGTGTGTGTTTTATTTAGCTGGATTTAAAAAAATATTACTCATGATATAACATTGTGCAGACATGGCTGGTAAGGACATGAGGAGGAAACAGTAGGAGCTGTATGAGGCTACTAAAGGCAGTGCTATAACATTTTTCTGTCATCATTTTATTATAGATTAAGTGCAAGAGTTGTTAGGTGTGGATAATTAAATTATAGTTTATTGCAATAGCAAGTTGTGCCTTGTTCTCAGATAGACAGCAAGTGGAGAGTGATATATGAAATGATGGGATGGAAGAAGAGAAGCAAAGAGTGATTCACAGGCAGAGCCTAAATTATTTCTCACAGTTTTTTGCTGCCTTATGGTTCCAAGTGCTGTCACCAATCTTTGCATTTTGTTATTATCTCATGACACTTGTTTAATCAGCTACCATCTCTCCTATGGACTTTTTAATGTCTACAGTCTCAGATCAACACTGCCCTGCCCTTCCCATATTAGATTCTTGATGAATGTGTGTTGTTGTTATTCAGCCTGGTTCAATGTGCCCCTTTTTAACTTTGAGCACCCGCCCCTTTAAACCTCTCTGCACGTCCCTGTTCCCCATCTTGAGACAGTTCAGACTCTTGACTCAGTGTCTTCATAGCTTTGCTGTTCAGAGCTTTTATTGATTTTATACACTCCTGATTATATGATTTTTTCCCCTGTTTTCATATCCCACATACATTTGCCAGTGTTGTTGCTGCTGATCCTGTTAATTCTGTCTTCAGCCAGTTCTCATGACATTGAGAACAGTACGCAGCAGAAAGACGGTAAGCACAAACTGTCAGCAGAAATTTGGTAAATTATATGCTTATAATCAAATGTCTGACAGCAAATGTGATACAGAGGCTAATAACTTCATTTCATACTGTTTCAAATGGGTTTAAAAGTAAAAGGAATAGTGTGCCAAACAGACATAGAGCACAACGCCCAAGCAGTATATACTTGTACCCCTTTATTTGGAGCTGGGCCCAGCTCTTGGCTAAATTTACAGTTTGGAATGGAAAACTCTGGAATGGAAATCCCCCTCCAAGAAAAGAGCAGAAAAACAACCCCTCCCTCCCTTCCCTCTTATATTGAGTTAGGTTCCCAACACATGTTGTCACAATCACATTTTAGGAAAAAAGTTAAATATTAAGGAAATATTATAATATTTCTCTTAATAGTATAATAAGGAAATATATAGAAGTAAAATGATAATATATTATGTTTAATTATGTTTTTTTTTTCCCCCTATTGATGCTATATAATGATGCTATTATACGGTGTATTTTGATAGCACCTGGTCATCAAGCAAAGTGATGCAAATGAAAGAAATTAATAAAAATCTCAAAAAATCTTTATATTGCTACCTTTATTCTGGTGGTTAATGATTTTTCCATCATTTTACTTTTTGTGTATCTGCATTTTAAAATTTCATGCATGTCCTTTTCCTTTTTATCCACATGAACAGATTCCAGTGGCATCCCTCCAACTTCAGTGAACAGACCGATGCTAACAAATCTGCCACTTTTAAGTGTTCGTAACTTCAGACAGAAGAGGCAAGTTCAGTCTTCCTCCTTTGTCCCTATCAATGGCACTAACCTGATGTGGGTGACCTGGAACAACTCTCTTCCTAATCATACCGTCTCGATTTCCAATGGCTATACTAATCGAGTGGATTATATCTGTAAGTACAAGTGTGACGCTGGCTTTTATACGCCCAGCAAGGGTCGATATTGCTCCTTTTCCAGTAATAAAAGGAATAAAATAGGTTATAAATTTGAAATACTGGTTAACAAAGACAACTTTGAGATCCTGGAGTGGAATGATGGTTCGTATGGTTCAGTACCAAAGAATTCAGTCTGGACCTGCCCAGGGAAGCAAATATATGTGGGCAAGAACCATTATGGACTGGGGAAGGTGTCCACTCAAGATAAGGCTTTGTACTTGCCTTTTATCACAAAAGAACGTTCATACAACAACTATAAGGTCTTGACCATCAGTGAAAATGTAATCAGCCAACTGATCTACAATATCAGATACAACAATGATGATTCTAAAGTCTTCAAATTTCCTCCTGAGGTCATGCATGAAGCAACCATCAGCAATCATGAATGTCACAAAGTAGTGAAAACAGTGACACTCTCAAAGACAAATGAGGTGCAGCAGAGGTGGGACTTCACCTTTTCTGTCAAGTTTGGTGCTAAAACCACCATTAAGGCTGGCTTTCCAATCTTTGCAGAAGGAACTATTGAGGTCAGCACAGAGGTGCAGTTTCAGTTTACAAAGGGAGCCACTGTGACAGAGAGTATGACTGACACTGCCTCTGTGGTGCTTACCGTGCCACCAAACCACTCCTGTAAATTTTCCACTGTTCGGCGCAAAGAAAAAGTTGATATTTCATTCACAGCACTCCTCAGGCGTACTTACGGTAATGGAGAGATCCACACAACGTCAATCACTGGGACATATGATAATATTCACACTGGAAAAATCCAGACTGTGGTCGATCGATGTGAACTTCTAGAAAAATTCAAGCCTTGTCCGGTCCAATCCAGTTCCACTGAACAGAAAAACGCAGCAAACCACACAAAACACAACGAAAATAGGAAAAAAGAAAACAGAAATAGGAAAAAACTGAGGCAATTGTCAGTTAATGTGAACTTCTTAGAAACCCCCAAACCTTGTCCAGTCCAATCTAGTTCCAGTATGTCTAATAATGTCAATCTTGTTTTTCTTCTCTTAACATTATTTTACCATTTTTGTTTTCTTTGAATCAGTTTGAGATGAATGTGATTAAACAGAAATGCATGGAAAAGCTTTTCTGGTTTTATGGTCTGTTACAGGAAAAATGTTTCTATGTTTCTTTACCTTCTTTTAAATGTGCAAGCATGCCCTTTTGTCTATGGTTAGATTAGTTTAGAATTATCTTTTTAGACTTTCTCAGCAAAGACATACTGTTTTGGGACATATTGTTTTAGATTGTTTTATCTCTCACAGCCTTCTCCCAGCTCTCTGCTGACGAGACTAGCGCCACATATGGAGTTGTTTATTTTATTTGTTTTGTATTTTCTTATCCTGTTCTCACTGTCTTTCCTATAAAAATTACCAAGCCACTGTGCATGGGGTGAGTTGTTCTTAGCAGCTCACCCGTGTACACGTTTGATAAAGAAAGTAACTTTGTCTCATTGTGTCTTTATTTCTCCTGGGTTTTTTACAGAGTTTTCCCCCAACATGGTCTTTACAATATAAATTCATAAGTCACGCTCACTGAGAGATAGAAAGCATGTGGATGTTTAGATTTTTATGACTAGCTGGGGGCCATCAGAGAGTATAAGAGTTTGAGTAACGGCCGACATTTTGAGATCTGCTGTGACCCTCTTCAGGCACATCTCCCATCCCGGATGTATTGCGCATTGTGTTTATATGAAATAATAAGAATTGTATGGATTAAAGTGATTGTTGATTGAGCATTTATACACCGAGTGTTGTCTTCCTTCAGCCCAAAAATCAAAGAATTGATCTTGAATATCATGAATTTTGAGAGACTGATAAAGTCACAGACACACTCAAATTCATGTTGTTGCTGTTAGAGGAGGCTCTACAAGACACTGAATAATGATTTTACTTTTATTCTTCACACACTGATTCTGGAATATCACTGACTTTTTGTTACATACATATTGTCTTGTATATCATATTATTACATTATTTTTAGAAAAGGTTTTGAAAAAGACAGGATAATATTTAGAATTATAAACTGATAAATATAAGAAACACTAAATAACAGCAGGCTAACGCATGATGTTAGTTTTTTTTTGCTACCATTGGTATTGTTACACAACAAATTTCCTTCTACAGGCTTATCACGATAAGTGTTTGTGCTGTAATGAGAAGATGACATTTTTTAACTGACATCTTTGAACTGAAATACTTTTATTAACAGAAATAATAGTGCCTCTAATGATTGGCCTGTTTTAAACTTTTGTATACAAACCATGGATGTAGTTTCCAGGTCTGAAAAGTGAAGCCTATGTGGAAGTACCTTAAGTCTGCATTTCTCTAATGATCAGCAAAGAGTCAACTCTTGTATTTGTGTAAACACTTCTGGTCATATGAACGTCTGGGAAAATAAATCTCTACTGCTCCCTTCATCCGTGACATCACTTTTCTGATGTGACGTTGTTAATCATGTGTCAGTGTGTTTCAGGTCAGTTCTTACAGAGTAATGCAAAAAATAATGTAATGAATAATGTAATGTATTGCTTTCTTTGGTGAGTAACTAAAATAAAGAAGTTAAAAACTCTACATCTTCAGATTATTCTAAAATGTGAAAAATAAAAAATGTTTTTATAACAACTTGAATGTGATAATTGTTAATGATTGTTCAATGATAGATAGATAGATAGATAGATAGATAGATAGATCTATTCTTCCTGCTAGTAGGACGGGGGATAACAGTGTCTGAATCTCAATCACAGTTCAGTGACATTAAAAAACCCCGAAACGAAACATAAAAGTCTTTAATGTTGGGGCTCATTCTGTTTTAATCATGTGTATTTATATTGGGGCTTGAGTTTGATGTTTGTTTTAAGCCAAATAGCTGGATTTACTTCATGGTTTGGAGTTTTTGGCGACTTCATATATGACTGCAAATATGTGGACAGAAAAATAAGCACAGGCAGTGAGCCCCTCTAGTGGACTGATAGAATAACTGTCTCTAAAGTAAAGTGCAGAAGTAAATATTTTCAGTTATACTTTTCAGCCATTCCACTGGTGAAGGTATAAACTGCAGATCCATGTAGACATTGATCCAGATTAAAATACAGCAGAATCTGTTGTGATGAATCTGAATCTGTGGTACGCATTCATGCTACCTATAGAACAACCTTAAAACAAAAGGCTTAAAACACAAAAACTCTAATTTCAGTTACAACTGATAAAACATGGTAAGATTTTGAGTTTTTGCAGTGTGGTAGTCAGTGTTGGGTGTAACGCGTTACTAAATTGGGTGTAAATTACCCAAGTCAGTGTTGGGTGTAAATTACAGTAACGCGTTACTTAATTACTTTTCCACTAAAAAAGTAGAGTAACTAATTACTGTTCATTTTTAGGTATTTTAATTACAGTTACTTACAATGTACTTGCGTTACATTGTAAAATAATTAAACTCGCTGAATATCATTATTTAATTTAATTAATTTATCTTCTAAACGTAGAAGTAAACTCTGCCGCTTTAACATCGCTGTAGTGCAGGTGCACGTCATTTCGCACCAGTTTGCTGCATAGTTGTATTCTAAAGCGGAAGATGTCAGACTCGGCTGAAGCGTGTGGCTGTTTTATGAAATGGACATATTCCCGTCTCTTCACTTTTCTGAAACAAGCAGACAAGAACATTACAGCAATATGTAAGCTATGTCCTGGGGAGAAAAAACTATCGGCTGCTGTTAATAGCGCGAGTAATCTACTGAAGCGCCTGACACAGAGCATAGACGAACACTTCTGAGTGATTCTTGTTCATCATCCATGGATAATGTTAAGGTTCAAAAATTGAGGAAGGAGAGTACAAACAACCATGGTCCAGAAGATCTTGGTCAAACAACTGATTTTAATGAATACACACGCGTGGGAAGACCAGCTCCGTTCGCCGACAGGAATTGATCTTCAACTTAATCAAAGCATACACAGATTTTTATAGCATCAGGGTTTAAATTAATGACGCCCCTTCATACGTCACAGACAGATTATATACATACGTCAAATCAAAACCACAATGACTTTTAACACAGTTCAAAAGAACATCGTCTTCTATCTTCATAACAGGTACATCCTGTCACTGCCGGATGCTCGCTTGTCATCTTGACACCTCAGCAGCAGTTGTGCGACAAACTGCTCTTTTTGCAACATCAAAGCATAACATGATTAAACTTTCCCCTATAAATGATTCTCTCTGAGTGTGTGTGTGTGTGTGTCTGTGTGCTAACCACAATTGCACCCTATTTCACCTCGCCGACTAGCTCCTGACCTCTAACCAGACAGAGAGACAGAAACCACTCTCGTATATGTAATAATCTTTCATCTATAAATAAATCTAACTAATGTGTGTGTGTGTGTGTGTGTGTGTGTGTGTGTGTGTGTGTGTGTGTGTGTGTGTGTGTGTGTGTGTGTGTGTGTGTGTTGACCTCACATGCTCTCTCATCTCACCGTTGCACTTCTGACCTTTTACCAGACCAGAGGCTCATCCTTAGGTACAATAACCTAACTGAAACTACATGTACTATGTTGAATAAATGTTTTAATCAAGAACCTCTAATGAAAACTTAATATAAAATGACCTGATATAAGTGTTTTGTAAGCATGTATTGCAATCCTTCTATGTTCTAGTTTTCCCTCAGCATGGATCATCTGGACACTCTCACCAGTGAAGCTTAAGACCCTTAATGAACCTGAACATCAACTCAAAATAAGCACAGATATGCAATATGTATAAAATAGTTATAACTGCATCTGGAATTCAAGGTTAATATAATAACTGTATGCATAAACATCTTAAGGCCTTCTTAAAGCTATCTGTTACATTGTTAGAGCAATGATCAATTTGAATAACCTAGTAATTCAAATAGCCTCGTCTAGCCAGCTGCTCAGAATAACTTAAGACTCTGCTTTCACTTCTGCAAACTCTCTGCAAGCCTGCAGTTTCTTGTCAGCCTGTGACTTTAATCTTTCTGAAAGACACACACTGTTAAACCTCTGAATGCAATATCAATGCTGCAGATTATATTCTTAATGCAATGGTAATGATGATTCTTTAACAATAGCAGTAAAATAATTCCCCTGCTCCACAATAACACCGCGGCAACTCCTGCTAAGCCGCAAAACGGGATTTTACTTCAGCAGCACAGAATGCGTCTGAAGGTGAGCTTAAAAAATGACTGCAGGCTACATAGCTGGACTGGCCATCGGCCCACCGGGCGGTGATTTTTCGTTTTTATGGGCCGATGGGGGTTTTTTTTCTTCGTTTTTTCCGTAACGGTATAAACACTGAAAGTTGGTGGATTTGCCAGATGAAGGGAGATGTGTAAAAATAACTCAATTGTTTGGTGGTGGCTATTGCGGAGCTTCTACAGATTCAGTAACATTAGCAAGTGGTGGAGGCCAGCAGATGCAACACGCTGGCAGGTGAATGATGGAAAGGCAGGAGGAGCAGAGACCCGAGGCAGTGAACTGAACTTCAGGTAAGAAGTTATGACCTGCAGTCTGTCTGGGTCAGATATAAACCAAGTTTAGGTGGAGTTTATTTTCGTTATGCTGACTTTTTACAGTCAGTTACAATAACTCGTTTCTATACTGCTGGGCGGGTGCTATGATATTATTGATGTTGAACTTGTTTTATCTCATTTATAAGGTTAGTTATTAGAGTTTCCAACTGTCCCGTAAAAAACGGAATCGTCTCGTATACAGAGAAAATATTGCGCGTTTGGTATTGAGGTGAAAAGGAACACAGTTTGTCCCGTGTTTCAGCTACAATGAAAAAGACACAAAGCTGGAGTTATTCTGTGTCTTTGCTGCACAGCTGCCTCTTCTTCTCTCATTCTCTCCCCTCCCTCTCCTGTTTCTACTTCAATCATGAAACTGATCAATGATCAGCTGATCGGCTTTTCTCTCTTGTTTGTTTATCGCTCTGAATCTTAAAACAAACGTATGATGACTCAGTAGTGGGTAATATACAGAAATGGGAATTTATTAAATTCAAAATCAGAGAATTCACTATAAAATTCTGCAAAGAACTGAACAGGGAAAAACGGGAATATGAAAGTAATTTACTTCGTGAAATAACTCAGTGCTGTAGTAAAGAAAAACTAAACGTGCAAGAGAAGAATAAATTGATGGAGTTACAAACTAAATTAGACGATCTTTACCTAGAGAAAGCCCAGGGTGCCTTTATAAGATCGAGAGCCAAGTGGATTGAGGCAGGTGAAAAGAACTCATCATATTTTAGTAAGCTGGAAAAGTGTAGACAGCAGAGAAATCTAATCTCAAGCTTGTTGATAAATGGGACTGAATGTAAAGATTTCAGAAAGACTGAAAAGGAAGTCTTCACTTTTTATTCCAAATTGTACTCCTCAGAATATTCGGCAACTGATTCTGATAGTTTCTTTGATAAGATTCATAATCTCATCCCATGTATTGACAAGCCGTTCAAAGATCTGTGTGATTCAGAGTTTAAAATTGAGGAACCGGATTTGGTGGTCATGAAAATGGCATTAAACAAGTCCCCAGGGACAGATGGTGTGATGGCTGCACTTACAGCCACACAGTGGTAATCTCACCATGTTAGTGTAGAGGCTTATAAGTAACATTGCATTCACATTTCTTTCTTTAAATATAGGAGTTTATTTACAGAACAATAAATAACTGGTTTTGGTTTAGAATTCATTCACATATCCACATAACACTGCATTCTAAAATAAGTGCGCACATTTTAGTTTACACTGTTATGTATGATTAATCTTTTGTTTTCTGAGTTACCTTAGTTGCAGCTGTTCCAGTCCCATGATTAAGGAGCCAAGAGGTGGAAAAGGGGCGGAGCGAGCTTTAAAGGAAGGCTACAAATTGGTTCACGCCATAACTCAGGACCATGGGGGGGAATTGGAGTTCATTATGTTTGGTTTAGTTAGGTTTTGTGTGTTTTACCCCTTTTCCTGTTTTTGTGGGCTGATCAGCCACTATTTAAGTTTCCCCTTTGTCTCATTAAGTTAGGTCAGTTTGTTTGTGTTATCAGTTGTGTTGTCAACTTTGAGTAGAGTTTTGTTAGTTTGACCTCTTTTATGGGCCCAAGATTTTGATTCTTTTTGCATGAGTTAACCAATTATGTTTTTCGGGTTAAATAAAAAAATCATTTTTTGGACTTTAACCTGTGCCTAAGTTTCCTTCACTGCTCGGTCCATCACAGATGGACTCACTACTAATTTTTATCAATTCTTCTGGAAGGACCTAAGAACTTTATTGTTTGATGCATTAAAGGAATCGATAGAGAAATAAGAACTGTTCTTGCATCCTATATCCTGTTCTTGGATTTTTACAAAGCATTTGACTCAGTTGAACATACGTTCATATTAAAAACTCTGCAGTCTTTTGGTTTTGGAGAGGAATTTATCAATGTTATAGAGATGCTATATAATGACATTAACAGCTCTGTTTTGCTAGAACATGGTACATGTTCAAGGTTTGAGGTTAATAGAGGGATAAGGCAGGGATGTAGCAGCTCACCGCTTCTGTTCATCATGGTTGCTGAGCTGTAAAGTAAAGTGTGCGTGTTAGTCCCCATAGGGAAATAGTTCCTCTGCATTTAACCCATTCACCCAGTGAAGCAGTGGGCAGCCACCAATGCAGCGCCCGGGGAGCAGTGTGTAGGGACGGTACCTTGCTCAGGGGTACCTCAAAGTAGCTGTTCAGTGGAGTCGAACCCCCGACCTTCCGATCATGGGGCCACCACTCTACCTACTGAGCTATCCCTGCCCTGAGCTGTTGTCTATTTTGATTAAAAACAGTCACATTGAGGGGTTAACTGTGATGGGTGAACAGATAATAATCAGTCAGCTCGCAGATGACACCACCCTGTTTCTAAAAAATGAGGACCAGATTCCTTTAGCCTTACAGGCGATCAACCACTTCTCCAAAGCTTCTGGCCTACAGCTGAATATTAATAAATGCGAAATTCTAGCTCTGCATGAGTGTCCCCTGCAAGCAATAAATAATATACAGATCAAAAAAGAGGCATTGTAATTTGCAAGGATAAGACATCAACAGAAAATAAGAATATCTGTACCAATATAGAAAAGTGTAAGTCAATTTTAAACAGGTGGCTGCAAAGGGACATAACTCTGTTTGGGAGAATCTTGCTAACCAAAATGGACAGTCTATCCAGACTAATCTATCCAGCCTTTTCTCTGCCCATATCTCCAAAACTAATTAAATCTATAAATAATCTTAATTTTAGGTTCATATGGAGGAACAAATGTCATTATATAAAGAAAAATTATATAATTAAGAATTATGAAGAGGGTGGGGCTAATGCCATTGACTTTGATGTTATGAATGGTGTACTAAAATTGAAATGGTTAAGATCTTTCATTAAGAACAAAAATTCCTTTTGGAACATTATTCCCAGTGTGATTTTTGGCAAAATGGGTGGAATAGACTTTTTGTTACGTTGTGACTTTGATTGCAGTTCGTTACCTGTTAAACTCTCAGCTTTCCATCAGCAGGTCCTTCTCTACTAGAAATTAATCTATAAACATAACTTTACTCCTCACAATACCCCTATATGGAACAACAGGTATATCTGTTTGTGTAGGAAATCTGTGTACGTGGATGAATGGAGATCTAAAGGGATTTGGGCTGTAGCTCATTTTATGGATGATAATGGGGTCTTATTAAAACATGAGACATTTTGTGAGAAATTTGATGTAAGATGTACTGTTAAGAGATATAAATCCCTAGTGAAAGCCATCCCAGTCCCTTTGAGATCAATGATAAAAGAAGATATTGTGCACTCTAAAATTTCTTCTGGACTGAGGCAGCTCTGCATAACTGGAGTTGAATTTGGTGACAGCAGGTTTACAAACAAAGTGATCAGGAATATTTTGATAAACGAAATTTGCCCTAATCCGGTTAAAAGAAATTATATCCTTAAAGAATTTGAGACCATGGAGGTTAAGGCGATAAGAAAAAAGTATATCTCACTTCCTCTTTCTCCTAAAGTAAAAGAGGTTCACTTTTTTTTCTTTCTTTTTGGCCTGTCCCATTTGGTTCTTTAGCCATCAGAATTGTTGTCTGAAGACCAACAAGGATACCCAATGGATTTACTTTGCCAAATGGATCATCGTGGCATTGCCGTATTGGTCCATTTCATCGATCTTTGTTTTTGTTATTTATTATATTTTATTTTCAGATGTTACAGACGGGACAGACATGAGTGAGGGATAGGAAAGGGAAAAAGAAAGAGGAAGGAAAGGAAAAACAGAAGGGGAGAGGGACAGTGAGAAAGGGGGGGAGAAAAAAAATAAAAATCTCCTGGATCACCTGTTGAGAGAGGAATAGAAAACAAGCAAAAAAAAATAAAAAAAACAAAACAAAGCAACATACTAAACACACAACACCATCGCATTAATCTAGCTAAGTGTAAACAGCAGTAAATACTAAATATTCAATGTTGTTGTGCAGCACGCAGGACAGACAGCGCACAATGTGCTTCGAAGTAGCAGCCAAGAAAGGTGTAAAAGAGGTTCACTTTAAAATCATTAATAATAATAATAATAATGGATACTTTATTGATCCCCATGGGGAAATTACTTGTTTTTCTCTGCATTTGACCCATTCACTCAGTGAAGCAGTGGGCAGCCCACTAAGCAGGCGCCCGGGGAGCAGTGTGTAGGGACGGTACCTTGCTCAGGGGTACCTCAGGGTAGCCGTTAAGTGGATTCGAACCGCCAACCTTCCGATCATGGGTCGACCACTAATGAGGTTTATCCAACCAATGAATTCTTAAGACGGAAATTTAACTTAGATGTGAACGCCTGCACATTTTGTGAAAATGATATTGAAAGTCTGGATCACTTGTTTTTCAACTGTGAATCAGTGCACTCCTTCTGGACTGACATGTGGAGCTGGCTACTGTTTGGAATACTTGCTGAGAATGCAGATTTTGACCTGTTGATTAGGACGTTTTTGTTAATGGGAAATTTTTTTATTCACAAATGCAGATACTTTAAAGCTAAACCATGTATAAACAGATGGCTGAATGACTTTAAACTCTGGGCTAAATCGCTGAAACTTGTGAATACTAAGAAACCCCATAAACTTGTTGTTTTATTTAAAGAGTTTAATCTATGTTAAAAAAAAAACCCAAAAAAACCCCTCCCTATTTTATAATCATGACTGCCCTTTTTTGCTCATGTTATTTTTTGCCTTTGGTTCAAATCCTTCAATGACTGTTCTTTCTTTTTGTACTAACTCTTTTAGCTTTGTGCTTATTGTTTTTTTTGTTTTTTTTCCCGTTTTGTTTGTTTGTTTGTTTGTTTTTCTTGCTATAATGCTCAACCGAGGATGTAACATAATCGGATTAATGACGGTGCCTTGTATGTTATACTGTTGTTTGTAAATAAAGTTAAAAAAATAAAAAAATAAATAAATCTTACAACAAACGTTTTCATCTGATGTAAAATGTATAGAAATCCATTATTGTACATAGTATTTTTTTTAGGGTCCCATCATAATTTCTTCAGAAGTAGCTAAGTACTGTTTATGATGCCAGCATTTTCCCACATTTTCTAGATACTGTACCAGTACTGTGTGTAAAATGCCATCAAAAAGTCAATTAAGTTTTTTCTTTCTCATCTGTCTTTCTATCTCCTTTCACTTTTTAAAGGTTGCCATGTTAGAAAAAATATTTTGCCCTGCCATGGTGTTTATTGATGTGGCAAATGAATGGTTTATGAAAATATATCTAAATCTGTCATCAGTAATCAGTAATGATCATGTCTCACCTCTAGTCTTCTGTCTTAATTTCAGGTTTTCACCATGTTTTGTAAATAGTTCAGGAGGTTAACTCGACCAAGCAGTCTACTTTCGGGTACTGTTTAGAATACCAGAATAGGGAGGATGCGTAGGTTTAAGTTTATTAGATTGATACATATATACCAGCACAACCCGTTCTCACTCCCAAAGCGTAACATTTTACGCTAGGTGACAAATCGTCACCATATTACGTTTTCGGCTACCCACCACGTTCCTAAATGACGACCTCGGAAAAAAGAGGAAATATGAGAACCGTCTGGACTGAATCTACACATGTTTGCTCTTTTTCTTCAAATCGCTTAGAAACACGCTATTTAACATCATTAAAGTCGGAATAAGGTTATGGTCAGGGCTAGGGATAAGGTTAGGTTTAGGGCTGGAATACAGGGCTGGAACGTCTATTACCGCGGGAGCGTCATTTCACTGGATTCCAGCCATAACCCGCCACGTACCATAAGAACGCCGAAGGTCTCCTTTCGCGTTCCTCAGGAACAAGTGGAGAGTGATATATGAAAAGATGGGATGGAAGGAAGAAGAGAAGCAAAGAGTGATTCACAGGCAGAGCCTAAATTATTTCTCACAGTTTTTTGTTGCCTTATGGTTCCAAGCGCTGTCACCAATCTTTGCATTTTGTTATTATCTCATGACACTTGTTTAATCAGCTACCATCTCTCCTGTGGACTTTTTAATGTCTACAGTCTCAGATCAACACAGCCCTGCCCTTCCCATATTAGATTCTTGATGAATGTGTGTTGTTGTTATTCAGCCTGGTTCAATGTGCCCCTTTTTGACTTTGAGCACCCGCCCCTTTAAACCTCTCTGCACGGCCCTGCATCACAGAAATATAACAGCAAAATATTTTCAGGAAACTCCCTCACATCCTATTTTTATCTCACTGGCCTCCTTATAAGAGAGTGGAAAGAAAAAGTAAGTCACAGGACAGTTGAAGCAAGCGAAAGCAGACTGAAGATGGAAGGTGAGCACTGCTTGTTTGCAAATTTTAACCAACACTACACATTTTCAAAACAGGTTGTAAACGTTTAGCTCCTCTCTGAAAGGGAATTCCCCATCTTGAGACAGTTCAGACTCTTGACTCAGTGTCTTCATAGCTTTGCTGTTCAGAGCTTTTATTGATTTTATACACTCCTGATTATATGATTTTCCCCCTGTTTTCATATCCCACATACATTTGCCATTGTTGTTGCTGCTGATCCTACCTCTGGATTTTGATTTTAAATGGTAAATGGCGTGTATTTGTATGAGTCTGCGTCTGTTAAGTTCTGTGTCTCGTCTGGATCTCTCTATCTGCCGTGTACTTTCTGTTTTATTTTGTAGGTCTGTGCCTAATGTCTGTGCGTTCAGCTTTGTGCTCTCCCTGTCTCGTCAGTGTAATCAGCGTCAGCCGTTTCTCCCAGCTGTTTCCTCTTAGCTCTGTTCACCTCTTGTATTTAGTGTCTGCATCTTCCCCTGCTCGTTGTTGCGTCACACCCTCACTTTCACTGTGTGTTCTGTTTGCCAGCCTGCCTACCTGTTTAGTTTGCTCTGTAGTCCCAGTTTAGTTAGTTTTTGTTCAGTTTCTTGCTTGTTGCTGCTGATCCTGCTAATTCTGTCTTCAGCCAGTTCTCATGACATTGAGAACATTACACAGCAGACAGACGGGAAGCACAAACTGTCAGCAGAAATTTGGTAAATTATATGCTTATAATCAAATGTCTGACAGCAAATGTGATACAAAGGCTAATAACTTCATTTCATACTGCTTCAACTGGGTTTAAAAGTAAAAGGTATAGTGTGCCAAACAGACAGTGTCATGGTCCTGAGTCATTTTGACCCAGTGTTCTCAGTTTTCCTGTGGTTTTGTATTTTGTTCCTCCCCTTTACTTGGAGCTGGGCCCAGCTCTTGGGTAATATTAAAACATCTGGAATGGAAATTTCCCTCCAAGAAAAGAGCAGAAAAACAACCCCTCTCGTTTTTTTTTTTTTGTTTTTTTTTCTCTCCCGAATCTGTTCTTCATTGCTTCCCACATCCTCTCCAAGACCTTGGAGAGGTAACACAAACAGTGAGTCAGTGAAAATGTAGTCATTTCCCAGAAAGACCTCACTTAGGATCATGGAAAGACTTGGCTGCTCACTAAAAAAATGAAAGTAGGCTATTACAAATATGTACAAAGAGGAATCAGTTGAAACAAGTCGGAGCTGCTGTGAAGGTGAGTACTACTTATTGGCTTCTCTGAATGTTTTTCTGTGGTGGTTCTGCTTGTGTGGTGTTTATTGAAAGAATAGACATTTTAAAAACAATTGTAAATTTAAAGATTTTGTGTTAAACATATGTTCCGCTCTTTCTAAAAAATAAAAAAAAAAGAAAAAAAAAATCTCCACACAGTTCTATCTTGACTCGGTGTGTTCATGGTTTACCAGTTCAGAGCTTTTATTCATTTTAAACACTGCTGATCATATGGTTTTCCCCCCCCCCCCCCCCCCTTTTTTTTTTTTTTTTTATCCTACCTAAAGGGTTGCTGCTGCTGACCCAGCTAGTTCTGCTCTTAGCCAGTCATGACACTGAGAGCACCATATGGCAGAAAAACGGTAAGCAGAAACTGTCAGCAGAAATTCGGTAAATTAAATGCTTATAATCGTGCAGCATATTTCCAACTCCGTAATATCAATCGCCTCCGCCCTTTCCTCACTCCTCATGCCACTGCCATTCTCGTCCATAATCTTGTTATCTCTCGAATTGACTACTGTAACTCACTATTATTTGGCCTTACACAAAAATCTATTAACAAGCTCCAACGTGTCCAGAACTCTGCTGCCCGTATTATTACTAGGACTTCCTCTACCCACCACATCTCCCCAATCCTGAAGCAGCTTCACTGGCTCCCGGTTAAATTTCGCATCCATTTTAAAATAATCCTCTATACATTTAAGGCTATTCTTTCTCTCTCTCCACCATACCTCTCCAATTTAGTACAGATGAACTTCCCATCCCAGTGCCTCAGATCTTCATCTTCTCTTTCTCTCTCTGTTCCTTCCGCTCGTCTGATTACAATGGGGGGCAGGGCTTTTAGTTGCTCTGCCCCTCGACTTTGGAATTCCTTACCCCCTGACCTCAGAAATATTAGTTCATTCCCTCTTTTTCAGTCCACCCTCAAAACTCATCTGTTTAAAATTGCTTATGTTTAAACCTCTGTATGCTCTAACTTTTATCTGTTATTCTTATTGTGTATATTTCCAGTTTCTGTGTTTTTATCTGTTGTACAGTGTCCTTGGGTGCTTTGAAAGGTGCTATTTTTAAATAAAATGTATTATTATAATCAAATGTCTGAGAGCAAACATGATACACAGGCCAGTAAGTTACTTTGAAACCCTTAAAAACTGTCACGGTCCTGGGTCGGTGACCCAGTGTTTTTGGCTTTGTACTTTTAATTTTAAGAAGTAATGACTGTTTTGTTTTGGTTTCTGTCCTAGTATTTCTGCTTCCTAGTTTTGGTAGTACTTGCTGAGTTCTTGTTTTTAGGTTTTGTTATTTGGTTTCCCAGTGTTTATTCTGTGCTCCCTCTTCTCTGTGTTCCTTCTGTCTGTACATGGTGTTATTTTGTCTGCTCATGAGTCTGCGTCTGTTAAGTTCTGTGTCTCGTCTGGATCTCTCTATCTGCCGTGTACTTTGTTTTATTTTGTAGGTCTGTGCCTAATGTCTGTGCGTTCAGCTTTGTGCTCTCCCTGTCTCGTCAGTGTAATCAGCGTCAGCCGTTTCTCCCAGCTGTTTCCTCTTAGCTCTGTTCACCTCTTGTATTTAGTGTCTGCATCTTCCCCTGCTCGTTGTTGCGTCACACCCTCACTTTCACTGTGTGTTCTGTTTGCCAGCCTGCCTACCTGTTTAGTTTGCTCCGTATTCCCAGTTTAGTTAGTTTTGTTCAGTTTCTTCCCAGCAATAAAGCTGAGTATTGTGAGTTACTTCTGTCTCTGAGTCCTGCATTTTGGGTCCTCTCTTCCTACCTGCCTGCACACAGCAATGACAAAAACAGTATTAAATTGAGTCACGTAATATTATTTCTACATGTTCGGAGGGTTTTTGAGTATATTTTTGGGACTTTTGAGTCTTTTCTTTATTAAGATGATTTAGGTCTGCGTTTTAGTCTTCCCATGGTCTTTGAGTTTACTCATGTTTTCCAGTCTGGTCCTTGTGTTTCATTCCATTTCATCATATTTCAGAGGGAAATTATTCTGAAATTATCTACAGGAAAAATTGTTTAATGAACATATAAATTAAGGTGATGTGTATAGCATCGTGCTGTTTAATGATGCTATTATAATTTGTATTTTGAGGCTTTGCAAATAATGTTTTGAGACATTTGCATCATTTTACTTTGTGTGCCTGCATTTTAGTTTCATGCATGTCCTTTTCCTTTTATCCACATGAACAGATTCCAGTGGCATCCCTCCAACTGCAGTGAACAGACTGATGCAAACAAATCTGCCACTTCTAAGTGTTCGTAACTTCAGACAGAAGAGACAAGTTCAGTTTTCTCCATTTGTCCCTATCAATGGCACTAACCTGATGTGGGTGACCTGGAAAAACTCTCTTCCAAGGAATGCTGTCTCACTTTACAATGGCTATACTAATCGAGTTGATTATATCTGTAAGTACAAGTGTGACGCTGGCTTTTATACACCCAGCAAGGGTCGATATTGCTACTATCCTAGCGCAATAGAAAAGAGAAGTTTTCAATTTGAAATATTGGTTAACAAAGACAACTTTGACATCCTGGAGTGGAATGCTGATTCGTATGGTTCAGTACCGAAGAATTCAGTCTGGACCTGCTCAGGGAAGCAAATATATGTGGGCAAGAACGAATATGGACTGGGGAAGGTGTCCACTAAAGATAAGGTTTTCTACTTGCCTTATAAGGATAAAGAATATTCATACAAGAAGTATGAGGTCTTGACCATCAGTGAAAATGTAATCAGCCAGACGATTTACAATGTCAGCTACAACAATGATGATTCTAAAGTCTTCAAATTTCCTCCTGAGGTCATGCATCAAGCAACCATGAGCAACTATGAATGTCACCCCGTAGTGAAAACAGAGACACTCTCAAAGACATATCAGGTGCAGCAGAGGTGGGACTTCACCTTTTCTATCATGTTTGGGGCTAAAATAAGCATTGAGGCTGGCATCCCATCCATTGTTAAAGGAACTGTTGAAGTCAGCACAGAGGTGCAGTTTCAGGTTACGAAGGGAGCCACTGTGACAGAGAGTATGACTGACACTGCCTCTGTGGTGCTTACCGTGCCACCAAACCACTCCTGTAATTTTTCCACTGTTCGGCACAAAGAAAAAGTTGATATTTCATTCACAGCACTCCTCAGGCGTACTTACGGTAATGGAGAGATCCACACAACGTCAATCACTGGGACATATGATAATATTCACACTGGAAAAATCCAGACTGTGGTAGATCGATGTGAACTTCTAGAAAAATTCAAGCCTTGTCCGGTCCAATTGAAATCCAGTGAGCAGAAAAACGCTACAAAACACAACGAAAATAGGAAAAAACAAAACAGAAATAGGAAAAAACTGAGGCAATTGTCAGTTAATGTGAACTTCTTAGAAAACCCCAAACCTTGTCCAGTCCAATCTAGTTCCAGTATGTCTAATAATGTCAATCTTGTTTTTCTTCTCTTAACATTATTTTACCATTTTTGTTTTCTTTGAATCAGTTTGAGATGAATGTGATTAAACAGAAATGCATGGAAAAGCTTTTCTGGTTTTATGGTCTTTACAATATAAATTGACTGCTGTTGTGAACTGGTGCTAAATTAAGAGTAAAAGTCATTTAGAAAATGACTTATCCAATATTTTTTCTGCAAATAATTCCATTAGTTTTTATATACATTTGTCCAACTTTTATGGAAATTGTTCTAATTGTCCTAACTGTATATAGATATGTATTTGCTTATATATTGTGAGATTATTATACTGTCATATGTTACATTATACCTTTAATCAAAGAATGGTTGAATCATGATACTGCTCTAGGCCACATTATACTTCTTCTTATAGATTGTGTAATAATTATGTAGTTTTAGTTTGCATTATACTCCTGAGTTAGAAGAATGTGAAAATCATTAGATTTATTAGATTGATTTGTATGACATTCCATACTGCTGATTTATAAAGAGAATACTGTTTGCAGAGAATCATGGCCTTGCTTTTCTGATTGTAGAGCGAACAGAGCATGCTACATGAGAGCTTCTCCCCCACCTTTGTTGGAAGCAGAAAAACAGGGAGCCTAGGTCATAAGTCACGCTCACTGAGAGATAGAAAGCATGTGGATGTTTAGATTTTTATGACTAGCTGGGGGCCATCAGAGAGTATAAGAGTTTGAGTAACGGCCGACATTTTGAGATCTGCTGTGACCCTCTTCAGGCACATCTCCCATCCCGGATGTATTGCGCATTGTGTTTATATGAAATAATAAGAATTGTATGGATTAAAGTGATTGTTGATTGAGCATTTATACACCGAGTGTTGTTCTTCCTTCAGCCCAAAAATCAAAGAATTGATCTTGAATATCATGAATTTTGAGAGACTGATAAAGTCACACACACACAGACACACTCAAATTCATGTTGTTGCTGTTAGAGGAGGCTCTACAAGACACTGAATAATGATTTTACTTTTATTCTTCACACACTGATTCTGGAATATCACTGACTTTTTGTTACATACATATTGTCTTGTATATCATATTATTACATTATTTTTAGAAAAGGTTTTGAAAAAGACAGGATAATATTTAGAATTATAAACTGATAAATATAAGAAACACTAAATAACAGCAGGCTAACGCATGATGTTAGTTTTTTTTTGCTACCATTGGTATTGTTACACAACAAATTTCCTTCTACAGGCTTATCACGATAAGTGTTTGTGCTGTAATGAGAAGATGACATTTTTTAACTGACATCTTTGAACTGAAATACTTTGTAGAATAAGGAGGGGATGTTTTTCTCATTATCATTTAATATTTTAATATGCCATTATTAGTTCATTAGAAGTATATAACCAGCTTTGCATTAAGCATAAATTGAAGTTTTTGATCTTACATTATTCTTTGCATTACAGTGATGGTGATAACTTTAGTTTGATCTTTTCTTACAGGTACCAGAATAATAACATGATTTTCCATTGCAGATGTAACCATGATCATTCCATACACATTGCAGTTTGTTGCTCATTCTAGAGTTGTGCTCAAGGTAATTAAAGGTTAAAAGCTACAGCCAGCGCGAGTCTGGCTGATCTATGGAGGGCAAAGGCTTTGAGCTTGGAAGGCCGCACGCGCTTACACAGCACTTATAAGATGTCATTCTTGGTGATTTTGTGCTTAGTCATGTTTTAATATGTTTTAAGTAGAAGTAGCTGATCCAGCAATATTCATTTAATATTATATACTTGATTTAGAGCAATACACACTGATGGTCTTAATAAATGAAAGAGTCCTTGTAGCTGCCATGTTGTGTCTTAGCAGGGTACAGACGGTTCCAGGAGAAGGGGGGCAGTTAGCGTCTGCCCTCGGGAAGGAGACAATGTTATTCTTTGTGTTAAATAAAATTGTCAACATTGATTGTATTACACCTGTCACTACGCATGAGGGGGCGTTCTAATACCCTGATTTCATAAAACTATGGTGATGTGTTTTTTGAGATGAGATCTGAGACTGTCTGCATACAGTGTCCATCTCCCACGTGTGTGATCATTAAATCATCGTTTGACTCAACCCGACCGGACCAGTGTTGTTATTGTGGGTTTTTCCTCTGGTGTCCATCCCCAATATTCTGAACCTTAACAACTTTTATTAACAGAAATAATAGTGCCTCTAATGATTGGCCTGTTTTAAACTTTTGTATACAAACCATGGATGTAGTTTCCAGGTCTGAAAAGTGAAGCCTATGTGGAAGTACCTTAAGTCTGCATTTCTCTAATGATCAGCAAAGAGTCAACTCTTGTATTTGTGTAAACACTTCTGGTCATATGAACGTCTGGGAAAATAAATCTAATAAATCTAAAAAAAAAAAAAATAAATAAATAAATCTTACAACAAACGTTTTCATCTGATGTAAAATGTATAGAAATCCATTATTGTACATAGTATCTTTTTAGGGTCCCATCATAATTTCTTCAGAAGTAGCTAAGTACTGTTTATGATGCCAGCATTTTCCCACATTTTCTAGATACTGTACCAGTACTGTGTGTAAAATGCCATCAAAAAGTCAATTAAGTTTTTTCTTTCTCATCTGTCTTTCTATCTCCTTTCACTTTTTAAAGGTTGCCATGTTAGAAAAAATATTTTGCCCTGCCATGGTGTTTATTGATGTGGCAAATGAATGGTTTATGAAAATATATCTAAATCTGTCATCAGTAATCAGTAATGATCATGTCTCACCTCTAGTCTTCTGTCTTAATTTCAGGTTTTCACCATGTTTTGTAAATAGTTCAGGAGGTTAACTCGACCAAGCAGTCTACTTTCGGGTACTGTTTAGAATACCAGAATAGGGAGGATGCGTAGGTTTAAGTTTATTAGATTGATACATATATACCAGCACAACCCGTTCTCACTCCCAAAGCGTAACATTTTACGCTAGGTGACAAATCGTCACCATATTACGTTTTCGGCTACCCACCACGTTCCTAAATGACGACCTCGGAAAAAAGAGGAAATATGAGAACCGTCTGGACTGAATCTACACATGTTTGCTCTTTTTCTTCAAATCGCTTAGAAACACGCTATTTAACATCATTAAAGTCGGAATAAGGTTATGGTCAGGGCTAGGGATAAGGTTAGGTTTAGGGCTGGAATACAGGGCTGGAACGTCTATTACCGCGGGAGCGTCATTTCACTGGATTCCAGCCATAACCCGCCACGTACCATAAGAACGCCGAAGGTCTCCTTTCGCGTTCCTCAGGAACAAGTGGAGAGTGATATATGAAAAGATGGGATGGAAGGAAGAAGAGAAGCAAAGAGTGATTCACAGGCAGAGCCTAAATTATTTCTCACAGTTTTTTGTTGCCTTATGGTTCCAAGCGCTGTCACCAATCTTTGCATTTTGTTATTATCTCATGACACTTGTTTAATCAGCTACCATCTCTCCTATGGACTTTTTAATGTCTACAGTCTCAGATCAACACAGCCCTGCCCTTCCCATATTAGATTCTTGATGAATGTGTGTTGTTGTTATTCAGCCTGGTTCAATGTGCCCCTTTTTGACTTTGAGCACCCGCCCCTTTAAACCTCTCTGCACGGCCCTGCATCACAGAAATATAACAGCAAAATATTTTCAGGAAACTCCCTCACATCCTATTTTTATCTCACTGGCCTCCTTATAAGATAGTGGAAAGAAAAAGTAAGTCACAGGACAGTTGAAGCAAG
Organism: Astatotilapia calliptera; assembly: GCF_964374335.1. Classification (NCBI taxonomy): domain Eukaryota; kingdom Metazoa; phylum Chordata; class Actinopteri; order Cichliformes; family Cichlidae; genus Astatotilapia; species Astatotilapia calliptera. Next base: position 34,929,458 of record NC_137433.1, on the reverse strand, counting down.
CGAAAGCAGACTGAAGATGGAAGGTGAGCACTGCTTGTTTGCAAATTTTAACCAACACTACACATTTTCAAAACAGGTTGTAAACGTTTAGCTCCTCTCTGAAAGGGAATTCCCCATCTTGAGACAGTTCAGACTCTTGACTCAGTGTCTTCATAGCTTTGCTGTTCAGAGCTTTTATACACTCCTGATTATATGATTTTCCCCCTGTTTTCATATCCCACATACATTTGCCATTGTTGTTGCTGCTGATCCTACCTCTGGATTTTGATTTTAAATGGTAAATGGCGTGTATTTGTATGAGTCTGCGTCTGTTAAGTTCTGTGTCTCGTCTGGATCTCTCTATCTGCCGTGTACTTTCTGTTTTATTTTGTAGGTCTGTGCCTAATGTCTGTGCGTTCAGCTTTGTGCTCTCCCTGTCTCGTCAGTGTAATCAGCGTCAGCCGTTTCTCCCAGCTGTTTCCTCTTAGCTCTGTTCACCTCTTGTATTTAGTGTCTGCATCTTCCCCTGCTCGTTGTTGCGTCACACCCTCACTTTCACTGTGTGTTCTGTTTGCCAGCCTGCCTACCTGTTTAGTTTGCTCCGTATTCCCAGTTTAGTTAGTTTTTGTTCAGTTTCTTCCCAGCAATAAAGCTGAGTATTGTGAGTTACTTCTGTCTCTGAGTCCTGCATTTTGGGTCCTCTCTTCCTGCCTGCCTGCACACAGCAATGACAAAAACAGTATTAAATTGAGTCACGTAATATTATTTCTACATGTTCGGAGGGTTTTTGAGTATATTTTTGGGACTTTTGAGTCTTTTCTTTATTAAGATGATTTAGGTCTGCGTTTTAGTCTTCCCATGGTCTTTGAGTTTACTCATGTTTTCCAGTCTGGTCCTTGTGTTTCATTCCATTTCATCATATTTCAGAGGGAAATTATTCTGAAATTATCTACCGGAAAAATTGTTTAATGAACATATAAATTAAGGTGATGTGTATAGCATCGTGCTGTTTAATGATGCTATTATAATTTGTATTTTGAGGCTTTGCAAATAATGTTTTGAGACATTTGCATCATTTTACTTTGTGTGCCTGCATTTTAGTTTCATGCATGTCCTTTTCCTTTTATCCACATGAACAGATTCCAGTGGCATCCCTCCAACTGCAGTGAACAGACTGATGCAAACAAATCTGCCACTTCTAAGTGTTCGTAACTTCAGACAGAAGAGACAAGTTCAGTCTTCCTCCTTTGTCCCTATCAATGGCACTAACCTGATGTGGGTGACCTGGAACAACTCTCTTCCTAATCATACCGTCTCGATTTACAATGGCTATACTAATCAAGTTGATTATATCTGTAAGTACAAGTGTGACGCTGGCTTTTATACGCCCAGCAAGGGTCGATATTGCTCCTTTTCCAGTAATAAAAGGAATACAATAGGTTATAAATTTGAAATACTGGTTAACAAAGACAACTTTGAGATCCTGGAGTGGAAGGCTGATTCGTATGGTTCAGTACCAAAGAATTCAGTCTGGACCTGCCCAGGGAAGCAAATATATGTGGGCAAGAACCAATATGGACTGGGGAAGGTGTCCACTCAAGATAAGGCTTTTATCACAAAAGAACGTTCATACAACAACTATGAGGTCCTGACCATCAGTGAAAATGTAATCAGCCAACTGATCTACAATATCAGATACAACAATGATGATTCTAAAGTCTTCAAATTTCCTCCTGAGGTCATGCATGAAGCAACCATCAGCAATCATGAATGTCACCCCGTAGTGAAAACAGAGACACTCTCAAAGACAAATGAGGTGCAGCAGAGGTGGGACTTCACCTTTTCTATCATGTTTGGTGCTAAAACCACCATTAAGGCTGGCTTTCCAATCTTTGCAGAAGGAACTATTGAGGAAATCCCCCTCCAAGAAAAGAGCAGAAAAACAACCCCTCCCTCCCTTCCCTCTTATATTGAGTTAGGTTCCCAACACATGTTTTCACAATCACATTTTAGGAAAAAAGTTAAATATTAAGGAAATATTATAATATTTCTCTTAATAGTATAATAAGGAAATATATAGAAGTAAAATGATAATATATCATATTTATGTTTTTTTTTTCCCTATTGATGCTATATAATGATGCTATTATACGGTGTATTTTGATAGCACCTGGTCATCAAGCAAAGTGATGCAAATGAAAGAAATTAATAAAAATCTCAAAAAATCTTTATATTGCTACCTTTATTCTGGTGGTTAATGATTTTTCCATCATTTTACTTTTTGTGTATCTGCATTTTAAAATTTCATACATGTCATTTTCCTTTTTATCCACTTTTATCCACATGAACAGATTCCAGTGGCATCCCTCAAACTTCAGTGAACAGACCGATGCTAACAAATCTGCCACTTTTAAGTGTTCATAACTTCAGACAGAAGAGGCAAGTTCAGTCGTCCTCCGTTGTCCCTATCAGTGGCACTAACCTGATGTGGGTGACCTGGAAAAACTCTCTTCCAAGGAATGCTGTCTCACTTTACAATGGCTATACTAATCGAGTTGATTATATCTGTAAGTACAAGTGTGACGCTGGCTTTTATACGCCCAGCAAGGGTCGATATTGCTCCTATCCTAGCGCAATAGAAAAGAGAAGTTTTCAATTTGAAATATTGGTTAACAAAGACAACTTTGAGATCCTGGAGTGGAATGCTGATTCGTATGGTTCAGTACCGAAGAATTCAGTCTGCCCAGGGAAGCAAATATATGTGGGCAAGAACCATTATGGACTGGGGAAGGTGTCCACTCAAGATAAGGCTTTTATCACAAAAGAACGTTCATACAACAACTATGAGGTCCTGACCATCAGTGAAAATGTAATCAGCCAGACGATTTACAATGTCAGATACAACAATGATGATTCTAAAGTCTTCAAATTTCCTCCTGAGGTCATGCATGAAGCAACCATCAGCAACTATGAATGTCACAAAGTAGTGAAAACAGTGACACTCTCAAAGACATATGAGGTGCAGCAGAGGTGGGACTTCGCCTTTTCTGTCAAGTTTGGGGCTAACACAACCATTAAGGCTGGCATTCCACTCCTTGTGGGAGGAACTGTTGAAGTCAGCACAGAGGTGCAGTTTCAGTTTACAAAGGGAGCCACTGTGACAGAGAGTATGACTGACACTGCCTCTGTGGAGCTTACCGTGCCACCAAACCACTCCTGTAAATTTTCCACTGTTCGGCAAAAAGAAAAAGTTGATATTTCATTCACAGCACTCCTCAGGCGTACTTACGGTGATGGAGAGATCCACACAACGTCAATCACTGGGACATATGATAATATTCAGATTGGAGAAATCCAGGCTGTGGTCGATCGATGTGAACTTCTAGAAAAATTCAAGCATTGTCCGGTCCAATCCAGTTCCACTGAACAGAAAAACGCAGCAAACCACACAAAACACAACGAAAATAGGAAAAAAGAAAACAGAAATAGGAAAAAAGAAAACAGAAATAGGAGAAAACTGAGGCTATTGTCAGCTAATGTGAATTTCTTAGAAAACCCCGTCGAATCCAGTTCCAGTATGTCTAATAATGTCAATCTTGTTTTTCTTCTCTTAACATCATTTTACCATTTTTGTTTGCTTTGAATCAGTTTCAAAGCTTAATAAAAAGGATATAAACGAATAAAAAGGATACGGATGAATAAACATGATATTAAAATGATATAATCCCCACACATTATACCTTTAATCAAAGAATGGTTGAATCATGATTAGGGATGCGTATCGTTTAGGTTTTATCCGATACCAGTACCAAACCGGTACTTTTGAAACGGTGCCGGTGCTTAAACGGTGCTCGAACCGGTGCTCGAACCGGTGCTTAAAGAATGGAGAACACAAAATTGACCCAAAAACCTCTTGTGTTTAGCTGTTAAACATTTAACAGTTGGAGGTTTATCATTGAGCAGGAAGAAAGCAAATCAAAACGCTTTCTTATCACGACTGCTGCTGATGACTTTGTATTCAATAAGCTTAGAAAGTTAATAATGTGTCAGATAATATGTATTTTATGTGGAGCAATGTGTATTTCATCAGTCAGTTAAACCTTTGACGTAAATAGAATATTACAAGATAACCGAGTCTGAGTAGAATCAACAGGATGACTGCAGTCGCTGACATTAACAGGTTATCTGGAAGTTACAAAGAGCAGCTGACCTGCATTTGCTCGCTGTTGGCAGAGGTATGAAAATGCGCAGTGAAATCTAACGCACATGGCAAACTTCGCCGACGATATTCTAGGGAGGAAAAAATACACATCAGCCATCGGCCATTTTGATGAACGCATACGCCCCCTAGAGCGCACTAACTTTATTAACAGCCACACAAATGTAAAGCACACATCAAACATAAATAGACCATTTGACTGTCTCCATAATTGAGAGCATTTTCTCTTCTTATTTCAACACCCCCACTTGCTCTCATATTATGATGCTCTTAAGCAAACAAAAAACAACAAACAAAAGGTTTCTTCCTCAGTACTGTATACATGTCCGTATACCATGTTAATGCCCGAACATAAACTTCTCAAACTTGAACAACTTAACTTTTGTTGCAGGTTTTGTCATTACATCTGCAACCATCTCTTCTGTTGAACAATAATCCAGAGTTATTTTTCCTGCACTCACAGTTGACCTCACAAAGTGGTACTTTATGTCAACATGTTTACATCTCTGTCTCGTCACAGGATTCTTCGCCAACGCAATGGCACCCTGATTATCTTCATGAACTTTTGGCGGTGCATATTTTTGTCCATCAATACCTTGTAACAGTTGCATTAGGTACAAAACTTCTTGTAGGGTTGCAGCTAAAGCCATGTACTCCGCTTCACAGGTAGATAATGCAACAGTAGGTTGTCTTTTGGTTTTCCATGAGATTAAAGGACCATCTACAGACAAGCTTATGCAATAACCAGTTGTACTCCGTCTGTCTGTTACATCAGCTGCCCAATCAGCATCGCTGTATGCCCACAACCTCAGTTCTTTGTTGTCACATTTCCTGTAACACAGTTCTTTCTCGGTTGTCCCTTTCAGATACCTCAGTACGTGTTTTACTGTAGTCCATTGGTCTTCAGTTGGCTCAGTAAAGTACTGTGAAAGTTTACTGACTATAAAACTCAAGTCTGGTCTTGTGCATGTAGCCAAATAGATCAGATTACCAGCTGCCTCTCTGTACCTTTTGACATCACTCATCATTTCTGCATCATCAGCATAGTTCAGTTTTTGCTCACAAGGTGTCTGTCTTTCTTTACAATCCTGCATGTTGAATCTTTCAAGTATTTTTTCCACATATTGTTTTTGTGACATTTTTACACAGTTATCACTCTGGTCAAAATCTATACCAATGAAATGTCTCAGTTTACCCAAATCCTTCATTTTGAATTTTGCTGCAAGCATTTTCTTCACAACAGTTAGTTCACTTTCATCACTAGCAGCAATGATCAGGTCATCCACCCATACTGTCAGAATCACCTTCTTATTTTCTGTCATTTTTGTGTAAACACAATGGTCAGTGGGGTTCTGCACAAAGTTGTTCTCACTCAGATATTCATGCAACAACTTGTTCCAATTTCGGCCTGATTGTTTTAGCCCATGTAGCGACTTTTTCAACTTGCACACAAGTTTTTCATTTGTGTCGGATTTTACCTCATAACCCTCAGGTTGTTCCATGAATACCTCACAATCTATTGGTGCGTGAAGATAGGCAGCTTTAACATCCATCTGATGTAAAAGCATGTTTTCTTGTGCTGCCTTTTGCATCAACACTCTGATACTAGTCAGGTTAGCAGTATAGGGAAAATGTTTCTTCATAATCCACACCTATCCTCTGACTATATCCTTTAGCAACATAACGTGCCTTGTACTTCTCAGATCCATCAACATTGTTTTTGACTGTGTACACCCATCTACCCCCCACTGTCTTCTTACCCTCAGGCAAAGTGGTTAAGGTAAATGTGTCATTTTCACTTAGTGATTGCATCTCTTCATCCATTGCACTGACTCATTTCTCTGAGTTAGATGAAGTTATTGCTTCCTTGAATGTTTGGGGAATGTTACACATTGCTCTGTAACAATAATCCATGTTTGTAAGTACTTGATCACAATCCTCCTTGTCAGTAACATATTCACTTAAATACCCAGGCCTTTTTCTCACTCTGGAAGGATACCTTGCAGCCTCGCAGTCGAGTTCATTCTCCTGTGACTGGCTGCTCATCTCAGACATGCTTACTGGGATCTGTTCCTGAGTATCTGTGTGTTCTGTACTCACATCAGTCTGTTCTCTGGTCTTGGTAAACCTGTTTGGTGTCTCAAAGTCACCCTCATCATCTGGCACCTGGTCAGTCTGTGTTTGTCTCTCTACTCTTGTTTTAGTCTCAAACTTCACCAGTCTATGCTTCTGTACTTTCCCACTGTCTGGGTAGTAGACCATATAAGCTGGACTGTTCTTGTCATAGCCAACAAAAATTCCTTTCTCACACCTTGAGTCTAGTTTTCTCTTGTTCTGCCTGTAGGCATAACACACTGACCCAAATGTCTGCATCCTGGAAAGGTTTGGCCTTCTTCCTGTCAGCATCAAACATGGTGTCTGTCCTGTGCGTCTGTTAAAACATCTATTCCTCACTACAGCTGCTGTTTGCACTGCGTAAGTCCACAACTCTTTAGGTAACTGCTTCTCTATTAACATACACCTGGCCATATCAAAAAGAGTGCGCCAATTGCGTTCTGCAGTACCATTTTGGTGTGGTGAGTATGGTGCTGAGGTCTCATGCCTGATTCCATTTTTGCTAAGGAGTGCCTGATACTCATTTCCCATAAACTCTGTTCCATTGTCAGACCTGATACATTTAACTTGCCCATACGGGGCTGTATCAGCCAAAAACTTCTGTGTCGCTTTTGCTGTGTCACTCTTGTTTTTCAGAAAATACACAAACACCGCACTGGAATAGTCATCAGTGAATGATAGTGCAAATCTATATCCATCTCTGGACTCTGGGTCTACTGGACCAGCTAGGTCTGTGTGTACCAGCTCTAAGGCGGTTTTGGCTCGTGCATCAGGGTCCCTGTTTCTAGTTTGAACAAACTTTCCCTGCGTGCACACTTCACAATGCAAGACAGATTTGTCTGTTTTTCCTTTGATTGCCATACCATCAACAACCCCCTGTAATTTCTGAATGTCATCATAATTACAGTGACCGAGAATTTCATGCCATGTTTGCATGTCATAGCAACCCTTACACTGGTCTTTACCTTCAGTGTTTACTGTTTGTAGGTAGTACAGTCTGTTGTACTCATATATTGGGAACCTTGTACCGTCTTTGTGTCGCAGGGTGTCTTTTCCTTGCTTGAAGATCATAGTTGCCCCATTTGAGGTAGCTGCTTTCACAGAGAAGATGTCTTGTGGATACGATGGGATGTACAGTGCCTGTTTCAGGGTTGTTTTGTGGCACTGCCCCCTGCTGTCCATCAAGCAAAACTCTGCCTCCCCTCTTTGCTCTGCAACTCCAGTGCACTTTGTGCCGTCAGCCAACTCTACGTAGTGTGACTTGGGCTGGAAACTGTCGTCAAATCTCCTGAACTTCGTTATATCTGTGACAATATGCGAAGTTGCCCCTGTGTCCACCATCAGACCCTTTTTGTTGATGCCATGCTCTGACTGGAACGCTGCATCCTCGCTGCTTACCCGGAATGCGTAGTCTTTGCTACCCGACTCCTCAGAAACTTTCCGTGCGTTGTCTTGCCGCCGTCTCCGTCTGCATGTTGAGTCCCGATGGGTGGTGCTTTTACACTCGCTGCACCACTGCTTGCGCTGACACGTCCTGGCTTTGTGTCCTTTTAGTCCGCATCTGAAACACACTATGTCTGCGTTGCCGGCCCCACGGTCATTCGATTTTTCAAACGTGGAATTGTCGCTCGGTCTTGCACGTGCTTTCATGATGTTGTCATCTGACGCTGCGGCGCGCATTTTCTCTATGTCTTCAAAGCTTCGCAGTTTAGTTTTAAATTCAGCAAAAGTCACTTCAACTTCACTTTGTGTGACATGGATAGCAAACGGTTTGAACGATTCTGGCAGTCCCTTCAAAACCATTGCTACCAATAGCCCATCACTCAATGTTTCACCAGCATTCCTCAGGGCTGTGATTATTGTCTCTGCTCGTATCACATACTCAGTCACACTCTCACTGCTGGGCTTTTGGAGCGAAGTGAGTTCTGTATACAGGCTAATTATACGAGGTTTTCCTTTACCTGCATAATAGTTTCTTAGAATCCCCAGCGCCTTCCGTCCATCGTCCGCTGCTTCTCGCATAACAAGAGACAAACTTTTGTCATCCAGAAACTGGATCAGCTCCGCGTAGGCCTCTGCATTCTTTGCTCCGTCTTCTTCTCCCTCCACGTCGGTAGGCTGCCTCAAAATAATGTCTCTTAAACCCTGCAAACGAAGGTGGCCCAAAAATTTCGTCTCCCATAGTTCGTAATTCTTTTCGTCTCCATCAAAAACTAGCCGAGCCCAACGGCTATTTCACTCAGCGGCTCGTCGGCTCATGGCGCTAGCATGGTATGCTAATCCTCACCGAGTGCACAGTACGTCGCGGCGTTTCTCTCGGTGGCAAAAAAACAGATGGACTCTTTCGGAAAACTTCTTAGCTTCCTGGGCCCATAACCTGTTGGCAGAGGTATGAAAATGCGCAGTGAAATCTAACGCACATGGCAAACTTCGCCGACGATATTCTAGGGAGGAAAAAATACACATCAGCCATCGGCCATTTTGATGAACGCATACGCCCCCTAGAGCGCGCTAACTTTATTAACAGCCACACAAATGTAAAGCACACATCAAACATAAATAGACCATTTGACTGTCTCCATAATTGAGAGCATTTTCTCTTCTTATTTCAACACTCGCTTTTTCAAGACTTTGTTTAAATAAACTTGGTCACAAGTAGGGATGGGTATCGAAACCCGGTTCTTGTTGAGCGTCATTTACCTGGCAGGAAACACGGCGCCTAAGCGGCTCAAACGCTCAAAAGTTTGGTCATACTTTACGAGAACGGATGACAACAGGGCAACTTGCAATACTTGCAAAGTAGATATTTCATTTAAGGGAGGAAACACTACGAATATGCAAAAGCATTTGCTCACAAAACACGCGATGACCTTAAATGAATGTCGTGTTTTTAATTCCACTCCGGACTCGTGAATCTCAACCCAGCAGCAGCGGTAACGTTTGCACGTCCTCTCCCGTTAATGCGGCAGGTAAATAATCAACTAACAGTGCATATTATGTTAGCGCGATCTGCCTTATTACAAAACCTGCCATTACTGTGCATTTAGGCGACCATGATGAGAGAGACAGACAGAGTCTGGCTCAGATGCTGGCAGCTCTCGCTGCAGTCTACCGATAGCGTCTCCTTTCAGACCAGGATAGACGAATGTCACCGAGCAGTGACTAAGTTTGTGGTAAAAGGCTTGCACCCATTTGCCACAGCAGATGCCCCCGATATTCGGTAAGTGAATGTGTTTAATTGTAGGCAGGGACATAACTGGATATTCTTGTGTAATTGCTACAGAACAATTTATGTTATACTTTGTTATTGCTACAGAAGAATATTTATTTTATTATTTTACATTTACCCTGTGACACCCCATCAAAGAGCCGTAGGCTGTGGATCTCTTAAGATCTCACTGTTGGGTTTGTAAGGCCATGTTACTCCTAAATTTCTATCTTGTTCAAATAGAAGATATAAGTATAGAGGATACAAGTATACACTGTTATTTTTAGCATTTAATTATGATTATATGCATTAGATGAAAATGAAAGTGTTGCTGAATGTCAACTTAACTGACCTTAAAATGTCAGTTTCAATAAAACTGTGTCTAAACTAGTAAATCTAGTAGTAAACTAGCCTTTTTTTTCATTATAAAAAAAAAGGCTGTGGTGAGCAGTTAATGAGGTTTCAGTGCCATCTGCTGGATTGACTGAACACACCCAACAAGAAAGCCAGGTACAAAAACAGTTTTCACAATTTTTTGTGAAGAATTAAAAACTGATGTAGTGATCACACCACTAAAAAGTTTATTCTTGGTAAGTCAACATGTAATTATTTATTATTAGTGAGCACATGGGCAGAGATAAGGAGAGTGTGGCTCTTCCTTTACTTTATCACATTATCTTGGAAGGAAGGTAGGAAGTTTTATTTTTAGTCTGATTTAAGAGGGTCACAGTGTCTCGTGAATGACCAATTCCTTGAATAAGATATCAAATACTACAGTCCAGCAAAGAAAAAAATTATCATGATAATTATTCTTATAGATTCATAAAAACTAAGCAGGTAGAGCAAAGTTGCCAATTTGTATGCATTCAAACATCAGTCCAGCTATTTAATTCAATTCAATTCAATTTGTTTTTATACAGCCTCAATTCAAAACAACTGTTACTGTTATATTGTAAGGTAAAACCCATAAAATAATACAATAGAGAAAACCCTGACAATTACATATTCCCTTTAAGCAAGCACTTTGGTATCACTCCAAAAAGTTGATTCTGTTCATCTGGACGTAGTGTTTTGTGGGAGAAACGTTTCGTCACTCATCCAAGTGACTTCTTCAGTCTCAGCTGACTGCAGGTTTCCCCGATCTTATAAACAGTACATTTGCATAATGACTGAAACCAGCCCACTGAAGGAACAATGGGTGGGGAGGTCAGTTCCTTAATCTTAAATATGCAAATTCTCATGACCATTGATCATCAACCACTGACCAAAACCCACTGATCAAAGACCACTGATTAATGGCCATGAGTACCATTCACAGAGACTTGGGGAATGGCTGCAATTACAGCATTGTAAGATGGCGAACGATGTACCCTTAGGCCCCCTCCTCAATTCATAAATTTGGAATATTAAGTTTTACTTTACAACTTAACTTGTATATACACATGATTACAACTGTGTTATTATGTCTTTTGTGGGCATGGCTGTGCAGAAGTTAGGTATTCACATCTTTCTACCACAGCAAGGACCTCTCCCGTCTGGATGCTGTAGTATGTCCCTGAGATGTGTGATCGTTTCATTGCTGTGTTCCTGTAGGTTCGGGTGAGGAGAGCAGTAAAAGGGATGTTTACATCATACTTATAAGCCAGCATTTTGACTTTGCAGAAGTGGTTTGGTGGGATGGAGACCTGTACTTCAACAGTGTGGGTGTGATCTTCTGCATGAGTTGCCCCATTTGAATAGTCAAATGTAAATTGACCGCTAACCTGAATGCTTCCGGATGCTACGGCAGGGACTCCTGCAGTAAAAGTCTTAGTGACACCAACCGAGACAGAAGCATGAATGTCCCACCTTTTCTCATCTCTAACTGTCTTTGAAAGAGTTACTGTTTTTGTCACTGGATTGCATCCATTGTTAATACTGGAAGAGATGCGCATGGTCTCAGGAGGATGCTTGCTGATTTTAGCATTGTTAGTTTTATATCTGACATCAGAGATGATCTCACTGTCAATATCTCTATTAATGGTCAGCACCTCATAGTACTTGTACCAATATTCTTCACCTCTCCAAGGTAGAAAAAATGCAGTGTGTCTAGGATGCACTTTACCTAGACCATACTCGTTTTTTCCAACATAAACCTCATCACTAGAACATGTTCTAACTGCATGTTCGGGCACTGAACCATAGGAACCTTGCTTCCACTCCACGATCTCAAAGTCATCTTCGTTCACAAGGATATCAAATGAGCCCGTACGATACTCTTTGTCGCCATAGGGATAGTGGCAGAAATCTCCCAAGCTACGGCTGTACAAGCCAGCATGGCATCCATGTTTACAGACATAGTCAAAACGTCCCACATATGTGTTGTAAATTGACACCGCTCCATCAGGGAGGGAACCATTCCAGGTCTGCCATTTCACGTTGCCCTTATTATCAAACGCCTGCCTTTTCTGTTTCATCTTGGCTGGAAACAAAAGATGTTGATATACTGATGTGTTAACTGAGATGTCTGTCATTTCAGGAGCTCTGTCCAGATCTGGGTTCAGAGAGGTCACTGTATGAAAGAAAACAAAAACCTTTTTAAAAAAAAAAATCATATGCATGTGTGAAAAGATGAAACTTCAGAAACTGCTCTTTCCATAAGGTCGACACAATTTTAACTTGACTATGATATTTTCTCCTAGTAGTTTCAATTCATCTTAAATTTCTCTTTTATTTCAGAATTTCTTATGACTGTCAGTTAAAACGGTTTTAAAATCAGGTTTAAGCCAAATCTTGGTAAAAAATAAATAAATAAATAATAATAATAATTAAAAATGAAAATATGAACTGGACGTCTCGTTATTTCCTGATATTTCTAAATGGGTTAATTCAGATTTAAGCAGGAGATAAACAATTCCAGTGCCTCAAGGTAAATTGATGATCCAAGGATGAATTTGTAGTGTTTGGTGTGTTGCAGCCTTTAGACTGACGAATCCTGGTCTTTAGCTGTTTGATTAGTGCTTATTGCTCCTGAGCACATAGTGTACACTGGGTTTATCTGAGCATTTCATCTCTAAGTAGTTTTAGAGCTAGTATAAAAAAGTGAATCTCACTTGTTTATTTTCACAAAAGGACTTTTGAGGACACTTTTGCAAATTCATAATGCCAGTTACATTTTACCATTTCTGTCCTCTGAGTGCTTCTTCACAGTGCCCCGAGGACTGGCTGGTGACAGAGCCAGCAGCAACAGCAATGACAGCTTTAATAAAAAGGAAAAGCTGTTTTATTGCAAACAGTTTATATTGCAGCCATTAAACAGCTGACCACCACTGTTACCCTAAACGCAGAGGCTGCACAAGAAACATGAAACTCAAACATATGGTAAAATCTGAAAACAAAAATTCCTTAGAAATCAAATGTTAAATTATCTTCAGCAATAAGTGAACAGTCTGCTTTGTTTTGCAGTTTTATATTTAGGTTAATTACATTTTCAAAACCTGTTTCAACATTTACTGTGAAGTAAAAAGTTACTCACCATCATAAGTGTAAGTTGCTAAGTCTTTCGAGGTCTGACGCGTGTCTGACTGCAGACCAATATCTTATTTTGGACTCTGACCAATCAACAGGTGGGTGAAAGCAGAGATCAATAACATGTTACAGTGTGTTTGTGCTTGTGTCACGTTGCATTTATTACCTTTCCCAATATGTCTGTGAAGGTTCTCAGTCATTCAGGTCATCGTAGTCTAAGGAGCTTGGAAAGAAAAGCGTCTGGACTTCTTTAAGTTGTTTCAAGATGTTTCACCTCTCATCCGAGAAGCTTCTTCAGCTCTAAGGTCAAATGGTGGAGAGTCCCAGATTTAAGCCCTATAGGAGCGTCCCCCAAGAAGGATGCCCACTCACATTTAGACCTTTTGACCTCAGGAAATCACATGATAGGGTGGAGCTAGGTTTCACAGCGGGTTCACCTGAAACCTTGGCTGATTGTAACCTACACCCATTTTCACACCTTGTCTCGTGTGATTAGGTAGAGGATCAACAGGGGGTTCATGTCCCTCTTAGGGAGACACTCTCATAGGGCTTAAATGGGACTCTCCACCATTTGACCTTAGAACTGAAGAAGCTTCAAGCCAGACACTTTTCTTTTCGAGCTCCTTAGACTACCTTTCCCAGTGAGTGTTCACATTTTTGACATACATGATGACTATTTACATTTTTAGAGTGGAGGTTGCTTCCTTCCTTCCTCATTAACCACCACTTGTAATATTTCACACAGTATGCTTTTTGCAATTACATACATTTGTGCATTGTTGCCTTGTGAAATTGAAGTAAGTAAAAACAACTTGATAATTGCAAATCCTGGTCTAAAATCTACATCATCTACCATTAATGGTGACTTCACAGATAAGCAAGTTACCTGAGTTAGCTGAACAAGTGGAACTGTGAGCTGATAACAATCAAATGATCCCTGATGATGATTTTCCAAAAGGACTTTTAAATGCTGACAGGTCAGTTTTTTTACTTCAGCTCAGGCCATCTTACATAACTTGAGGGTTTGAAAGCAGCTGGTTTGTGAAAGTTAGAGTTCAATGTGGTATTTGTGCATTCGGTGATGAACTATGTTCACTTATGATGGTTGTGTGAAGTTACCTGTTACCTGTTACCTGTTACACACGGCTGACAGACTCTAAAGGGGTTTAACAAGAGAATAATGGAGCTTGTTATCTGCCATTAGTCCACCAATTAAAAGATTCTGGTACGCTCAGTCATTTGTGCTGTAAAAGAGGTAAATACACTCCAGTGTTGGTAACATTAGAGTAGGATGATAGCTACATTAATTGAGTGCTTGTTGGGGTTGACAACATTTTTTAAACTGCATTGTTAGTGCCTATTTGTGTGTGTGTGTGTGTGTGTGTGTGTGTGTGTGTGTGTGTGTGTGTGTGTGTGTGTGTGTGTGTGTGTGTGTGTGTGTGTGTGTGTGTGCGCGCGCACGCCTGGTCGTTGGACTATTGTGTAAGCCTTTTTCCTCTCTCTCTTCTGTTCCCTGTATTTGCTATTTTGTCTGTTTGCATTGGTTTCATCATCTGATCTCTTTTTGTTGACCTTTTGCCAAGTAGCAAAGATTTGAGTTTCAGGCTTTCATTTACTAATGTGGGTCCTCGTCTCCCGTCAGTCAACCATCAGTCACAAAGAGGTGAAAAAAACTGAACAATGAATTAATGTTGGAGCAGAAATCAAGACTCAGATAAGGCAACATTTTTCCAGTCAACCAGTACTATGCAATGTCTCCTGTTTCCTGTTCTTAAATGGCAAGAGTGACACCCAGTGTGGTCATCTGCTGCAGCCCATCTGCTTCAAGTTTTGACATGTGTTCAAAGATGCTCTTCTGCAAACCTTGGTTGTAACAAACAGTTATTCAGTCACTGATGCTTTCCTATCAGCTAGAAGCTGTCTGATCATTGTCCTCTGGCATTAATATGTCATTTTTGCCAAATGCTGCTCACTGCCCTTTACAAATGAATTTATTTTTCATTTCAAATAACAGATTTTATCTGTCTTTGAAACTGCAATAGTTTCTTACTCTCATCACGCATGTTTGCTATTGTTTCCAGAAGCCCTGGTTCTGTATATGCAATTTTATTTAGCAACTAATTGAATTTGCATGTGATCATGATCAGCCTAGAGGCTAAAAATACGGTGACAGAAATGTATTAAGACCACTCTGTCGTCATAATGCACAGGTTAACCAAGTGGTGTCAAACTTACTTTAGTTGAACAGTTACAGCTCAGTTTGATCTCTGGTTGGCCAGACCAGTAGAAAAGTTACATAATAGCCTGCCTTTCTTTTTCCTTTAAAGTAGGGCACAGACTAATGAAGTCCAAATAAGCTTTCAAATTACATTTTTAATGTGCATTTACAAACACAAATAGGCACAACAACAACATGCATTACAGATGATGGAAACAGAAACACCTACAAACCTTAGTTTTGTAGTTTCATAAACAAAAGCAAGTGTGTTAATTTATTATTTATTATTCAAACCTCCATACAATATTTTGTGGCAATGTTCACAATAAATCGCTGCATTCGAAATCCAACTTGATATTAAACAGCAAAGACAAAAGTACTCACTATGCAAAATGTCAGATTATACAGTCAATGTCCATTACAGTTATTGGTCCATAAATGTTTACATTCTAAAGTTGAAGCTTTAGCTGTTTTCTGAGACAGAGACAGAGACAGAATGCACTTTCACTGAATTTGAGAGAAGAGACGTCAACAATTTCAGTTCAGTAGGTAAAAGCATAAATCAATGAGATGTTGAAGGAGTTTGTCTTTGTGCTTAAGTTGTGGTTTTGGATAGATTGACCACTTTCACTATAATTTTACCTCTTTAAATATTTTTTTTCAGTACTGTAACCACATAATTTAGGTTTGACAGCATTTCAGCAGGTAATAGCAGATGGCGTGAGCATAAACTGAGCCTGCGATGTTGATGGGGAACCAGTAAAATTCCGATAAATTATCCTCTCTAAACATTAATACAAATGTAAACATTGAAATAACATTTATTTCTTAAAGTTTAGATATCTTGTCCTCAACTTTCTTAATGTAGGTCCCAAGGAGTGGAAGAAATACTGTTGTATTTTTGTAAATCAAAGAAAGCAAAAGAGATATTTTCTAAAACATTTTGGAGATTCATGTCAGAGAATACATTTCTGAATAAATTTTTGTAACTGAAGAAGTCATTATGGATTACTGGTACAAACAGGTATATTATGTGCTTTATTTCTCTGAAACTTAAAATGGCATTAGCAGAGCATAAGCTTATAAATGCATATGTATGTAGGGCAGAGAGTCAGCAGGAGGCAGCAACTGACTAGAAAACTCCAGCTTCTTGTCAGAAATGAATTCTCTTCCCTCATACGCATGTGTTTATACTGCCTGACTATAATATCTGTATATGTTCAAAGATTTTGTGTGTAAGTAGGTAAGTAAATAAACTTTATTTATATATCACCTTTATAGATAAAAGATCACAAAGTGTTTCACACATGGATAACAAAGTATAAAACAAAACAGACAACAGTTAACAAAATGCACTGCTAAAAAGATGTTTTTAGTTTTTTTTTTAAAAGAAGCTACTGAGTCCAGAGATCTTAAGCTCAGTGGGATTGAGTTCCACAGTCTGGAAGCCACAGTGGCAAAAGCTCTGTCTTAGTTCTCAGCCTTCTATGATGAATGACAAGTAGACCCTGATTACATGACCTAAGAGACCTGCTGGGGACAAAGGGCTGTAGAAGTTCAGTGATGTAGGCAGGAGCTTGTCCATGAAGAGCTCTATAAGTCAGCACCAGAATCTTGAAATTGACTCTGAAATCACTTGTGCACTTTCATTTAAATTGTTTAATTTATCTATCCATTGTTCATATAATGTTATTTATATACACAACTATCATATTTATATTGTCCTACAGTACGACAGAGAATCCCAATAATCAGATGATCCTCTAAGACCTTCAGCAGAACCACTCAGAGAGCAGCAGCCATTTATCTCAGTTGGTTGAGAAGAAAGAAAAGACAGGAAAGAGCAGCATAAGCAGAGCACTAATGACAAAGAGGAGAAAACACAAAATACAAAAGAGTGAGCAAAAAAAAACATGTAGCGGAAAGAAGGTTGGAGAAAAAAATGGTTGGTACATAATGGGACACTACCCCAGCAACCTGAGAGTATAACAATCTCACTAAAAGAGTGGTTCAAGGTCACCTGGTCCAGCTTTAACTTTAAGCTTTTTCAATCAATCAATCAAACAAACAAACAAACAAACAAACAAACAAACAAACAAACAAACAAACAAACAAACAAACAAACAAAAGAATTAAAGTTAAAATGAAAGATTGTAGAAGTAGAGAGGTCTTTGTAACCCAGACTGGGAGCTGGTTCAAATGGAGAGGAGCCAGGCATTTGAAGGCTCTGCACTTCGAGACCCAAATAAATCTTTGTTAGCCTAAAATATAATGAGGGTTTTAAAAAGTATCAACACTTTGTGCTTTTCTGACAATTCCAAAAGCTCAGAGCATAAATAATAAACGGTGCTTATTCAAACTTTTTGTTCTGAACTTTGGATCGACTAAATGTCTTGGCACACAAGGTGCTATGCTGGGTTCACAGGCTGGAGGTAGTGAGTGGTGAAGAATTAAGATTTTAGTTAAAGAACAGTGCTCTGTAGGGCTGGTAGCATGTTCTCATCCCAAGGCATCAAACATTGCTGTTCTGTCACATACCACCATGTCTTCAAATTATTAAGGTGTCTTTCTTTCTTTCTTTTTTTCCTTTGCTTTCACTCATAACTCATGATTTTCATTTGTGCTTACTTTTTACTTTAGTCGCTGGTTAAGCTTAGACATCAGAGAGAGAAGTGCTTAAGTTTGAGCATTTACGTTAAAATACTAAAAAATCATGCTAAACTCTAAACGGTGCATTTAAAAGTGAGACCTTTCCTTGACACACATCCATATGTGGCACATCAGCAGCCACAGACCCACTATTTCTTTAACTGGGTGTGTCAGGCATGATGCAGGTTATGCATAATTTGGAGACGTCAACAGGAGAGGTGATGTAATGGCAGCACTTGATTCGAATGAGGATGACTGCAGGACACTTCCTGCACACTTGGCTGCTGCTTTGGACGTTCCAGTGAAATGTTCTCATGCAGCAGTTTTACTGCAGCTCTCACTGCCACTTACCCACAAATAAATAAATCATAGACTCCTATCTTGCCATCTATCTATATCTTTCTGTCTCTTTGTCTCAAACACTCACAGATATACTCTCAAAGATTCAAGTCCGCTGGCTCCTACTGGAGATTTAAATCTTTAAAATCTCACATTATAGAAGACGTGTATTTTATGTTTCCTAAAGCAGCCAGTCACAGTTGTTCTTTGCAAGCATCACTCAAACAGAAGATTGCAGCTGCAGATTTATTCTCACATGGGGCTCTGCTGAGTACATGAAGCAGAATCATGTATGTGGGATTCATATTGGATCATGTTTGTAGATTTTTCTTTTTTTAAATAGACAATCTGAAAATTTGAGTCACTTAAAAATAACATTAAAAAATTTACAATAAAAAAAGCCATTTTGCCAGATTATACATAACATTAGTTTTCCATAAGAAACCACATAATGGGATGGTGACATGGGATGACCTTTATTATGACCATTTAATATTTGTTACATTAAATGGGAGAAACCCACACATGCAGGAAACAAGTAAACATACGTGCAGAATACATGGAATACCATAGAACAGCTTAAACTTTGGCATACTGCATCTAAGTATGCTTGGAATAAATACATGCAAGAATGCAGGGACTTTGAATTTAACAATGGGACAAAGGCAGTAAAAATGAAAAAGTATTTGCATCATTCACCAAATTTCTTATACTAGCAAGTTCAGCTCAGTGTGAATCATTGATGCACATCACGCTAATTTCTTCTCTCAATGTGTGTGTGTATCTACACTACACCTGAAAGTTTATTGAAGTAAATTAGTACTAAATTAATACTGAATTTAGTCGATGACTACATGTAATGTTTTCATTGGGTAGTACGAGCTCCCCATCAAGTCTGAATATAAAGAGAGAGAGAGGGAAGCCAACAGGAAAAACATCATAATCTTTGCAGATTTTTCATCCTGTCAGCTCACTTGATTACAATTAAAAATGTACAAAAAAATGCATAAAGTATGTCCAGATATCCTGTTAGATACCAATGCCCTGCTGTTGAATTGTGGCATAGTAAATGCAGAACAACACTGAACTGAATAGACAAAATCGGTTGGCACAGTGGCACAGTTACCCGATCCAGATCAATATCTGATCCAAATATGAGATCCCTTAAAACAAGTACAGTTTCAAATGATTTCCAAGAATGCTAGACAGTCACAGTTCAGACCCTGTCAGCTGTGTGCGTTCACAGCAGCACATTCTGCAGACTGGGTCGGCAGTGCAATGGAAAAAAGGTCAGACAGGGTGACCAGCGTGTGTTTTAGGGCGAGCCGGCACTTTGCAGTGTCCTTGACAGCCGTGTCAGGCTTCATTTCAGCTGAATGAGCTGTTCTGTTTTGGGTTGTTAGATGGATAGCTGTCTGTGCTCAGGGTGATGATGATCAGGCAAACAGCTCATTAAAAAACAGATGAACTACCACACCATGCCAGTTTTAATGAGACACTGACAGTAAGGAGAGCCTGAAGCCGCTGCTCTCTGAGTTACTGTGTCTCTCACACAGAGACAAAAAGCAAAATGTGATGTACACCTCATATATATGTATAAAATGAATAATTCCCAAATACTACCCCAAAAATAATGGTAAATGGCCTGTATTTGTATAGTGCTTTACTAGTCCCTAAGGACCCCAAAGCGCTTTACACATCCAGTCATCCACCCATTCACACACTGGTGATGGCAAGCTACATTGTAGCCACAGCCACCCTGGGGCGCACTGACAGAGGCGAGGCTGCCGGACACTGGCGCCACCGGCCCCTCTGACCACCACCAGTAGGCAACGGGTGAAGTGTCTTGCCCAAGGACACAATGACCGAGACTGTCAAAGCTGACAGCCTTCCGATTACAAGTCGAACTCCCAACTCTTGAGCCACGATGGCCCATAATATAATAATATAATATAAAAATATCTTTAAGTTGTTATCTGCCTTATAAAACTTGAACGTTGTGATCCAAAATATAAAGAAATCTAATCTTGAAAGATCCCAGTTTCTTCCAGGAGGAAACACAAACCCAGCTTCATGGGATCACAAGCTTGTATGCTGCATACTGAAAGAGAGGGCTGCGTCAGGAAGGGCATTCATGTGTGACATAAAGTCTGTGCCAAAGCAAACATGTGGCTCCTTCTGCAGCAGTGACCCATTTGGGAGCATCTGAAAGAACTCTCCATGAACTCCAGTTTGCAGATGACATTTTGATCTGTAGTGAGAGTAGGTAACAGGTAGAACTGAGCATGGAGAGGTAGAGGTATGCTCTGGAGAGAAGTGGAATAAAAGGCAGTATAAGTAAAATAGAATAAATGTGTGTAAATGAGACAATGCACAATTAGGAGAAGAGGAATGCTGGCAGTGTGGAGTGGGTAGAGATGAGTGTCAGGGGTGATTTGTGACAGATGGATAGCAGCGAGAGTGAAAGAGAAGTTTTAAAAGACAGTAGTGAGACCTGCTATGATGTATGGCGTTAAGATGGTGGCACTAACTAAAGCAGGAGCACTGTAAAAGTGCATAATAAAATAACCTTAACCTGGTCATCTTTGTTTAACAGTAATGCATTCATTATTATTGCCCTAATTATTCAAGATACAGCGTGTCCACAGTCTGATAGGCTCATGTTGGCTCTGTGTCTGCTCTACATTGTTTTCCTGGGAGAGTAAGAGTCATATTGAGTTGATATGTACTAACAGGAGTATATCCTCAGGCTCTATGCATGCATCCATGTCAAACAAAATAGTTTAGTTTAGATAGTTGCTGAGGATCATATCAGTATTTTCTCAGCCAGTCTCACACAGGAAAGTACCAGTGCTTAAAACTTAAGTACAGGAATAGTTTAGGCTGATATATCAGGCTGGTGGAAACAGTAGGAGGGCAACCAGGGCAATATAAAAACTATAGAAAAGATTAGAGTGGAATTGAGAGTATTAGATGCTCACCTGAATTGGATAAGTGGAAGGACATTGATGGATGGATCAATTAAGTAGCATTTTGTCTCAAAAAGAAAATTTGAATCAGGGAAACACAAGGTAGTAAAGCAGCATTTCTAATTTTTCTGCTATTATTTCAGTGTGGAAAACAGACTTGCAGCTAATTAAAAAAAAAAAAAAACATAGAAAGAATCTGAATGTTTGACCTTTTGTTGGTCTCACCAAAATAAAATGAAGCATTCAAAAACAAAATAATTCCCACTAATCCTAATTAACACTGAATTTTACAGAAGTTGCTGCTTAAGTTGAAGTCAAATTTCTACAGTTCCTCCAATCACAAGATCAATCCGAGTGCCTGAATTCTAAGTTCTGCTTAAGAAATGTGAAGTTAGCGAAGCTGCTGTGTTCATCATTTAAAATGCAGAGATTCATCTTACTTGCAGCAGGGGGGTATTTGTGGACAAACTGCAAACAGCTGGTCATTAGTCAAAGAGTCCATTATGCTCCATTATATGTGGCATATATACTGTGATTCACTCACTGGGCCCACATCCTAATTTTAGGTTTGACAGCGTTTTAGTAGATAAAGGTGAATAGCTTGGACATGAATTGAGCTGCGGTTTGGGGAAGGCCTAGAAGGGGACTGGTGGAGGCTCCTGGGCCTGGCAGACCCCCCATGGACTAATGAGAATTGAAGAAAATAAATTGAAAAATGGGAGGGAGGGTGGGGCTCGTAAAGAAGAACAAACAGCTTGTAGAACTGGGGGAATATATATAGATGAGAACTGAAAGGAGAGTGTTTGGAGGCATGGTCCCACTCCCGAAATTCAGATACTTTATCTCCAATATGAGGATGCACCTTTCTGTCTTCTGCCCTTTGATTTTATTTAACACAGAGGAAAAACCTTTCTAGGGGTAATTTTCTAGCTGTGTCTCTTCTCTGTAGTTGGAGATAAATTATCTGAATTTCAGGAGTGGGACTACACATCCAAACAAGCCCCTTCTGGGTCTTATCTATATATGACCCCCCACTTCTACAAGCTGTTTTCGTTTTTGTGCCCCAACCTCAGATTTCAGAAACAGATTTCACTCATTCCAGTAATGTTAAGATAACGTAGCATTATAACATGAGTGTCATTAAATTCTTTCTAGTATTTCAGGAATCTTGTGATCTATTGGCTCCACCCACTGACAGGAAGTGAGACAAACTGAGGTTTTACCTGCCTCTAAACCAGCTGTTCCTGGACTTTAATGTTAGTATTGTGAACGATCTCCTTTGCTGCCACCACTTTGTCAGGCCTTCCTGCATCTTGTCCAGCTCGTGAACATAATGAATGCTGACCTGCTGTCCCCTCAGGGGGCCGATCTGCCCACTCTCTCTCTGCATGCCCTCTGATTCAGCTGTTCCCCTCCTGCTGACATTTATGTCACTGGCTATGCTAATTCCCCGAAAAATATGCTAATTTAAGTGCCAACGAATATTCATTAACTTACTGGAATACATTCAGGGTGACAGTTGGGAGCTGAGACTTGATGCCTTTGGAGGAAAGGTAAAACTTAACTTTATGGCTGCTTTGTCTAAATCTGACTCACCAGGTAACCTCAGGGTAGACCGTACAGTCGCTGGTTTGAGTTCCAGAATGGCTGGTTAGGAGAGAGAACGGTTCCCTGTGGGTAAAATCTCAATGTGACAGGACGGAGTGGGTGAGAAATGTTTAGTCAAGATTCATGTTCCTGAGAGAATAAATGCATGTGACTGTGAAAACAGAGTTTTAAGCCTGGTCAGGTTTGCGTACCTGAACATATTTTCAAGGAGCAGTTTTTATCAAAGCTGCAGGCGTGGCTCAGTTTCACACTCTTTTATGATTTGAATGTAATAGATTTTTTTATTTAAAGTTGGAGGTCACTTTAAAGTTCTATTCACGTGTAACAGAGCGTTGCTAATGACAGCGTATGCACTCAGAAAGTGCCAGTTGTTTCCTCGATCTTTATTTTTATGCAATCTCCACCTTTTATGCATGGTTTATTAAAGTGATCTCTCTCTCTCTCTCTCTCACACACACACACACACACACACACACACACACACACACACACACACACACACACACACACACACACACACACACACACACACACACACACACACACACACACACACACACACATGCTTGTTTTTTTCACCTGGACCTAATCTGCATATCTTAATAGCATGACCTTGTGTGTGAAGTTTTTAACCTTCATTTATTTATGAAAGACTTTTCCAGCTTTGTCACAATTCATACAGTACAATAAGCTTCCTTCTTCAACCCGCCTGTCAGCAGGTAACACCTAAAATCTTTTACAGATATTGACAATTATTTCAGACCTTTCAGTTTCTCCTTTATTTGTTTGTTGGTGTTATTTGAGATAAACAATCACACTGTCGTCTGGCTCTACACATTCTGTAAAAGAAGCCAGAAATAATACAAATGGAGGAAATGCAGAAAATGAGTTTTAAAGAACACTACAATTAAGACATGTTTATACAGTCACGGCTAGCAGAGAAGCTGACTGTGTGGAGTGAGGACTCGTGCTGGACTCATGCAGTTGATATATGTTCTGTGAAGTGATGAATGATCTTCTCTATCAGGCAGACTGATGGATGAAAACTCTGCTTTCAGTTTTGTGCGAACAGTTTGGGAAAGGGCCTTTTCTGCTCCAGCATGACTGTAGCCCATTGTGCAAACTAACCATAATAGCACGACACCTCGTCAAACACCTTTGAGATGAAGCAGGAGGCGACTGGCAAGACCTTCTTGCCCAAGATCGGTTTCTGACCTCACAAAGCTTTGGCCACTGCAGCTGCAAAGGGGGGGGGGGGGGGGACCAACATCCACATTAATGCCTATGGAGTGAAATAAAACCTTCCTATTACATCTGAAGGTGAAATTATTATTATTATTATATTATTACACTTTATTTATTACATCAACATTATTGTGACTCTCCCATAGTAATAGTTTTGCTACCAGAGCATCAATATCCATCAGCTCTTTCAGGAACAGTAAATTATTAGGATGTTTTTTTTTAATCTTAAGATGAACTGTTTAAGAGCAAAGATCTTTCTACTCCACTAACAATTCATCTGGTTCATCTTTACATCATTTTTCTCTAAGAAAAATTGAGAATTTTTTCTAGAGCTGAACATTTAATCATTGCAGCCTCTGACATCTGAATGTTTGAACCGTCTTCTGCTGTGTTAGTGGGACAGAAAAGCCTGAGACGGTGCAGGAAGATGAGGACGGGCAGGCGCTCTTAGGCTCCACACGCCATAAAAGCTTCCTCAAAACAGAGATGCTCTCGGCGCGCTTCACTGGAGATGAGTTGAAATATTCTTTGAAAAAGCCTTTTTCATTTTTCTAAAAGTGTGGTCGGAGCATCACAGAGTGGCCAAGCCATCAAGTAGAAATCTTTGTGTTTCATTATTAATAATACTGTTGGTTCTCTGCTGAGCACTGCACGGGGAGGATAAGGAGGTGTCTCTGCAACCAGATGGCACATGTGGGATGACTTTAGACCGTACACTTCTGTGTTACTACAAACAAATATGTTACCTTTCTGACCCAGTAACAGTGTTCAAAATGATTAAACAATAATCACTATGTTTTTAAGAGATTTTTTCTTTGTCCTACATGTTTCATGCAAAAATGTCTCTAACTACCGAATGGTTTTCAGTGAGAACTTTGCTACTTAGTGTCATTGTTGAAACGTTTCAAATCTAAGTTTGTTACCAAACTGTGGACTCGCAAAAATACATGCAAGAGCACTTATGGGTTCTCTGATGTTAGCTTTTAGTTTGTGCTCAAATTGGTGAACTTAGCAAAAGTATTAAGATCATATTTTTTTCTTCTATCTTGTGAGACAATTTAGAATGTGAGCTATATTTTAAGCTGTAGTGTCATCCAGCTGAGGTTTCCAGCTGTGGAGAAAACCATAAGAGTTAAGAAGCAGATTTAAAAACTGAACTGAAGCCATTTGTTTCATTTATTTAGCGTCTTCTTTGTGTCTAATTATTTTTAGGTCTTCGTGTGCAAAAAACAGCTTATTTCTTTTCCATAAAATTCACAACCCAAACGCAAAGACACAGATACGGATTAATTAGTGCTAAGTTCAAAAGGATAAACTTAAGAATAACATTAGCAAATTTATTATGCCTATACCACACAGTAATGTAAGTATGCAATTAATATAGTCACGTATCACTATAAAAATGCTCTAAAAGGCTCAAAAAGGGTCAGCGAAAGGACAAAGTCAAAGCATGATCTGTATTAAACCATAGACATGTTTGTTTCTGGTGTAAAACCTGACATTTTAACCACAGACAGCATCAAAGATGCTGATTTTGATGACTCAGCTTTTTTTGCCACTGCCATGAATGAGAATTGGATGATATGATTAGCTAACGCTAGCAACCTTGGTTGGAAGCTGTGTCTTTATAGACATGATGCACAAGCACAAACATTTGCTAATTAGTGTTAATTAGCAGACTAATAAAATACTAGAATTTCACTTATCAAAACTGAAGCACAAATTTCTTGCACAGGCTGTTTCTGCACAGTGAGACATAACAAGCAGAAAATTCCATTAAAAAGCCTTAAAAGGCACCAACAGCACACACACACACACACACACACACACACACACACACACACACACACACACACACACACACACACACACACACACACACACACACACACACACACACACACACACACACACGGTAGAGGTCCAGTTGATTGACTCTAATTAGTGTAGATAAGGCCTAGCTGCCTGTGCAGAGACGCCTGTCAGTTAAAGAAGCCACACCGCTAACTTTAGTATCTAGATGGATGATTTAGAAAATAATCTCCCCACTCAGAGTTGACATGAAGAGGAGACAAGTCTTTGTACCAGGCTGGGCATGTTAACACAGGAGTCTATAGGATGTGACTTTTGGATCCAAACTGCAGTGGTCATTAGAGGAATTTCAGTTTTTGGCACTAGCCAATAAAGTATTGGCTATTACTTTATCATTATTATTATTATTATCATCATTATTATAATTATTATAATTATAATTATTATTATTATTATATTCAGGTCTGGAAGTTGATGATTTAAGGCAGAGATTGGTAGTGGAGCAGGACCCAAGTCCTTGCTGAGTCTTTCCTCTGCCCTGTTGTTTGAGCTCTGTACAGATATAGCGTCACAAACATCGTAACTACTGAGACTTTTTATAGAGTAGTAATTATTTTACTTATGCTGAGCCCATTCATTAACCCACTCCAATAATTTATTTACTGCTTTGATTTCTTTGAGACTTCACAGACTGCACAATAATTAAATAAAACATTAACTTATACACTTGTGCATAAGTTGCTCAGACAGAATTATTACATTATTTCTTGAAACTTGCTGTTTTGTTGGGTAATTACAGGGATTCAGTATCGCACGTAAAATCTTATAATATTATATTATTAAACCAAAGTGTTAAAAATATGAGCCAGTAAATTACATACATGTATAACTTTATGGAAATGAATTTGTATTTCTCAGTGCTGTAGCTTTAGTAATATCCCACTGAGAGAGTCAACTGACATCATTAATGTAAAAGAAAAAAAATATCACATTTTCTAAAGCTTGACCTGTCAGCCAAAAACCTGTAAGTCTGCAGATGAGGTTGGTTTATTGATCCTTTTAAAAAATCGAATTACACTCATTTAACCGCTGGAAACAAATCCACGAGGTAAGAACAGAAGCTCATGACGACAGGAGGAACACGGGTTCTTTCCTCTGTTTTGTCTGAAGGTGAGGGTCTGTTTGTGCACTCTTCAGGATCTGAGGGCCATTTGAATGGATCCAAGCTGACTGATGACGCAGGGAGACGGCGCAGAGCAGCAGCCTGACATCATGAGCTGTAACATGAGGATAACTCTATATACCCTATAAACATTGGGGTTTCATGGGAAAGGCTGGGAGGGTTGATGTAGCACTAACATCCCCATTGCTTTAAGGAAATCCAGCTCACCACAGCACCGAGGGCCTTCACACCACAGCAGGTAGCCATCCAGGAGTCTGTCCTTTCAAAGACAACCTCTGAGCTGATGAAATGATAATAAGGCTGCCAGGTGCCAAAAGCTCCCTCCCTGCTTTCCCTTTACAGAGGTCGTAGGTGCCTGTTTTTCTCACACTGGATTCCTTAGACTAAATAACAGGCAGAACAATAGACACCTGTAAGCTCACAAGCCAAATCAGTGGAGGCAAACTGCTCTGATGCGCACACTGAATGTAGACGTTCAAATGAAAGTCATCAGGATCAGGTGTCTGCAGCAGCACTCGATGTCAATGTTGAAATGCAAAGAAAAGTCCAAATATGAAGCCCATGTTTTCAGGCTTTACTTTGAGATTACAGTTCTTCTTGTTTTTGTATATTTTCTGACAGTGTTGTTGCTTTATTTTGTACAAACCTGTGTTCCCTCTTTTCAAATCCTTCACTTCCTGTTTTCTAATCTTGTCTGCCCTTCTAATTTTCTGTGTCTTAGCCCATGTATGTTCACACTTTCACACTATTACTAACTGCTACATGAAATGCTTTCATTTTTCTTCTAGTTTTGTATTACATTGTAATAGTTATTTTACAGTAAAATAATTTTGTAAATGTGTGAAAATTGCAAATTGCTAACACAATTCAGTAGTTAGCATGACAGCTACAACCAAACTTTGCAAACATTTCTAATGCATGCACATTTTGTCATGTTCTAATTAAGACAGAACTACATTATCAAAATTGAGATTCTTGAACTTATGTTCTCTGTGTGAGAGCATCTGTACCAGAACTGAGACACACTGTGTATTTCTGTGCCAGCAGACAAACACGTGACGTGTTCATGAGTCGGGTGTTTCGCTATTCCTCGTCTTATGTTAGTCTTCTTCTTCTGTGTTTTGAACCTCGCTAATTATCATTAAAAAACTGATATTTTGGACTTGTACCTTGGTTATGTTTGAACCCTAAAAAATGGTGACCAACATTTGCTATAGTTTCCCGATTAAACAACACATTTAATGTTTTTTTTAAAGTGGGAAGCAGGCTTGTTTGCCCTTATTTGGTGGTTGTGTCTAAAGTGTTAGACTATTACGAGTGATTTTGCTTCTATTAAATCTATTATATGCCTCTTTAAAAAAAAAAGGAGTGCACATTTATAATGACGTGCTGTAGGTGCAATGCTTGCATAACCTAACCGGGAACTCACTAAGCTACATTTTCCATTTAAAAGATATTTTTCCATGTTTTCTCAGAGCTGAATGCAATACTTTTTCTGAGGAATCCAACATGACTTTAACCACCGTGATTTGCTGGGACGGAGGGCACTGCTGACACAATCTAAACCTGCAGGCCAGTTTGTCAGAGCAGATTTAACTGTAACTGAATGCCAGAAGAGAGAAGAGTCATCTCTGCTAAAAAGCCGTTTTAATGAGGATCTGTCCCGGCTGATGACGGCCACAAAGATGTCTGTGTTATGCCAATCTAATGCACTGAGGAGTCTCAACACTCTATCTATATCTATTTGTTTCTACTGTCTGTTGTGGTGTTTGATTGAAGCGAATGTGAAACAGTTATTTGGAAAGAAAACGGCTTGCATGCTGTACTCTGATCCTTCTGCACAGCTAAGAGACAAACATGGTTGCGTTTGTTGGACTTGTTGAATAAACTGACTGAAATTTTGAGTTTAATCTTAAGAAATAAAGGCTTTTTTCAGAATTTCTGTGGCAAGTGAAAATGTCACATCAGATGAACAACGGACTTTATAGGATTTAGCAGAAAGAGCCTTAAGCAACCAACTCGTCATGAGTGGTATCAGCCCCAAAAAAGAAACATTTGACTGTCAAAAAAGGTGCAAGTGTTGATTTTGAGTGTAAATTATTTGTATTGATTTATATATCGCTGTGCAGTTGTTGCAAAAAAATGCAAAAAACTTAAACAAAAGTGGAAGCGAGTTCAAGAACAGCACATCAGTTTCTTATACTACAATCCAAGCAAACATATTAAAAATAAGTCTGATTTTGCCAGAAAACCCTAAGCAAGTTAGCAAAGGCTGTACATTGAAGTATGGAGAACTCACTAAGAATTTGGGGGTAATTTCAGGCTTAAGTCTGGGATTTAATTGCTGTTTCAAGAGCAAATTATGTTTGTGATGAGAGAACAGTATGTAGAACAGCAATTGAAGTAAAAGAAAATTATATTTGTATATAATAAGGAGTAAGACTTAAATCTTCCACAGAAAGAACTGATGCGTGTTTCAGGCTCTGATCTTGCAGCTTGTTGTGCTGATGCGTCAGCTGTAAACAGATTTTGTGTGGAGATCCAGAGGGAGATGGAAACATCCTGTCAGCCCTTGGCTCGCTAAGTCAGGAGCCATGTTCTGGATGACGCTCCGACTGAAAAAACAAGAGCTCAGATCAGTCAGAGCGAAGCAGAATGTGAGAGATACAGAGGAGGACTGAAGGCATCTGGTGGGTATCATGACGCTGTGTCACATCAAGTATTCTGCAGTGCCTGAACTGGAGTGGAACATGTCCTGGAGGACAGATACTCGCCTGCTTAGACTATGAAGAGTACGAAGAAAACCACAGACACAGATAACTTTATTTTAGCCCATTTTCAAACTTCAACAGGGCTCTGTTATCATTTTAATTATGAAAAAACTGTTACTGTTTGTTTGCTCTTTTAAAAAAAAAAAAGAAAAACACAACACACTTCATCCCTGTACAGTTGATTAATACACGTACTGTGTGATACTCAGTTTTTCACAGTTTAGGTCATCATTTAACAATTGCACCTTACATTTTCTTAACAGAGGCACTGAACTGGTGATACTTTTTTATCCGCTTATTAACTACTTGTTGTTGTTATCAGCTTTATAAAGGAGCAAATTCTCTTCTTTGTGTCCCTGTTAAATGAAGAAAATAATTTCAAATCCTTCTTTGCACATAGAAAGTCCTGAATGTTTAAGCCCTGTACTCACCACATCATACTATTCCAAAAGGACATTTTGGTCCGAGACTGCAGGCTTACATGTGGTGCCTAGAGTTTCTAAAATTAGAAAGAGAGGCAGAGACTTCAGTTATCAGACTCCTCTCCTGTGAACCGGCTTCCAGTTTGGGGTCAGAATTTCCTTTCTTGTGTTGCTTACAGTTAGCCTGGTTCTTCCTGAACTATCCCATATGGGTGCATAAATAGCTTGAGACTGCCAGGGAAGTTCCCATGAAGCACTGAGCACTTTTCCTCTATTCCCCTCTTTTCATATATTTACATGTGTGTCATAAATATTTTGGTTTTCTTTCCTCTAGTTTTTGTTTTGTCTTTGGTCTCTTTATGCTCCTTTTTCTCTTCTCTTTCCCTTTATTGCCAAACCTGCCCCTGTCCTTCCCCGAGCCTGGTTCTTACAGAGGTCTCTCCTGTTAAAAGGAATCTGATTTTTAGGGTTTTCTCTCTAACATTATAGGTTTTTGCTATTGCTAGATTATTGCCATATAAATGAGATTGAGCTGGACATACTGTGTACATGTATATAAATTGCAGACTGGCTTTTCAAGTTTCAGTTTCCAGGCTGAGAAATCCACACCTTTAATTTTGATAATGGAAACAGATTTTCAGTTGCTGGTTATTCTGACGTTACTGTGTGACCCACTGAATTCCTCATCTGTCCTGGACTTCGCCTCGTCAGTGCTTCAGTGTCTGTTACCTGACCTTGGCAGGTGCACCTGCTGTAAGCTGATCCGTCGCCCCGAAGTGGAGATCAATGTGGATCTCCACATCAAAGTGGACGACTTACACCGAAAGCCTGTTTGTCTTATTGAGCGATGCCATTAAACGGCCAGTGAGAGGAGGAGGATGGAGAGAGGCAGCGTTTGAGTGTGGAGTCATGTGTCCGTCCTTTCACTGAGGTTTAAATAGCGTCATGTTCACAGTTTAATGTAGTCAAAATGGAAGCAACTAACTCAGCTGTGACCCCAGTGGCACCAACAAACAAACAAATTCGGACCACTTTAAAGTTTCCTTATGTTGTAAGTAGATACAATTTTGGAACTTCATCAAAAATCTTTTTCCTCATCCTGTAATGTTCCTGTAGAAACATCAAATTTAAGGTGAATCTCATCTGCTGTGGAGTTGAGCTTTATGAATAACCTGACCTCCAGTGGTGGGTGTGTCATCCCCCTCATCACCGGACTCCACTGCAGTGTCAGTGGGAGTCAGGAGATCCTCAGTGTTCTTTCCACCACCCGACTATATCCTCAGTTGAAGTCAGCAATGCCCCGTCCACTCTCTACACAATGAATCTGAGTTTGCTCAGCTGTAGACTGTAAAATATTTTTCTTATCAGTTTTGTGGTTAACATAACAAAATCTGAAGCTGCCTTTTTTATGTCAGCGCTTGACAATTAAGTCAACTCAGTGAGATACAACTGAGGGCTCCAGCTGTGAGAAACAAATATGAGGACTCTCCATCTGTGTCGTATTAGTACCTTAGTGCCTCTGGTGAGTTCCATTTACACACTGGGTCATTAGTTAGAGAGATCTGTCACTGCCAACTGATGTGTAGCAAGCAGTGTTACTGTAAGTAAGAAGTGTGGTTTAGCTCTAAGAATAACCATTTACCTGAACCCAACTATAGGTTTTAGTGCTTAAACCTAATTAAACCAAATGTCATAGACAGTAAAAACTAAATTAACAAAATCTACAAATTCCAAAACATAAAGGTATCAGTGGGGCACAAACCTGCACCTTATGCCAACATCACCCCGTCTGTCTAACGTGGAACATGTAAGTAAAACTAGACTGTTATCTCTCAGCAGCGAGGCAAGAACACTAAATGAGGCCTTGAATTAGTTTATACACCGAAATGTTAGCTCTATGACAAACAATAATAACAATGTTTTGCAATATTCCTTAAAAAAACAAACAACACCCCCCACTAATGAGTTAGAAGCATGGTTTTAAGAAGCATACGAGCATGATCGGAGCCTATTTTGGTGTATCAAAGTCTATAAGCAATTTACAACTTTAAACTCAACATCTGTTCTCTGGCCTGAAACAGCCTAATAAAAGACACAGTTTGTCACTGTGCTGTCACTGTTCCAGCTTTGACCCTAAAATCTTCACTTTTTGCTGCTCGGAGCAGAGGCTTCCTCAGGGAGCGGCTGCATGCTGAAAGAAAGAAGCACTGCAAGACCGCAGGAGCAGGAGAAAAGATGAAAAATAACCTCTAACATCTCAACTCCATTAATATTACACGCTCGTGTCTGTACAATACAGTGGAATCTCAGCCTGCTTCATCCTCTAAATAATTCACGCAATAAAATCTTTTCTCTCTATAAAGCCCTTAAACTTGTCTCTTCTTGGTGCCGCTCCAAGTGTAGGATGGGGAAAAAAAGACCGTGGCAGACTGCGAACAAAGAGTAACCCAGAAGAAACAAAAACTTATATTTGTTGCTTCCTTGCTGACTGAATACAAATATCTTTTTGATATATCTTTAGAAAAGTCAGAAAGTATGGAATTGTTTATCTATATCTATTTTGGAGGAATTTTAATCCTGTTGGGTCATTTTAAAAATAAAAACAAAAAACTCTTCAGTCAACAAATTTAAATTTTTCTCTATGGTAAGTCACATTTTATAATTATGTTGCCTGTTTAAACACAAAAAAGGTGTGAAAGTCTTATGGACATTAAAATCACTTTCAGATTAGAAAACAAACATTTTCTGCAACATAAACTAAACATCTGTCAGTTTTTGTGAAATTGTAGCTCCATAAATATTCCTTGGACACAAGATCACATAAGACGAACAAGTTCAGCTCTAATGTTGGTGTTTTGTCCCTTGAAGAGCGAATATGAAGAGCAAACTAAGGGAATTAGATTTGATACAGACATAAATTTATTCAATTTAAGCTGTTAAAGATTTTGTGTTACAGTCTAGGCATAAAAACTGCAGTTATTTCATCAGACAATGGATGATGTTTGGATCAAAATCAGTACTCTTTGTTGCCATAAGAAACAAAACTGACACTCTTCTTTTTGTTTTTAGTTGTCTCATGGCCAAGTTATCCCTTATTAACAACTGTACACTTTTTTCTACATTTAACAAAGAAATTTGTATTAAGAGCTAAAGTTTAGCTTTAGTAGGGGCCTGATTGCTTTAAGTGACAGATGGAATCTGACTAAGGCAGCTGTAAACATCTGTTAGACTTCACTTCAGCTTCAGCTGCACAGATGCAGCCTGCTAGCAAAGCCTATGTTAGCTAATTAATTAGCTTTCCACCCTCTTTAAATATGGCTTCCAAGTCCAGAAAAGTCAAGAGACCAGTGGGTGATAAAACGGAGAGTCTATGCTGTTAACTAACACAAAATATTAACATAATTTAGGGTAAAACACCTTCACAGTTCAGATCTGTTCACATGTTTTGACCAAAGATTACTGGTGACTTTTAAGCTTTAAGCTGCTGGCTTTAAAACTGAAAAAACATGCTCAGTATCCTATAATTATATATAATTATATATAATTATATATAATTATATGTATATATATTTGTGTATTTCACACAGTTTTATATATGTTACGAAAATTAGTGAGTTTAGAACAAATCTTTTTACAAAGGTAATTTGGTGTCGAATATTTTCATATACTGGAAAATGTTCAACGTATTCTAAGAAGAGGGAAAGTAGATTATTACAATTCTTTCTATTTCCCCCCTGAATCTACCTGGATTTTACCTGTTTCTGCAGCGCGCTGCTGTGACGCACGTCGCGTCCTCTCTCGGGTCAGCATCGGAAATATGTGCTGCTACACAGACAGGATGAGACCGGATCCAGTGTGCACAGCATACACCTGCAGTTACTTAGAAGCGGACACGACCCTTTCTCCTCCTCTCTCGTCCTTGAGATCAGCCGCTTTTTGAAGATTTTGTTGGGACCAAAGCCAAGAGAAAATCTGGGGACCTGAAACTCGCCCTGGGAATATTTCCAGTCAGATTTCGGGATTTTTGAGTTCATGAGCGCTTTTGTACCTCCAACTTGCAACACAGCCAGTCATGAAAAAGTAAAAGAAGAAAGTGTGAGAAGACAGCTCCTCGATGAAAAAGAGCTGTATTGTTTTTCAGAATTGCGTTTTTACGCATATGCATCTCAAACCTGGAGTGAAACACAGGCTGTGAAATTACAGAAAATATTTGAAGATTCGTCTTTCTCTAACTGAAACACAGATTTCTACTAATGGTTGTCATGGGACACACCAGCGCGCGGATGTGAATAAAGATAAACTCACAGATTTACAGATTGGGTAACATCCAGCTTAAACGCGACTTTACTTTCCCGTCACCTCTGGTCACAAAACGGGACATTCTGAAGCGAAGGTGCCGTGGTTAACGCCATGAGACCATCCAAATACTAATGTGATGGGTAAGATTACCACTTAATGCACACATCGCCTGTTACGCGCGTTAATAAATCAAACACCATCTAGCCACGCATTTTCTTCCTCTTATCAGGTCTCCAAAAACGCTTCCCACTGTGGGGGCATGAAAAAGTCATTTTAAATCAATTGTAGGGTCTTAGTTATTTTTTTTCCTCCAAATTTGTGGATAACTTTGTATTTTTATTTAGAACATAAGAATCTGCAAACGCAGCTCAGATGATGAACGGACGGAATGAAAGAGTGTTTAATGAAGAGAACCTGATGTGCGTTGAACCGCAGCTTGTACGCAAAATAATTCAATTCAATTCAGTTCAATTCAGTATTATTTATAGAGCACCAAATCACAACAGCATTCCCATAAAGGCGCTTTGTATGGTAAGGTAGACCCTACAATAATTATTCTAATGCTGGGTAATAATTGGATCATTAACTTCACTGTATTTACTGGATTATCTCCACATTGTAGGAACAGAAAGTCAGTCATTACTTATGTTTTATAAAAACATGTTAGATTCATGATCCTACTCAGTTTTTTTTTATGAAAAGATGAGAAATCAGATTCATTCATTTTGCCTCTGTTTTCCTAGTTGAAATCATACATTTAACTACAAATTTACTTCTTCTTTTTTTTCAAATAAGAAGCTCTAAACATTTCCTTGGTTGTTTAACAAAAGTTTTAATCGTCTGAATGTAATCTAATCAAATGGTTTAAAAAATGGGTATATTTTCATAATTTTCTGGCTCAGACTCTATATGATGTTTGTGCATTTGAATCACACACTGTGATAGAATTTGAGTGGAAACTAACTGAAAGGGTTGAAGGAGAAAACCAGGTTTAATAGAACGGTCTCTTTATAACATAACTAGCACTGCATTAGTGCATTTTTCAGCACCTTTTCCACCTTCCTGCTCTCTTTAACACAAGCCAGTTACTCAACAAATTACGGCTCTGTCGAAGAAGCCACAGATGTTGGATAAACTGACAATAATTGTTATTATTGTAAATTTAACTTTTGCTTTTTGTTTTTTAATTGGTTCTGTCGACAGTAAGAAACATCTAAAAGAATCTGTTTTGACATACGAGTGAAACTTTCTGTTTTTCCTTTATCTGCTTCACAATGTGAATCTCCATCACCAATGAAGAGAAATGCAGTTTGGTGATAAAACATCAGCCTTTCCATTACAAATAAACTCGTGTAAAGAATTTTCTAAAATTAAGAAGTGCAGGAAAAAGGTTTTAGGATGTTATTGTGCTTTTCTAGAACATGTGCACAAAAATAGGTTGAAATATTTATATTTTTCTGGTTTTAAGAAAATTTCACTTCTGCAGCCCATTTCCTGGCAATAAATATTTATGAAAGCTGGGTTAATATATCAGATTTATTTTCATTTTTAAGTCTAATGAAGAAGATATGATGTGCTTAGTTGGAGTGAAGCACTCAGCAAGCACTGAAGGGTGGACTGATGGCTGTTGACCTTTGAGTGTGTGTTGTGTTTGGTCATTTGTGTATAATGCTGACTGGCTGTGTGGGTGTAAATGACTCTCCAGCCCTCAGGGGTGACAGGGTACCGTCACTATGGAAACCCAACGCAATAGCCAGTGATGAGTTGATCCTCAGCCTGCTGATGAGGGAGCTCATCAGCTCAGAGTGTGTTGTATAAAATTTCTGAGTGGCTTCAAGTTCAAATGTGTCCGACTTTGATTGTATCACAGCACGCTGACATACTGTCATCTTCAGCCTGGAGCCTTTACAGATTACAGATCATATGAAAATGATGCTGAGAGTGCAGATGGATTACGGTGACAAAATGCGTGTAGCATGAAAGTGTGGTCAAGTAGACCTATGGTAGTGCTTTTCTGTGATGTGTAAGTAACAGAGAGAGTTTAATTCATGTATTAGTATTTGGTTGCTATAAATTATGATCCATAGGGTTTTTAATTTTGGTTTAAATGGCTGTGACAGGCCTTTATCAGAAGAAACGTACATGTAGTGAATGTGTGTGTGAATGGGTGGATGACAGGTTGTGTAAAGCGCTTTGGGGTCCTTAGGGACTAGAAAAGCGCTATACAAATACAGGCCATTTACCATGTAAGTAGGTCAAACATAATGAATATTATATTATTCTATATTCGGTATATAATAATATTTATTTACTGGGAACTGCTCAACTTTTAGCTCCTTAAATTATTTTCATACCAAAAAGTGCTCTAAAAAGAGCCATAAAGCAGACTTGTCACATCCTAGTTTTCTAAACCTAAGTTTGGACTCAACCTTGCATTTATTTATTTTTAATTCTAGAAAGTACCTTTGTATTTGTATGTTTCTCCTGTTTGTCCAGTATCATGCAATCTTACAGATCCACAGAACATTTATGACATCTGGTAGCTTCTAGGTGGATTACCTCCACTCTCTGATGATGAAGTGAAAACCTGTGGTTCTTCCAAAACCTGCATCAGGTTGGCTTTAAATATGGCACAATCCCTGTAGACACCCAAAGAAAATGACAAACATGGTGCACTAAAAGTACTTTTAGAAGTACATTTTCCCAAACACTTACATTTACTGAAATTTACTTGAGTAGGGTTAGGGGTTGGCACTTCTTCATGCAGTCATGTTCTATAGAGTCTTGCTAATGACCTACTAATTGTATTCAGGTGTGTTGCAACACTCTCAGGACACTGGCCCCTGAGGACTGGAGTTGGAGACTCCTGCGTATGCAAGCTGTATGCTAGCTTTTACCTGTGGAAAAAAAATAATTGTACTTTTAATCCAATTGCCTGACAATTATAAGGCTTTTTGTGAGGCACAAACAGCATGTTCACCAGTTTTGATGTGTTAAAGTCTAGCACTAATCTGTCGCCTAACACTTATGGTAAACATTCCAGTACTAGACTAGCATAATTTCCACTTTGTTGAGTACTCAAAGTACTTGCTGCAAAAAACAAAAAACTGCTGAGCAATGGACGATGATTAAAAACTCATATTCTGGTTCCACCAATGAGGAAGTTTTTTCTCCCTGATGAAGCTTTGGACAGTTTCAGGGAATTTGTATTGTATTAAGATTTTAGCTTTATGTTAGTTACATCTCCTTTCATGTTACTGTCTGCATCTGCCTGCTGGCATTTTAGTGTCTGTCATGATTTATTTTGTAAATCATCAAGAAAACTCAAAGTCATGATGCAACATTGGACTGACTGACTGCAGTCATTCAATTGCCTGCAAGGGGAACTTGTCAGATTTCCTTCTGCTGACGCATTAAATGGTTGACGAACATTTGCTAGTGTTTCAATAGTGTTTTAATTTTTCTTTCAGTTCACTAATACACATGTAATCCTGCTTTGGGACCATACATATATTAAATATGAATGAAAAGCAAATGATACAATGTAATGATGTAATGTTTCTGTTTTTCTCTTATATCGTTTGAAGGAGACAAACTAGATTAGGTGTAACCTTTTTCCAATTTCTAATCTGAAAACAGTTTAGTGCATGTTTGTGCGCCAATGGATGCTTTATTGTTTAATTCTCAGGTTGTTTTAAGTGCATTTAGCTGAATGCCTTCAAGTAACAGGCGCCAAATGTTTAATGGACAGTTAGCCTGTAAAATACTGACAAGTGAGGCTTGTTTAGATTTTTTTTAACCTTCACAACGTGTCTGAGAAGCCCAGTTGACCTGAACAGAAAGAAATTATACAATTTCTTTTAGTTTTGATGCATTCTCAATCATCCAGGAAAGTAAATCTACAAAAGTTGATTCTGTTCATCTGGACGTAGCGTTTTGTGGGAGAAATGTTTCGTCACTCATCCAAGTCACTTCTTCAGTCTCAGCTGACTGCAGGTTTCCCCAATCTTATAAACAGTAGATGTGCATGATGACTGAAACCAGCCCACTGAAGGAACAATGGGCTGGGAGGTCAGTTCCTTCATCATAATTATGCAAATTCTCATTCTCATTCCCACAAAACGCTACGTCCAGATGAACAGAATCAACTTTTGGAGAAATTTCTATTAGAAACGTATACATTTGTACACCTCCTGATTATTGTTTTTTATTAATCCAGACACGATGAAAGGTATGACTAAATGTCCACTTCAGAGTGTGACACAGTGGAACTCAACTTGACAATATCTCTTACGTGATTTCAATGCCAATGTGAAAACTCTGAGAAGAGCTGTTTCAGTGGGAAATCCAGATTAAAATGTCTCGAGGATGCTTGATTATGGTTTGCCATGTTAAACTGAGCTCTCCTTAAAGTCTGGATCAAGTGGGAAATGCATTTTCTTCCTTGGACCTCTCGATTGTTGGCTGGCTTTGCACTTGGCTTACTGTGACTACATTTTCTGACCAATTAGATTACTGACAAAAATGAAGTATTAGAATCAATAAGCAGTATTTTCTGTAATGGCTGCTGGCAAGAGTTCAAACATTTTAGAGCTTCACGGCAGAGCCATAAAGTATAGTTGTAAAAATGTAACAGCAACATCATTATCTTTCCTACAGCCTCCCCACCCACCATCTGCATCCCTTTTTCCTTATATATCATCATCATCTCTTTTAATTTTCCTTCCCCGTCACTATGCTCTCTCCCCCATAACATGATTTTCCTCATTACCTTCTTTTTCTCTGACCTTCTTCATCTTTGTGTATCCTTCACCCTGCTTCTTTCCCCTCCTCTCATTATCTTCTTTCCATCTGTTCTTTTGCACCTCCTGGCTGACCTGTCCCTCTCTCTCTTCTTCCTTCTCTTGCTCCATTTCCAACTCAATCTCTTCTCTAATAAGCGTTTCCTGCATAGAAACCCTCACTTTCTCCCAAAAGAGCTTTTGGGCAAAGCCAAAGGGAAACTGCCAGCGTTGTAATAAGTTTAGGTTTTTAAATGAGTTATTTTAATGAGGGTTTCAGTTACTCAACCATAACAAACATTCCTGTTTACAGAGAATTGAAAAAATCCACAGACTTCTATCAAATAACATAACAAAGACTCATTGCAGACTCATTACTCTTATGCTGGCTAATTGTCCTTACGCATGTCAGTCACCAGCCAAATCCCAGTGTGAGTCAGGAAAACCCTGCTAATATTCCCTCGGTGGTCTCCTTCTCCCTTTTCCATTCTCTTCTGAGAAAAGTTTAAAATAATTTTAAACTTAAGACCTTCTCTCAATCTGGATTTTGATTGAGTTTCCTTTAAACCAATCATACATACGTTGCTTCCGTGTTTGACCATTTAACCAGGTTCAATCACTGATCTGGGTTTGCACCCCAAACCCAGATAAACTGCCAAAAATGGCTGTCCGGATGAATAGTTACTGGTTTCTCAGTCATGTGTGAAGTCCTTTAAACTACTCGAACCAAAAAATAAACTCTGACTCATTGCTTTGATTGCAGGGTGTTGATGGAGAGGATTTCGGATGTCAGCCGGGACAGTGGTCATCGCAGGAGGAATTTTGGCTACAGTCATCTTACTGACGATCGTCGCTGTGCTGTGTTTATGTAGGTTGCAGGTATGATTGTCTCACTGTTCATTACACATCTAAAGTTTAACAGAATGCAAAATGCACCTCAGCACCGTATTCATGAAAACAAGAAACTTGACAAATGTTCACACATGATGTGTGCAGTGCAAAAAGCTGGGAGTAATTTGCTGCCCCAGACAGTTTTCCTAATTATCAAAGTAGTCCAAGTGGAACATTTCTGTGTTTACTTTTGGCCAGACTGGATTTGTGTAACAATCTTGCTTTTCTTTTTAGAAATCTACAGCTGACATCCAAATAGTGCAACACAACCTGCCGAGACAGAGCATACACACTAATAACAAATAACCCATGTTGAAATAATCCTCAACTGTAAGACCTTTAAAACCGGATGGGACTTTTTCTGAGACTTTCAGAAACTCACATCCACATGTTTTCTTCTTGAGTGAGTCCTAGCAGTTAGCATGTAAGATTGCAACTGTAGTTTTAGGAGTGATGGATGCTTTTTGTAATCATCATCATCAACTTTATTTATAAAGCACTTTAAAACAACCACAGCTGACACAAAGTGCTGTACATTGGAACTGTAAAATAAAATTACATGAGATATAAATAAAACACAGATAAAAGAAGAGTGAAATCATTAATTAAATAACTACTTCAATTAAAAGAGAAACTAAGTCTCACTGAGGTTAAAAGCCAAAGAATAAAAGTGGGTTTTAAGACGTGATTTAAAAGTGGACAGTGAAGGGGCCTATCTAACATGCAGTGCAAATTATTCCATAATTTTGGAGCCACAATAGAGAAGGCCCTGTCCCCTATGAGATTCCTCCTGGATCTCGGTACCTCTGGGAGCAGCTGGTCAGCTGACCTGAGAGACCGACAGGGTATGTGGGGATGAAGAAGCTCAGAGGGGTAAGGCGGGGCAAGACTGTGAAGGCATTTAAAAACAAACATAAGAATTTTAAAATTAACTCTAAAACACACAGGCAGCCAGTGCAGAGAGGCTAGCACGGGGGTTATATGCTCTCTTTTTCGAGTTCCTGTTAGGAGTCGTGCAGCTGCATTTTGAACCAGCTGCAGATGTGAGAGCAATGACTGACTGACCCCCACATAAAGTGAGTTACAGTAGTCCAGGCGGGAAGAAATAAAAGCACGGATCACTGTTTCAAGGTGCTGCCTCGAAAGAAAAGATTTTACTCTTGCCAGTTGCCTTAAATGATAAAAACTGGACTTCACCACTGCTGTGATTTGGTTGTCCAATTTAAAATCACTGTCCAACTTAAAACCAAGGTCAGTAACAACAGATTTAAAATAGACTTCCAGGGATCCTAAAACAACAGTGGAGGACTCACAGGGACCACTGGGTCCAAACACCAACACTTCTGTTTTCTTTTCATTAAAATTTAAAAAGTTTAGAGCCAACCAAGTTTTAATGTCATCTAGACATGTCAAGAGAGGTTTTATGGAGATGCCATCCTTGTGTTTTAGTGGCAAATAAATTTGGCAGTCATCAGCATAACAATGAAATGAGATCCCATGCCTTCTAAGGATATAACCCAGAGGCAATAGATACAGTGAAAAGAGCAGTGGCCCTAAAATTGAGACCTGTGGGATGCCACATGACAGAGGAGCAGAAGACTGACAGAGAAAGTTCTATCTGACAAATAAGACCTAAACCAATTAAGTGCAGTGCCACCAATACCCACTACATCATGTAATCGAGAAATTAGAATATTGTGGTCTACGGTGTCAAAGGCAGCAGTTCAGTCAAGCAAGACAAGAACAACATGGTTACCAGAATCACATGCCAGAAGGATGTCATTAAAAACTCTTAATAATGCAGATTCTGTGCTGTGAAGGGTTTTAAAACCTGATTGCAAAACCTCAAAGATTCCATTTTCATCTAGAAAATCTTTCAGTTGACTAAAAACAATTTTCTCTAAAACCTTGGAGACTAAAGGCAGCTTGGAAATAGGCCTATAGTTTGCTAAAACTGTGTGATCAAGGCCAGGTTTCTTAAGCAGTGGCTGTACTACTGCATGTTTGAAATTTGCAGGAACCATACCAGAAGACAGACTGCTGTTAATAATGTCAAGGACATACTGTTGTATACTAGGAAAAAAATTCTTTAAAGAATTGTGGAGGGACAGGATCCCGTGGGGAACCTGTGGGCTTAATATGGCGAACCACATCCTCTAAAGTGGAGAGCGTCAC
Source organism: Astatotilapia calliptera (assembly GCF_964374335.1). Lineage (NCBI taxonomy): Eukaryota > Metazoa > Chordata > Actinopteri > Cichliformes > Cichlidae > Astatotilapia > Astatotilapia calliptera. The sequence continues at coordinate 34,887,068 of NC_137433.1, read as the reverse complement.
AAGCTCAAACTGAGTGAAAACAGCAGCGCAAGGGACAGAGACAGAAGGGTCAGAGTCAGGAGCTGTGATAAGAGCCCTGGTGGTGACAACCTTTTCAATAAAAAAGTTCAGAAAATCATTGCAAATCTCAGGAAAAAACTTCCAAACAGACATTCAAAGGAGTATTAAGAACAGTGTCAATGGTCCTAAATAACACACGTGGGTTATGAGAGTTGGAAGAAATAATATTTGCAAAATATTCCCTTTTTGCCTCTTTAACAGTGTTCTGGTAGTGATGCCAGCAGTCTTTTAGAATTTGAAATGATACATGCAGTTTATCCTTTTTCCACCTCCGTTCTGCGCGATCACCTGCCAAATATCATTTGAAAGTGATGGTCTGCAAGTGCCTTTCATGCACACGCTCTCACAGAGACGCCAAGTATATGCTAGCTACTTCCTAGCTTTGAAAGCTCCTCAGCTGGCAGTTTGTTCTTCATCTTTGTGATTCTGTTTACACCTGATTTCTTCCATGTTACCAGTAGGTGGTCATAGATAGACGGTTCATTGCTTTCATGAAAATGTTAAGATTCAGACAAAGACATGCCAACTAGCTCACTACACTCGCTCGCTATCTTTCAAAGTTACACAAACCAGCTTGTTTTTCATGCCCTATATTTACTGTGGCTTATACTTATAGTTAACACGGATCCGATTGGTTGAAACATATGATTTGAAACTCTCCAAAAGTTGATTCTGTTCATCTGGACGTAGCGTTTTCTCCAGATGAACAGAATCAACTTTTGGAGATTTACTTACCTGGATGATTGAGAATGCATCAAGACATTTGTTTTGAAAGTGCTCGTTATTTTCTCCTTTGGTTAACCGTTTGTCTTTTAAAATGTTTGACTCTCACCTGGTCCAGTATTACTGCTGTAAGAGGGAGGAGTCTGAGAAGGGGGAAGAGGAGGAACCTGAGCTCGCCACCATGTCGCCGTCTCGCCCCCTGGCTCTGTCGGCTCCTCCTACGCCTCCGACGCCAGAGCAATACAGTGACGAGCCCGAGATGTACCCTCCCACTTTCCTCACTGAAGCCAACGGCCCCATCAGCTACTCACCTCCGCCTCCGCCGCCACGCAGGTGCTATCGCTCGCATGCCTTCTGCCCTTCCTGTGCCCGCTGCTCACTACCCTTCTACTTGCAGCACCCAGAGAGGCTGTGCAATGGCGGTCGCAGGATCAGCTACAGGACTGTGCAGCAGCAGGACATGGAGTTGCCCATGGACTTGGCCAGCTTCTACCAGAAGCTGAACCTCATCCGCCAGGTCACCATGAAGGAAGTAGTCACCCACAGCGTCAGCACCGACGTTTAGGAAAGCAGCACCGCTGATTTAAACGATTCGATACACATTCAATTATTTCAGCACTTTGCTGTCAGTGTTAAACTGATAAATGGCTTTTAGACCAAACGTCAGGGCAGCGATGATGGAAATTCTGCAATGCTAAATGCATCATCGAAACACACGAAGGGACTAATTTCATAAACTGCTCCTTTTATTTGCTGAATAGCTAGGTAAGTAGCTACTTAACATATCTGCTGTCAAAGGATAAACAAGAATCGACAAAAATCAACACAGATTTCATTTGTTTAAATGCACCACACCAGTGCGAACAGAGGAGGTAAGATAAGTCTGGTTGTGTGGATATTAAAGCTAATGTCAGACCAAAACCAGCAAGTATTATGTGAGTGTATCAAAGCCTGCTCTCTCTGTCCCACAGAGCTCCACTGTTGTTCCTAAAATAGTTAGATATCTCACTGTTGACCTCGGTGACTTGTTCTTTCATTAGCATGAATGCAAACATTGTAGCATACATAGGCCTAGCCCCGCACACACTGTCCCGCTGTCACAAAAAACCACTGAAGCACCAAATGTAGATTAATCTGTCACTGAAAATAGTCCCCAGCTATTGGTCTGTTAAATCCAATGACTGAGGAAATAATCTTTTCAACAGAGAGTATTTATTTGTATGTAAGCTGTTTTTCAACTCTTACACACTTAGTTTAACTTCAGGTAAAAGCTCATAACTGCACAGACACGGTCTCTTCCTTTGAAAGAGTGATCGGGTGTTGAGACCAAGCGCACGGAAAAGTTTTCACGCAGCGATTAAATAGATTCATGCCATAAGAGGCCATGTGTTCAAAAAAAATGTAATTTTTAACAAAAACATATGCGTCACACAGAGTTGAGATTGAGCACTGAAAATCAGAAACAAAAGACATGCTTTTACAAGCTGTAATCAGAACAGCGCAGTTTCATAAAAATCAAAAAGTCTACCCAGTTTTGATTTGGGCTCATATTCAAGTGTATCTCCTTGTGCACCTGTGGACTGGTTTCATCCTGGCTTCTATTGTTTTTCATGCAGTGTATGCTGGATCTCCTTCACTGTGCGAAAATGTTGATCTTAAGAGTTCATTTTATTTTGGTGGTAAAAATTCCAGTGAGGCAAATTTGGTGAGGAGTTTTCAATGCACTCTGCACTCTGAGCGGACACATCACGGCACATAAAACCACACCACAGACCCTCTGACTGGTCTCCCTCAGACTCTCCATGTTGAATTCATGAACTCGTGATTAATAAACTGAGCAATTCTGCCTTTGAGCAGCTTCTTGGTCATCACCAAGTGCTGATTGCCTTCTTGTGAAATTTGGGTCGGTTTTAAACAAAAGATGTTTGACCTCTGCCAAAGTTTAAGGTCACAGTGTAAATACCCAAAATGAGATTTCCGTGACATGGTCTAAAAATCGCAGCTATTCGGACGTGCCTGAGGAGGTGATTATGAATGGGAGACTGGCTAGATTGATCACACCTTGTATAAAGAGACAGAATTTAAAAAAACAGAATGTGCAGAGGAGGAGAAGAGGATGACCACAGAAAATTCCTGGATGTAGTGAAGGAGGACATGCAGAGGGTGTGTGTGACAGAAGAGGATGCTGGGATATGGTGATGATAGAGGCAGATGAGCTGCTGTGGTGACTCCTAAAGGGAGTTTTTTGTTTGCCTTCCGACATCAGAGGCTGGAGAGCCAGGCTGTGATATGTCAGTATGTGACTGTTTCAGTATTAACAGAGAAAACTAACATTATTTTAAAGGGCTTTTCTGGAGCATTCAGTGATCCAGTGACTGTGAATTATGAGGGACAACATTTATATCCTGTTAAGACATCATGCTGTAGATAAACGCTGTTCTTCAACTTAGATATTAAGTATTTAATACCTAAAAGAGAAGGAATGAATTGTACATTCAGTATTTAAGGGGAAAAGATACAGATATATGTCAAATATTCTTGATGACAGAGCAGTAGATCCAAATTATATTTTACAAATTTTACATCCATAGAGAGAAACAACTCTACAGCTCCTGGACTCATTTCTTCTTCTTTCACAAAACAACACAGATGCTGACACATTTATCGGATCGGAAACTTTGTTTCGAGCAAACTTTCACTCTAGCAACATGTATGATAAAATAGTACGCTGCTAATCAAAAAGGTTTGTTCTCATAGGCTCACAGAGAGACTGGGTGTATTTGCCTGTCTGTCAAACAGTGCACAACCTGCAGTGCTGTGATCTGAAACATATATTTGGAAATCTTTCAGCAGAAGACTTTTACTATATGATGAAAACTTATGAGACTGTATATGCCTATATGTATATCTCCAACTGCATTGCTGGAGTCTGATATTTTTTGGCCACCTTTTTTGAGCAAGAAGGTAAATCTAACCAAGAGCAAGAACAGACCACACAGTTATACAACCGGAACTTACCAGCCATGCCCTCAATCATACACTGCTTCACAATTCACTCTGAACGAGACCATGATTTAAAATAAACCTCATATTATATCAAATAAATAACGGCTTGAAACTAGTAATAGAAGCTATCAATTCAGGAAAGCACTGTTCTTCACAACCAGAGCAGTTGCTACATGATGGCCATTAAGAAATATGCAGGTTTACTTAGTTTAGTGCAGCATTACTGCAATAAAAAAACTTAAAACTGGCTGTTTGTACACTGACACAGCTAAACTGACTGCACAGTAGATCTGTTCAGTTTTTGGTAAACATTAGCAAATGATCCTTCACTTTTCTAACAAGCTTCAAGCCGGATGGATGGTAGAATCACAGCCATGAAGACAAAAACAGAGGCACATCATCCAACTCCTGCCCCCTTGTCATAGTGTGGTCTGTGCCAGCTGGTGCTGAAGCCACCATCTTTAGTCAGTGCATTTGGTTTGTTTCTCTCCTCTGCTCGCTGTTTCACTTTGTTTGTGTGAGGTGCTTTTAGTCCTTCAATTCACTGCATCAAAAAATAAATGAACATATATGTGCAGCATCTACACATCTTTCATTACCTCATACATGGATTATTATCTCTAAGTTTAATGTCCACAGAAAAACCATGTTCCATACATTATGTATCATATGGTCATCCCATGATTTCTCCATGCAGCCTCCAGAAAGCTGAACATGCTTAGAAAAGATGTCAAGAAAGGTTATATTTTTATTTGGTCGTCCTAAGTAAAGCACTGTCCTCACAGCTCCTTCTGATCTGTGTGAGTTTGGGTCATGGATTGCTTCTGCTCATTGAGGAATGACACTATTCAGGGTAAGAGAACATATTTGTGCCACTTAAGGTGTTTTCCGAGATACAGCTGCAGGTTGCTCACTGTGATGACTGCAGAGTTTTTATCCACAGCAGTTCTTCATTTTTTTTTAATTTTTTATTTTTTTAGAAAAGATTGAAACTGTTGCTTTGGTTTTTTGTCTGCTTGATGTGTTTCAATTATCCTGTCAGTGCAGCAGATGAGGCGTTTGGGTCTGTCAAACTGGCCAGCAGGAGGCGTCAGTCACCTCTGCAGCCAAACCTTTGTTTACTGTAGCCGCTCTGTGTGTCAAGTTCATTTACTGTGTTAATAAAATGATGCAAAACTTTGGGGTGTCGGTGTAATTCCCTCCAGAAAAGGACCAAAGCAAAATGTGCATTATTTCATTGACTTGTCTACATCCAAAACAGCTTCAGAGAGGAGAGGGGGTCTTGGAGAAGAATAAACACAACGTCCTCAGCACCACTTTCACACTTTACGTTACTCTGTATGAAAAAAATAACTACACTTACTCACATATTGTAGTTACAGTATATTAGCCCAGCTAAATTACAGACCATAGACTCAGTTTTAGGACTCTGAACTAGACTAAATTAGAATATGCCGCTCCGTCTGCTACAAATGAAACTCTTACACTTTCATGTCATTTAAATTGCAGTTTGCTTTGAGCCCTTGGTCCCAGATTTCTGTGCTGTTTTAGTGTTTGCATTTCTTATTCTTGAAGTTGTTGAGCTTGTGGTTCCTGTTTGCCTTTGTTGTTATTTTTTTACAAGATGTTTGGGTTGTGTGATATTATCTTATTTCTGTGGTCTCTGTGTTGATTTTGTTATGACAGTCTCCCTGTTTATGCCTCTCTTTGTCTCATCTTCATGCTCAGGCTTAGCTGTTTACTTCCTTACTTTTTACTTCCTGTTTTATTTTTTTAAGGTTAGTTTTCTTTCGTGTCTTACATTAATTTTACATTCTGCCCTGATTGTCTTCACCTATGCTCATTTCTTTTCATCTTTGTCTCTTTGTTCTTCTGTCACGTCCCAATCAGCTCTCAGTGTAAATGTAGCCCTGTTTTCCCTTTTCCTTTGTGATAAGGCATCTGATAGACGGCTCATTTTTGCTTACTGCATGTGGTTTTCTCTCATTTGCTCCTTCGTATAGCTGAACTTTAGTTTATGGTTTGGATCTTTAGCATTTTGCTAAGTAGACCAAAGATCATGGCCTTTGTTTTTATTTTGACAGCATACTGTATTTGGGTCGTCTATACTGCACAGCCTTGACACATATCTTTGACACCTGCTGTCAAATCCATAAGTATTTGAGATAATAACCCTCAGCCGCTACAGTGGAGTGGCCTATAGACCTGGTCCCTGTACTACGAAGCAAGTTCACATACCCAGGATATCTGGATTCACTTAACCTAACAATCAGGCTAAGCAGTCAAGGTGGATATCATCTTAATAAGATGAGTGAGTTCACGTGACCTGGAAACTTGGAAACATGACGAGAACTCAACACACAACCTGACACTGGACAAAGGAAGACATAGGACTTAAATACACACAGGAGGTGATATGGGGAAGTGGAAACACCTGGAGAATTAGCTGCGTAAATATAAGTAAATGAGACTTAAACATAAACAATCAGAATCAGAATCAGAATACTTTATTGATCCCTGGGGGAAATAATTTTTTGTTACAGTGCTCCATTTTAAACCAACATTAAGACAAGACAGACAATACGCTAACTAAGAATAGTACAATATATACATATATATACATACATACATACATAAGTCACTCATAAATAAATAGTTGGAAAAGAAACATGTGTAGTTGTAGCAGCAAACAGTGTGTTAAGTGGATGCGTTGTACAGGGAGATGGCCACAGGCAGGAATGATTTCCTGTGTCGTTCAGTGGTGCTTTTCGGTAATCTCAGTCTCTCACTGAACGAGCTCCTGTGACTGACCAACATGTCATGGAGTGGGTGGGAGGTGTTATCCAACATTGTCTTTATCTTGGACAGCATCCGCCTCTCCGACACCACCTTGAGGGAGTCCAGCTCCATCCCCACAACATTGCTGGCCTTACGGATTAGTTTATTAAGTCTGTTGGCATCTGCGACCCTCAGCCTGCTCCCCCAGCATGCAACAGCATAGAGGATCGCACTGGCCACCACAGACTCATAGAAAATCCTCAGCATTTTCTGGCAGATGTTGAAGGACCTCAGTCGCCTCAAAAAATAGAGACGACTCTGGCCCTTCCTGTAAAGTGCTGTGGTGTTTTTAGCCCAGTCCAGTTTATTGTCAATGTGTACTCCAAGGTATTTATAGTCCTCCACAATGTCAACACTGACCCCCTGGATTGAAACAGGGGTCAAGTGTTTCCTGGTCTTCCTGAAGTCCACGATCAGTTCCTTGGTCTTTGCCACGTTGAGCTGCAGATGATTCTGCTCACACCACGTGACAAAGGAGTCGACCACAGCCCGGTACTCTGTCTCATCATCCCTGCTGATGCATCCAACCACCGCAGAGTCATCAGAAAACTTCTGAAGATGGCAGGTCTCTGTGCAGTGGCTGAAGTCTGTGGTGTAGAGGGTGAAGAGGAAGGGGGAGAGGACAGTCCCCTGTGGTGCCCCTGTGTTGCTAATCACCTTGTCAGACACACACTGTGGGAGACGTACATATTGTGGTCTTCCTGTCAGGTAATCAACAATCCAGGACACCAGAGAAGCATCCACCTGCATCGCTGCTAACTTATCACCCAGGAGGGTCGGCCTGATGGTGTTGAAAGCACTGGAAAAGTCAAAAAACATGACCCTCACAGTGCTCGCCGGCTGGTCCAGATGGGTGTAGACACGATTGAGCAGGTAGATGATGGCGTCCTCAGTTCCGAGACGAGGCTGATAAGCGAACTGAAGGGGATCCAGGTGTGGTCTTACTATGGGTCGCAGCTGGTCCAGGATGAGCCTTTCCAGGGTCTTCATGATGTGGGAGGTCAGTGCCACGGGCCTGTAATCCTGGGGGCCACTGGGACGTGGCGTCTTTGGTACAGGGACGAGGCATGATGTCTTCCACATCACCGGGACCCTCTGCAGACTCAGACTCAGCATAAACAGTTTATGAAAGACTCCACACAGCTGGGGGGCACAGGTCTTGAGGACAAGGGGACTCACTCCGTCTGGTCCAGCAGACTTGCCTGAGTGAAGTCTCCTCATTTGCATCTCAACCTGGTATTGAGTGAAGGTGATGGGTGGGGGAGGGGTGTCAGGAATCTCACAGGAGGCAACATGTGAAGAGAGAGGCTGGCACAGTGGTGTGGCTCTGGATTCCAGGCTGACTACAGGTGAGGTTGTGGGGGTGGGAGCAGACACTGTGGTGTCGAATCTATTGAAAAACAGATTCAACTCATTGGCTCTATTCTCACCTCCCTCAGCTCCCCTGCTGTTGGTTGGCCTGAATCCAGTGATGGTCTTCATGCCCCTCCACACCTCTCTCATGCTGTTCTGCTGGAGTTTCCACTCCAGCTTCCTCCTGTAATTGTCCTTAGCCTCTCTGATCTTGTCCTTTAGTAACACCTGGATCTTCCTCACCTCCTCTTTGTTGCCCCCTCTGAAAGCCCTCTTCTTGTTGTTGAGGAGGGCTTTGATGTCCTTAGTCACCCACGGCTTGTTATTTGGGTAACAATGAACAGTCTGAGCTGGAACAATGGAGTCGGTGCAGAAAGTTATGTAGTCTGTGATACACTCAGTAAGCCCATTGATGTCCTCGGCGTGAGGCTCACAGAGTGTTTCCCAGTCGGTCACCTCGAAACAGCCCTGTAGTTCTGCTAAGGCCTCCTCTGACCACCTCCTGACAGTCCTGGTGGTCACAGGTTCCCTCCTCACAATTGGCACATAGCGGGGGGTGAGGTGAATCAGGTTATGATCTGACCTACCAAGTGGGGGGAGGGAGGAGGAGCTGTATGCATCCTTGACGTTAGCATACAGTAAGTCTAAAGTTTTCTCTCCCCTGGTGGGACAGTCCACATATTGTTTGAATGTTGGTAGTGTATTGTCCAGTGATACATGGTTGAAGTCACCCGAGATCACAATAAAGGCACTCGGGTGCTGAGTCTGTAGCCGAGCTATGGCAGAGTGGATAGTGTCACATGCAGCTGTGGGGTTAGCAGAGGGGGGTACATAAACAGCCACCAAGATGACGTGAGAGAATTCCCTGGGTAAATAATACGGCCTGAGTCCAACAGCACACAGTTCAGTGTCCGGGCAACAAATCCTTTCTTTGATTGTTATGTTGGCAGGGTTACACCACCGGTTGTTAACTAAAACAGCAAGCCCACCTCCTTTCCGCTTACCGCTAGCGATGAATGAATGAATGAATATCAAAGTATAAGAAAACTCCAAACCCTGGGTCAATTGACCCAGAACCGTGCCATAATATTTGAATATTAATGTGTAAGTTCACAGATTTATCAGTATCACATCATTAAGACACGATAATCTGATTGATTATAATTCTTATTACATTAAATGAGAGTTTAGATATATATGTGTGAGGCACAGCTGTCGTGGTGGTGTTTAACGACCTGAGAGAAATAACTAAATAAATAGAATTTAAATGCAGGCTTAATCTGCATGCAAACATGATATGAAGTAAACAAGTAAAAACAGGTGGGAGTCAAGGACAAGGAGACGTGTGCCACAGTGCAGTTCATTCATTCCCAGTTCACATCTTGCTATGATATAGTAACGCAAACAAGCCCAGTAAAGCCTTTCTTTTCAGTTTCAAGTCTTCTGTCATAGCCATCTAAAGATATTAACTCTTCCTAAGATGAAGATTATTTTGGCTGCTCCTGTATTCACAAAAGATGATTTGCAGACTATTCTTTGTGGCAGTTGCCCTTCGTGACACAATTTTATTGGAGATTATGTATCGGAATTTCAGGAGCGGGATCACACCTCCAAACACACTCCTTCCGGTTGTCATCTGTATAGGTTCCCCCAGTTCTGCAAGCTGTTCATTCTCGTTTACGTGCCCCACTGTCCCTCCCTCCTTGTTCTCAATTCTTTAACTTCTTCCTTTCTATTTAGTGCATGGGGATCTGTCAGGCCCACGAGCCATCGCCAGTCCCCTTCCGGCCTTTCCCAAAGCGCAGCTCAATTCATGTCAAAGCATTCACTTTTACCTACTAGAACGCTGTCAAACCTAAAATGAAGACGTGGGCCCAGCTAGTGAACAGGAGTTTGGGTCTCCTCCTGAGTTTTAACAGGCACTTGTTAGGTAAATGTGTAAAGCACTACACTACGGGACCAACAGACTAACCTTTCTTAAAGATGTGCGATTGCCCCAGTCTAACTGAGGCTTTGGAGATATTGGCTAACAACAAACTACCATCCTCTGAACTGGCACAATAACTAAAAGTAGCCAGTCCCAGTTGTGTTTTAAGAAAAAGAAATCTTCAAGTCAGACAAGTCTTGTTGTGACTATGTGTTAAAATGTTCCTACAGATTTCTTTCTACAGTTTGTTACTCAAATTAAAAACTCAAAAACTAATGTGGTATCCATTCCTGTAAAGAAAAATATCAAAAAAGTGCAAAAGTTAAACATGAGAGAGGCGAAATGTTTGAACTGTTATTTAATTGAAATACATGTCAGTACCATTAGGTTTTCAGTTTATTATCAACAGTACACAAACTCCATATTTAGTTTTGTACAAAGAGGTATCGGCAATATAAAAACACAGTACACATTAGTTAGACATACACGTACACGTCTTCTGAATACATTTCACCCATACTTCAAGTTTCAGGGATCTCTCTGTCTGTGTTCGGATCAACTCTCTCCTCCTCTGTCGCGCACACAGACCAGAGCTGGTATCAGTTGACCTGATGAATAACCATAGACTGGCATCAGGAGCGTCACGCTAAATGAAAATGTTCTATCACTAATAAATATGCTTCCATATCCTGCAGGCACGCCGGTGTGGCGTCAAAAGGCAGGAGACGGAATGGAAATATAAGCTATATATATATTTATATATATTTAATTTTTTTACTTCCTGTTTGGCCATACCAGACGCTAAAACTGAAACACATTTAAATAATATTTCATAAACAGTATCTGTTTTAAATATTCTACTCATGCAATATCTTCAGTTGAGAAATAATTTAATAGAGCTCTTCCTTGCAGCGATAACAGGAGCATGCTGCTAACTGGTGATAGAGGTTTGTGAGACCGCTTTACTGTTGACTCCGTTGTGTCTCCAACTCCGCATGTTGTTTAGCGCAAATTTTCTAAAGGAACTGAAATGATGGACCCATAAATATTCAGTAACAACTGGTACAACAGGGTCTGCAGGGTTAAATATAAAGAAAATAAGAAGAAATATGATAATAAGGGAGAGGCATGCTCTGCTTTATTTTCCCCGAGGGGCTGATAAATGATAAATGAGCCAAAAACGGCGCTTCCTTGGTTCACTACTAGAGGCTGGGTCAAAAAGTGAGTGAGCTCAGGAGCAAATTTAGAGGGCACAACGCTCTGACTGTGAGAACAGAGGCTCCACTCACCTGCTGTTTGTACCTGCTGTTACTGAGATGCTGCCACAAGGGTCTTTATAAGATACGTGAGGATTATTTTGAAATATTACTCATGCAAAGCTACTCTGGTAGAATCTAAAAATACAAATATTGACTGGAAAAGAGCAGAAAGGAACTATTTAATATTTGATCATGCATTGTGTCGGAAATCCTCTCAAAACAAGAAGAAACTAAAATCTTTTTGTAGCATCGAAGCAGAAAAAAGAGACGTTTGTTTACTCGTCCTCATTAATTTCAAAGTGCCTCCCAAAGTGCACATTTCTTTTGTCTAATTTTGTGTGAGAACACTGCAGCTGATGTTGTAACATCAACAGGAACTGACAGGACTTCATTTGAGATCATTTAAACTGACCCATCTAAATCCAAGTTATCTGAGGAACTTCGTCTTTTTAAAAAAGGCAGACTGACATTTATCTTTCCCTCATTATTCACAGTAACTGCTGTACAGCTGAATGTATTTCCTCATGCCGGAGTTGAGAGTCAGGGTGGAGAGAGGCTGCGGCGTCCTCGACTAGGAGGCTGGAGGTCGAACAGCGCGGCAGGAGTGGCAGCAGGCCTTGCTGTAGTACCAGTGGCTACACAGGTTGACCTTAAGAGCTAGCAGGCAGTTGGTGGAGGGCCGATCCTGACAGCTCTCATCTGGGAAACAGTCAGACTCACAATTAGTCCTGGAGGCAACTTTCAAACAGCTGTGGAGATTATACTCCACTCTGAGCTGTCTATCTTTCTTCAATACTGCCTCTGCCAAAACTGGCAGACATGAGTAAAAAAAAGGCAGCTGGCAGTTCACTTATAACGCCTGCAAGACTCATTAGGAACAGTGGTTAGGAGGGAAGTAGCAGATTCTCTTTGTTGTTACCTGGAGGCTCAGTGGGGCACGGCTGCAGAGTGCAGGTCTGTTTGGCCACTGGTTTGGTGAGGGGGTCACAACCTCGGACCAGCTCCCTGCCCTGGTAACACTTCACGTCCCTCATCCTCACACCGATGCCACATGTCTTGGTGCACTGAAGGCACATGAAGCCAGAAACACAGTCATTAAACACGTCTGTTTTGCTGTTATCCTAATTTATCTTCATTTTGAGAGTTTATTTCACACTCGAAGACTTTCTGTGGACCCACCTCAGACCAGGGGGTGGTGTACCATTTGAAGCATGGCCTCTCGAAGCAGGTGTTCTCTTCTTCAGGCTTCTCGTTCCCCACACATGCCTCCTCATCGAAGATCTGGAACTTTCCTCCGCTGATGCCGACGCATTGAACGATCCTCCGTTTCACACCACGACCACAGGTTGTGTTGCACTGCAGTTAAAGGTAAAATCTTTGTAGCATTGTTAACATTAAAAAGGGACTTTGTGCATTTAAAGTTTCTTCATAAAGCTCTGCAAATATTTCATAAAAAATTATATCCTTAGTTTATTTGTCTTGGGGGTTTTTTGTTAATAAACAGTCTGAAAAATGCAAAAGTTGCAGTGCAAGTTGGGCCGTTTGTTTTATAGAGGAAATGTTCACCCTGTGAATATATTCAGAACCTAACAGATCTTCCCTGCATATTCATGAAAATGATAACACTATCTCCAAACATGCTCCTTTCCTTTTTGTTTGAACTGTTACCACTGTGTGAAATATTAAATGCTGTTAGATTATTTTAAGAAACCCCATGCTTGTAACAATTCTTTAGCTATTCAGTGACAGGAGAGGAAAGTCTTTCAGAGAACAACAATTAAAGAGTCTTTGGGTGAGCACTGACTGTTTAGGGTGTTGGATAAAAATGTCCCAACATTTGCTGTCTTCTTTATGATTACCCTCTGTTGATATCCTGAATGTGGTCTGTAACTGAGTTGGTACATGTGACTGATACATGTCAAAGTAACATCCACCTGAATGGCAGGAAACCAATAACCTTGTCTGGCTGCCTTCCCTTCTGCACTCACACATACACTTAATGTAAATATCAATCCATTCTCTTCCGCTTATCCTTTTCAGGGTCGTGGGGAGGTTGGACCTTATTCCAGCTGTCTTAAGGCGAGAGGCGCAGTACACCCTGGACAGGTCGCCAGTCTGCCGCAGGGCTAACACATAGAGACAGATAACCATTCGCATTCACATTCACACCTATGGGCGATTTAGAGTTCCCAATTAACCTATAGCCACTACTGCATGTCTTTGGACATCTTTAGTGTGTGATTAAGGTTGTCTGATTAAATCTGATTAAGGTGACAGACCTGGTCACCCTAATCCAAACTAAAACTAAACTAAAACCTAACCCTTACAGGCTGCTCTACAAGAGGTAATGATGAGAAAGTTCCATATGCAGCTTTTCAAATGAGTTAGTATTGAAATATAAGATGGCCTGTAAACAAGGTTTCCAAACAGGGAGACCAAAACCCTAAGCTACTGCAGAGGTGACAGGTTCATATCCATTCCTATATTTTTAAAGGAACAACGCAGGGGGCATCCGGAATTGAACCAGAGACCTCGTGATGTGCAGTCAAATACTCTTCCACTGAGCTACTGCCCATGTCTGACATTTTCCAACAGAAAGCAAATGCAGCACGCATAAGGCAGGGATTATAATCTGTTGCAGACATATGCAGGCATCACGGGTGAGGAGTCTCTCTGAGTACACTCAAGTCTGCTCAAAACCACCTGAAGGGCAGATGGATAGCATGTGCACTGACAAATAGTGTCTCAGTGGACAAATATGAACTATCACAAAAAAAATGTGCAGGCAAGCTAACATCTGCACATATCCAAGTCACTCAGACCCAAGCAGACCCAAGCAGACCCTAGCATGCTCACCGAACTGTATGCTCTAATACATGTTAAAACCAGATCCTTAGATCAAGGCTGTTACTGGTAGGTTTAGAATGTAGTAACATTTCTTTAGCAAAAGTTTAAAACTAGAGCGAATTAGAATAAAGCCTTAAATGCATTTAGGTTTATAAAGGAACTATATCTAAGTGTTTTCATGGGATTAGTCAGTATCCATCCAGAGGAAACAGCTGCATGATCTTTACTCATAAACTAGTTAGAATCCTCTTGTAAAGCATAAATTTCTTTCCCCTTCCATAACTCTAGGCACTGGGATTTGAACAAGAGACCTCTTAAAGTGCAATCAAATGGGCTCCCACTGAGCTATAACTCCAGGTCCCCCCAAACACGTGTGTCATGCTTTTCTGTGATTACAAAAATCACTTAAAATGTGTGTCAGGTCTGCTCGTAGTAACATCTTAATTCAGACAGTGTGTATCCGGGCCTCACCCTCTCCCAGTCTTGACTCAGCCAGTGCGGAGCGCAGTCTCTGTCTCCACAGGGGTGAATGGCTAAGGGCTTGTTCTCTGCTGAGCACTGGTTCTCGGGAACCACGCGACCCTCCGGAGCCTTACAGTACACATGACGCACCATCTTCCCCTGGCCGCACGACCCCGAGCACTGCAACAAACAAAGGTCACGCCCGATGAGTCATTATCAAGCGGGAGCAATTGAGTTCTAATCACAGTTATCTGCAGCCAAGCTTTGTCGCACACAGCGTGAAGTCATTTCAGGTCACCTCACATCATGGAAAATAAAAGATCAGCATGTGAGGCCATGTTTAGGCAGATGTTAAATAACAACACATGTCACCAGAGTTTAATATTTACTGCAGTTAAAGTAGTTCATCAACAACACAACAGCAAAACCTCACTATGCTGCGCACACTGAGTTTATTATTAAAAACTATATTTGTTGGTCGTGCTGCGATTAAACTTTTAGACCAGGCGTGTGTAGCTCAATAAGCAAGTTTTGTAGCAGCATAGCTTTATCCACGTCATTTACATTTACGAGACAGGCGTAATTTCAAACCAATTTCCTTCCAGTACAGAATAAACTTGTAAATCTGAAGACATCAGAAATGAAAAGTTACATCTGGTTACATCTGTTCTCAGTTGGCAAATTTATGAAAACAAAGATAAACTTTTTTGGCCTTGAGTTGTGAATTGTGATTTTTGTGTGTCAAAGTGACAGCTCTTTAGTTTTCTGTGTTTTTCCAAGTCGGAGGCTGCGGTTGTAAATTAGTCCTGCGATTTTCCAGACTTTCACTTTGAATGGAACATCGGCAACTACACCTCGTGTCCGTAACACAATAAAAGCAATAAATTCACACCGTGGCACTTAAAAGACGGCTGGGACAGACGAGCTGTTTTTCCAACAACCATGAAAATGATGGAGGAATGTTAGACGCAGGAAAAAGAATTTAAAATAAAAGAAATAGAACGTTTAACTTAGACACGGATTGTAACATTAAAACATAAATTAAGCGTCTTTCCTTTTTTTCACTGTCTGAGATTCCAGCAGGGACGAGAGATAAAATATGCAGATATGGTAAGATTTTAACTCCTCATCACTCATGTTCACTGACACGCAGGTTTGTGTAAAGTAAAAACACTCACGGGTCCCCACTCGGACACAGTCCAGTGGCGTTCGCAGGGAGGACCGGTGCAGTTTTTGACGTTCGGCGGTTTGGTCAACGGGTCACATGGTCTGGTCTCATCAGAGCAGCGCACATCGCGGGTTACCTGAGCTTTGCGGCCACATTTAGCAGGACACTGCAATGAGGAAAGAGTCGTTGTCATGAAGAAAATGAAGCACGTTGATTGGTAGAAATGCATTAATTACATTATATTCTTTATTGTTTATCTTTGCTTTGAATAAATATCTTGAAAAGACAGAAGAAAATTATTTCAGAATCAGTAGGAACTTTTATGGGTGGCCTAGGCATCACTTTTAACCCTTTAAGACCTACCATAGAACCAAGTTCGCCAGAGCTTATATTATATTTTTACATGCTGTGGAGCCATTTTTGGGAGCATTTCAAGTTGCTATACATCAATACAACCATTATAGCCCAAACTTTAATAATATGTCTGCATTAAGTGCACAGTAATTACATAAATTGCAAAAAAGTGCAATAAACTACAAAAGAATTGAAAATCGTTTTTGTGTTTTTTTAACATATATTTCTAGTTAGAGAAATTTAAGAGGTTTATCCCTCAAAACTGTAAATACAAAAAAGTTGCACAAACTAGTTTCCCACCACAGGAAATTTATTTTGAGTGTCTTCATAGTTTTATTTTTGAAATACACCAATTTTTATATACTGCAGGAAAAACGAAAATAAATATTATAGTGCAAATTTGCAAAATAACAGCATATGCATCAAAATAAACTATTTCCAGCAGTGCAATATGAGTCTTAAGCATCCCAGAAACGACACAGAAAGTCATAAAGTCAAACATAACTTTTTAAAACACATAACAAGTAAAACACAAGCTCATAAGGCCCCGATCGTAAAAAACTACATTTCCGCGAAAATGACGTCACTTCCGGTTTCGGGCAGGTCATGCGGTCATGTGATAGTTCGCGCTGATGGACATAGGAAGTGTTACAAACAGCTGATGGATCGGCGAAGCGTGTTTCTGGAATATCATGTTTTTGTTGCTGCAAGTGATTTTTATGCAGTTTTTGCAAAGCTATATGTGGAAGGAAACTGTGACCTAGGACAAGCTGATGGCATAAGATGTAAGTACAACTCCTCCGGTTTCATATGCAAAAAAAATTATTGCGCTAGCTTACTTGGTTGCAGAGCTACCGGGATTTAAAAATAGTTACGCAAAACAGAGCGTGCCCGCTCCGATCGGCTGTAAAGGGTTAAAGCTTTTTCCTCAAAAATGCACAAAACCACCCCAAAAACATGTTTATTACATTTTCCTAACAGCACCGTTTACTGTTCGTATGTAATGTAAAAGAATGAATGAATGACTGTGGTCATGTCTGCATTGATCCACAAAGAAAAAAAAACATCAGCATGCGTACCCGACATTTCTGTCATTCTCTCTCTGTGTCATACAACCTCTAACAATCTAACAGAGTCACATTTAGGGTTTTTGGTGTCTGTTAAGTGTTTCTGGAGAATCCATCAGTGACCACAATCTGACCACAAGACTGTAGCACACAGCTGCAGCCCTCAAAGCTTGACAAGAGAACGACAGAGACATCTGCACTGCAAGAAAAAACAAATCCTGCAGAGTGCCGGGGAATGTTTGCACAGAAATCAAATGCAAAAATCCAAGCAAACAAAAAAATATGCAAAGTAAAGATACTCTGTATGTTTTAAAGGGACAGTTCACCTCAAAAGTACATGTCTTTCTTAAGCTTGTAGTGCTATTTATTCAGCTACATCTACTCAACACACAGAAAAGTAAATCAGATTGTTTTAGTATATTAGTACAAGCTCACATTCCTGGTTTATCATACCTCCATCCACTCGGCCACCTCCCACTGTGGGCCGCACGCGGGGCTCTTGCAGGGTCTTCTCTCCACGGGTCTCTCCAGGTCAGCCATGGTGCAGAGGTCACTGTAGACCGAGCTGTCCAAACCCGGCGAGAGCATCTTCCAGCAGCGCACCTGACGAAACTGGAAACCTTCCCCGCAGGTCCTGGAGCACTCGCTCCAACTGCTCGCCTCCCACCTGAAAGATTTGTCCATAATTATCAGAGGAAAAGAAGCAGCCACAGTAATGATCTGTTTATTAAAAGGTTTATGTTCCTCCGGGGGATCGCACCTGGGCTGACATTCTCGGCCAATGCAGAAGTCATGGACTGGCTCTGGTCTGGTCAGAGCGTCACAATACATATCGTGTACTTCCACGCCATCGTAACGAACACATGTGACAAAGGACCTGGAGACTCCTGGATTGTAGGCAGAGTAAACTGATTTATGCAACGCATTTTATATACAAGGGGGGAAAAAGCACAGTGCACACAGAGTATCAAAGTCCTTTCTAAGTGCATTGGATTTCTGTATATTAGTGCAATTCCTGTTTTGTCTTGAAGCTGTACCTATATTGAAAAAAAAGTCCAGTGGAAATCAAAGTGACCACTAGTTCAGATGAAGTCAAGCTCAGCAGGAATCTCAGTAGATCAGCTTATCCTAAACTGATGGCTTAGGTGTTAGCTGTCTGCTAAAAATCTCTATACTGCATGCTATCTGAGATGCTTTCGCCCGTTCGCGGTTTTTACAGGTAAAGTTGCTGTGCTGCTTTCCAGAATTGGAAACACTTATTCATTCATAACATTTGTTCATTAAAAAACAGAGAAAAAACATGAAACATAAAAGTAAGAGCGGGAGAGGAGGTGGGTTGCAATGCAAACCATCTTGCACATGTGCAGCTCCTGTGGACTGGCTAAAACTGGTATATGTTCAAACTGGATGCATAGACAGTACAGCTATCAGCTCACATGGGCCGACACAGAGATCACCAAATTTGCAGGAATTGGAGTGGAGCTTGAATTTGTGCCCTGGCATAAATTACGTTAATAATAACTTGTTAAATCTATCTTCATTTTAAACAGAAACAGAATGCATTGCATGTCTTACATAGACAATGGGAAAATTACAAATTATATGGAAAGGAACAATCACTTCGCTGCACAGCAAATGCACAGAAAGTTGCTGCACCACACAAGCTCTGTCAGGTTTCAAGAGTCAAAGGTGTTACAGGGACCTGTCAGGTCTGGGATCTTAACTGATATCACACTCTCACTGAACATGGATGTTCTCATGGATGTTTTATGTGTGCTTTGAGTGTTTGCATACCTATGGAGCAGGTCATGCTGCACGGCTCCTGTGATGAAAGTTTCCAGCGGTACAAGTCAGCAGGACTCAGCTTCAGGTTCTTCTGGTAGAGCCGCTGATTCCCCCTGTCACGCACAAAGGACACAGGTCAGTTGTGTGTGTTTGAGTATGCAACTGCAGCATGCTATGCAGATGCAGTTCCTATGAATCCTCAACCTGCAGATATCAAGTTTTCAGGGCAACATTTTAAGAGCACGTCTTCAAACCGGGTAATTTGAATGAAATATCCTTTTCAGGACTTTTAAGAATACCCAGGAGTAAACACACAAACACCCACACAGAGGCAGGCTGTCTCCCAGGCCTCAGACAAGCACAGCATGACAGCTGATTCACAGCCCGCATCCCGGCAGACGCACTTTGTTTTTTCACCACATCACATAAAAGTCATGCACACATTCCTGTCATAACAGTCGTTCCCAGACATTTATCTGAAAATTGGAGACACGTTGAGTTATACCTCACCGGCATCCCTCCATGTAAGCCAGACCAAATCCTGTCCATTATTTTCTCACCAGAAGTGATGGCAGCCTGACAGCGGAACACGTTCCCCTCTGCATCATATTTCTCACTTTTCTTGCAAATACCTTGAATTATTATTATTATTATTATTTCTAAGCACGGCTGCATTTCCCACCTCCTCCACCTTCCTCCCCTCTGTGTTGCTCTGCTCCGCTCGTTTCCTCTCCTGTCTCTGTCTCCCTGAGGAAAGGGCGTGTCACTGTATGTTTTATAGCTGCTGGCTGCAGAACGGGTGAAGCCAACATGAATTATAAATATGACGAATGCAAAACCTGCCAAGTCTACCTGTCGGCCTGTCCTGCAGCATATATCTGCCTGACTGCTGTACTGACCGTATATCTACTTGTCTGTCTGCATTGCTTCCTTGTACAGTACTGGTCCACCTGCTTTTCTGCCAATTGGTCTACCTGTCTGACTGATTTACTGCCTGCACTGTTTATCTATGCGTCTTCCTGCTTTGCTGCTTGTCAGTTAACATGGCTGTTTTTTCTTGCAACCAGTACAGTGTACATTGTGTATATTGTCTCATCTAACTGCCTAGCTACATGCACATGCGCCTGATTACCTGTCTAAGTGTACGTCTGTCTTTCTACCTGCGTTACACTGACTACCTGTTATTTTGGCAAAGCTGTCTGTTCCACTAGCACTCTCACTTTGAACCTTTTCTTGCCGTCAGTCTTGTCTCAATGTGACACTCTGTGTCTCTGCCTGGACATCTCTTTAAAAGCGCCCATTTCTCTCAGCCTGCTTCTCTTTAGCCTGCAGCCAGAATCAAGTCCAGAGGTTTGACAGTGTGTGAACAGTCTGAACACTTTCAGTCCAGACTTCATCCGATTTGAGATGAAATGTCTTTATGTGAGCCCAAACCTGAACCTGTGAACAACGGGCTTCTGCTCTGCATCATCTTAAAACTCATATGCGATGCTGATGTCCCTTATGCTCTTTTTACATTACCTGGTTCTGTTGGAGCGGTTGGAAGTCCTCCCGCCGCTCGGCACCGTCCTGTTCTGGCTGTCTCCGCTGTCGTTGCGTTTCTGGCCCAGAGTAAACTCGAGTGTATCGTTTAGATCATCTCGCTCCAGGCTGCTCAGACCCACTTCTGCTGGTCCCACCTCAGAAGAGAACAAACTGTCTCCCTCGGTCAGCAGCTGGTTGGTCGAAATGTTGATAAGTAACTCATCTGCACCAATTCGGCCGTCCATCAGGACCCTCCAGATGAGGTTTGGGGAATCGGGTGGTGTATCCAGGCCCGCACCATCAGTAACAGGTTTGGCAGTGCTGTCTATTTGGCTGCTGTTACCTTCACACAAAGTCAACAAATTCAGCTCTGCTTGTGATGGAAGTCATTACAAGTTATCTGAATAAAGGATTTCATAAAAGTATATTTTTTAAAAAAAAAACAGGAAACACTAAAATCACCAACAAAACCTGTGATTTTCTGGAATCTGGAGAAATCTCTGCATGGAAAGAACAAGGCTGAAAACGTGTAAGAGTGTCAAACACAAGTCCCGGGGGCCAAAATTGGGACCAGAAAACTTCTAAACCAGTCCAGTGGATTGCTTTGGAAAATGTGAGAGAGGACATGCTCTTTGGACTTTAAACTCTATTTTTCTATTTATTTTTGTAGGTTTTTTTTTTTTTTTTTTTACTTTTATAGCTTTTCCTAATGATAAAGACCTGAACCATGGCCACCATGTATGTCTGTGCTTTACCTTGTTACTAGTTACAGAGAGCTGTGCCGGCAGATTTCTTTTATTTACTAAAGCAGAATCTTTTAACATGTAGAGAAAGTGAGTAAAAACTCAGTGAGTAAAAACAGAGAGTGAAAACACGAACGAGCGGTTTCAGTCGGAGCGCAGCATCTTGTCCGTAGTATGATGTCGACTGGAGTAAAAAGTGTACGGCGAGCCTTTCACCACCGCCGCCTCTCCCTGAAGCAGTGGTGTAATGGCCTCAGCAGTCAGCTGAATGAGCTGAGAGCCCTCAGGAAGTGCCATTACTGCTCATGTTTGTGATGCTGCCTTTCTTAAAAGAAGAAAACGCCACAAAACTCTGAATTTTTCATCTGCTGCTGATTGTTTTTATCTAGCCGCATCATGAATAATACAGAGTTGCAAAGGGCCATCTTACACACATCCAGAATAAGGCAGTAAGATGGAGGGTGGTGCTACCTGGCTTAGGATCCATCATCTGTCTTACAGTCATCTTATATCAGAACTTATTTTTTATATTGCTTTATATGCCCTGAGCTACACTTCCAGGAGGTATAAAGGTAAAGGAATTTTTTCTCTAAAAATGTGCATGTAAATTGTATGTATTAGTGTAATAGTTTATAGAGAACTTGTCACATAATCTCTACCTGTAAACTTTGGGGCAGCTACTCCATCTTCACAGTCGATGGCTGCTGTCTCCTCATACACCTCGTTGGTCTCTTTGCCCTTCTGCCCATCTGTACCTTCTGTCTCCACCTGGCCCCCAGGAGCCACCTGGTCACAGATGCTGCCATTGGGGGTCAGTAGACCACTTACTTCTACAGACACCTCTCCGGCTGAGGTGTCTGACCCGGTGTAGACCGGAGGAGGAGGAACGGGTGGCAGGGAGTCTCGGAGGACTGTGTATTCGTAGGTGATGTAAGGTGTGCGGCCATTTTGGTTCCACACCTGTCAGATGAGGAGAGTAAATCGAAGATGTTTATGGAGTCACAAAACAAAAACTATAATTAGACCAACTCAAGGTGGTCTCAGAGATAGACTCAAACATTCAGACAGAAAATGTTTGGTTTAATTAAATTTTTTTATATAACTGTTGCCTCAAGGATGAATGTGTTGGCAGTCTCCCCTGCTACGGTGAAAAAAAAACATGCCGTCAGTCTGAATCAGCGGGACCTTTAGCCCATAGCTAGCTAATAAAAACAGGCCATTACAGCAAATATTCCTACATTTCTATCATATAAAGGCTTTTGTGAAATATTGTGTAACGATTTTTAATGGGGATTAAAAATGAGAATTTGTGATATGTGAAGTCAGTATATACAGTCATATGAACAAGAAAGATTTCACATGTTTTCAGTTTTCAGTTTGATCCGACTGTTTGTGCAGCTTTTCGGCTGTCCAGCATCTCTCTGCATTGCTATCTCCTCGGTCCCAGCGACCTCCCAATAAAAGAAGCTGATCAACCCAAGCTGCTCTGCCAGCCTCCTGACACCCCCTGAACCCACTGCACCACGACTCCTGTGCAGCAGAACTGCAGACCACACCTCCACCACAACAACATTGATTCATTATGTTTTGTGTGTGATTGTCTATGCTCAGCTCTCTTAAGGTCCCGTCAAAGACACAAGGTCTGTACTGGGCCATTGCGAAACATTGATTCTTTTCTTTTTCAGCCGTTCTGTTGTAGACTTGGTGCTGTACATGAGATCATTGTTATGCTGCATGACCTAGTTTTGGCTTTAGCTGTCGGACTGAAGGCCTCATTTCTGGCTGTCATGGGCAAGTTCATAGGCAACAATGCAAGATGCCCAGGTCCTGAGGCCACAAATCCCAAATTATGACCCCTCCACCACCATGCTTACAGTTGGCATGAGGTGTTTGTTCTGGTATGCCGTATATGCTTTTCTTCAAATGTGGCTCGTTGCAGTATGGCCAAACTTCTCCATTTGGCCTCCAAATTGTTCCAGAAGTATTGTGGTTCATTCATAAGAGACTTGACGAACCCAAGCCGTGTTGCAATGTTTCCTTTAGAGAGGTTTGGGCTCTCATATGCTCTTGCATATTCAAAATTTTTCATCTTAAAATTGCTAACTGGTCACCGATTGAACCAACACAATAAATGCTCACAATGAAAATTCATAGTTCTTTTTGTGCACACGTTTGAAATTCATAGGTGTTGTCTGTGCACATCTGCACTTTCCAAGGTGAAAGCATCGATTTCATGTTGGTTTTTTATGGATGAAGCCACAGTACTTTAACTTTGCACCATGGCAGCAGCGTGGTTTCCACAAGCTATAAACAACAAGACTTAAATCATGGAATTCAAGAGTAAAGGAGGAAAGGGTAATGTGTACCAGAATATTGATGGGTTGGTCAATGGGGCCTTTGGCAACAATGTACTCGATACCAGTCTCATACACGTCCATAGGTCGGCGGTATTTAAAGACGGTGCCTGCTGCATGGAAATTCTGCGGACTGTCCACCTTGTAGTCACCGTTAAAGAAGAAGTTTCCTGCCTGATCAGTCACAGCTTTAGGAGGGGGAGAAGCAGAATTAAGAGAACTTTAAAACAGTTCTTTGCTTTCTTTTTACACACTGCAATAATATTTGTGTGTGTGCGTGGGGGGGTATATACCGAGAACATCAGCCAATTTCTTCCTCTCGATGATCTGTATGTCCCAGGAGCCTTCAGGGATTTGAGTTATAAAAGAGTAACCTGCATGACAGCAAAGAGAAAGTCATCAGCAACATGGCATGCTCTTTGTTTATTTAACAGTAATGACAGATCGGTCAGTTTTTAATTCAGTGTCTGGTCCTGTCCTAGTTATATTAGGCCATGCTACACTGTAATAATAGTTTTTGAATATGCATTAGGTAACTGAACTGCGAGGTTTACCCAGAGTCGAGGGTCCTCGACGGAAGTTTCCAGTGACTCGGCTGCAGCTGCTGCCGTCACCCTGACAGACACCACACTTATCCAAAGTGTTGGAGGAGAACAGTACCCCATCACATCCAATTGGCTGAGCAGCAAGGCAAGATGTGGGAGTACAGAAGACAAAGAATCGTACTAAACATGTGATAATAATTAGCTCGCTTACCACAATTGTTTTGGGAAGGTTATCCAGAAGAATTTACTGTGCACAAAAGTATCATGTGTAAAAATGGTACTACTGAAAGATTTAGCTTCTTCATTGCTTCTTCGTGTTTTGTTTTATCTACACATTGTAACTCTTGGGGATTTCCCAATTATTGTCTCAACCTTAATGAGAAAAAAAACCATAGTTCCTCATGCTGCATTGAAGGTGTCTGTATCTTTATTGTACTGCATCTAAACAATGTTTCAAAGCAATGTAAAACCTGTGCTTCCTGAAGTGTCTGCTTGAGGCTGGCTCCAAATCCCCACAGATCTTAACATACCTAACTTTGGCTATGTGATTAACACATTTACAGTCTGAAACAAAATACAGTTTCGGTCTGTAAAGCTAATTTCCGCCCTGTTCTCTTCCACTTATCCAGTGCAGGGTCACAAGGGTGCTAGGAACTATCCACGCTGTCATAGAGTGAGAGGCAAAGTACACCCTGGCAATTTAACCTAATCCCACCAATTACATGCTTTTGGACTATGGGAGGAGGCCAGAGGACGCAGAGAGAACCGACATAAACACCAAGGAATATGTGACCTCCGCATCCTCCAGATGATGGATTTGAACCCAGTACTCTCTTGGTGTAATGTTCATTATAGAGTGCAGAAACCAACAACTGACGTGATGCTACATCCTGCAGTGTGGCTCGGCAATAAATACAAATAATGTTGTGTTAAATTTGATTGGGAGACATTAGCATTTAGTGATGCCAAATAAATAAGAAGCTGGACTCACCTCACACTTACCGTCCACGCAGACGCCGCGGTAGCTGCTGTACTTGCAAGACGTGCCGTCTCGTGCCATCACCATCAGCTGCCTCTGGCCGTCGGTCGTGGTGCAGTGGAGGTCACAGGGATTGCTGGAGATATGAACGTAGTCATCTGGAGACAAATGGTAGATGTTTTTCACTGTTTTATACCCACTTAAATTCGCAAGGTCAGACTGCATACTGCATATTCCTAATAACTTCCGGCAATGTTATACAATTATTCTTTAGCCACAACTGTTCATTTCTTTACTACTGTACTCACACTGCATCATAGTGGTACAAATATATGCTGGTATATACCAGTATGATGTATATAAATAATATACAATTATTTCAATTATAGTTTCATTATGAGGACTCAAAGCAACATCAACTCTCACTGGTTTTGTAACCTGATGAATCTAAGTAATACTTTTACTCCTTTTTTCTCAGGTTTGATTTCCATTAATCAATAATAATAAAAAACGCAAATCGGATTCTTTAACTAGTCCTCAACAATTAGTCATGAATTTATCTGCCATCATACTGTTCATATCCTGGTTTCAAGTTCTCACGTTTCCTGTTTTATTTTGAAACATCTCAAACTGTTTTCATTCTTGTTAATTTTGCTTCTACTTCCCAAGCCTGCCTCAGTCCTGCTATAGTAAGTCTGAGACTGTCTATCGCGTTACCCTCTGTTCCAATTAATTAGGCCGTGCCTGTTAGATCCTACAAGGCCATAATAAAAGTAGCTTTTTTGAAGGAAATGCTAAGGCATCTCAAATGTGCATTATTTTTAAACACCACCAGAGGGCGATAGCTCAAGTTGCAAAAACACTACTGGTCCTATAGGAGTCTTTAGGAAAACGGCCCTTTGCTGGTGTTTCTGTAAACACTTTCCCGCTAAGTTTATGGGCTCAGTCACTCATTTCAGGTCGTATGAATAAAACATCAAGTCCATTTTATAAATCTTGGTCATTCTAAGTTTCAGTATGCTCCACCCCTAAATCACATCCAGGTTCAAAACACCAGGATGCCAACTGCGGTAATGTCACGTCTTTTTCAGTGTCTGCTGGTCCCACCTCAGCTACAGTAACTGATCAGAGTTGGAACTCTTGACCGCTCTTTCAGGAGCATTTTCATGGCTGGTGTGATGAATTTTCAGATGTGCTGCAGTTTCACTTAAGAAATTCTGTGATTTTGTTCATTAAAATGCTTCGTAGCACTAATTGGCCAGTGTCTGTGTGACGCTCCCAAGCAGTCTATAAATGCACTAACAACGATAGCATTGACTAATGCCTTAGCACTTGAC
Organism: Astatotilapia calliptera; assembly: GCF_964374335.1. NCBI lineage: Eukaryota > Metazoa > Chordata > Actinopteri > Cichliformes > Cichlidae > Astatotilapia > Astatotilapia calliptera. The sequence goes on along the minus strand of NC_137433.1, from coordinate 34,860,737 downwards.
CTGGTCATCCACTATCAGCACATCAAAATCAAAGAGGCCAAGTCCATCTTTTATATGCAGTTAAAACCACTTTATCAGAAGATATACAAAGTTTGTTACTTTGGTTTCTGGTTGTGTTGAAGACTAGCAGGTCATAGAGAAGAATTCCCTCATCACTGCACTATTTAAAGAGAGGCTGTCAAGGTTTTTTATTGGTGTTATTACCGGGATATAGAGGTTTCCACTGATAGTTCCTCCCATTATAACGTTGTGAGTTAAAGGACCAACATTGCTCCTCTCTGAAGCTCCTCCCAGTGGGAGGACATTCCTGCAGAGAAGAGACACAACACAGACCATTTAAAGAGGTTTGTTTCACACTTGTTAATATGTGGTTTTACGGTATGCTATACAAATAAATTCTTGTTAAGCCTTTATTTGTGCAGAGGTGGTTTCTGAGAGTACACTGTTGGGAACTCCACCCAGCTCCATGACAGCCATCCTGTTCAGTCAGCCAGTCAAATCCACCGTGTTTGTTTTAATAAAGGTGTGAGACAAAAATGAACTGGAAGTGTGTGACTCACTTTGGTGTTGCAGAGATAATATTTCTTAGCAGTTCCCGTACAGGTCATGTTGTCCTTCCCAGCAGCAGCTTTCTTTCTTTGGACCGAAAACAAACATTGAATGAAAAAAAATAAGGCAATAAAAATCATACTGAGTAGAAAACACAGTAGAAATATATCAGCATTGTTCATGTCTGTTAGCTAAGCATAAATACATTTCACCCCAAACTTATCACTCTAAACTGAGAGACTATATAGTAGGTAGCATTGAAACTGTTGACTGTCAGGTTCTACTCAATATGAACCTATGTAGGTCTTTTATTGGAGTATATACACTTCATTGGGTACACCTTGGTGGGGAAGAGATTTTGGCCCATATTGACATGTTAGCATCAAAGAATAGCTTCATATTTGTTGAGAGCAGATCCAAGATGTGAATGTTTCATTGCGCCACATCTCAAATGTTCAAATGTGCTCTATTGGAGTGAGATCTGGTGACTCTGGAAGTCATTTGAGTACAGTAAGCACATTCTCCTGTTCAGGAAAGCAGTTTGAGATGATTTGAGCTTTGTGACATGGCAAGTTATCAGCAACAATATTCAGACTATAAGATTTTAAATGATGCTTAGTTGATATTAAGGGGAACAAAATATCCCCCACATAACTGAACCACCACTAGAAATCTGACTTACTACTAACAAGAAGGCAGGATGGTTGAATGCTTCTGTGTTGGTTGTGCCAAATTCTCACCCAAGCGCTCAAAAAAGTGAACGTTTTTCTAGTTTCCTGGTTTTAGCTGACAGGAGTGGCACCTGGTGTGGTCCTCTGTTACTGTAGCTCATCTGCTTCAAGGTACAACAAGTGTGCATTCAGATATGCTCTTCTTCATAGCTTTGTTGTGTTGAGTTACTGTTGCCTTCCTATCACTTCAAAGCAGTCTGGCCATTCGCCTCTCACCTCTGGCACGAAGGAGGCATTTTCAGCCAGAAGTTATAGTTTCTGTTTCCTCTTCTCAAATTTCCTACATTTTACTGTGAGCTCATTGAATTAGAACATGCACAACTGCCACACATTACTATTAATGTTTCTGCATGAATATGTACTTTAATGCTTTCCTGTTACTGCCATTAAAACACGAGAGTCTAAAAATAAGTTGATCTGCATCTTTGCTTCATGTGCATCTTTGCTGATTTGATGAAAGCCCAATTACGATTGGGCTAATTGGAATTTCATCAAGTCAGCAAAGAGGCACAGAAAAGAAGATCAGACACCAGCTAGGGAGGAATAGAAAAACAAGCGCAACAACATTGTCATCCTCTATGTAGCCGGTGTATCAGAAAAACTCAGGCGAGTCTTCTCCAAGCACGACATCCCGGTGCATTTCAGACCCAGCAACACACTCACACAAAAACTGGTTCATCCCAAAGACAAAACTCCAAAACACAAACTTAACAATGTGGTGTATGCTGTACAGTGTAGCGAGGAATGCCCAGACCTCTACATTGGAGAGACCAAACAGCCACTTCATAAACGCATGGCACAACATAGAAGAGCCACCTCCACAGGACAAGACTCGGCAGTCCATCTGCATCTAAAGGACAAAGGTCACTCTTTCGAGGATGCCAGTGTTCATATTTTGGACAGAGAAGACAGATGGTTTGAAAGAGGAGTGAAAGAAGCCATTTATGTCCACTGTGAGCGACCATCTTTGAAAAGAGGCGGTGGTTTACGACACCAACTGTCTGCCATCTATAATCCAGTTTTGAGATCCCTTCCCAGACGCCTTAACGCCCACTCACATCCTGGGCCATCTGACCTCAGGAAATCACATGATAGGGTGGGTCCAGGTTTCACAATGAGCTCACCCAAAACCTTGGCTGATTGTAACCTACACCAGTTTTCGCACCTTGGCTCATGTGATTAGGTAGAGGATCATCAGGGGGTCCTTTGTCCCTCTTCAGATGAAGCTTGTTCAGAGGGGACGCTCCCACTCAACAAGCTTCATCTGAACAAGCTTCTCAGATGAGAGGTGAAATGTCTTCGAGCAATTTAAAGAAGTCCAGACGCTTTTCTTTCCAAGCTCCTTAGACCAGTCAGCTTTACAGTCACAAAGAGCACCTTATAGGACAGTCTGCCTACAAAGAAAAATCAACTGGAGCTCACAGTAGAAAAATTTGGAAGTTTATTGGAGGCAAGTAATTTTCCCCTCTGCGGTGATCTTAGGCCAAATCCCACTTTAACTGCTGACTGTATGTAAAATACCATGAACAGTATTAAACAGGGTTGGAGATGTGTCCATTTCTGGGATATTTTAGCTTGTCGTCTGGTGCAGACTGACTGACCTCTGTTTGAGGCAGTGACGCTCCTGTGACATCACTCCTCCTCCACAGGTACGAGTGCATGCTGTCCACTTGGCCCATTCCCCCCACCAGTACGTGGTCACCTCGAGCTGCTCCTCCAGACTGTTGGAGGCCACTCCGTCCTCCTACACACACACACGCACACACACACACACAAACTTTACTACTTAACACTGCTTAACCAGCCAATGTAGTAGTGCCTTTGTTTCGTGTTAATACTCTTAAAGATGCCATATGGTTTTTATTTTAAAAACTGTTTTATAAAGCAGCTGGCCGAGGTCTTCCTCAGTGCCATTTGGGTTCCTCTCCAGTGAACCAAAGATGGATTGTAGCCTTGATGAACTTGGCCTAGCAGGAGAATAACCTCATCTCCCATTTACTACTATATACTCATATCTTCTCTAACTGTAAACTTTCGAATTTGTAAATATTTGATCAAACTTTCTTTGCAGCACAGGAAGTCACATTATCAAATTTATTTAAAACATGCAAATTTCAATCCATAAAAGGGGGCATTTCATTTGTTGCATTTAGCTCAGAATTGCAAATTCCTGATTGTACTCTAAAACTGACATGATCAAGTAAACTTCACTGTAGGCTAATGGGCTAATAATTTGCTAAACCTTTTGATATTCTGGGCATCTGCCACTAGTGCTAGCACTCGCTGTGGAATATTGACACAAGCAAAAGTGGCAGAAAAAGCAGAAGCAGCATTAGCAGCTGTCATAGCATTAATGCTAGTGGTATAAAAACAGAGTTAGCACAACAGCGTGCGTCACAGTCGAGCAGAATCACGCTAAATGATCGTCAGAGTGTTTTGTGCTGAGGCTTTGGCTCGTGAAGACGTTCAGCATTTCACACATTCCTGATGTGCACCAGCAGCATTAACTGAGGCCGGTGGCTGTGTCGCCTTTTATTCAGACAGATTTATCAGAGTGACCGCTGGAATGTGCACTGAGCACCTTGAAAAGGTGTGAGATGGAGCAGCTGTGGGAGAGAGAGAGAGAGAGAGAGAGAGAGAGTGAGAGACACTGGAAATACCAGACACTCAGCATATGTGAGAGAATGGGAGATGGGCAAGAGTTAGAGTAGAGGGAGCTGAGAGGAGTCATTGATCGGTGGGCTGACAGATCAGTTTTACGGCCGTTCACCAAACTGCTTAAATTACTGAGCATTTGGTATTTTAGACTTTTATGTCTTTTAGTTTCAGCTCAGTTGGTTTAAATTGATTTGTTTTGCTTTGTTGGTGCATTCTGTCACTCTTTAATTTTCGCTCTCAGAGAAAGAAGTGATATTTCTCAGTCTGGCCATCCTATTAAGATCAATTTAGTTTGAACATGGCATTTTACAGTACGCTACCTCTGACACCAGGCTTGTTTAATGTGACTACTCATGACTGATAGCAATGGTTCATGTACAGTGGATATATAGCATGTATATGGTGCACATGAGCCTACATTAACTTAACTGGTCATAAAGACTGTTTTCAGTGGCTTTCAGTTTAAACACGATGTCATGGTTTTACTTTTAGTGCCTTTATTTCTGGGGAGGAATATTGTTTATCAGAAATCCGATCATTCAAATTGTCAGTTCATAATTTTTTTTTAAACCCCAATATCATATTTTAAAGGCTAATTCTATGTACTTACTAATGTAGTTTCTTTAGGAGTTGCAAAAAGCTCATACTATAATGAAAAGCGTAAGCTTTGTTCTGTAATGAATTATGTCAAATATGAAGTACACGCCATAGGTGGACCTGGCCACTGTGGTCATTTTGAAGCCTCTTTCCCTGTTGCTATGTTGTTTCTTGGAGCCCAAAGTTACCATATTTGGACAGAGGCTGGAGTTGTCAGTTCACCCCAGAAAGCTTGATTAACAAGCTATATTCAAAATTAGGAGAAACTTACTGGACAGTCTGCACCACATAGCATGTCCTGTTTAGTGACTCTTATTAGAGGAGGTTAGGCTACAGCTGCCTGTCTCAATCAAAGCCGAAATCTCAAGATTTAGATTTTTTTCAAATTCACCCCTGTATAATTTTTATTAAGCTAAAAGTCATCGAGATCAAAGCTGTTCTTTGTACCTGACTCGAAACATGCATTTCAGTGCTGCAAAGTTTTTCGTTTTAACGTAGACATCTACAGTGACTGACTTGTATTTGAGCCACCCTCAAGTGGCCACTGTGGGTAATGCAGTTTTTGACACTTCTACGTCAGCTTAATTTCTGCCCACGAGGTTTCTACTTTGTATAAACACAAATTCGCCAACTAAAAGTTCTATTTTCTCATCTCCCTTAGAGATATCATATGATCATCCATTATTCATCCTCAAACTGATTTTGCTTCCTATGTGTCAGGCTTATTGTTCAGCACATGTTGAAGGTTCTAAAGCACCAGATACAACACATAAAATAATTTTTACCTGTTTTAACAGGTTTTAGTTACCACATCAAGACATGAGCATTCAGTACAGTGATGTTTATTCCCATTGAAGTATAAGTAATGTTTCTGAAGACTGAACATTTACTAGTTGTAGTTCTACAGCTTTGGATTACTGACAATCTTGCCTTCATATGCAGTGTTACAGTGCTCACTCAGTCACTGCAGCAGAGGCAGACAGTATAAACATAGTCCTCTTTGGTCTAGGACTACGCCTCATCCATCTCCGAGAGTCCTAAAGTTCTTGCTAGACAAAATGTGCTTCAGTTTGTCGGAGTGTATGTTTCCCTGTAACAGAGGAAGAGTGTTTTCCTGTTTGCTGTGTACCTGCAGCCCCCTGGTGGACAGGTTTCCCAAACACATCGTCAGCGTCAGGAAGCCCAGCAGAACCACGCCTGTCTCCCCACACTGTTCCCATGACCACACCCTCATCCTGATGAATGAGAGAGAGGAAAGGATAAAAGAAATAAAAATAAGTTTTAAATGTCAACAAAAATATCTTGAGGTTTATGAGACAGCAGCCCTGATGCTGTGATTAATGAAGGGTATTTGGGTAAAAACCTGTCTCTGAATGGAAGCAGCCAGAGATGTGTGTTTAACAAAGGTGGAAGAGTTTGAAGGGAAATCTGATGACCGCTAATGACTTCTTGTGGCCAACCACTTAGGCGAGCTTTGGATGCTGAGACATGTGGGTGTTTTTTCACTCTAAATTGAGGCTTCTCAGCTTCCAGACTCTCAGAAGGGTTTGAAGTGGGACACATTTGTGGTCATAATATTTCCTTTCTGACTCTGCAGTGAAAGCCCTCACCTCTCACATCTGTAGTTGTTTAGCTGAACATAAGTGCTGCTGCTGTCTTTTACCTTTGCAGAGAGTGGAGGGTGTTTTACAAGAAATCACATAATTGCTGATTTCTGAGATATCTGTCCAAGATTCAAGAGAGCACTGGAGCAATTACGGGAGTGGTGTCAAACAGCAGATACACAATAGACACGCAACAATGTGCAGAAGAGCACCATTGGCACTGAAATATTCTGTCAATCCTATTTTAAAAAGTGAAGATCTTGCAAAGATTTCATTGTGGCAGTCCTATTTGATGATTAGAAATATTTATGCCAATTCAAGAAATACGGTTACATAATGAAGCAGCTACGGAGGTAAAAGGTCCTGGAGTTGATTTAAAATGTTGCATTTGCAAAGGTGATCTCAGTGCAAATAAAATCTTTTCCTTTAGTAGCACAAAAAAGCAAAAGCAAAACATTAATAAGAAACAAATTCATCGGAGAGTTACATTGAGCGAGGTCAAATCAGTAATTCTAGAATGACCTCTGTAATACAAAACTGCCTGGATGCAAACATAGATCAGCAGTGAAGGATGATCACGGGATTGTTTCCACTGTAGAGAAAAATTACCGTTGCGATATCCAGCCAAGAGATTAACACACTTCAAGAGGAACACATATTCGTATTTTAGTGTAACATAAAAACAAGACGTCACGCAAAAGACAAAGGGGGATCATCAAAAGCCACAAATCATTCATCGGCCTCAAGAACTGAAAGAGTTAGATTTGATTTTTTTAACATAAAACAGCTACAAAAAAATCCCATCAGTTTTTTTAATTACTTCATGATTATTTAGTTTCAATTAGAGCATTACGCAAGATGATTCTTACCACTGGAGAGGACAGGATTAACCTGTGCTGTCATCTTTCTCAAGATGTTTCAGGCTGTTTTCATAACTTTCTATAATTTCTATAGGACTCATTTTTTAATAAACTGAACAGAGTTAAAGGTTAACTGCCATTATTTTCTTAATTGCATTAAAGTATCTAAAAGATCATCTGATTCAGGTGAAGTCTGCTTTGAATAATCCAGTACGTTATGCACAGTCAGGTTTCCGAGCACATCAGACAAATGCAGACAAAACAATGGCAAGCAAAGAGCATTTTCTCAGATAATGCACGCTGGTTTTGGTGTACCAGCTGTAGGTATCCAAATGTGTTGGCAGTCTGTGGAGACTAGCGTTGGCAGGTGGAGAGTGGCACAGACAGGCTGTTGAGGGCCACAGGTGTTGGAGACGGGAGTTGGACAGCACAGAGGCCAACGTAAAACTTAAACAAGTCTCGATGTGCTGGAAAGATGAAGGTAAGTTTCCTAGGACTTTACACAGGTAGGTCTTTGTTCAGCTGTTCAGACTATAAGGAAATGTAGATGTCTGTATGTAGAGGCTAACATAAACATGTACAGACATACAGGAAAAGGAGGGTACTCAAAGGACTCTGCAGTTGTATATATGAGTTTGAGGAGTGTAAGAGTCAATACTTAATTGTTGAAAGGGACACAGAAGAGGTAAATGCTCCCGTTTCAATGCACAGAAATTAATTCCTGCAACATATCCCAGTTTTCTTTTGTTCATTCGAACATTGCAGCCACATACCTTTAACTTAGCACTGTTTGCCGATTACTTTTATCATACCAAACTGTAGTGCTGATTCAAGAGCAGATACATTTTATTTGTAGACTATCATCCATTAGCTACATTTTTCACAAGAAAAGATACAGGAGAATTTGGAGGAAGGATAGTTACATTAGTGAGTAAGCTGCAGAAAGGTGCAATGAAGAAAGGGGTTCAGCAAGCTGCCCATACCTGAGGCCTTGGAAACTGCAAAGCAGCTGGACAGCACCAGGCCCCGACATGATTCACGCCCACTGGCTGAAGAAGCTGACTGTACTCCATAAGCGTCTGGCCACATAAATAAACCAGTTACTAATCAACGAGAGACACTTGGAATGGCTAACAGAAGGCCGGACAGTCCAGATCACCAAGGATCCCCAGAAGGGACCAGTTCCATCCATCTATCAGCCAAAACACCAGCTACTGGTAGACAGAACAGTCGCTCAAGATTGCAAGACTAGGCTCACTAGGCACACCACCTAGTGAGCCCACACATTGACCCTGGAATGCCTAGAGCTATACAAGATCAACATTACCCTAAGAGCCTTCATCAGGAATTCAATGGGGATGTTGAGTACAACACTAGACAACTTCAAATCTATAGCACAAGTCACCATGTAGTGTGGGATCTACCAAGGAAATGCTCTGTCCCCACTGCTCTTCTCCAAAACTCTGAACCCCCTCAGTGAGATCATTAACAAGACTGGCTACAGATACAGACTATGGAATAGAGCAATCATCAGCTACCTCCTCTACATGGATGACATCAAGCTGCATGCCAAGAGTGAATGAGACATCGATTTACTCATCAACATCACTTGGACATAAAGCAATGACATCGGAATTTCATTCGGATTGGAGAAGTGTAGCTGGATGATAACAAAGAGAGGGAAGGTAATCAGAACTCAGGAGATTGAACTACCAGAAGGGAAAATTGCAGATATCAAGGACTGCTACAAGTAGCTGGGAACAGCATCAGCAGGTCCATGCATGGCATGTACCACTGCCAGATACAAGAAGTGGCTGACATTGAGAAATCCTACCAGTTCCTGGACAAATGCAAGGCATAAAACTCCATAACCAAGTGGCTGGCATAGTATACAGGAACATGTGTGCCGTGTGTGGCCTGTAAGTCTCCATGTCAAAATGGGACACATTCCTTAGGGTGGTTAAGAATGACTGAACTAAGATCCTGTTGGACTTCCACAGACAGACAACAAACTGTTGGCTAACCGAGCAGTGGTGGACAAGCAGAGGAAAACGGCCACACTGATAGATGTAGCTACACCAGGAGGAGGGTAAAGGTAACAGTGGTCCCAGTTGGGGCCAGCCCAGCCCACAAGTGCCAAACTTAGCAAGTGTCTCCAGCAGATCTGTGGAGCAACATCTGAGATATCTGTCCAAAAGAGCACACACTGAGGAACATGTGATGCGCAGGACCCTCAATCTCCCAGGCCTCTGATAGAGGACTTCAGCTTGAAGGATAAAGACCGTCCATGAGAGGGTGTGTGTAGAGATAAAAACATCAATAACCACAGTCACCATAACATTTGATTTGTTTGTTATGTTGTTTTGACTTGTCAATTGTGACGCAATCACCATGTTGGGTTAGGCTAGCAACATTGTTACCAAGTATAAAACACAAACACCTACCTGCTACGTACCAGAACAATCAAGTACTGCCTGAAATACCTCACCTAAGAGGTGTTCAAGAGACAGACCAAATGAAGTGCCCAAACCACATCCTTCACTTGTAGAGGAGCAGCAGCTCTATTCTGAACTAGTCCTGAATCACTAAATTCCACCCACAGAGTCCACCCACACTACAGAGGAAACTCATTTGTGCCTCTTCTGTGCAAGATCTCCCCTTTTTGGTAAATGACCTCAGCTCCAGTGGGGAAGTGAGGGTAGGAATATATGTCGCAGAGTAAGTCAACAGCTTCACTTTCCGCTCAGGGATCTCCTCACTACCAGACCGGCACAGCATTCGCACCACTTTTGGCTCTATCCATCTGTTAGTCTGTCCTGTTGCACTCTTTCCTCATTTGTAAACAACACCTTCCTCGACTGAACAGAAACGTATTCCCAACCAAGAGTAGGTTGGATCTGAAAACTGCTGTTCACAAACGCTGTCCATCTAATCTGACTGGGCTGGAGCTGTTTTGCAAAGAAGAATGGGCAAGAATTTCAGTCGCTAGATGTGCAAAGCTGGTAGAGACATACCCTAAAAGACTGGCAGCTGTAATTGCAGCCACAGGTGGTTCTACAAAGTATTGACTCAGGGGGCTGAATAATTACGCACACCCCACTTTTCAGTTATTTATTTGTAAAAAATGTTTGGAATCATGTATGATTTTCGTTCCACTTCTCACGTGTACACCACTTTGTGTTGGTCTTTCACATGGAATTCCAATAAAATTGATTCATGTTTGTGGCTGTGATGTGACAAAATGTGGGAAAGTTCAAGGGGGCCGAATACTTTTGCAAGACACTGTAGTTCTCATTCATATTCAGCTGCAAAAAAGTGAGGTGGAGATTGCTGGTCATTGAAGGCAAAAGGACGAGACCACCATCATACTGACTAGCCATTGGAAATTTATATCCAGTCCAGAATTGGCGTAACTATTACAACTGATTTAGTTAAAACCACACTTTCTTAAGCCTAGGCTGTGTTTCCAGCTGAAAAATACAAATGTATAAAATATAAATGTTTGATGGGTTCTAGTGCTTCTCTCCACAAAAAATATGTTTTTTAAGCAAACAATTGTATGTACGAGTCTGCAAGCGATACAATGTTCAAATTCCTGCTGAAATTAAATGTTTTCTCTCCCTTAGTTTAAAATCCTAAAATTATATTTAACAAATGATGCAAATATATGTTAATTTATTTTGAATTTTGTAATCCTGAAAATCTTGTTTCTTTTGAGGCTAAATTTCAGGGAACCAATGTGAATCCACAGTAGCAGACGGAGTTAAATGAGCTCCGGAGACGCATATGCAGACGTATACGTTCATATACACATTGAGCTTCTAGGAAAGATCTCATAGTACATCCTGTCTCCTCAGGTCCAGTTAGGCAGCCTTGTTAAAATAAGCAAGCAGCTCGTCTCGCCCCTGTTTGCAGTCTGGCTTTCTCTGGCACTAAATATTGGTGACAGGTGTCTTAAAGCAGGCACAGCAGCACCTGGACTTCATTATCCAACCAGACGCAGCTGGAGCCCGGCCAGCTGCCAAACACACATACAGTCAGACACAGCCACACATGTGCATACACTCAGCCAGTTCGTGACTCTGTACACACACACTTAGACACATGCACACTGAGTATTGTGCACGTACAGGTATGCAGAATCATGGCATAAATGTACGCGCTCAAACACACACAGTCAATCACTTTCTCCAAATCTCCTTCTTTGCTGCTTACGCATATTTGCACAATGATATTAACCTACACCCAAGTGTATTTTAATTTTAACCCTAATTGCTCTTTTGAGAAAGTGAACTCGCCAACATGTCAAAAGTTGGTGCTACTTTGGATGGTCTGCTATTGTAATTATCATGGTGTGAGCTATTAGCCATATCTGACACTTGTTGAGGAAATAATTTCAACTCCTTTTCCGAAGTTTCCAAGTGTGGCCCACAGTTTTCGATGAGCCACATCTGGGCTTAACAGACAGTGTTGAATTAGGAAGAGTTTGGCAGATTTAACTTAGCCACAGGTACGTGTTATATTACCGCAGGCCCCACCTAATGACGTCTGGGCCACAACATTTGCCAGTCTAATAATTGAGCTCTCAGTGTCAAAAGTAGCCTAGACTAGGCCCAGATGTTTCTATTAGCTGAGGTTGATCTGGAAGACTACGCCAGCACGGACAGAGTGTGACGTTTACACAGGAGGGAGGACAGCCTTAAGGTCTCCAGGCATTGCACAACTGACAAAGAGGCTGTTCATTCCCCAAATCATTTCGATTAAATAACAATAAGGCATTGATGTTTTTACTTATTGATCTGTCTGCTCCTCCTCACACCTGCCCAGCCGTCTAAAACACCATGTATTGGTAGTCGATGCTCCGCGACTCAAAAACGCTTAAAAAATATTATCACTCACTGTTAGAAGATTTAATGTTTCTGTAATTCTTCGTTATACAGTCGTGTGCAAAAGTTACAAATGTATTCACGAAGGTTTCATTAGCGACAGTATCCTCTTTTTTGTATCTTTCTTGGTCCTTACTACAAGTATATTACGTGCAGAAATGTTACCCTAAAATCCAGTTTAAATACACTGTAAACTGCATCATAAGTCATAGGCACTATTATAACTAAACACATCTGGTCCTGGTAGAAGGAATACCTTCTACCTGGAGTGAAATAAACACACACACACACACACACACACACACACACACACAATCCAGACACAGTCTTCCTCTTTCCTTCTTTCCTCCGCTGTCGTTTCCCAGGCGGCCAGGCATAAGACAAAAGTAAACAGTCCCTCATCCTCTCTGACTCTCCCTCCCTCACCCCTGAGCCGTCCCCACCCTGAAGGCCCCCTGGGGCCCCTCGCCTTGCCGTTTTGTTTATGTAGCACTGGCAGCCTCAGCAGATAGACAGACAGCAGTAGTCTGTCTGTCCCCTGAGAGGTTGGACTGAATAAGACCGGTCTGACATATCAAACAATATATCAGACCAATACTTGATTTTTATTATCTAATATTGGATGCTTTCCAGTCTCTGGTGGCCACATGTAATGGAGATGGATACAGTTATGCAGTTGGACAGAAAATAACCGAATAATTTACTACGTATTGTTTACATTGTGTTTGAAAGCTATTCTTCTGTTAACCCTTTAAGACCTACCATAGAACCAAGTCCGCCAGAGCTTATATTATATTTTTACATGTTGTAGTGCCATTTTTGGGAGCATTTCAAGTTGCTATACATCAATACAACCATTATAGCCCAAATTTTAATAATATGTATGCATTAAGTGCATAGTAATTACATAAATTGCAAGAAAGTGCAATAAACTACAAAAGAATTGAAAATCGTTTGTGTTTTTAACATATATTTCTAGTTAGAGAAATGTAAGAGGCTTATCCCTCAAAACTGTGAATACAAAAAAGTTGCACAAAATAGTTTCCCACCACAGGAAATGTATTTTGAGTGTCTTCATAGTTTTCTTTTTGAAATACACCAATTTTTATACACTGCAGGAAAAACGAAAATAAATATTATAGTGCAAATTTGCAAAAAAGCAGAATATGCATCAAAATAAACTATTTCCAGCAGTGCAATTTTAGTTCTAAGCATCCCAGAAACGACACAGAAAGTCAGAAAGTCAAACATAACTTAGGCTCATGAGGCCCTGATGGTAAAAAACTACATTTTCGCGAAAATGACGTCACTTCCGGTTTCAGGCAGGTAATGGCGGACACGCGATAATTCACGCTGACGTCTATTCTAACGTAGGAAGTGTTACAAACAGCTGATGGCATAAGATGTAAGTACAACTCCTCCGGTTTCATATGCAAAAAAAATTATTGCGCTAGCTTACGTGGTTGCAGTTCTAAGGGATTTAAAAGTAGTTGCGCAAAACGGACCGTGCCCGCTCCGACTGGTTTTAAAGGGTTAATACCAATGAGATATATGTTACACACTGGCTTTAGGAGGACTCTGTCTATGATCTTCCATAAATGATAACGCTGTCTTCTGAAATACCGAATGAGCCTGTCAAACTCGCCCAACAATCTCCCTCTCTACTTTTAGGATTAGATTTCAAACTTTCTTTTTTGATAATGCTTATAGTTAGGATCAGATGACCTTGAAGTATCCTTTAGGTATTCTACTACAGTGCTGTGCAAATGCCTTAAGTCACCCCTCTTTTCTTTATATTTCGGTTCTTGAGCAATGGTTCTCCAGGCTTTCTGAAGGTTTTACAAAGTTGTTTTTGGACATTGTTTGCACTCTTTGTCAGCCCAGTTCTTGTTTCTGAACATCAGAGTAGACTCTTAACACTGACCCGTGAAGACACCTAACTCAAGGGATGAACCAGTGTCGAGTTCAAACTTGGCATAGTGTGTCCTTAAAAAATGTGAGGAAACTGGATCAGTGGAGGCAGGCCTAAAAAAGCAAAAGCTAGCTTTAGCAGGTAAACAGTATCTGAAAGTCACGTCCTTAATAAATAGGACAAAAATCCTGCAATCCAGTCATCAGTATGCATGAAAAGTGAAGGTCCCTGTCATCTGTAAAACACAGTGCAGGCTCTGCTATGGATGGGTGGTGAAAACGTGTCGCCCAACTGAAAATACTAAGTCCAGATGAACAGAATCTACTTTTTAGATATTTCCTTACCTGGACGATTGAGCATACATCAAAAAGGCTCTGTCATAGTTTGAGGTTACCTTTAGTTTTGGGGATTTTGTCAAAATTGATGGAATTATGAACAGAGAAAAGTACCATCAGATTTTGGTCCACCATGCAATATTATCCAGCTCCATTTTTCAGCATGATCCCAAACACGCTACCAATCCTGCAAAGTCATACTGAGACAGAAAAAAACCCCGAAGTGGAATCCTAGCAGTCATGGTTTGGCCTCTCCAGAGCCCAGATCCCAACATTATTGAAGCCGTGTGAGATCATCTTAACAGAGAATGGAACAGAAGGAAACAAACATCCAAAGACGAGTTTTGAATGTCCTTCAAGAATCCTGGAGAAGTATTCCTGAAGACTGCTTAACGAGCCTAATAGAGTTCAGGCTGTGTTGAAGAATAAAGGTGGTCATACTGAATATTGGCAGGCAAGCTCATTGTAATTGACTCTGTTTTGCATCTACACATACCGTATCAAAATTAGTTTTTGCATAGTACTTATATAGGCTCAGCCTACTGGTGGACTTCTCATGATGCAATGAGCACTTTTTCTCCCCTTGTATCATTCCTGATCTATTTCTTTGCCATTATTGCCTGTCGTCAGTTCGTATTGGACTGTGTGATTGTTGGAGCTCGCTCCAATATCTGTGGGTACTATATACAAAGATTTTTTTTCGGTAGCAAATTGGAGCCTGGTATTTCTGATACTCTTTCATCTGCTCTAGGAAGCAGATGAAGGAGTATCAGAAATACTGATATCATGTTCCCATTGTCTGAAGTCATCAGTGCTGTGGGCTGCAGTGGAACTTGTCTTGGTAATTTAAAATTCATTCTCACACAGCAAACTGCCATGAAAGGTGCCAGTCTGGCCATCAGGAGACATTCAGATTTCAGTGTCTTGAAGCACCAAATGTGCGATTAACAGTTCATTTTCTCTGCTGAGTCTGGAAAGTTTTGCAAATATTGTGTTTTTTTCACAAGAAAGCAAACACAACTTATGACAATTGTGGCGCACTTTACAGCTAACTCATAAGAGTTAACAGGATAATGCTTCTCCAATATTTGAACCCAGAAAATTAGAGTTAATGGTAAATGCAATTTAGATGTAAACTGCATACTTTTGACATAAAAAGTGCAATGACACATAAGTGAGCAGAAAAATCCCAGTGCGTCATTGCTTCCCAAAATTCGGATAACGTCATGGAGGAGTATGAGGCGGTTGGGGATGTCTGCTTGTCTCCAGGAAGATTCATTCTCCTGCCTTTTACCCCTTGAGCCAAACTCTTTTCCTTTCTCAAGTGTGCATGCAAAGCTGAAACAGGATCCAGGCCCTTCCCTTGTATACAGAAAGGAAAAAAGCCACCAAGAGAGCCAACAATGATGGATAAGTGAGCAAAAGAAACAGAAAGGAGGGAAGACGCAAAGGATGAGTAAGAAAGGCAGTCTGAGAAGTTGAAGATGGGTCAGCAGAGTTCAGATGCCCCTGGGACAAACAGAGACTGGGTTAAATTGCTCACACTTGAACCCTGACCTATTTATTGATTCACTTTTCAGAGCTGGCTTACCCAGGAGAAGGACCACGCTCAATTCATCTTTATTAGACTCACTCACAGTGAAAAGAAGCAGGTCTTTTGAATGTGCTCGAACCAATCAGTAATCCACTTTGACCACAAGGCTAAATTGTGGTCAAAGGCTAAATCTTGGACTAAATCTGTGTGGACTGATAATCACATTGGTGAAGAGCAACAGTGCTTTGTTCACGAACTAAAGGTGAATTCTGTTGTTATTGTGAGCAGTTACAATCTGTGAAAAACCAGCATATTACAGTTTTTCTCGATTGCTTAAACACTATAACCAGGCCTCTAAACTAAAATTTCAAAACCGTAACGCTATTGTTCAAAAAGCTCACCCATTTCCCTGAACTATAAACACTACTCCCTGCTTTGACACATGACTCAAATTTGGTGAACTGTTACTGCAAAACTCTACACACAAATCCCTACATTTGACAGTGCTTACACCATGTAGTCATTTAGAAAGCACTAGCATGCAATAATGTTAACTTAAGTCAGCATAGCTTGAGCTCAATTAGCACACAATTAACCAGATGGAAACACTAGGAGTCAAAATTTATCACACACCAATCAGAACCTGCGATGGATAGATAAAAGGGCCAAAGTCAGCTCATTCAGGTTTGAAACAATGGATCCAAAGAGATGCAAAGGAAGAGGACGTGGTGGAGAAAGAGGACGTGGTGAAGGAGGAGGACGTAGTGAAGGAGGAGGACGTGGTGGAGGAGGAGGACGTGGTGAAAGAGGAGGACGTGGTGAAAGAGGAGGACGTGGTGGAAGAGGAGGAGGAGGTGGTCTAGGACAACAGGAAGGTGGTGGAGGAGGAGGGAGAGGTGGAGGAGGACGTGGTGAAGGAGGTGGAGGTGGAGAACGACGGCGACAAGGAAGGGGAAGAGCAAGGGCAAGAAGACAGTCAGTCTCGGATGAAATTCGAGCCACTTTAGTTGACCATGTCCTTGTCCATGGGAGGACTATGAGGGAGGCTGGGCAACAAGTACAACCAAATTTGAGTCGCTTCACTGTTGCCTCCATCATCAGAACCTTCAGGGAGGATAACAGGTAGGTGTACTTGCAGTAAGACTGCTTTGTACAGTAACGTTTAAGTTACTGAACTTATGTGTCTTGAGTTTCAGTATGTTTCCATTATTTGCCTGTAAAATGAATGTGTGACAGTTACAGTAATGAGTGCTTCTATTTTTGTAGGACACAGAGACGACCACCTGGTGGAGGCAGGTTAAGGCTTTTGTCGGAGGAGCAAGAGAGGGAACTTGTAAACATGGTAATTGCAAATAATGTAATCCGCCTGCAAGAGATTCAAAGGAGAGTGATTGAGGATGATCATCTTTTTCGAGGCATAAATGCCATCAGCCTCTCCACAATTGACCGCATCCTCCGAAAGAATCAATTCCGGATGAAACAGGCATACCGAGTCCCTTTCGAACGAAACTCTGACAGAGTGAAAAACCAACGTGTGGAATATGTTCAGGTATGAGTTTTGATACTGTATAAAGTATTGTGTACCATCACAGCATGGCAGTTTATGCTGCCATTTCAGCACTCTTGAACTGTGGTTCAGGGTACCGATTGACTCTACTGTGTTATGTGTTTTGCAGAGAATCTTTGAGATTGAAGGACGGCCTGTTCCCCATGAAATAATCTTTGTGGATGAGGCAGGTTTTAACCTGACCAAAAGAAGGAAAAGGGGGAGGAACATAATTGGCCATCGGGCTATTGTAAATGTCCCTGATCAGCATGGGGGGAATGTCACTATGTGCGCAGCCATCTGCCAACGAGGGGTACTCCACCGCCATGCCGTACTAGGACCCTATAACACTATGCTTCTCCTTGCTTTTCTTGATGGTTTAAGACAACATATGTTCCAGCTGGACTACAGGGAACCAGCACAGCCAGAGCAGCCTCACTACGTTGTTGTGTGGGATAACGTCAGCTTCCATCGTGCTGCTCTGGTTCGTGACTGGTTTACCAATAACCCAAGGTTTTCTAATATCTTTCTGCCTGCATACTCTCCCTTTCTAAACCCAATAGAGGAGTTATTTTCGGCATGGCGGTGGAAAGTGTATGACCGAGAACCTTATGTCCGTGTTCACCTCCTTCAGGCCATGGAAGAGGCCTGCCTAGACATATCAGTAGATGCATGCCAGGGGTGGATCAGGCATGCAAGAGGATTTTACCCTCGCTGCCTGGCTGGGGCCAATGTAGCCTGTGATGTGGATGAGATTCTCTGGCCTGACCCAGACCAAAGACAAGATGCTGAGGTGGGATAATGTTTCTGGTGTGTGTTGTACTGTATAGTACATGAATGACAATGTGCCACTGTACATACATTGGTTGCGTCTTTTGTGTTTATCATGTGACAAGGGTTTTGAAGGGGAGAACCATAAGCAACCTATTTGTTTTGGAACTATTGTTTTGAATTAATTGTACCAGTGTGCAAAACTCTGTTGTAGTGTGTGTGTTTTTGAGGGCTTGTGTTTGATGTCTGAGGGCAAAGTTTGGTTTTTCAGCAGGAGTGAATAGTTTTGGGTGTAGAGCTTCATTTTGACCTGGAAATAGGATGTTTGGGAAATTGAGTGAGATGTTATGGATTTGTGTTTACTGTTGTGAGGATATGAGGCGTAGTTTCAAGAAATGTGTTTTAGCAATCGAGAAAAACTGTAATGTTATTAAGGGAACTCAACAATTGATTGGGTAATGCTAATCAGCAGCTCATTTATGTATTTATATATAAACACATACAGAACTGTGGATAACAGCCAACAAATCAGGCTGTCCGAAGTTGCTCTTCTGCATGTGGTTCACAGCAGGGAGCGGTCCACTTCAGACACATTTGCTCTACTCGCAATACTTGTTTTGGTTTCGGCAAGGGTGGAGCCTGGTACAGCGTGCAGGAAGCATGACACTCCAAACTGTGAATTCACTAGACAATTAACTCTGTTTCTCTATGAGCTCAGTCCAATTTATTGTAACGTGAACTCTTGTACTGTGGAGCTGGCTGGTTACAGACCTCTTTCATCTATTTGAACTGTATTCTGATAATGACCCCACCAGAATATGTCGTTCTTTGTGGTAAATGGCCTGTATTTGTATAGCGCTCTTACTAGTCCCCCCTAGGGACCCCAAAGCACTTTACACACCCAGTCATCCACCCATTTACACACTGGTGGAGGCAAGCTACAGTTGTAGCCACAGCTGCCCTGGGGCAGACTGACAGAAGCGAGGCTGCTATATCGCGCCATCGGCCCTTCTGGCCAACACCAGTAGGCGATAGGTGAAGTGTCTTGCCCAAGGACACAACGACCGAGACTGTCCGAGCCGGGGCTCGAACCGGCAACCTTCCGATTACAAGGTGAACTCCCAGCTCTTGAGCCACGATCGCCCCATTGTGGACAGTTTCACTTTTATTTTGGACAGAATAGTAGAATAGACAGGAAAAGGGGGAGAGAGGGCAGAACTCAAACCCAGGCCTCCTGCAGTAGCTTTTGGAAATATAAGTCATCCACTCAGTCAGTGAGTTGCCTTTGTTTTTGAATACGCTCAGCAATCAGAGGACCAACAAAGTAATAATTCTTCCCAACAAAAGTCATTTACATTTTCTAAAAAATTTGGTTTTTGGTTAAATTTGGAAACTTGTGCTAAGATCATCAGCAATGGTGACTTGTATTTTAGAGTTACACAAAGAAAGCATATTTTAAGAAATTACAAAATATCACCCTACTGTGTATTTTTGTTTAAGTACATGGCCAATAGGTTAAAAAAAACTGTAGACATTGTCTAAACCTAACATTTAATAGATCAGTGGCAGTTTGTTAGGTGTTATGAGTTTAAACAATGAACTATTCCAAACCTCTTCATCTGCATTTTTTTAATGGCAAAACCATCAAGTCTGTGCTTTTTAGGCATTTTAAAGGCTGACACAGCAAAAAGCCTTGACATGTGACTTACTTTCTAAAGCGTTACTTTAATAATGACCTAAATGTAACTTTCCTAAACTATTAGGAGGACCTTTTGTGAGGGAAATGCAACAGGCAAGACGTGGGGAGATTTTTTTCTTCCAATTCTCTACAGCAGTTTAGAGCCACAAGAGAGAGAAAAAAACTACACTTTGACAAGTAGCACTGGCACGAATATTAGCCTCTACCTCACCAGTTTACACACACGCACACACATCTCCCAACAGCTGACAAGTTTCCAGACAGACTCGGGCCTCTCCAGGATCTCACACACAAACACACACACACATGCATGCCTGCACAAAAACACACACTCCTCTGAAAGAGAGTCAGCATTATTTTGTGGATTTGTTTTGGTCTGGTGCAAAGCACAAGTCTCATTGGCTCTGGTGTGCCTCATAAACACACACACGCACGCGCGCACACTTAGATGCACACACACATTGTACACAAAGAGCAGAGGCCAGAGGCAAACCAGCACATGCAGACATGCAAACAATCACACACAAAAACACACAGGATGAAAAACACACAACTCAGAAAAACTCTCACACAGTATAAACACACTCACACACACACAATCATGCACACATAGAAGGAGGTTGCAAATATTTACCCACTCACCTCGCCTGCAGCAGTCCAAGGGCGTCTCAGTCTGTGTTGAGGATGCCGATTAATGTGTGTATGTGTGCGTGTGTGCATGTGTGTGTGTATGTGTATAGGTGTGTGTGTGTGTGTATGTGCGTGTGTGTGTGTGTGCGTGTGTGTGTGTGTGCAGGGATGTGTAAGTGTGTGTCAGCCTGCCAGAGACAGTGGTGGTGTGTTGTGGTGTTTTGGTGAGAGCTGCTGTGGAGTGAAGAGTGGGAGAGACAGAGAAAGGGAGGAAGAAAGTGAGGAAGGAAGGGAGGGAGGTAAGGTGTGCTCTCCCTGCATCCCTCTTCCTCCTCCTTCTCCTCCTCCTTAGTTAGCAGGAGCAGCAAGAGTGGTAGCAAAGGGAGAAGGTGGGAGGATCAGTAAAGTTAAAAAAGAAAAAAAACAGGAGCACCCCTGGTTTGGTGCTCTGGCTTCTTTCTGTTTTCTTCCTGAGTTTATTAGAATCTCAAGTCCAAAAACATACAAACAAAAACTTCATATGTTTATATTCCATCCAAATGTCCCTTAACTTCAGTCTGCCTCCATCTTTCCTTCGGAGACTGCCGTTGGGATCAAGCGTGTCACTCTGAGAGGCAGACAAATGATTGAACAAAGACACAGACAGACAGGAACTGCCCATTTCCCACAGTGCTCTCCTCCCCTGGGTCCTCTGCCCTCCATACTGAGCTGAAACTTCACTTTCCGGAAGTTCTCAATCATTTTCTTGTGTTGCACTGATCTGGATTTTCTATGGAAGCAAAAATAGATGCTGATACACTTTTCTATGAGAACACACAGAGCAAGATGCTTCTGTCCTGCAATTTAAGGACAGCTGTAATCTCCCGAAATACAATCACAAACTTCTCAAGGTGGATGCGCTTATGATAGAGATGTGCCACTTCAAATTCAGTTACACTGAATATTTAGATATACGTGAAAGGAAGGCGCAGACATTTGACAAGGTTTTTTTTTTTTCTTTCTAATGATAAATTCTGGTGACGTCAACCGATGGCAAATGGAAGCACAAAAAAAGGTCAAGTTGCTTGTTTTTGTAGCAACTTTGAAAACCACCTAATTTGCATTGATCCCTCACACGCCACCAAGAGCACAGACCCAACAGGGGCATACCAGCACATCTCTTGCAGACACATTGGGTACTGTGGATCGTGGGGGGGATCTCTCAAGAAACAGGAAAGTTAAGAGTCTGGGTTAACACCTCGAGTTCTTTCTTCAGTTTGTTCCTGAGTAGATTTTGCAGCTTTTTGGGGAAAACTGTTGCTATAACAGGCTGATACAATCAAAGAGTGTAGCTGTCATTTGTAGGTTTGCTTGGAAATTGAAGTAAAAACAAAACCCTGAAAGAATGCTCCATAAATACAATAAAATATAATACAAATCTGCATGAAATGTCTTTGGCTTTGGTGTTTGTCAATTTATTGAAATTTGTAAGCACCCACAGGCTAAAAGGGCAATAATGCAAATGTTTACTGATCATGGGACGTCTATATGACAGCGACTGTGTGTTTGCATTTTTTTAATCGTATTATTGTACTGTTGTGAACTAATAATCCAAACTGAACAGTGAACTGAAAAGAACAAAAGCACTCTACCTGAAACGCACCTGAATTGAAAATAAAACATTTCAAATGAAATAAAAATAAAATTATAGCTGCAAATAAAATTTGGAGCTATAAGAGCGATGGCTTGCAACAAGGTATGTGTCAAGGTGACATCCACAGGACTGTCAGGATCTCACAGAGCATTACATAGTAACAAGGTGATCAATGCTGTGGCCGATCAATGAATATCTGTTGTGTTGAACAAAGTGGACATGGAGCTGTTTTGTGTTTAGTGTGAGGGGTTTGTCCTTTCATGCTGCGCTTTCTTTTTCAGGTGAACTAGTCCTTTAAGTGATCCGAAACACTCTGAGGAAGCCAACAACAGACGGGAGGACAGCGATTCAGACAGAGGAATGAGAGACGCTGTGGGAAGAGTGAATGATGAGGAGGACAAGCAGACATCTGAGGACCACCGTGTCTGCCCACCATGTCGTCTTCCCCTCTTTTCCCCCCATCTGTCTGCCTCACTCCCTCCTGTTCATTACGATTTCTGCTATTCTCACGTATGTTTTTCTCTATCGGCTTCTTATTTCTCACCCCTCCCTCTCCTCCTCTCCGTATGTGTCTCTCTCCTCTTTCAGTTTATTCGCTTCTCTGTTTCTACAGCTGTTTTTGCAGCGCTGCACTTGTTCTCTTTGTTACTGTCTTGTCTCTTTCCCCCCTTGATCTCTCATTTAATTCTGTCCATGTGTAACTTATGTCCTTATTTTAATCCAAATAAAATGTGTCAGTTACTTAATAATGCACTTGGTAATAACTTTAAATATATTTTTTGAATAGGGATACAGATGTTAATTTCCATTAATGATTACTTTTGTGTTGTATTGGCACATTGTGAAACCTAATGTGAGTCATTCAGGTGGGTGACTGTGTGGCGCCTTGGAAGAAATTATGTAAGGTGCATGTTGGGTTATTTGGTGATTTAAGTTGGCCATCAGTTGGAGGTAGGTAAAGTGTTTTAAGTGCATAGTATTAAACACTTTATGAATGTATGGTATGCAATGTATCCTATGTAAATGGCGCCCCATTTAAAGCATAATGCAACATTCTGTACTGTTCTTTTAACAAAGAAGTGAAATCTGGCCACCTGTGCAGCAAGTCCAGCTGTGGAAATTCTTTGGTCCTAAATATTCCATATTTAACTTTTAGTGGTGTTATGATGAAGTGGAAGCAATTAATAATGACAGCAACTAAGCCACAAAGTGGTAGGTGTCGCAAAATCACAGAGCAACCACTCTGGTTTTACGTGGTCCCTACTCTGACCTCACAATTTTCTGCAGACTCAATAGCTGCAGGCCTCCTGACTTCATTTGGCTTTAGATTAGCTCAAGGACAGTGCGTACAGAGCTTCATGGTTTCCATGGCTGTGAAGCTGCATCCGAGCCTTACATCACCAAGCGCAATGCAAAGTGTCAGATGCAGTGGTGTAAATCACGCCATAAATGGACTCTAGAACAGTGAAGATGTGTTCTCTGCAGTGGCAGATCACACTTCTCAGTCTGGTAATCCGAATGATGTGTATGGATTTGGTGGCCCCTCTTCTATGGAACCAACTTCCAGTTTGGATTCAGGAGACAGACACTATCTCTACTTTAGGACTGGATCAGGTGACCCTGAATCTTCCCTTAGTTATGCTGCAATAGGCGTAGGCTATTCCCATGATGCACTATTTCTTCTCCCATCACCTTTCTCGCTCACTATGTGTTAATAGACCTATTTGCATTGAATCAGCAGCACGATGGCATGGTGGTTAGCAATGTTGCTGCACAGCAAGAAGGTCCTGCGTTCAACTCCACCATCAGGCTGGGGTCTTTCTTTGTGGAGTTTGCATGTTTGGTACTCTGGCTTCCTCCCACAGTCCAAAGACATGCAGTCAGTGGGGATAGATTACTTGATCAGTCTAAATTGCCCATAGGTGTGAATGTGAGTGTGAATGGTTGTTTCTCTCTGTGTGTTAGACTGGCGACCTGTCCAAGGTGTACCCTGCCTCTTGTAAGGACGAGAAATTCATTGTGGACAAAACAGGACACCCCCCATCATCTTTAGTTACAATATTATAGTTAGTTAAATGGTCTGATTGTTCAAATATGTATTTTCTTTGATAGTTGTAAAATAATGTGTGCCCCAGTCTCCAAAAATGACATAGTGCAGGAAGGGTAGTTATTCCTCCGTTACACCACAAGAGGGAGTATCCCCTAAAATGAGCAGCTCCAGCGGGAGTAAATAAGCCCAGCCACTAACCATAAGGCAGTGCGCCTATAAGAGTTGTGTGAGACTGCAAAAGTGTGTAAGGTTGTGCTATGTCTACATATATATATATATATATATTTGCAGATACAGTGAAGGCGAACTCACAAAGCCACACTGGTTTCAATTCATTTTAATCCAAGTGTGTAACACTCATCATGCCTGTTATTAATCTCTGTCTCTCTTCCACAGCATGTCTTTTATCCTGTCTTCCTTCTCTCACCCCAACCGGTCGCAGCAGATGGCTCCGCCCCTCCCTGAGCCTGGTTCTACCCAAAGTTTCTTCCTGTTAAAAGGGAGTTTTCCTTCCCACTGTCGCCAAAGTGCTTGCTCATAGGGGTCATACGATTGTTGTGGTTTTCTCTGTATGTATTATTGTAGGGTTTGCCTTCCAATATAAAGTACCTTGAGGCGACTGTTGTTGTGATTTGGCGCTGTATAAATAAAACTGAACTGAACTGGTTCCCAGGCGAACAGTACATAGCTGATGACATGTTGCCAAGTGTGAATTTTGGTGGAGGATCATGGTTTGGGGTTGTTTTTCAGGAGTTGGGCACAGCCCTTCAGCTCCACTGAAAGGAACTGTTAATTCTTCATAATATCAAGACATTTTGGACAATGTCATGCTCCTGACTTTGTGGGAACAGTTTAAGGTATAGCCCCATCCTGTTCCAACAGTGCTGCACACCAGTGCACAAAGCAAGGTCCATAAAGACACTTTTGGGATGAATTAGAGCGGTGACTGGGAAACAACATCAGTGTCTGACCTCACAAATGCGCTTCTGAAAGAGTGATCAATGTGCACTGATAGCTCTTATGCTAATTATAGATGCAAAACAATATATTTTTAAGTTTTCAACAGATGTGCCTCACATTTATCCACTGGCTATCATTCTCCAATTCATTTACTTACTAAAAACTCAAAGGATGTGTGAGACTTTGTTTTTAACTTGCAACCCTCATTAGAGTAAAATGTTTTAGGGTTTTAACCAGTTCTCTGTTAGCTCCATTTCCTCGTGGTTGCATATTGTGCTTCAGCGCAGCTGCCATATTGTTACGGAACAACCACGCCTCCTACTATTTACGACAGCAGGAGTTCTGTCCAGACTTGAAATTATCGAGTGGTTTGGTTTGGTGTATATTTCTGATATGGTTTTCTGATTCCTCATGAATTACCCTTCTTCTTGGTCCCTCCTTTTGACACCCCATTCAAAATATCCTCCAAACACCCTTGCTAGAGGCTGTTTGTGAATTCTTTTGGGCAGTTTCCTGCACAGAAAAGCCTTAATTCCAAAAATATTCTGTAGAGTTTCCGCAAACTCAACAAGCCAAATTTATTGCTTCTGTAATCAGCATGACACTTTAGCTGAGCTAAAGGGGTTAAAGTCTTTAATCCTTGAGAATTCTTGTTCATTTGTAGTTAGTTTAATCCACATCTTCTGCAGTGTTTCATTCAAGTGCAGGTGACAAATGTGCCTTTTATTATATTCTCCATCATTTTGTGCTTTCTCTAACTTTCCACTGATCCTCCTCCATCCATTTTTCTCCTTCCTCTAAGCCTGCTGCCGGTGTGTCTGCTGGCTCTCCGCTCCAATGCTAGATTTACAAGCTGATAGAGGGAGTTTATGGAGGCTGCCAAACCAGAGGAATATGCCCCGTCAACCACTAGCAACACCAATTAAAGCTACCCTCCCTCCGCATGACAACAAAATAAAAGCTATTATGAAAATGTGTTGTGCGAGGGCATACAACACTCCCATGGGTGTGATTTGTGTGTGCGTGTGTGAGAGTGTGACCATTTGCAGCATGCCAAACAAAGTCTGGAGTCATTAGGTTTGGCGCATGCAGACAAAAAAAGCAATTAAAGCAGTTATAAACACAACCACAGAGAGAAGAGGAGAAATTAGGAGAAAAAAAAGTTGCCAGTTTCAGCCTCGGCCTTAAATGTGTGAAACAAAACCCACTTGTACTTTCAGGAAGAAGGAAAGGCAAAAGTAGATGAGCATTTGAGAAGGTGACAACTAAATATCTGAAAAACTAAAAGTAAGAGTCAAAATACATTAGTCTGGGGTGAACATTAGCTCTCAAAGTAAAACAACACGAGCAGCGTGTTGAAGAAATCTCTCGAAGTTGCTTTCCATTTGTCCTCGGTGACTGGGCTCACTAAAACTCAAGCACCTCCAGTTATTTGGAAAAGAAGGCCCAGGGGTCAGAGGTCGCAGCTATTCCTTACTGAATCAAAAAGAAGCCTGTTGTTTTTTCAGATGCGTTCAGGAAGTCTGGCCTGCATTCCCACACTAACCCGCCGTGTTTAGACAGAGGGGTGCTGAAGTGAAAGTCACCACAGGCCACAAACTCTCCTCAACAAGAAGAACTAATGGTCCTCACACTGAGCTGCCAAAAACTGTGCATTCATGGGCATGTAAGTCTCAAACCTGCATTAGAAGGGCTTTTTCAGCTCTTCCTAATTCCTATTGACATTACATGGAGGACAGAAACCGCCAAAATTAAAAAATAAATGCAAATTTGACTCAGTAGAAATTCGACTAAACCACTTCAATTAGTTTTTTGGCATTCTCCTGACTTAGATATTTAATCAGCTGTTTGTGATGTGAGTGAGTCTGGTTAATGAATAAATCTATAGAGGGGAGTTCATGAAATGCAAATACATGCTGATTATGAAGATGATCTATTTCAGTGCTTTTCAAGTGCAGCACAGTTTTGCCTCCTGGGAGAAATGATTACATCATTTAAACGACACATTCACATATCTGCAGTGATCAGCTCTCGGCCGTCAGCTCTTCATATGGAGTGGCCTCTTTGACCTTTTGACCGCTGTTTTGAGGGTGAGAGAGGGCTCAGTTCAGGGTCAGCTAAGGCCATCTGACTCTTTCTGCCACTGGCAGTGGTCATGATGAAAACTTGCTTTGCTGCCTCAGTTTAATCCAGTGCAGCGTTTTCAACTTTTCAACAAAGTGAGTTGAAGACACACATTGTTCTCCCTGAAAATGAAGCTGTGCTGGGTCCTGCAGTGGGAAGCCAAAGGTTACAAAGACTGACCCACATTTAATTTGCACCTAATTAAATAGGTACTCATTACTTCAACACTCATATGTTAGAGTGGCCACAAAGATTGCAGACACTTTTGGAAAAGAGTGTGCAGTTCCCGGCAGAGGGCGTGGTGAGGCGACTCGGGTTACTGAAGCACTCCGAGAATCTGAGGCGTGTGGTGAAAGCCCTCAGCAATACTGCACCCTTTGTGCCGTTCAGCAGGTGTAGCAGCTGACAGGAGAGCACCAGCTGCTGCCTTGCTGCTAAAGGGGAAACGTTCAGGCTGAAATTCTTTCTGGGAACAACAATGCCGAGAGAAGTCAAATATGGCTTCGCTTTGAGGAGGCAAACAGAAATCTGCCTTATTTGGTGCTCAAGTTTCTACACAGAGCTTTGACTCGGCTGAAACATTCATTAATCTGATTAGATCGTGTGCCGTAAAAATGACATGGCTGTGATCGATTACTGCGATCGTTCTGGGGATCTAGTTGTTCCCAGGTCAGATTGCAGTCTCTTCAGCTCAATTTCAAAAGAAATGTCTTTTATTTTTTATATATTTGGGAAGATGAGCTGTCAGGCATGTTTTCTACTGTGCATTTCAAGTCTTCTTTTAAAAACCATGAAAGCTTTTCTTTGGTTTCATTGTTTTCATTGTTACTTGTATTACACATTACGTTTTAAAAGTAGTGGAGTATGTTACTGAATTACTCACAGAAAGCAGTTGTTACATTACTTTTGGATTACTCCATTACATGACCTGGAATGCATAATCACTCCCACACTGACACAAATCCCTATCCTGGCACATGTGATCTTTCTTTTAGTGTTTTGTATGAACACAAAGACAACAACACAAAGCAACAGAAAACCAGCCAAAGTCACTTCAAAGCGATCGCCACAGTGATTCTACTTAAGAAGCATTTATAGGCAGAAGGTGGCTACAGTGGCACAAGCCGGCTCATCGCTGGCTTCGTTACCTGTTGAAGATCAGCCTGATAGGCTGAGATGATCATGCACTCTGCTGTAACCTATAATTTCCTTCGGGATTAATAAAGTATTTCTGATCCTGATTCTGAATATCCCTCTGAGCTCTTTGCTGGCTTTTTGTTGACATGCAAAGACGCAGTGTTGTGTATGATGCAGTTGTTTCTGTCCTGGACGTAGTTTGCACTTTACCATTGTGCTCTTGTTCTTTCATATAATAAAAACTGGTTGAGTTCTCTGCTGTTGTCCTGCTCGCTGCACAAAAACAAGAGCAGCACAAGTCTGAAGGATGTTTTTGTCTGCCAGGCAAACAGATAGCTGAAAAACCATCGTAATGTAATGTGATTACTGAATTTAGTACAATAAAATATTACATTACTGTATTAAAGAAAAATGTAATGTGATTACAGTAACGGGTTATTTTGGAAAGCATTACACCCAACCATCAAGCCAAAGTCTGTCAACAAGCAGAGCTCGACACTCAAATGCCATCTTTAAGATCTCCAGGTAGTTTCTCGGGCTGTTACTTTAGTTATGATCAAAATTAACTTTATTTCAGCGGAAGTAGAAGATGTTTATTTTCTCCTTGTTACTATGTGGAGAGGTATATTCTGATTGTAAATTTGTTGTTTGGTTTGGGTTAGGACCGGAGATAAATGTTAATATTAGTTTGTTCCCTGATTTTTGGTGCCCACTTGTAATATAAGTTGGAATGTAGCTAGGGGGCAGGGTTTAATAAGAATATTTCCTTCTTCCTGCTCCTTTTCACACATGGTTGTAGTGCTTTATTGATAGAAAGTGTGGTTGGTTTGTTTGATCTGTTGTACTAAGTGTGAAATAAATAAATAAATGAAATGAAATGAAAACTGCATGCATAGAGTGACTGATGAATGGAAAAAAAGGAAAATGCTTAAAAATGTTTCAGATTTTTGTTCTAAAAAGGGCTTAAAAACTTGTTTTCACACTCCTGGTAATGACTTTACAGTCCTTAAAGTATGCACAGTCTGCGGTCTGATTCCAGTAGGTTTCTTAGTCGCATATGACTCTCACAGTCTACAGACATGCCTTTTAGGTTAGTCAGGGATCCTAAATTGACTAAATGTTGAGTGAGAATGTGATTGTTGTCTAGCCCTCTGTGTTAATCCTGAGGTGAACTGGCAACCTGTCCAGAGTGTATCCTCCCTCTAACCCAGTAATCTATCCAGCTCAACCCCCCCGGTGACCCTTAACTGGGCGAGCGATGAAGAAAATGTATGGCTAGAAAAAGAGCTGATGTTTTTTTGTATATGCTTGGCTTCCTAACGATGCAGACTACCCCTGCTGAGTTTACTGCTATTGCAAGTTGTGAAATATTTGAATAAAGAGAGAGATTTTGAGCTAGAACTACCTGTTTTATATTACGAATGAATACATTTTATATCATTTTATTAGGTCAGACAAAAAAAAAAGATCGGCTGGCAGGAGAGCAGCAGCACAGTCAGTTGAGAGAAAAACTAAAAGTGAGTTTTATGTTTTGGTATTTGAGTCATGTTGAGATAATGACAATTCTCCAGAAAAACAGACGATTCTCCAGAGCAGCAGAAGTATTTACCACCATACCCAGAGCCGGGTGAATGTCTTTACTTTAATGGGAGGACCTCAGCAGGGTCGGCTCAATGCCACATCGCACAGCCGCAACACGCTGAAACATATGACAGCTGTTTCTCAACAGATTTCATGTGTTGGTTTAGAGTGAGACTCCAGACTTGGTTAAAATCTAATTCAGAAAAAATGGTTGGTTTGTTTAAACCTCACTGAGCAACATATTCTTTGTAGTTTTTAATATGTTAGTGAGGTTAACTGCCAACTATTGCTATCGGATGCAATATTTCACTGGAGAAATATGGTCATCTAAAGAGACTAATTCACTAGGAAAGCAACTGCAGAGAAGAGCTGACTATGAAGTCTGCTCCCTCACAGTAAGGGACAAGAAAAAAATACAAACTGTCTGCAAACATGCTGTTTGAAGAGACCTGGACTCACCAAATGTACATATTTTCCAATCATCCCAGCTGATAGAAAGTACCAGACTGACCTCGAAGCACTTCTGAGAAAGTGCTTTTTGAAAGCAAAGCTGGATTGGAGATGGAAGTTAATCCGTTCTGGTAAGAAAGTCTCCTTCCCACGTGTCCTCTGTGGTACGGTTGTGTATGGATGCATTACTAGAGCTGGTTGCCATCTTCCCTTTGCAAGATAGCAATTTTGGAGTTATATTTAATGAATTTCAACTAAAAAACTGCAAAGATGTATGAGATTAAAGCAAATGGAAAACATACTTCACTCGGGATGCTGTTAACTGCACAAAAACTTATTAATAAAGCTTTATTAAAAAAAGAAAAGAAAAGACCCTAGCAAAAATGCTTTTGTGCCTAACTTGGACTCCTTCCAACAATGAAGGTTCAGAGGAGAGACATAGTCAGACATAGTGGTCTTTGAATGACATCACATAAAGATAGATGCAGTCCTGAATAATGCATTTAGCAAGATTGTTTCCAAGGCTTTTTAAAACGGTGTGACATAAGTACGTTTCTTTATATAGAGCCTTTCAAAATAAAATCACAGGGTTCCTCACATAAAATAAAAACAGCAAAATAAGGAATAGACACTAAGTTAAATTTGCAAAGTTAAGAAGGTGGTGATGGAGGGTAGCACGAGATGAGTCAGATTTCTAAAACTTGCATCATATTTAATCAAAAATGATCTGCAGTTAGCAAAAGAAGATGTTTACATGGATTTTTTTTTAAATCCAAGGGGGTTTAGATGCCATTCTTTCCACCAATAGTTATGTGAAGGCCTTGTGAGGGGAGGTGGTCACATTGTGCGAGAGTTGTGTTGGGAAGATATCATTAGATAAAGTTGCACAAATGTGGATTCGACTCAGATCTTTGGAACAAGTTAACCACAATAAAGATTTTGGGATTGGTCTCTCAGCTGGACGTCTGCTCATTCCAGCCTAAACTTCAAGTTGACTCACAACCACTTAGTGTCCAGTCCTGGTTTCAAATAGTCCATAGATATGCTACATTATGTTATGATGGCTCTCACCCTGCCCACAGCCCCTCCCATGTTGCACTGGTATGCAAACAGCTGACCAGCGATGACACTGCACATACAGGCCTCAGTGGACCTGCCATCCACGCGGACATTTAAACTTTAAAGGGCCAAAGTGGACAGCTGGGTGTGTTCATGCTGCGTGGGAGTGTGTGCTGTATAAGCATCCTCATTCACTCACACACCGAAAGACATAAGACACTCAAGGACTGTACCATCTGATCTCACACTTTATTGAACTTTGGATAACTTTAATTTTACCTGCCAAAGACTCAAGAACCTTTGAGGCTTAAAGGATAAACTATCATCTACAAGCTTTGAGTCGACCATCCCTTCAGCAGCCATGGGTGCATTTATTGCCAAGATGCTGCTCCCTACAGTCAGCAGCCTGGTGTTCCTGCCTACAGCCAGCGTGGCCGCCAAGAGGGGCTTCCACATGGAGGCCATGGTCTACTTTTTCACCATGTTCTTCACTGCGGTGAGAAACTGTTGCTGTTCTTTAATCTCAATGACCTGACAAGCAGTTAGCTGTGTTGAACTGTGAATGGGATAATGTGAGAGTGGTTAATAGACCTCCTGAATGCTGTATTCCTGCAGATCTACCATGCATGTGATGGGCCAGGTCTCTCCATCTTGTGTTTCATGAGATACGACATCCTGGAGTACTTCAGTGTTTACAGCACTGCACTCTCAATGTGGGTCACACTTATAGGTGAGTCCTGCTACACAGAAAGTGTTCTGGCTTGACTAGTTAATAGCAGTATTCAACATTTCTAGATGTATCTCTATACAGCAAATGTGTTTTTTTGGATTGATCTTTTTCACTACAGTCTATTTCGGTACCAGATTTTTAAAGGACACAAGCAAGCGATGAAAAACAAGCTCGGTTTGCAGCAGTTGGTGATAACACATGTTCAGGCTTTGCACACAAGTGCTCATGAAGACTTGCACACACAGACATAAATACATTTGCTTCTAACTCCCACCTGATCCCCCAGAGGTTTTGCAACAAGGGCTTTAAATCACATGCTGCTAAGAGCCAAATGCCCTGACAGCTGATTTAACTGATGGGGTCCTCCTGTGTCTGTGGGAAGGCTGCCAGTAAAATATTGATCCATTTTCATTTTGTCACCTTCATTTAATCAGGAAGGGAAATTCTTAAAATTAGAACTTCTTTTGCAAGATGGTCTTGAACCATGATAGGACGCATTCAGACTGTTTTCAATCTTGAAATTATTTATATAAAACCTTTAATGTTTAATAGTGCTGACAAACTGTGCTGTAGCTTTCCTTAGTTATTTTAAAATTGTGTACTTAACTGCATTTGCTGATGATTTCTTCTACTAATTTCAGAATTCTTAAAACCTTTTTTTCTTAGTTTAAGAAAATCAGGTCTGTTGTTAAATTCAAACAAAGTCTTTACAATGTTCCTGAAGAGTTTATGGACCTTATAGCTAATTTTAAGAAAGAATTTGTAATTTGCGGTCTCTATCAGAGTAAAAAAGTATGATAAAATGTAGCATGCTTCACAACAGGACTTCGTAAACCAAACTCTGTAGACAGTTGGTGGTAAAAACATTGCAGGAAATGTTCAGTTCAGCCTTTTTAGTCTTCTTTCCTTATACACTTCAATCTGAACATATTGTTCACACCTCACATCAGTGGTTTTATGAAATTTTGCAGTTCCTATCTATGTATTAGTGAAATTTTGGTCCTGAATTGATCAAATTTAGCCCAACAAGAGAATAAACTTCATCTGTAATCCCTACTTGGCAAACAGTGCAGCACCTCTGCAGTGTAATGATTTTATCCATGAGGGAAAGAGTTTGAAATCCTTCATCTGCTTGTCTCAGCTCTGGGTGACTTTGATGAACCCCAGCGCTCCACTATGACTATGTTTGGAGTGTTAACCATCGCTGTGAGGATCTACCAGGACCGCTGGGGCTACGGGATCTACTCCGGGCCAATCGGATCAGCTGTCTTCATCATTACTGTCAAATGGGTCAGTGGCAAAAAAAAATGGCAACGTATATTTCAAATATTTTTCAGTGTTTCTTCTACTCTATCTCCTCCTCTCCCTCTTTATTCATGATCTCCACCTTGAATAACTTCACCCTTGCTGTTATCTAATGTGCTCTTGTGTATTTCTTCTTCTTTTCGACTAATCCATCCATTCCTTGTACTCTTTCCTTTCTTTGCTATCCCCTGCACCTTTCTTCTTCGCCTTTTGCACTTTCTCTTTTTTCTTTTGTGTGAAGTCTGATGTGTGAATATGATTGTGATGAACTCCTGCTGTTGCAGCTGCAGAAGATGAAGCAGCTGAGGGCGGTTTATCCGGAGAAGACAGTGTACACGCAGCAGGTCGGTCCAGGCTGCTGCTTCGGTGCTCTCGCTCTAATGCTGCGCTTCTACTTTGAGGTGACTGCCGCCAAATCACAAACAGATATTTAATAAAAACATACAGAATACTAGAACATCTACTTAAAGAGTCTGAGGTTTTATCTTCTGTCACAACATTTTGTGTTGTTCATCGATATCCGGTTACATACTGAAAGAGTGTGATGTTTTCACTCCACAGGAGTGGGACTACGCCTATGTCCACAGCTTCTACCATCTGTCTCTGGCTGTTTCCTTCGTGCTGCTGCTGCCAAAGAAGAACCGCTATGCAGGGACGGGAGAGAACGCTGCTAAGCTCAGCTGCTTCACCCTCTGCTGCTGTGTACGTTCCATTTATATACACTATAGAAATCCTGTAGTAATGAGACTTTCAGTTATTTCATCTTAAAGTAAAACGAGCTTGTTCCGGTCTATCTTATACTGGGGTGCAATACAAAGGCGTTTTATGAGATGTGTTTCTCTACAATGGTAGAGAATGTGGGTGTGGCTCAGGAGGTACAGCAGGTCATCCAGCAATCGGATGGTTGGTGGTTTGATTCCTGGATGCTCCTGTCTGCATGCCACAGTATCTTTGTGCAAAACACTGAACCTCAAGTTGCTCCTAATATGTTCACTGGAGTGTGAATGTGTATGACAGAAAGCTCCTACACTTAGAAAAAGTGCTTCTTATGATTGCCTGTTTGAATGAGTCTTGTAGTATAACGCTCTTTGAGTGCTCAAGCAGAGCAGAAAACTATATAAGAACAGTCTATTTACCATTTATTTTGGCGGTGGTGCCACTGACGGGTTTTTAGGTTTCTGGTTGACTTTGACAGACCTGTCTGAATAATGCTATAAACAGAGCACCAGGCCACAGATGCCAAAATACAACTTCAGTGTAAGCGAGCAGCTTACGAGAGTAGGCTGATTCTTTCAATGACTTTATGTTCATTCCCGTAAATAAGGTCTGTGGTTAACACGACATTTTTATTCTATGTTGTTGTACAAAATAGAAATACGGCCATAAATACGCCACTGCTTTTATATGTCCCCAAGAAGGTGTTTGCTGAGTAGCTAAATGCAGGCTGTTTATCACCCGTGATTAGCATTTTACCTCTTGGGACGGTTTTTACACTTCAAAAAATCATGTATTAGAAAGTAGTGACAGAATGGGGAGAATATACTGACGAGCAAAACCTGTAAGTATATACTTTTTTTTCCAATGAGCTTATTTTCTGGGATAATCCAAAAGCCTATAGTCATGAGAGTATGAAAAAAGAGGGAAACTGGACTTCCTTTGCTTTGCAACTTCTTCAAACACCTACAGAAGTCAATTTGCCTTTTATTTTAAGGCTCTCAAAACGACCTCAATGAATGAGAATGTACACAGACAAGTGTATCAGAGTATGTGTTATTGTTTTTTGACAAGGGGGCCGATGTGCCACTACCTTCGAAATAAATGCCACCCGCAAAAGCCTTTATTGAACACCAGCAAGAAAGCTGTATGTGTTTGACAGCCTTGGAGGTGATAATTTCAGCTTTTTTAAGCTCATGTCCTTAATTTTGCTCTAATCCTGTTGCCTAATTATTCTTACTGCAGACCATGTCCCCCGGTTCTTCTAAAGAGAAGAAAGACAAGAAAGACAAACCGAAAAAGAAGTCATCTCGGACTGTGTGGACGGTCCCCACAGAAAAGCCGTGGGCACGAGGCTGTAGCACCCCCACCCTGCCTCTTTATAACCCCCCTCCATCCACACCTGTCAAAGGGACCAGTATCAGCAAGCTCAAAGAGATGAACGGCTGGAAGTGAACCCAAAAACATACCTACATGTCAGTGTGCGTAATTTCATGGAGAAGATCAGGCGTAGATAGAGGTCAACTGGAAAATCACCAAATAACTGACAGAATGCTGATAGACTCGTATATGGCTGGTAAGTTAATCTACTTCAGCAGGAAACCAACAATCATGTGGATGTTCCCTTCTACTCCAAGAAATCATTTTTGGCTGGTAGATTATTTAAGGTCAGCAGCGACTTTAGGAATCCACCAGCAGATAAAGAAAAAAAAAGTACAGAATTAGGTCTCTGGTGCCCTCAGAGACCCGATAAAAAACCCAGCTGTCTGAAGCTGAGGACAGGCAGCACGCTACTAAAGAACACACGCAGCACGAACAGGGAGACGGTGGCTGAGACAAGCCAGTAAAACTGACTGGAAAATTTATGAGAAGAACAAACAGGCAGATGGTTTATCTCTCCAAAATATATAAATTGTCTTTAGAAATGTTCCTCAGGGGAGACCCTTCGTCTGCTCGCCTCTGTCTGCCCTGTTCCCCTCCTCTTTTCTCTTTCCAGTCTCTCTCAAGGAAAGGAACCACGTGGCCTGTGAGAATTATAAGATTGTAAAGCACCTTTTAGCATTTTATGCATCTTTGAGGTGCCAAATATGTCATGTGGAGCATCAGTGACGCAAAGCAGAGGCCCAGACATCAGTCTGAAGTGCAATGTGTTTCTGGAGGTGCAGATGGACTCTGACTGGACAGCTTTGACTATATTTGAACATGTGTAATATACTGTTATTTATTATAATATGAAAAGTTCAATACTTCGTATGAAGAGTTTTTGTTTTATAATGTTTCTAAATGAAAATAAAAAGTCAGGACTCTGTAACTTGTCTTTATGAACCTGGTGGAACTTTAAGTCTCTTTCTCATAATGCAGTGATATGTACTTTACAGAAGCAAATCATTGACAAAGGCCCTGAATGGCACATACTTCAAGGATCTCTTCAGCCTAGCAGCACTAATCTAATTCCAGTCCCACATATCCCATTCTGCTTTCACTTCAGGAGTACAAGGAGCCATGCGTCCAAGCACGTCACCTGCCCCAAATACTACCCAAAGACTACAAACGTGCTCAGCGTATCTTAGACAAAACAGAGAATGTACCTCCCCTCCACCAGGGAATGTTTTGAGCTGGGGCCAAGCCGCCAGCTCCTGTGCCCAGAGAAAGGTGTTTTTGTCTGGACTCAGAAACCTGGCTGGCTGGGCCACCGGCACCTCCTGGCTGGCTGCACGTCCCGGCCCTGAGCGGAGAGTAACTTGAGCCTTTTATTGCACAAGCGTGAAGCACTTCTCGGCTCCTTTACAACCACTGTCTGTGCCACACTGCTCTGCAGAGAGCCCACACACATTCAAGACTGTATGACTACACTTGTGAATGCTTTACACTATTCACAATCCCTGATCCAGCTAACAAACTCTATACATTAAGTTACCACCTGAATTTTAATCTTTACAAGGCCTAACATTTACAGAATGCAAGTAAATCTGAGCTTTTTACAGACTCTCGGGTGATGTGGATCATACACACTCACATCGTCTGAACCTCAGTCCGCCAGCTCACGATCATGATCACAATCATCACTGTAAGCCTTGATTGACATTAGCGTGACCACACTCCACGGCAGAGTGGAATTTTAACGTCAGTTGGAATGTAATGACAAATGGAAATTAGCACTTTTAGGCCAGAAAGCACAACTTTTCCCAGAATTAAAAATGCTGACGAAAATAATAAGCATTATTAGTTTTTATTAGATCCAATTAAACACCAGAGTGGACGGCGTGAAGCGACTGTGACAGACTCTGGTATGTGTGGTATGTTTGTGATTTTAGCTATGCTGTACTTTCTGTGGTGTGACAGCAGCTTTTGTGCCACAGGTCCTTTCTCTGCGTCAGCTGTTGCCACAGCTGCTGTTAATGCCGCGAGGTCAGCTGCCTCGTAGAGACAACAACAGAGCTGCAGCCACAACAGATCTCCACTGCCGATCACCTGTGATACAATCAGATCTAATCCTTCTGTTGAAGTATGGCGTGGTTAGGCTAAATGGAAAATTAACCATCAAGATGTAACAAATAGTACTGTAAAAAAAAGTATTTGACTAGTGTGTAACTATGACTTCTTACAAACTGATGCATTCTCATAAATTTCTAATTAATTAATTAATTACATATAAGTGAGAGCCAGTGAATGCCACAGTGTTGCTTCTTGAATACATGGACACTGATGTTCCACCTAAGAGACCTCAGGTACACCAGAGGTATAGGAAAAGAGAACTGGTAGGCATATGTGTGCTGTGGAGGCAAATTTTGATTTGTGCCCTCACATTCAGACTCAAGATATGAAAGCTCATCCACATGTTCTATCACCTGAGAAGGGGTTCCCTTCACCAAGGAAGCAGAAAGGTGACGAAAAGCAGCAGGTACATAATTCCCACAACTACTTTCAAATTACTGGACAGCCTCGACAACTAGTCGTGTACATAATCACATGTCATGTAAGACAAAAAATTAGCAACGTCACCCCCATTATCTAAGACATCAGTATTATTGTTCTGCTTTTTAGAATAGCTTTCTGAACCAGCACAGACCACTCCATGTCCTCAGATAGCTGTCAGTCAACACATATGGCTCCCAAAGGGATTTTTGTGAGGAAATAATACCATATTAGATGTGCTGTGGCACATGTTTGGTCTTTGGATTAGAAAGGATCAGGTTTCAGACAGCGTGACTTCAAAGAGCAGGTGGTTTTACTGTATATGGCCAATAAATCAAGTTATTAATGCTCAATCAGAATGAGAAATAAGAGGAACTGAAACTAGTTTACTATTCATGTTAAGTCACATGATTCTGTGCAAATCTGTGGTTTGGCAGTGACATGTGGAACTAAACTCCTGACTGTGAACAGTGGCGCAGTTCAGCGTGGGTTCACTCACCAGTCGAGGAGACGCTCACCAGCACTACCCTTTCACCAAAGCACCTGTTTGTTGTCGCATTAAGCGATCACACTGTATGTCAGGCAACCAATATCATCGTAAATCACATCTGAATTAGTTAAACAAATTACATTTATAAATGCAGAACTGTTGCTGGATTTAGAGAAACAGAAGCCTACATTTTGTGTAATGCCAAATATAAAAGAAGATATTACCAGTCCAACATCATGTGAAAATGCCATACTAGGATATTATGCCTCTGCTGCCACCTATTGCACCTACCTGCTACAGTACATGATCATTAAAGGACAATACCACTGTGCTTTAGATACATGTTGTTACCTTTGATTTAGAGTTTAAGTAACTGTTGTTGTATGATGCAATTTAAGACTATAAATCATTAGCAATATGTTTTCCATTGTCTGTCTCGTGAACATAATATTGAAGAAGGGCTTTAAACTAGTTTCTTGTCTTTCTCACAAAAATCTTCCTGGACTTACGAATGAACTGATTAGATTTTAGTAGTCAAAAATTAATGTCGGAGGCCACTTTGACCTAAACAAACACATTTCAGTCAGGTCCTCCTTTTTATCTGTAAGAATTTATTTTTGCCCGTATGCACTCCAGTTAAGCACAGAACAGAGCACATACCAGTGACAACACAAGTGACATTTATTAAGAGAGAAACAGCACAGCTGTAGGCAGACTAAGTTTAAACAGCACACCCATATCTGACTATATGACAGCTGTACTTTCAGCTATAAGCAGACCAATCACTCACTCTGGGCTAGAATTCACTTCAGCTGATCTTGCAGTTTGACTTTGTGGCCTCCCAAAACTAACCCCATTTTTGGTCATAACCCAATAACTTTTGCACTAAATATGAGAAAATTTCAAAATTTCTGTTTGTTGAACATTAATAACTTGACTGTGACATTTAATTATCAAAAGGTCTGGGACCAATTTTACAGTAACATCACGTTTTGCAAAATCATTTTTGCCACTCACTTGGAAGTAGAACAGGTCATCTACTAATTATTTTATAAAGATCCCTGGCTTCTCCAGTAAATTTGTCTTAGTGCCCTTGAGCAAGATACTGAAACCTAATTTAGACCTAAATGCATCCATTAGAGTGTAACTGTGGGCTTGATAGATACAAACTCCATAAAGGCATACAACAAAATGCTGTATGAACCACACTGAGTGCACAATTAGAGTATAACAATGTTAAGTACCAGTCCATGTAAAATTAAAAGGGGGAAACCACGTTACATTTCTGGTCAGATACTAAGCTGTGCAACATTAATCTTTAGAGCCTATCTCCAAACCGTAAATACTGTATAGAAGACCTGTGTAGAAACAGCATCTATAATTTAGAAATCATAGTTGTATTTGTAGCAGCAGCTATATGTATTAAACTTTAGGTTCATGTAAAGGTTTTATTCACAAAAAATAAACATGCCTAGTATCCTTTATGTTCTTCTCAACAGGCATGAAACTGCAGTTTTCTAATTTTTATTCAGCATCTTCATATGAAGGGTTTGTTGTGATGTATCCAGGTAAAAAAAATCCTAGAAAAGTGATCCTGTTCATCTGAATGCAGTATTTGCAGTGAGATAAACACTGACCCCTGCTGACCAACAAAAAGAATGTCGTCTCTGAGACCAAAGAAGTCATTTCAATGAGTGATGAAATGTTTCTCCTACTAATAAACGCTACATCTAGATGAACAGAAATACTTTTTCCTTAAGGCACATGAATTGTTGTACTTTTCTTGATTATAAGGAACACAGTTATACACAATTTTGTGCAGGGATGAACTGATACGTTGTTTGATATCAGCCTTGTTGACTGACATGACATTTACCTTTGCTGTGTCTCATAGATTTTGATAAAGCAGAAGGAACGACTAAAAGAAAAAGTACAAATACAAAAATATGCACTAGCTATCAGTGAAACTGGGATTTTAAACTCTGATATCAATCTACAGCCGATGTATCTGGAAGCACGTTTTCATCGGGCACTGTTAAAAATGATTCTCTCGATCATCAAACTCCTGTGTAATTCTAAATAACAGGAAAACACAGAGTTACAGCTGATGATGGTTGTTCCACTCTCTGTATTCCTGCTGTCATTTCTCAGATGTGGAACCCAAACAGGCCAACTCTGCAGCACTGCATCCTCTCATGTTTACAGACGCACTGATGGATGGTAGGTGGTGTGTAGTGAGACACGTCCCAGTGTGGTTTAGCGATGCAGTGTCAGGAATGAACGGCTGACCTGCTGCACAATAACACAGAACAGCTGTGAAGTCACTGCAAAAAAGATCAAAACTGATTTGTAGCTGAAAATTACTTAAATTATCTGAGTAGAATTTTTAAAGAACTGAACTTCTAAAATAAATGAAGTCCTGCTCGGTACCTGGAGGAGGCTCCTCACAGTTGTCTGCATCTCCTCTTTGTTCACACACAGCTCCAGCTCCTTGCCTTCTTTACTTGGCTCTTTTGATTGGCTCGCTGTGCTCTCATTAGTGAGAGTCATGTTGCAGAGCTTCTCACTCAGTCTAAGAACAAAATTCAACACAAGACAACGAAAGACTGACTTTGTCAGCTACCTCAATGTCAGGTATCATCCAGCCTTCAAATTAACCTCCATGTTTCTGACCTTTGTGGATCAGAGGAGGAGCTACAGCTCTGCATGGTTTCCATCAGCTGAGCTCTGATCGCTTGTCCTTTTGGGCTGGAC
The DNA here is from genome assembly GCF_964374335.1 of Astatotilapia calliptera. Lineage (NCBI taxonomy): Eukaryota > Metazoa > Chordata > Actinopteri > Cichliformes > Cichlidae > Astatotilapia > Astatotilapia calliptera. Next base: position 34,819,523 of record NC_137433.1, on the reverse strand, counting down.
AATACATCAGAGACCCTGCAGCCAGGGAACAGACTCATAAGCATAGCAGCCACCTACACAAACAGACACACACAATTAACACAAGATTTTAAAATATTAAAATGAAATGCATCAGTAAAGTTTTACTGATAAAACTTTTGAAATTGTTTTCAGTAAATGTTTATCCCACAAGAGGTTTTAAAGTTTCTTGTTAATTGATTAGAAATTAACAGATGACCAGCCATTAACTTCCTTATTTTAGCTGTTAATTGGCTCCTTTAGTGTTGGGCTGGGATGACTGTTCACATTAAAACAACTTCCATTCAGGGTTATTTGAGTGTCATGTCTTCTCCTTATCTAAGGGCTCTGTCAGACATTGTGTTAATCTTATTGAATGAAATCTTTTGAAATGAAATGTGGCTTTACTGAAAACCACAAAAGATTAAAGAATTTGAGACCTCCTCGTGGGTGGGGTCCAGAATCAGCATGCAGATGAAGTCCTGCCTGGCCCCGCTCAGGTTCAGCAGCTTTCGAAAAGCCTTCGATCTGCTTTCGTAGTAATGGCTAGAGGCGGGGTTGTGCTGGATGGCCAGAGAAAACATATCGACTGCCTCCTGGAAACGCCTGCAGATCCAGACACACACATTCAACAGTATATCAGCTAAGTGACATTTGATAACTTGACTTTATAAGTTTCTCTGTGTGGGTGTTAATGGGATGTTCTCCGTGTGGTTCTGACCCATCCTGGAAACACAAAGATCCCAGCGTGTTGTAAATGACAGCGAGGCGGAGGCGGACAGCAGGGTCTTTTGGCTGCATCATCTCCTCAGCCTGCCGGTAGTCAGCCAGAGCATAGTGCCAATAACTCTGCTTAAAGAAACAGTCTGACATACACATATAAGCATCAAAATGGTTCCTCAGTTAAGCATTTAGTGTCAATATTTCATTAACTTTACACACATTAACTCTGGTTTTAATTTTCATAATAGCTGCTTTGATGATGTAAAGACAGGTGAAAAACAAAACCCTAACACGATGAACGCCACTCTTCCTACAGATATTCCCATATTTGGTGTTTGATTGATGCTGAGAGAGTTGGGTCTCACATGTTGGTCCACAATCTCCCCACAGGCACTCAGCTGGGTAATTGTAGAGGCCAAGCAAATGATTCACATCATCTTCAAACCATTCAGTCTGGTCCAGCAGGATCAAAATGTTTCATCATATGATGACAGGAAACTATTTTTGTGTTGTTTTTCAGTGATGATTCTCTCTGAGGGAACACGTGTGGCCAAAACATATCAACAAAGTCCCCAACTCCAGCGCCTGGCATTATTGAACTGGCTTCATTTTCCAGTGCTGCTCGCCTCAGCCTCATTCCCCCTCCTCTCTGTGCCACCCCATTTAACAAAAATCCTGCAAATGCCCCTGGATATACCAATGAGAGGGAAAATGAAAGACAGGGTAGTGGGAGTGGGATGATGTTTAGCAAAGGGCTTGGGAATGAACTGAAATCCAAGAAGGATTCATGCGTAACTTATGCTCCCGTGGTTGTGTTAGCTTATGGAGGGATTTCCCTTTAGAAAGCCTACAGAGAGACGGAGAGGGGTTTTGAACAACTGCAAACGTGCTCCCATGCAGTCCTCCAAAATCCCAACTGCATGTTGCTTGACATGAATGACAGTGTGCATCAATCAAACGCTGATTAGCTGACAGTGGGCCAGAATAGGGAGAGGAGTCTCAGTGGAGATCACCAGGAATGGGAAAAGTATGAAACAACAAAAAAAAGAAAAAACATCACTGTTTTTAACATTTCACATCACCTTTTTGCATGTGATATGTCTGTTCTTCTCTGACACTGGTTAATGGACCAACAACAGCGTAAGCATAACTGGCCCACAGACCGGTTGTACAACATATTTTTTATACAGCCCGCATCTGACAGCAGATGCTCTCTGCAGTCTGAAGCTGCATATGTATTGCCAACAGACTCAACGCACTACTGTCGCTGAACCATTCATTTCCAATCCCCCTCGTGTTACATAGTAAGATGTGAGATACAGGGGCTATCCAAATACATGGCTATTAAATTGTGTTTTATCCCCATCCATTCCTGATGGAGAGTGTAGAGTGGTGAAACTCTAAAAACAGTGCATGATCTTCAGTTGGAGCAGCTCTTCAGTCTTGCTGCCTAAAAATCTGGTTTGTCAAGTTTCCCCTGTCACATTAGATGTTTTGCCTCTTTTACTGTGCAGGAAGTCACATGCTTCAACTCAAACACTTAGAAGGACACTCAGTGTAAGATCCTCTTTGACTAAATACCCTGATTCACAGTGCTGATGATCCATGACAAAAGCTCGTCAAGTTTAAGGTGTACTTTTGGCTTTAAAGCCTCACGTTCTGGCTGTCGCATTACTCAAACTTCCAAAGTGCTGAATATGAATGTGCGCTTGCACAGAAAGTAGAAATTTCCACACATTAATTCTCAAAAATGTCATAACAGGTTTTGAGATCATGCAAAGTTGTTGTCCAGGCAATCACTCGGAAGGGGACATCAAACATACTTTGCACACAACATTCGACATTAGTTTTCTTACATTCAACTCAAATCAATAATGTTTAGAGCAAGCAGCAATCTCTGGGGCTGAGTGCCAAAGCCAATGCTGAAGGGCCAAAAGCTGCAGTTCCTCCAATGGCCACTTGAGGCTGACTCCAAGAGTGAGATAACTGCCATAAACTCCTATGTAAAATGGACAGTATCACAGCAGAAATAACAGAGTTTCCCCTTTCATAAGAACTGTACATGGGATGTATATAATAAATATATAATGCATTTAAAAAAAGAGAGCACAAACATGAGCATTTCAGTAGGTAATGAATATTAATTATTAAAATCATGCTATGAGATTGCAGTTATGTGTATATGTTAAAAAACTGGTGTCTATCAGACAGTCAAAGAAAAGTTGTTGATGTGAATCAACAACAACAAGGAACAAGGAAATCAACAGAAAAAGAAAACAAAAAGCAGGAAATAATTTATCTAAGTTTTACATTTCCATCAGAGATCTGATTAAAGGTTGAGGTGAGTCAAAGAAGATGTTCAGTATTTTGGGGGGTGCTCGATCTAAGAACATTTGGGGTTTCATTGCATGGGTGAAAAGAGCAGAGGACTCACACACAGACAGGTCAGGTGTCACAGCCTCACCTCCTCGGTTCACGTACAGGCCTGCCTGGCCCTTCTCTTCCTCAATGGCTTTGTTGAGAAGCAGAGTCGCCTCTGCGTAGAGACCTTTGCAAAAGCACTGAACGGCAAAATCATTGTAGATGAGAGCCAGCTGAAACTGCGCCTCCTCCTGCACAGAGCAACTCTCAGCCTTATCATCTCTGACCTCCACCTTCTGACTCCTGATTTCCTGCTGTCCCTCCTTCTCCTCTTCTCCACTCAGCTCCACAGCCTGGATTATATCCTCAATGGCTGGTATGAAGTTCTTCATCCGTCTATACAGAGTCCCTCTGCAAATGCAAGGGAATAGCATTCAGCTGAATTAAATACATGTCAGCAAGTCAACATTCCGCTGTGTAACAGTCCCAAAACAGATTTTGTTAAGGTCTACACATTGGCTGGAAACACCTGAACAGGTAGAGGCCTCCGTCCTCTGGGCTGTTGGCTAGAGCGATATTAATCATGCAAAGGGCTTCAGGCAACTCTCCACACAAAGCTTTGTCCACAGCCCTTTGTCTCGCCTGTTCACTCGCTTCCCGCAGCTGGAGTTGCAGAGCTCCAGCCACCGGACAGGTCGGGTTCAACGCCAACGCCAACTGCACGTCATGATAACAAACTGATGTCTGGATAGAAGAAGAAAGTTTCTGCTGGTTTAATCATAAATGTTAAACAGTAGACAAAGTATACTTAGAACTTTGAACTGATGAGATCTTCAGAAGTAAAAAAAAAAAACAGACTAAAGGAAATTTTTGAGAATTAAAGCACATTTCATTTCAAGAAAGTTTGCAGGTTATATCTGATATGAAACTTAAACACTTAAAGATTGAGCAAATAGGAAATAGCAGCAACTGCAAATCTGGCCAAATCTGGCTGTTTTATTGCAGCAGTCATTATGATAGCAACATTAGTGTATACTGTTTGTAGACACTAATCTACAACATCACTTAGCATTTACACAAACATTTCATATGACTTTTTTCCGCTTGGCTGAACACTAACTGAGACCACATGATATCTTTGTGGTTACAATGTGATGACAGACAAGATCTTACATGAGAGGCATCCATGGATCCACAACCTCAGCACTTTGTTCTCTTATTGCTGATTTATTCTTGCCAAAATCAGTTTGTGGAAGCCTCAGTTCCCAATTTCAACTGTTTTTTACAGCCTATGTTTTGTAATGCTGCATGTTCTGTCCTGCTCTGTAGCTATAGTTAGTACATTGGGCCATTACACAGAGATCAGTCAAAGAATCTTGGTATTAAAATATCGTGAACATGAATGCAAAACGCAAAATGTTGCGATTTTTACATAGGTTATACAGAGAGGTGTAAGAGATGTGACCTTGTTAAGCTCTTTGTGCAGTCGGGCTCTGAGGATGTATAGGTCGGAGGTGGGACCTTCTGATGCCATCCAGTCATTTACCAGCTTCAGACAGTCAGTGTGGCGACCTAAAGCTGTCAGACAGGCCAAGCTGGGATGCAAAGTATATGTATGTTTGTTAATTTCACATTTGAACTCTTGGGGACTTGTTATTAATCTTTTACCTTCTGTACACGAATAACAAATGCTCAAATCAATTATAAGGGAACTATAAGGTAACTTAGACACTAAACATATATTGTACTTCAGTCTAGATGTTATGGCTCAGGCTCCTGACCTTCTGACCTTGTGAGCTCTGCAACCCGGTTTCACCTCAGCAGCTTTGCTGAAAGCCTCCAGTGCATCTACAAAAAAACCTTGGTCGAACAAACACTGACCCTGGGACAACAAGAGGCAGAGGGATCTATGTTAGGATAGTTCTCTAATGCCCACTTAAATTAAGATAGGATTCTTATTTCAACTGTAGTAATTAATGTTTGGTTGCTCTGCTCTGCAGCAGTATACATCCCCGCCTTTCCATGGAGGCTAAAGGCAAGGAAAACCGCTACAAAAACCCTTCTCATAGAACAGAACAGGCATTAATGACAACAAATATAACCTTGATTATTTCATAAACAGAAGGAAACAGAGAACCTGGATGGTAGGTGGGTTGCAAGGAGGCATACATTGGCAGCAGTAGGTAAATTAGTGCATGCTATATGAGATTTGCAACTTGGGTGTGTAGTTTGGCACTAAGATCAGCTGATCTGCCAGGCCTGTGGCTGAGTTTGACTCAGCCACTAGAACTAAGTATAAGCTCAGTTCTATGTAGAATAAACTTAGATTCCAAGGAGATATATGATATAATGAACGTATATTTGAGAGAAACACTGTCAAACAATATGCAATATTTTTCATGTCAACAACTTTAAATCAAACAGAAAATAACATGTTTTTTTCTTTTCAATTATTTTTTACTTAAGAGGTGCTCACAGCTAGAGTCGTGTCCTGAGATGACCCGAATAAAAATCCTCAAATAGAAAAAAAACTTTCTGAAACTGAGTGTTCAGACCTTGTATCCAGCATTGTAGCAGTATATTCATGACAGAAAATAAGAAACGACATGACAAGTCTTCATCATTGGACCCTGCGAATACTTCTACCTGCAGATAGTAAATGAAGGCCAAACGATCCTTGAAGGCTCCAGGCTCCAAGAGCCAGGCCTGTTTGTAACAGGCTGCTGCTGACTGGAAGTCACACAGCTGTAGGTAGGCCTCTGCCTGGCTCACATATAGCTGAACCTAGAACATGTAATATCACAGGATATATCAATATAGAGAGGATAAGACGCAGGCCAGAAAAGAGATGCATACATAATATCCAGAAAGCATAACTAACGGTTATGTTAAAAAAAAAGCCTCATCTGATCTATTTTACAGGAAAATCAGCAACATCTTGTGTGACCACTGTGGAAGGTGACCTGTTGTGGCTGCAGAGTGATGGCTTTGGAGAAGCAGATGACAGCCCTCTCATACTGAGACTTCCCCATTGCCTCTTCCCCATTTATATAACTGCAATAACAAAAACAAAAACAAATATTACTTAACAATGAAAATACTTAAAATTCAATAAACTGTCTATATATAAGTGGAAGGTAATCAGACACAATTTGGTTTTAAAGGAAGTGGAAGGGAGCTAAAACAACTTATTCCACACAGAGGATGAACTTAGATGAAGCACAAAGGCCCAATATAACATAAATAATGACTATAATAAGAAGTATAACACCATTTTAAATGTACTGCTGTACGTATTCAAGACACATAGGTATCAGTCACTGTTGATTCTCACTGCTCAGCGGCCTTGCTCTGAATGATGAGGCTGCCCTGCAGGTCTGGTCTTTGACAGGATTTTTCTGTGTGAAGAAATATTTTACTGGAGCCAAACAGCCGTTTTAGGCTGTTTTTTCTTTTGGCCTCAACCAGCTCCTCTTCTGATACAGCAGTGGGGAAAAAACTCTGCTCTGCATCCTGGAGGTGGACAATCAAAAGATTTCAGTTCACTTTTTCTGAGGTGGCACACTGTTTTATCTCGACAACATCACATAACAGTTTATTAGTGAGGCTATTATTAAGGTAGTGGAAAACATTTATTGTGTGCTGTTATGCATTTAAAATTTTTAAATTACAAGTCTTACTCCAACCTAAAAACACTTTGCGTCACTTTCAATGTTCACTCAGTAGCCGTAACGTTATTTAACCTGGGTTTGTGCTAGTTAACTAGCTCAGGCATCATAAATGAAACAAACATATTTTATACACAACCAACAGGCTGGGCCTGTCTACATTTTCACTGTTGCTTTTCAGTCACTTTTTACCGTTTGGTCATCTGTCTCCTCAGATGTGTCCATTGCGTCACTGAAATTGCTGTTTCGAGCTGTTTTACACTTACGCAGTCACTTTTACGACCTTTATTTTTTGCTTTGCTTGTATAAAGTTGTTGCCTAATGTTGAAAATCCGAGGGTCGCCATGGAAACCAACTTCAACACTCCTAGAAGCTCTTATTTTGGAAACAAATCGTAAGCGAGAGATCGCTTCCTTCCTGTTTTTTCGCCATGTTAAAATGCAAAATAAATAACATTAACGTCTTTTAATAAGCTGTAGCTATAAAGTAAAATTAAAACACATGCAAAAATTAATGAACTGTGTAACGCTACGTATCTGCTAGCTTAAAGGAATGAGCTTTAACTAATTCTGAAGGAATGACCGCGATTAACCAGAATATCTGCCCGTCTTCGTAAAACGTTAAAAATTAAAGTGAGTTTAATTTTTAGAGTAAAGGTGTCTGTTACTCTATCTTTGCTTTAATAAAGATAGGAGACTGCAGTCTGTTTTGGGCGATAGACCTCATACTAGGAGTTTTACTGTGAAACTACTTACACGCAGGGAAACAGGAAATAAGAGGAACACAGGACGATCAGCTGACTTCAATGTTGACAAAGCAAGTTAACCGCCGGTGAGAAGCAAATGTTCTCGGTAATGGTCACATTGTTTTTTCCAGCTGAATTGTCCGATATTTTCTTCACGGATATCTCAGATGGTCTAACTTCTTCTTTTTTCTGATTCCGTCCTGGTGGTTTTTCGCTTTCTTCGACTGCTTTTCTAGCTTTTGTTCGGGGATTTTTAAATTACTTTCTGACATGTGATCATTGTCAAAGGTGAACAGAGGTAAAAACCAGGAAAGATTGCTACTACTGCTGTCGGTATGGACATCCAAGATGAGAGGAGAAGGCTGCTGGATGCCGAGGGTGGAGATCCAACAGGACTCATGTCTGAACAAGATGCTTATCTGAGGTCAGTGTAGCTCTACCACAGCAGATCATTTCAGAGGGTTTACGTATCATCTAAATATACAGAGTTATCTAGACCATGCAGATTATGTTTCCGACTTGTAGTTTTTACTCTCCCCTTGCTGTTTTAGGGAAACCAGTTTAATTACGGATATTATTGCTTTGTTTAGTTTTAACGGTGTAGCATAATTTATTTGTGTGTGTGTGTGTGTGTGTGTGTGTGTGTGTGTGTGTGTGTGTGTGTGTGTGTGTGTGTGTGTGTGTGTGTGTGTGTGTGTGTGTGTGTGTGTGTGTGTACTAAATTTAAAGATTATGGCATACTGAACAAGCAGTTGATCTTTGCTTAGCTTCTTTTTGCTTGCTTATTTGGAACCTGAAAGGGCCACAGAGGAGAATCTGGAGTTTGCTTGATAACAACTGTTTTATGTTGACCTAGACCAAAGTCAATGGCTACTAGAAGAATTACACAGATGAGTGACAAATTAAAGGAAAACACTGGGCCCTTCACCTCTGCATTGGGGGGATGTGGTATGCTGTCATGGATGGGTTTTTCAATACAATACAATATTCTTCTGAGTGATCGCCTTTATCCTACAGTGACACATTTCTGTCCTGCACGGAGAAGTTTGATGAGGATGAAAATGATGTAAACCATGTTGCTATGAACAAATATAGGGATTTTAGACTCGCATACATCATCAGCAGAGAGAGTGACTGAATATCTTTTGGAAAAACGTCACTACAATGAAGTAAAGCGAGTACATCAGCATTCTGAGAACTAGATTTTAGCATGTGATTTGATGCAGAGTTTCCTGCTTCAGAAAGCTTATACTGATCTACACTGCAGTAACAGTTGTAGGAGGGCCCCTTCCTGTCCCAACAGTACTGCCCACCATGGCTCAAAGAAAGGTCCATGAAGACATGGATGAGCAAGTTTGGTGTGGAAGAACTTGACTGGCCTGACCTCAACACCTTTAGTTTGAATTATAGTGATGATTGCAAAACCAGCTTTCGTTTCCAACAGTCCAAGGGTGACTTGAACATATGGTCATGTGGTACACCACATACTGGTGTTGTAGCTGTAAAGTGGGGGGTGGGGGCAAAAAAGCTTTTATTTTTATATTCTTAAGTTTTAATAACATTAATGTAATTACATTTTTTATATATTAATGTAAATCTGCAAAATAATGTTACAAACCCTGAAACAATTATCATTTAGTACACCCAATGCTCCCTTTAAACTCACTGGAGCTTACAGACAATCTCATGTCCTATTAAAGCTGCTTTATTCTTCCTGCATTCAGTCTAAAGCTGCAAAGTACTGTGCAGCACCGTGATCCTAGCTCTGCTTTTTCATTCTTAGTCCGAGTTAATCACAGTCATATCTGCTAGTTTTTGTAATACTTGCTCTATTCTGTACTGGATTCCTATTGTTGCTGGTGCTCTCCCAGTTTAAATACAAATCAGTATTCTCTTGATTACAGTGTTCCTGACTGAACAGCCGTTAGAAATGATGCATGTCACCCATGCCATGATATTATAGGCTTAAAAGAAGAAGCAGAAATTATTCTCTCTTTTGTCCCTGAAGCATATTAATGAGGCTGAGCTTCTTTCTATCATATGTGAGACCTGACCTTTACCTCCTACACTCATCTGTGTTCCTCTTTCTCTCCACAGCAAAGTGAAGAATCGAAAGTTGTACCTTGCGACACTTGCCTCTGTTCTGGGTCCCATGAGCTTCGGGTTCGTGCTGGGATACAGCTCTCCCGCCATCCCCGAACTCACCAAGATTGAGGACTCTCGGCTGAGACTGGACAATAACCAGGCTTCCTGGTTTGGGGTATGATGACAGCCAGGCAATTTTAACAGCAGATTTGTGTGACATCTCATTTCATCCAACACATCCTGTAAAAAAGACACACAAGAAAGAGCCGGATGAAATTAAAATGTGTTCACTGTATGTTTAAAATTAATCATTTTAGCACATTTTAAGAGCTTCAATAATCATGGTCATAACAGTTTATGACATAAAACGGTGGAAGAGTCACTGAAGGAACAACTTAATATACTGATCAGCCACAACACTGAAGCCATGTGCCTAGTGGTTTGTAGGTTCCCTTCTTGGTAACCCAGTGGTAACATTTTGGCCGCCTCCATGTTTGTGTTTTGTTTTGTTTTTTTTTGGGGGGGGGGTTTGAGCCAGAAGTGACCACACTTGGACGAGAGGCTGCATTGTTTAGTCTAATTGTTTAAAATAATAGAAGCTGGCATCCATAACAGTCACAACTCTAACGCTAAGCCTTAGGACAATCACACCGTTGAGTAGCTATAAAAGAAGTCACCTTCTGTATAGTAGCTGATAAATGGGGAAACTAGCCATAGAGACCCCAAAAGGTTGATTCTTTTCATCCGGACGTAGCAATTTCAATGGGAGAATCTTTTCATCACTCCTTCAGTCTCAGCTGACTGCAGGTTTCCCCAACCTGCAGTCAGCTTTGTGTGTATACGTGTTAAAGGTAACATCTTCATGAATGGCAGTACCTAAGGTTTGCCTCCAGTATACTGTAATCTTCTTCTTCTTTTCACTGCTTCCTTTATGGGTTGCCACAGTAGTTCATCTGCCTCCATCTCACCCTATCACATCCTCTTCTGTCACATCAACCGTCTGCATGTTCTCCTTTACTATGTTCATGAATCTTCCTTATTTTTCTCCTGCCTGGGAGCCTAATCCTCAACATCATTTGCTCAGTTTATCTACTATCCCTCCTCTGCAAATGCCCAAATTATCGTAGCGTTGCCTCTTGAACTTTGTCTCCAAAACACTTAACCTGAGGTTTCCCACTGATGCACTCATTTCAAGTCCCGTCCACTGTAATGAGAGGATCTGTGTAATTTTTGCCCTTTTAATGTTGGGTATAAAGAGTATATGCACCCTTTAAAGCCAAGCTGTCTGTTTTAAAATACGTTGAAAGTATTTCACTTAAACATATGGTCATGTGTTACATGGCATACTGGTGTAAAGTTGGTCTATATACTGCAAGCGCCGGAGCTTTGGCCTTTTTCAAAATAGGCACTAATGCAAAATAGAAAATATAGTCCAGATGTTAACTCAACAGAAATAGTTAAACCCTGTTTAATTATTCTTTTAAAATAATAAAATTGATCAAATGCAACATAAAGTTCAAATAATTCATTAACGTTTATTGCTGACGATCTGTTCTGTGTTTCAGTCCATAGTGACGGTGGGAGCAGCGTTGGGCGGGCTGATTGGTGGCTGGATGGTGGAGAAGATTGGCAGGAAGGTCAGTCTGATGTTATGCGCGCTGCCATTTGTCTCCGGCTTCACCATCATCATCGCGGCGCAGAACGTGTGGATGTTTTACGTTGGCAGAATTCTGACAGGCCTCGCCAGCGGCATCACCTCGCTGGTTGTCCCGGTATGTCATTTAAAAGCAGATTAAAGGCCTCTTTAATATTTGACCCGGCATCTGTTGATGTGAAGATTAGACAGTTTGATTCCAGAAGAAAAAAATCCATCTCCAAAAAACTTGGTTGTTAGACAGTAAATTGAAATGTCAGGCAGAAAAAACAAGGTATGCTTTCATTTTGTGGGATTAAGAAGTAGCTGCACAGTATCACTTGAACACTGATTAAAAATTAGAGAGTATAATCTGACACATGGCCTTAAATGGTGTGAAAGCCAGACACCGAATGACCTGATGGGCGGCACCTACACTCAGTGAGATAAATAAGGATTGTTTTGAACAGTGAATCATGCAAAGCCATTGTAGAATAAAAATATGGAGCTAGAAATGAACAGAATAAGACCACCTTTGCTTCAATAACATAAATGATGTTAGTGTGGATCAGTCCATTCAAACGCCAAACATTTGTTGGCTTTGGCTTCTCAAATGTGAATCATAAATGTGCTCTTAACTTTATATAAACAAAATTATATGTGTTTGCTTTATAAACCATTAAGAGAACAGTTCTGTATACTAAAGGTTTGAATTTTTGATGTTCTCCCTTGTCTCCCCTCAAACAGGTGTATATTTCTGAGATGGCACATGAAAAGGTCCGTGGGACTTTAGGCTCCTGTGTGCAGCTCATGGTGGTGATAGGCATCATGGGAGCTTATCTTGGAGGTATGAAACTGATGTTTAAAGTTTTTATGGCATCTTTAAAACTCCCTTTGCAAAGTCTACATGGCTACAAGAACTGCAGTGTCAGATACAAGAAAAAGTGTCAGATAACAACAACGTTTTACAACCTACAAATCATTGAAAGATGATGTAACAAATGTGGCATTCACATGATCATCGTCATATATGATCCGATTCCTCTGCTGCCTCTTAGACAACAGCCTCACTGCTTGACCTGTGTGAAAATGGCTGCTTCTGGCTAATCTTGTTAGCTGTGTGCTGTGCATGATTTCCTAATAAAAGCTGGTATGTTTTGAGAGGTGGATTTGTCTCGTGGTGCTCTGGAGGTTAGTTGCTGTGCAAACACAGCAACTGTGTCACACTGCAGTCAAACAGCTGTTTGGTTGTGGGTAGATATGGTTTTTGAATTGTATCAAAGGTCTATCAGAGTTTGCAGTGATAACTTGCGGAATAACATCATGAGGTTAAAAATAGAATAATTTATTTATGAATCAGTTGATCAGTAAACTGGTTTAGAACCTCATTCTCTGTGTGAGCCTTGTGACTGAATTTTGACGTGACCATAATCCCTCTGTGTGCCCCCCAAAGCTAAAATTACTCAAATAAAAAAAAAAAAACTGAAACTCAGTTTTCTGCGTATCAATTTAGAGTGTGCGCTTGAGTTTTATAACTAATCAAAAAAAGACAAGCCCAAACCTCTTTTTATTCAACGCTCTGAACAAATGGTTCCTGTGCAAAAGGTGCTCTGTTCTCATTCTTGGCAGACTGGCTTAATCGAGAACTGTATTCACTAAAGTACTGAAAACATCGAAAGAGAGGCACACACACTCACACGCACACACTTGTTTTCAAGTGTGAAGACATTGAGACATGTCATTGACATAATGCTTTTCCTAGCTGCTTACCATAACCCTAACCATGAAAAATGAATACCTAACCCTAACCCTCAGTCTAAACCTAACCACAACCTAACTGTAACCCTGACCCTGACCCTAAAACCACATTATGAGCCTCAAAAATGCCTTCAGACTGGTGGGGACGGTCATTTTGTCCCCATAAGTGACTGTTGGTCCCCACAGGTATAGTAGCATCCCAATTTTCTGTCCTTACAAAGACGTCTAAACGTGTGTATACACACACACACAGTATTATGTTAACTGTGTATCATAGACAATCTGGTAACTTGGGTAACATTTGACAAATAGAACTTATGAATAAAGTTTGAGAAACAGGAAAATGCTAAGGAATAAGGCAATTGTATAAGAATGCAGGAAAAACCTGAAGTAAAAAGCACGTGTTGGAACTGCGACATTTTACATTGGTCTATAGCAGGGGTGGGCAACTCCAGGCCTCGAGGGCCAGTGTCCTGCAGGTTTTAGATATCGCCCTGGGTCAACACACACACATCAAATGATTAGTTCATTACCAGGCCTCTGGAGAATTATAAGACATGTTGAGGAGGTAATTTAGCCATTTGAATCAGCTGTGTTGGATCAAGGACACATCTAAAACCTGCAGGACACCGGCCCTCGAGGCCTGGAGTTGCCCACCTCTGGTCTAGTCTCCAGGTTTGAAAAATAAAGCTAAACCTTTAATGCTTTTAATGGCCAGCAGGGGCTCACTACTCAGTTGCAAAGATAGCTTATTGCTCATTTGATTTATAACCTCAGTAAACAGGTTCCTAATTAGTTTATTGTATCAGTCACTAGCCTCCTCAAGTCTTCCTCAATATAACATGATGTTCATTGAATAAATTATTGTCTCATTAGCATACAGAAGGATCATAAGAGTACACATTAGGACAGGCTCACCTTAATATTGACACGTTGCTGCCCAGTGAGCATGCATTGCCTTTCTCACTTAAATCCGCCCCTCACTTGTAATGTTTGGTGTTAAACACTTAGATATGGGGGCAGTATAAATGCTAACCTTGAGGCTTCAGTAAAAACTAAAAGTGTCAGTTCAAATGGTTCTCACTGTTAAGACAAAGTTGTTTCAAAACAGCTGCATGGTTTGATGCGATGGATCACATCATGGAATTTGTTAAAAGGCCATATGAATCAAATTGTCTTTCATATGTACAAGAAATGTTGCTTATTTCTATTGAGGCTTTTTTTTTGTTTTGTTTTGGGTTTTTTTGGTAAAGGGGGAAATGTCTCTGTTAGACATTTTTTAACTCATTCAGTGATTTAGTGATTACCTGTTTGGCCAAAATTAACAACCTTCTCTGAGCACATATAACACTTTAGATGCCGATTTTGAAATATAATAAATATCCTTGTTCCTGTTATTGTAAAATTAAAATGAATGGCTTCTAAAACTTCTTTTCCACATCTCTTTAAACAAAAGATGAGGAATAGCTGTAGAAATGGCTCATCCTGAGTGTGTGTGAACCTGTCCTGCAGGTCTCTTTATGGACTGGCGTTGGTTGGCGATCTGCTGCTCCATCCCACCGACGCTGCTGATGGTCTTTATGTCCTTCATGCCTGAAACGCCCCGCTTCCTGCTGTCACAGGGCAAGCGAAGGGAGGCTGTGGAGTCACTGCGCTTCTTACGTGGACCAGACGCTCCTGTCGAATGGGAGTGCGCCCGCATTGAGGAAGCATGTGATGAGCAGGTGATATAAGACAAGAATTTCTGGCCACAGTGCCTTTGCCCTCCTCAATTGTAATTCAACCACTGTGGGAAAATGTTGGCAGTTTGGCTTGATGATTGACAACGTTATTCTGTTTTCCTCCTAGGGCTCTAAATTCCAGCTGTCTGACCTGAAGGATCCTGGTGTCTACAAGCCTCTGGTGATTGGCATCATGCTGATGATCTTCCAGCAGATGAGCGGGATCAACGCCATCATGTTCTATGCTGAGAATATATTTGAACAGGCACATTTTAAGGTAGCTCATTCACAGGCGCTACTGCTCTTTCTATCACTCACTAAACAAAGCAGATGAAGGAGCAGAAGAGCAAGACTTCACAGGACAGTGCTGGCACCTTTTTATCAAAAATGGATTTGTCGCGTTGCACTTTTCCCAAAAAGGCTTTTTTGGGAAATAGGAGTAGGGCTAAAAACAAAAGTCACAAGTTAGTGTAACAAAATGCGAAACATTTCAGTGAACACACTAATAGAAAGCTCTCCCCTTGGAGGTGAAAATTGAATTCAACAGCAAAATTATCAATTTACAAGTTTTCAGTGAAAACATAAATTCATTATAGACCTGTCTTTCTCGTTATTCTGCAGCAAAGTGACCTGGCGTCAGTGATCGTGGGTCTCATTCAGGTCGTCTTTACTGGAGTAGCAGCGCTTATCATGGACAAAGCTGGAAGGAAAGTCCTTCTCATTATCTCAGGTAGCCAGAATCTTTAAATGTAATTATTAACCATAATTCCTGAGATCTCTCTGTGACACCTCCTTGATTGTAATTTCATAACACAGGTGTTGCCATGGCCATCAGCACCACAGCATTTGGAGTTTACTTCTACCTGATGTCCTTACTTCCAGAACCCCATGGTGACCTGGCCTGGATGGCTCTGGCCAGCATAGCGGTGTTCATCACAGGTCAGTTTTCCAGCATATAAAAATGGGTCAATCAGCTCCACTTCAAGATGCAAAAATGATTTAGTCCTCACACCTTTTCCTTACCTTATACTTAATACAAATAACTTTGGATATTTAATGGCTTTGGCTATTCCATCACAAATTCAAAGATAAATTTGTCAGTCATCTGCAAAACATTTAATTAGGGCTGTGCGATATGACCAAAATCTCATATCCTATATCCTAATATATCCTATATTTATCGTCCCAAACGACGATATTTATCACAAAAGTTTTACATTTTCTGTAAATTCTGTGAATCTCGGGCAACTTGCATGAAGTGTTTTCAGCTGGGAGTGCTGTACCTGGAGTCGAGTGTTACATAAGTTGAAACGGCCGCAATTTTCACAATTTTGTGAGTATTTATTACACGGCATGCTGAGGGTAAAAGCCTGTCCTAAGGTTTATGTTTTTAAGCACCCATCGGCTCTTTTTAGTTTCTCATCCGTAAACACTCCACATACAATTTCACCTGATTCAGTTTATTTTGAAAAATCTCAACAGGATCTTCAGCTTTTTTTGTGAAAGGTTTACGTGGAAAATAAACAAGCGGAAGGCGGAGCCACACGATGGTTTTACCGTCGTTGTTGCTAACGACAACGCAAACAAACAGTCGCTTGTCCGTCAGTAGTGTGGTTATTTTATATATAAGAGAAAGAGAGAACTTTAAGAAATCCTGGAGTGACCATCAAAACGATGAAAAACTATTTCCGTAAACAGTTTATTTTGCGACACCACGAAACAAGCGATAGCGTAAAATGAAACATTAGACGTTATATCGTTATATCGAACAGCCCTACATTTAATACTCCAAAACCCAAACAAATTAGTGCTGCTGATGGGGATTTTTTTTTGTTAAACTTGTGGGTGTATTCCCCCAACAGACCATGCCACTTTAATAACTGTTGCTGTCCTGTTCAGGTTTTGCTCTCGGCTGGGGTCCGATCCCGTGGCTCGTCATGTCAGAGATCTTCCCAGTGAAAGTGAGGGGGGTTGCCAGCGCTGTCTGCGTCCTCACCAACTGGAGCATAGCATTCGTCGTCACCAAAAATTTCCAGGATATGATGGTGAGTGTTGAACAGAATACCAAATCTGTTAAAGATCTATAAAACCACATTTCAACCAGGATTGTAAACAGAAGTGAAATTTAATTAAACAGAAGTGAAATTTTATCTTACATCTGGGATCCTTTTTTTAGTGAACACATGAGCATACAGCATGTTTACTTAAGATGCCATAAAAAGACTTCACTGCAAATTTTGCACTTTGCAGCACCATCCGAGGGACAAAGTAGAGCCCTTTGCTGGGCTGGTTCTGGCACATAGGCCGCATGTTTACCACAAATGGTTCAATGGATGTGGAATAAGATCCTGTTGGAACAGTTAGCATAACGTAACTCACCAGAAAGTCAAAATGATGTCACACAGTAATCATTATTGTTTGTTATTATGGTTGTGATGAGATAGCAGAACACATTGGAAACACATCATCACTGACTTATGGCAAAATGTTGATGACTCGCCCCCATCAAACATAGTTTATTCCCAGAAAGCTTCCCTGCCAACACCAGACGAGCTGCAGAGAAGTGCATTCCTACTTAACGAGCATATTAAGGGAAGCATTTAGTCCAGTATACACATAGTTGTTGTAACGGCCCTAATTTGCCATCAGTCATAACAGACTTAACTGGCCATTTATGCTCACCATTGTTGCTCTCACAAATGCTGCATGACTCCTGACTTAGTCAGGCTGGAAAAATGAGTGTTTGAAAAGCTTAATGTCTATTGCTGTTTCAGTGATGGGTCAGTACAGGCACATTGAGATAACCAGGGTACAAAGGCGAAAAGCTGTAACAGCTGGAGCAAAAAAAGATGAGATTTTGTGGAGAAAACTTTCAAACCACCATAATTATTTTGTTTCCTCTTTGGACTTGTTCTAGTATAAATTTTTTTCCGCTGAGTTGCAAAACATGTTGTTTACGAGAAGACTTCACCACGTCCAGTGTGCCACAAGCACCCTTATGAATAGTTATGGGTCTGATGTCACATTTAGACTGAGCAGTGACCAACATGCCAACCATAACAGCAGCTTAAGTAGTCAGTAGTCACTCCATAGCCTGCTTAGGTTCGCTGTATTGTCTCAAAGCCCTGTCACTTTTAGATTGGATATTCTCAGCTCAAAGGATAATGGGTTTCATTTTTTTGTACAGGATTATAGTTTTGTTTATTTTTTTTAACCATCTGTATTTGTGAATTTAAAAAACAAAGTTTACTCTACACCAACATCTAGATTACTGTACAGCGATATCTTTGTATAACTTCCTCCTGGAGGTCAAAAAACTGCATGTTACATTAATTGGTCATTCTAAATTGGCTTTGGATGTTGGATTGTGTAGCTGTCTGTCTCATTGCTGAAGGCCACCTCTGCTACCTGGAGAAGCCTCTCCAACATACTGAGGATGGAAAAATAACAGTTAAATCCATATGAGTGACAATTTGTGAAGCTGTGAAAACATATTTTGATGCAGGGATGAAAATTTGAATTGAATTTGCGCTGCAGTCGGGATATTTTGAGTGTTTTTGACATAGTTCTCTGTGGCCTTTCCCCCCTCTCTCTCTCTCGCTCGCTCTCTCTTGCTCCCCCCCCCCCCGATACCTATTTGCCTTGCAGAATCTTCTAACCAGTGCAGGAACTTTCTGGCTATTTGCTTCTATGTGCATCCTGAATGTCATCTTCACCATGGTCTTCGTCCCAGAAACCAAGGGCAAGACACTGGAGCAAATCGAAGCAACTTTCAGAGGGATGTCAGGTCCCTGAAGATGCCACATGTAAAGACTAAAAGACAAAACTGCTCATTTCTGAACTCACTGCTCTACCTGGGGCACTGTGTGGGTATTCTTTGTTGTTGTTATTATTAACACTTTATCACCTTTGGATATTACAGAAACTGCTGAAAGAAGTAATCCTTCGTGAAGGTTATGATTTTCAGTATTTGTGTACGAGGCATTGATTTGTCTGTTGTTCATGATGCCATTGAACTGTAATGCATCAGTAAGGTTCTGCCAAATTTGAGCTGTTTTCATGTGAAATCTGTCCAGAATCCTTTAATGTAAGATAATCTGATAAGGCAATTAAGTGCAGTCCTTTCAGTTTTGTGATACTGACAGTCTACAGAGGGGACCAGATTCAGGCTAAAGGGGGGCTGACTCTATACTGCCCCCAGGTGTACTCTTTCTTGCAGTTCTGATCAGTAAAGACAATTTTGGCAAGTTTTCCTCAGGACAGCAGTTTAGCATGAAGTTGGAAAACACTGAGGGTTGTAGTAATGGACTCCAGTGTTGCCTTCCCTATAAAATGAAATGCCAAAAATACATATAAGCTACTGTTTTTCCCTCTGTTTGTTTAAACAGAGCTTCTAAATTGAGCAGGCAGACACGTGCAGTGACTTCTTCCGGGTCATTTACATTTTTTTTCCGTTGCTGGATAAGAATATTTCCTATTGTTCTGACTCTTTTTAAGGACTCTAGCAAAAGACAGAACAAAAGTGTAACATTTTGGTAGAAGTGAGTAAGCTGTTTACACTAATTTACACCATCAGGGAAGATTTATGTGATGGCATTGTTCTTTTGGGGGGTTTTTTTAGCTGTGAACTGTAAAAATGTGTTTTTTCTTTAAAGTTTTATAATCATTTTTCTTTTGGGATACACTTGAAAAATGTTTTAAACACACATTATATGACTTATACACCCTTGAGGTTATGATAATAGTCACGTAAGTCACATTGTGAAGTAGTGAGTTATGTTAATTAAATATCACCTTTTCTTAAACATATTGTTTTTGTTGATCACTCTACTGGAAAAGAATAATAATCATGTTGTTGTTGTTTTTTTTTTATTTAGTTTGTGATCAATAAAGATGTTTCTATTGTGTCTGTGTATTCTTTACAAATTCATTGTGAATTTCACCTGAACAGAATAAAGTCATGGTTATTTCCCTAGTTTCTCCTCTATGACTCTGGTATGACACAGAATTATTACCTACACTCGTAACATTTTTTGATGAAACATCTAAGTTCCAGGTGATAAATGTTTCAATCTTATCATAAAGACCCCTTAAGATGTTTTTGACTGCCACTTAACGGTAACATTAACAAGTAGGAAATTTAAGTCACTTTAAGTGTTGTTGTTGGTGCCAGGTCTTAAAGATGCCACTGATTGCATGTAGCTGGATCCTGGCAGAAATTAGGTTCTGAGGTAGCCCAACCTTCCTCGGGATGTATACACATTGTTGAGCCTTGCCAGTGACAGTAAAGATGTGAGTGGTCCAGGTCAGGTACTCTGAGAGGTGGACAGAGACAAATTTAATCTCCACATCCTGACCACTGATTTATATTTGGGGGGTGGGTCTGTTCTCTTGGACCTTCAGGAATCCACTACTATGTTATTTGTCAATTGGCGCTCTCTCATCATTGTTGGTAATCAGCCCCATGCCTGTTGTGTATCTGGTGAATTTGAGCCACATACACCTGGGGTTGTTGTTCAAATCACCTTCTATCATCAGCCTTAATACAATGGTTGAGACTAGTAACTCAAATAACCACTCATTATGACCAAGGTAAGCAGAAGAGGATCTCTGAATGTACAGATGACCATACCCGGTGTCATTCCTGTCAGGTAAAAACCATAAACTGAGGCTGAGTATTCATTTCTGCTTCAATATTCAAATTACAGATTCAGCATTTGGCATAAATAACATATATGCATGGCTCCATCCTCTATGCATACATACTTGTTTCAACAATTTAAGCTGCTGCTGGTATAATGTGAGAGGTTACTTTTGTGCAAAATTTGGGACCCTCCTGAGTCTACTTGGCCTACTCAGTCTACCTGTGTAT
This sequence comes from Astatotilapia calliptera, assembly GCF_964374335.1. Lineage (NCBI taxonomy): Eukaryota > Metazoa > Chordata > Actinopteri > Cichliformes > Cichlidae > Astatotilapia > Astatotilapia calliptera. The sequence goes on along the minus strand of NC_137433.1, from coordinate 34,798,960 downwards.
TGTTGACCATATGCATCCTTTTACACATTTTCGCAAAAGCAAAGACTGTGATAAGGATGTGTGCAGTTTTTTGTTTGCTTGTTTTACCTTTCTGCTTAATTTTTCTGCAAATTTCAGTGACTTGAAATAAAGGACAAAGTTTTGTATAAACACACTGTAAACAGGATTAGATTGCCACCACACAAGCATCCAAAACAATATCTGAATTTTATTATATTTGTTTTTCCAGCTCTAAGGGGTGAAGCAAAAACAAATTAGAAGTTGGCCAGAAACTTCTCAGCTCCAATATAAAAACATATTTTAACTGTTCTTAGTGTATGTTTAATGTTTTATTTTCAAGAATATTTAAAAGACATTTTAAATTGTGCTAAATTGTCGAAAAGAAACTCCGAGTTTGCGCACTAATCTGCCATTTGGCCTTTCAAAATAAAAGCCGCGTCAGATCCAATCGACACAAACGGTGTGAATTTGAGTTGATTTTCGGGTTTAACATTTGAGTATTTGCACTCGAAAAAATTAATAAGTAAAAAATCACAAATAATTATCTTTTGGTAGTTGTCTTCTATTTTAACTCTCCCCGTGGGTGTATTATGATATGTTGCCTGCACCCTCTTCCTGTCCGCGGTCAAAACTTACGGAAACACTTCCTGAGCTGCCTGGTGTTCGCCCGTTTGTCATCCGGGGCCGCCTGTCTGTTGCTCGACTCGGGGACTCGGGGATGCTGCGAGATGGGAGTTGAATCGCGCAATCAACAAAGTGTCGGACGGAGTTTGAGACAATAGGAGGGAGCTTTTCGTTAGTTTTCCCATGAACCGAAAGTGAGCGCTGGATGGATTTTTGTTTCGAAGGGATTTAAAATAAAATACCCGGGGTGAAAATGAAGCTGCTGAAGCCGAGCTGGGTGAGCCACAACGGTAAGCTTGTGCAGGAATCTGTTGGATCAAGTTGGGCTTTTGTTGTCGGAGGGGGGCGACTTGATAAGGACGCATGATGATGATGATGGTTATGGTGCTGGTGCACACTTGTTTGACTTGTTAGTCACTTAAAAGTCACTCACATGCTAAATCTAAGCCAACGTTTGGGCACTTGCATTTGGTGTTTGTGCCGTTGTCAGTGTCTCTGTGCTCAAAGTATATTTGTTTGCTAACCTTAGCTAGCTAGCTAGTTAGCCCCCCCGGCTAGTTCTGGTGTCCTGACGTTAGCTAACTTACCTGGCAGATGACCCGTGTCGAAGTTACTGCCTCGCAGTGACTTTTTGGGGTCAGATTTACTCACATCCCGTGGGATTTTTAACATTTTATTTGTGTGACGGCTTCACAGAAAGCTTAAAAAATAAACAAGTGTCTGCTGGGATAATTTTTAAGCTGTCAGTTTGGAAAGTTAACCGCCAGGGAAATGGCCTGAATTTAGGGTGCAGCTAACGACTGTTGTTAGTAGAGCACATTTTGCCCGTGAAATATTTGACATTTGGAAGACTCCAACAAAATTGCACAACAGCATCAATATAGAATGAAACCAAATGTATTAAATGTATAATTATATTAGCAGATGGATTCCAGCTGCTGATATGTTTACAAAGAAAACTGAGGAAATAATACTTTGTTTTTTTGTTTGTTTGTTTGTTTTTTAATTCAGCACTCAACGGGAGTTTCTTTGTAATCTTTAGACATACATTTTTGCACTGTTGCTAAAATAAAGCACGTACTCAGGGGTGCATACAGAGTGCACGGTTAGGTATGAACTTCAGCTTTAGTCACGTAGTACACAGTACTGTATCTTTTATAAATATCACTTTAAGTAATGAGAAGCTTGTAATAAGTCACAGTTTTTTATTGTACAGTAGCTTTTTTCAAATATATTCTAGCAATTATAACCTTATTTCAAATTGTGGTTTCTTAGGCAAAAAAGGCACCGAGTGTTAAGTAAGGGTGTATTGCATAGACTGTACACAGAAGGATGGATATGCCACACACTGGTTCTGTTCTGAAGCCTCACTATTAGTTCTTCGAGGAAGCTCAATGCATTGGCTTGACCATATCTGAATTAACAAGATAATTATCTAAAGAAAAAAAATTATCCCCAAGAGCCTCTATTGACTCGAACTTCGAGGAACAGCAATGACCCTGCTGCTTACTTTAATGTAATTTGGATTTCACTTTGAAATATAGGAAGATACTGCCATATTTGTCTCTTGTATTTAACTGCTCATTTCATTCAACTGATCCTAAAGAAACAGTGTGTGCATAACTTCACAGCAAGTCACATTATTTTTTTAGCTAAAAATAAAAAAGTATAAATTACATAGAAACCAGCTAATGATGATGTTTTTGAAATACTGTGTAATGTATAGGGATGGGTATCGTTTAGGTTTTATCCGGTACCGGTGCCAAACCGGTACTTTTGAAATGGTGCCGGTGCTCAAACGGTGCTCAAACCGGTGCTTAAAGAATGGAGAACACAAACTTTGTACAAAAACCTCTCATGTTCAGCTGTTTTTTTTGTAAAAAGATAACAATGTTAGCCTTTTCTGCAGCTATGGGGCATATATGGTATCACTCTTGGCTGGAAGCAGTGCTTAAAAAAAAACACAAACTTTGTCCAAAAACCTCTCATGTTTAACTGTTTTCCACTTTTCTTTGGTCATTTTAGCCTTTTTGGCCAGGGTGAAGGGAGTATCTGCCATCAAACAAGAAGACAGCTGCATGTAGCTATGATGATGTTTGCTAGTTCACCTTACCTGCATTAATGTAATAACGTGGTTAGCCTACTCAACGTAAATTACACACGAACAACATTAAGCTACTCACGCAGAGAAGAACGGCTGCTGCTGCCATCATCATCCGTCATCATTTCTGCTACACTGGCAGGGCTAGGGGCCAGGACTCTCCTCTTCGTGTTTTTGGGGGATGTTGCTAACTCCGGGTCCGATAACAGGCACCACACCCGCAGTAGATGTGCTCGGTGTGAGGTCTCACAGCAAGCTATCAAATACGGCGCATTTCTCGGCTTTTAAAAAAAACGCTATGCGTCGCCAGGTGTTTCATCAGATTCGAGGTGTTACCTCCTTTGCACAGTATCACAGTATCAGCTTAAAGCACTTGTTACAGGCTGCTGAGTTTGCATATTTTGCTGTGAAGTACAGCCAGACTTTTGACCGCTTCGCCTTGGTCATTTTTAATCTGTAGCTCTGCTCTAAAAGAACGTACGTACCTGGCCCCGCCTACTATCCTCGGAAACGTAAAATGATTGGCTAGAATCTAAAGTGTATCACAGCTCAGGAAAATAAAGCACCGAAATGTGCGCTGCTTTTCGGTCTGGTTATGTCAGAACCGGTGCCATCGTGGCACCGGATACCGGTACCCATCCCTAGTAATGTATCTCCATGGCTTAAAGGAAGAGTTAGGGAATTAGGTTATACTACCAAAGAGATTTTGGAGGATTTACCAGAAAGGTTTCCTTTCAGGAAAATCCTCGAGTGCATGTCGATTGTAAACCTGACAAGACACTGAAATACAGTCTCGGGTGTGGGCATGTACTAACATACTTGTGGAAAATCACAGAACAGTTGAGTAACTTTCCATAAGGCAGACTAAACAAAGCCTGGTAAAAAACAAACAGCTGAGGTCAATGCCATGTTCCTGTGTTATGTTGAAATGTGTCCAACATGCAGTGTGCTTGGAAAGTTTTCATTTACATGCTTTTTTGCATTTCAGGCGGATCTGTGCACAATACTTTGCAGCAACAAAGCAAAATAAGATTCAATGATGCAAAAAACCATCAATGTATTTTCACTTAAACAAGCAGCTGTTTTTTATGTGCATTAAAATTATATAAAAATTTAACAGTGCAAATGCAAATTCCTTGCTGACAGTTTAACCAAAAGGCATTTCCAGTGGAAATTGGCCGACATATCCTCAACATAACCATGTAGAATATCTACAAAACTTAAAAAGAGGTTATACACACACAATACGGTAATATTATGTTGAAGCACAGTATGTATCACTCCACGAGGCTCCTGCCTACGATAGCCATAATGCTCTGACAATCCATCAAGCGGTGCGGCTTCGTAGCTTAGCAAAGTTGTACTAAAACATTTGACAGATTTTCGAGCGCCGTGTACCACATACAATCATTTCGAGGTCAGTAAACACAACCAGAATTCATACATAAGGCACACGGGATTATAAGGGGCACTGTAGATTTTTCCAAAAAACACAGTAATAACGACGGCCTGCTAGCATGCTCTACCAAAAATAGTGCTTTGTTTTGTATCTGACGGACGAAAGCTAAACCAGTTCCACACCACTGAAGTTGCAGCATTTTTACAAACCAATACTGGTTCATCTTTTTCATTCAATGATCCGCTTTTGCCCTTCTCATTCTCCGTCGCCGCCATGCTTTTTCCACCATGTGCATATGAAAACAAAGGCACTGTGAATGCACGTTTTACTAGAGCAGGGCGATATGGCCAAAAATATTTATCACGATATATATTTTAAAATTTGCGATAACGATATAACTGACGATATAATTGATGCGAGACAAAATACAACTCCACAACATTACTAGCGCAAAAAGACAACCTTCCATTTATTTTCACTTAAACAAGAAGCTGGTTTTTATGTACATTAAAGCTTTATAAAAATTTAACAGTGCAAATGCAAATTCCTTGCTGAAAGTTTAACCAAAAGGCATTTCCAGTAGAAATGGGCTGACATATCCTGAGCATAACCATGTATAATATCCACTGAAGTAAAAAAGAGGTGCTTTGCAACATTAAACTGCAGTGTGCAGTACGTATTTTTCGGACCATAAGGTGCACGGGATTATAAGGCACATTAAGCGAAACAAAGCAGTCAGATAAATCAAACTTTATTAAACTCATTCTTCTTGCTTCCTCCACTTCTGTACCATTGATTCATTAATGTTGAATTCTCTGGCAGCTGCTTTATTCCCATGTTGTTGCAGTATATTAATGACTAACCTTGTATTGTGGATGGATTATCTCAGTTGTTCTCCTGACTGAAGTTTGCTCCGTTTACAGCATCCTGCCATGCGATTGCATTTGTCTCTAACTATCAGGAACTTTAGCGTTAACTTTTATAAGTGGAAAAGTGTTAGTGTTCGTCCTCCAGCTTCACTGTTTATGTTATGCTAACATAGCTGTGTCGCTAGCGATCACGTAGCACATCATTATGTACCAGCTAGCCCAACTTCAGTAACCCTACAAACGTCACTGCTGTTTAGTTTCCTGTCTTCATTTATGTTGGAAGTGATAGCAGAGCTGTACGTTTGAATTTTTCCAGAAATCTCTCAGTCAGAACATGCTATATCATGCTTGGGTAACTAGCGAAACTAGCGAGCTAACTTCCGCTAGCTTCCTGCTAACTTCTAACTCCGTTAAATGTAATAAATTTTGTTTTCATGGATGCCTGGAAGTCAAACTTCATAGTTACACCTGGTAAAGCAGCAATGCTGATCGTTTTATTAAAGATGAAAGAATTTAGACAGTTTTTAACTCTCAGTGATGCTGCAGTGTTCGTTTGACCTGAAGCATACGGCGTTTAGGACCCAGATTACTCCCAGATTTAAGAGCATCTTAGTCTGACAATGATAACGACGGCCGCTTGCATGTTCTGCAAAAAAATGTGCTTTGTCGTGTATCTGACGGACAAACACCAAACCAGTTCCACATCACTGAAGTTGCACCTTTTTTACAAACCAATTCTGGTTCATCTGTTTCACTCAACAATCGGCCATGTGCGTATGAAAACAAAGGCACTGCGCATGCGCGTTTTACTCATATTCTATCGCGATATTTCATTTTCCTATCGTTGCCTAACATTATACCGGTATTACCGTGAACGGTATAATATGGCCCAGCCCTACGTTTTACCCATACTCTATCGCGATATTTCATTTTCTTATCGTTGCCAAGCATTATACCGGTATTACCGTGAACGGTATGATATGGCCCAGCCCTAGCCTCCATAACTTAAAATATAAGAAGTTTGCCGTGATCAGCAGTCTTCTTAGAGCTGCCTACCCAACCAAACTGAGTAACTGAGGATGAAAGGCCTTTGTCAGACCAGATATTCAAGAGCCCAGCTGTCACAATCAATTAGGATCTAGATTTCCTTTGTAGAGCTTGCAGGGTACTAATCAGGCCTCTGGGGTGAAGTGTCAATTAACCAGCAACCATAGACGCCATTAGTTTTTAAAGGTAATCAGAAGTCATCTCATTAGTGCCATCACTACAACATGGTGTGGTGCAGCATCATGCTGTGGGCATATTAGTGAGACAATTTAGGAGAGAGTGTAGCAGTGTTAAGCTTCAGATGTCAACCCAAAGCATATCGCCAAGAAAGTATTTCCAGGAAGTCGTTGTTATCAGATGTGCTTTAGCCATGTACTGAGCAAACGCTCTGAATACCCTTGTCAATGGAAAATGTCAGTGCTGTCATTTAACACACTAGAAAACCTGTTTTGGCTTGTGACTGTGGGACATGTGTGTGCTGTATGGATTGGTGTAAAAATTATGAGTTTGGATCAGCAAAATGCGGAAAACTTAAAAGGTTTTGTAAACTTTCCAGATGCACTCTGGTGTCTTTCCTTTTAGTTACTCCTTTATTTCCTCCAGTTTTCTCAGTATCTCTAGGTTATCTGTGTACAATATCAGTCTGCAGTTTTTGTGTTCTTTAGAACTATTAAAATTGAGATGACTGATATTAAATGTTGATTTTTGTGTTTCTCAGGTAAACCCATATTTTCAGTTGACATCCACCCTGATGGAACAAAATTTGCAACTGGTGGCCAAGGTAAAACCAACAACTGCTAAAATGAAAGTTTCTCCCTTTAGGATCATTTTTAAGCAACAGCTTAGTATTCTAACTGATGGAAAGTTACAGCTGGGTTCAGGTTTACTTTCCAGCTTAGAAAAATTCTCCCTGTTGCTCCTTGTGAAGGTGTTTCATGTTTAAAATACTTGGATTGTTTCCAGGGGAGGATTCGGGGAAGGTGATGATCTGGAACATGGCGCCGGTCCTCAGAGAGGAGGATGAGAAGAACGAGAATATTTCTAAAATGCTTTGCCAGATGGACAATCACTTAGGTAATCAAAGTCTGTATATATGGTTGGTTAATGAGTGTGCTTGTTCTCTAGCTCATTTTTTCCCCTTAATTAAACTTAAGGGTTACTTATGGTCTCTAACGATAGCTCCACACTGTGTGTATATGTAATTTTCTTTAATTAATTAGTTTTTTAACAGTTATTGAAAGCTGCACAAATAAACATCTGATGCATGTAGACTGTACTGCAATACCAACATGCACAGCTGTTATCATTTCCTTGACAAGAGGTCATTTAAATTGATGAAATAGAGTAAAAAAAATAAAAATGCTCATTAAGTAAAAATGTAAATCAGATACAACAAATCCGACGTATAAAGCTGAATATAACACAACAAGGGGGTCAGTGAGTAAAAATGTTAGTTAAATACTATAAGATAAGTCTGAAAGAGTTCAAGATGTATTCAGAATGTGATTTGAATAAAAAAGAACTAAGGAAAAGTAACCATTTAAAAAAATAAGTAGACCTTTTACACTATGAAAAAAGAAAGAAAGGAAATCTATAACTATAAACCCATCTGACTAAAACGTTCGGAAACGTTGACCTTGGATGGATGGAGATAACAGCGGCAGGAAATTAAAATCACTTCGCCTTCCATGAACTGCCACTGACATAAACTGCTGCTGTGTTCAGTGACCTAATAACAAGCAGCCATATTTAATAATGAGAGCATCTTGATCTGCAGGTGCTGTTATTGTCCACCCTACCAGCCTCCTCAGCACTAATCCATACAAACTGTATTTATAGCCTCAGTGAGCAGAAGTGTTTGTGTGTGTCTCTGCAGCCTGTGTGAACTGTGTGCGCTGGTCCAACAATGGGCTGTATCTGGCCTCTGGAGGAGACGACAAGCTGGTCATGGTGTGGAAGAGAGCTGCGTATGTATACACACAGTCACTCGCTCAATATGATAAACAGCATTCACTATCTGTCAAGAAACGTCTGGAAAGACAGCCAAACAAGGACGTTTCCATGGTGACTGAGCTGAAAGCAGAATGGGAAACTTTTTGTGTCAGCGTGAACGCACACTAGATTGTGTGTGTGTGATAGGCGGCAATTTTACGGCTTTCCACAGTGCATTATATTACAACGATCTACACTTTAATAAACTTGCATCAATATTATTTATTTATCCTATTCTATTTTTTTGTTCTAGTAACACCAGCATGCTGTTCAATGGTCAATCATATGAGTCACTGTTGTAAACTAGGGCTGTTTAATTAAGCCAAAAAACCAAAAATCTACTATTTTTGTAACCTTAATAATTCTGCAGCACCATGATCCAAAAATTGCCAGTGGTATGCTACTGCTGGAGTTGGGACATATGCAGATTCTACAGCTGTCAGCTACTGTTGGATGATGTGCTGCTGCTGATGGATGGTATACAGCTATAATCGGTGTATTCCACAGCTCCAGGAGAGGCATGCCACTGGCCACTTTTGGATCTTGACACACTGTTTCCTACACATATACTTTACTTGGGTGGGCCACCGACGGCAGAACGGTCACATAAATATATCTAAATATATTTTGGACCTAATTTTAGCTTTTATTTATTTATTTTGCTGCATGAATAAAAATAACACCAGAGTGTAACTAAGACTGCCAGAGGGGGTTTTTGGACAGACTTCGACATCCTATACTGCAGCTGGTAGCTCTTCTCTGGAAATTTGCTTCCAAGCTGGACAACCAGAATAACCAGAACTTGCAGTAGGTTGATACCTCGTTCAGTCTCTGGTATATGTTACTCACACGAAGTGCTCTTGTTGCCAAAAGCCATAAAAGATGATTATTACACAAGTATTTTTTGTAACAAAGTCTATATTTATTATTCTTTGCTGCTTTAAAGTATGTCCCAGTTCTTTCTCTGTGTATGAACTGACTGGATGCATGCTATCCCTTTCCTGCTAGTTCAAGCTAACTTCCTCTCACTGATGTTTTCTGGTGAATCTCCATTGTTGATAATTATGTCAGCATTCACATTTGCTGCTTTTTAATTTTGTCTGTCTGTGTGTTTCTTTTCCCTGTAGGTTCATCGGTCCCAGCACAGTGTTTGGGTCAAGCAGCAAGTTGGCCAATGTGGAGCAGTGGAGGTGTGTCACAATCCTGAGGAACCACACTGGAGGTAATAGACTCAGAAAATGCACAGAGAAGTTGCAGATGTTCACAGATACTGAACATCTGCACACATCCACCAACCTAGCTAGTTAAAGAGCCTCTGTTCATTGTGTGTGTTCTCGAGGTCTAACAGCTGTGTGGTTAAATGTTTAAAAACAAAAGAATTTCCTGAAACAAGACGATGAATAAATCATAAAAACAAAAATAAAGTGGAAAAATATTTCAGATAATAGCCAGATTTTTTCCCCTTCAACATTCAGTACATTACTTGGTAAATTTCTTTCTTTAAATCCCCTTTGACATATTAATGTCAAAAAAAGAAAAGTGTCACACCATTGTCATCATTTGTTATCATTGTGCTGTGTTTGCAGATGTGATGGACGTGGCGTGGTCTCCTCGTGACGTGTGGCTGGCCTCCTGCAGTGTGGATAACACCATTGTGATCTGGAACGCTCGCAAATTTCCAGGTAAAGTTTAACCACAGCTCAGCCTCTGGAAAATAGAAAATGCTCATATTTACAAAAGTCTTTTGTTTTTAACTGAGAGGGAAAAAACACTTTCTGCACACTCTGCAACTGTCTTAATGATCTATTCAGAGATGATCACTACTCTGCGAGGACACACTGGCCTGGTGAAAGGCCTCACATGGGATCCAGTGGGGAAATACATCGCCTCCCAGGCTGACGACCACAGTCTGAAAGTGTGGCGGACGGTGGACTGGCAGATGGATGCAAACATCACCAAACCTTTCAGTGAGGTACAGAAACACTCACTCTCGCTTTGATTGGAACCCACTGAATACATTGTGTGTTTCCACTAATTGATTTAGGTTTTGATTTTATTTTGTCATCACAGTTTAAGGGATTTTTCTCTTTCTGTCTCACTCTCAGTGCGGTGGGACGACCCACGTCCTGCGTCTGTCCTGGTCTCCAGACGGTCAGTATCTTGTGTCGGCTCATGCAATGAACAACTCCGGCCCCACCGCTCAGATTGTGGAGAGAGATGGCTGGAAGACTAATATGGACTTTGTGGGCCACCGTAAAGCTGTCACTGTGGTGGTGAGGATGTGCTAGCAACATGTTCAGCCAGTAAATCTATATTTAAACAAAAGAAAAGCTACTTATTGATGCGTCTGGTTTCTGTTCCTACAGAAATTCAACCCAAAGATTTTCAAGAAGAAGCAGAAGAACGGCAGCTCTCCGAAGCCCAGCTGTCCGTACTGCTGCTGCGCTGTTGGCAGCAAAGACCGATCGCTCTCCGTCTGGGTCAGTAAAAAACCCACAGTTTTAAAGTTTAAAATAATGATAGTAAAACATAAAAGTTAGTACTCTCATTCCTTAGTCAAGCTGCAGTTTTCATGGCTTATTGATGTGATGACATGTACATTAATAACCAAGTGAGGGCAGTTTTTCCAGTTCAGTGGTTTCTCACCAGGAATCGCCAAACCCAGTTTTAGTAGCTGTTTGGGAGGATATAAAAAAATAAAGTCTCTCTCGCTCTCTCTGCTCCAGCTCACCTCACTGAAGCGCCCTCTTGTGGTCATCCATGATCTTTTCGATAAATCCATTATGGACATTTCCTGGTGAGTGAAGACATTGTGGGCTGTCACATTCTGCAGTCTCTCTTATTCTAAGTCCACCGCCCTGACATCAGATATCTGACTTCAGATATTATTTTTAATGTCTCAGTGTGTGGATGCTTTTTTACCTGCACCCTTCTCTGTTTGCATACAGGTGTTTTGTGTAGGCTTATTAAACATTACTGGTGGTGATAAATGTCTGAGTTTGATATGTATGTGTGTATCAGGACATTGACGGGTCTGGGGATGTTGGTTTGTTCGATGGATGGCACAGTCGCCTATTTGGACTTCTCCCTGGATGAACTGGGAGACCCGCTGAATGAAGAGGAGAAGGTAAGAAGCATCAAGGCATCACTGAAATTGTGACTGTATGTTTACAACTAGTCCTGTGTACACTTAAGACCTGTGTCATATATATTCTACTACAATGGTAGATGCTCATGTTAAACATAGCTAGAGTTTCAAATAATGAGGTCAGCTTGTGTACAAGGATATCATGTAGGTCAAGTCTCAAGCTTTGAATGCTTGGTTTCAGATGGTGTTTTCCGCTCTTGGCTGTGTTTTATGACATATGGGGGATATCCCAAATGTGGTCATCTCAGGCACATGGCTCTGCCGGTGTGTGGAGAAATCTGCCCCACTTACTGTTTAATTTTGGTTGTGAGTTGCAGCCAATCAGGAGAAAGTAGGTTTAGAGAATAAGGAGCTAAGACGGCTTGTTTCAAACAGAAGATGAACTGAGGGATAGAGACCAAGGCCCTGTGTAAGATTAGTAAGGTTTATTTTAAGTGCAGACTATGCAAAGCTATTCCAGTAGACTATAACAATAAATATATGGAGCTGGAAAAAACGAGGTCCAATTTAAACATTTTTTTGGAGCCTGAGTAAGTGCCCAGGAGTGTTGACCATCTGAGCAGCTTGCCTTATGTACTGTCTTTCTTTACTTGTGGGGAGTAATTTAGGAGCCCAGTAAGATAAATAAAGATTATTTGAACTGTGCCTCATCTACTCTAGTAGAGTGCAGCAATGAAAACGTAGAGCTGAAAATATGTACTGCTGATATATTTAAAGTCAAAGTCTTCTCCTGATCTTTTATTTATTTAGCTAATAATAAACTCTAAACCAGCTAACAAATACAAAGTTTTATTTAAACCACATAACAAAGTTGTCCCTTCTCATCTTGTTTTTCATTCTTAGAAGTAGAGAAAAGTAATCAGTGAATGAAAAATGCACCACATGAGGCCCAGACTCTGCTTTATGTATAATTATTGGTTGACATCTTTATATTCCAGGTTTTTATTGCTAAGCAGTTTAACAGATTTTTTAAATTTTGTTGGTGGTTCTTGCTTAAATAAGGTTTCTTCCCTCCTAGAAAACTTTTCTTTTTCTTCTTGTGACAAATAGAACAGTATCCATCAGAACATCTACGGTAAGAGTCTGGCTATAACCAGCACCGAGGCTCAGCTCTCCACCACCATCATCGAGAACCCCGAGATTCTCAAATACCAACAGGAGCGGCAGAACTCTGCCCAGGCCAACTCAGGACCAGGTGCTGCTGCACCTGAATCCTCAGCACCCAAACTCAACAGTGTGATGAACGGGGAGTCTCTGGAGGACATCAGGAAGGTAGATGGAGCAGCCATCTATAATAAATGAAATTAAGGGAAAAATGCTTACATAGTTCTGGGAGGTGCTTCCTGGAAGCATATCAGAAACCTGATAATTATATTTTCATTGGGTTTTTGGAAAACTGTTAGAGTAGAGACAAAATACATTAGAAATCAAAGTCCAACACAGTTTAAAATATACTAATACTTATGTATTTTATATATATATTAATGTTTTAAACTTTTAATTTTCCAAAGCTGTCAAAACATCCTTTTTATATCTGTGCAGCGTAAATTTCTTGGATGCTTTATTCTCTCATCTGGCAGAATCTTTTGAAGAAGCAGGTGGAGACGAGAACAGCAGATGGCAGAAGAAGAATCACACCGCTCTGCATTGCTCAGCTGGACACGGGGTAGGAAGGCATGAAACACACTCCGGTGAACAAGATGGCTGATCTCACAAAAATAGCTGGTAGATCATGTTTGGACTCCAAAGATGGCGGCTGGACTGATTACAGGTTTCTTCTGTGCCATCAAAGCTACAGCAACACAATAAGAGAAGAGCTTGAAGTGTCAAATCTTTGGTTTTGAGTCCACACAAGTTCAAAGACTCCTCTCAGTCTGAACCGGATCTAGATTTAATTAACAGTTGAAACAGGGGGCTATTGTTGCGTGTTTTAACAACATAGAAGCCACGTGGTGCAAACTGAAGATGATTCTGGTCCACAGAGCTAATGCAATGTAGAAAAAGTGATGGTTAAAGTTAGTTATTGTTGTATAAAAGTAATAATAATGTTAACCAGATGAAGAGTAGAAGATCACAGGCCCTTTTCTCTCTGCAGGGATTTCTCTCCGGCTTTGTTCAACAGTGTTCCCATCCTGCCCTCGGGCTCATCCATGTCCAGCCAGCTCACCCCCCAGCTCAGCTCCGACTCCAGCCCAGGACAGGCCTCTTCTATGGGGCTTAAGCCCACACACGACCCCATGCTTACCTCACCTCCTCCCAACAACACTGCTAAGCCAATGGAGGACAACAATGATGGGTATGGAGATCACAGATAGGGAATTTTTGCTGTTGTTTTCTGTTTTACCCTCTCTGTGTTGTCTTTTTCATACTTTAAATTCCCAAACCTCCCACTTCCTCTTCCCAGTCGTTTACATGGTGCTTGGTTTTCTCATTCCCGCCTTCACTTGTCTTTCTCATTATCTTCGTCCTAGTGTCAAATCCAGTCTGCTGCTCACCTCTGCCTCCAAGATTGAGCCAATGAAAGCTTTGGACTCCAGGTTTACAGAGAGGTCAAAGGCCACACCAGGCGTGACAGCCGCCATTTCGTCCACAGCTGGACTCACACCGTTAGACAGGTGAGTAACTGTGCAAGTGAAGAACATCAAACACAAAAACAGAACACAGAGACATATCTGATGTCCTGTTCTAGCAACAGGCCGAAAGACGGCGTCACCGCCCAGAAGGAGGCAAAAACCAAAGAAGAGACCAGCAGTGACAGCGAGGATAAGATGGCTGCCATCAACAAGAACCTGACATTTGGCAAGAGGAAACCAGAGCTGCTGCTGGATGGAAGAGAGGTGCTGGAGAAGAGGAAGAAGGGACGGCCCAGGAAAGACAAGATGGCTGCTTCCATGGCCCAGCCTTTCACTCAGGTAGAGGGACATGTGGATGATCTGAAGCCTGAAAATCTGTTATTTTAAGCTCTTTGGGTGCAGCTAAAATAGGTTAACCAAGTGTGCTTTTCTACTTATCTCGTCATAACAGATAACTCCTCCCGCGGAACAGGAGCCCAGCAGGGTTGTAGCTCCTCCAGCTCCTGTCGCTGTTCTCAAACTACCAACACCAAGTACACAGAAGGCCTTCAGTCTGCAGGTAACACACCGTCTGTCATCTCTTTGGTTTGGACTTTAAGTGTTTAGTGTGTTTATCCAGCTGGAAGATGTATTGTACTTTTATAACCACCTTAATTGACAGTTTTTCACCTCGAATTATATCTGTTTGCATCCCCCGTCTGATCTCTCACAAGCTCTACGGTTTGGCTTTGGGTCTTTCTTTTTATTTCTTTGCTAAGTTTGTTCTCTTGTTCTTCTAGCTAAGGTCGTCGTTGTTCTCTGCCTGCTTTTTTTTTTGTCTTTTTCTTCTTTTTAGTGTTTCCACTGTGTGGCTACTCATTTTGTAGCTTTTTTTTCTTAAGCCCACGTCTCAGAGGTAGAAATTCTTATTTTAGTTCAAGCCTGTTTGTTTGTTTTGTTTATATCTATTAATAAATAGCCATCAGCACTTTAGAAAGCCTTCTCTGGCTTCCTCCTTGGACACTTATCGTTTCAGTTTCTTCAGTTAGAAATTCTCCCTTTTCTGTTTGAGCAGTGTCGTCTTCTCCCTTGTCTTGAAACATCAGCTTTGGTGGATTTGTAATTGATGAAGGCGATGCTCCATACATTATCGAGAGTGTTTGTTGTGCAGCTTATGCTTCTTCCTGCTCGTTTTTGAACATGAAAGTTGTTGTTGTTGTTTTTTTGTTTTTGTATTTGTGGTCGCTTGTTTTCCTTTGTTTCTCTTTTGATTTCTATGTTGTTGTACTTTTTTAACATGTTCAAAATAAAGATTAAATTCAAATTCAATTCAGGTGAGCATGGAGCCCTCAGTGTTCCTGGAGGTGGAGAATGAGGTGTCCATGGTTGCAGGTTCGAAGCTCAGCCAGCTGCGATGCTCCAGAGACGGACGAGACTGGAACACGCTCCTGCCCAGCTCTGTGGTCGTTGCTGCAGGCAGCAGGTAGGAGGCGCTGCTGAGTTTTCATACAGACAGAATCTCTGTTTATACTTGAATTGATTTACTTTCACTTTTTGATGTGACTTGGAAAAAAAACTAGTAGCTTCAGAACTTAAAAGGTCAGGGACTAAAGCTAAAATAGACATTTAAGTAAAGTAACGCAGATTCATTGCCGAAATTACATGCAGAATATTTTTTATGTGTGCAGTCATCCTCTAAACTCCCAGTTGGAGGAGGGAAAGTCTTCGAGGTATCACTGAAAAGTGGAGGATATTCCCACACAGTGCTACTGATTTTAATTTAGGCCACACTGTTATGAAATGAAAACATCAGCAGGTCTACCAATGACAAAAAATGTAAAAAAAAAAATGAATTAACAGCACAAAATCTGGTCTTCCTAATTCTCCTCCACTCCCTCAGTGACATCCTTGCAGTCGCCTGTGAGGACAGGATGTTGTCAGTCTTCTCTTCCTGTGGGCGGCGACTCCTTCCTGCCATTCAGCTAGGCACGCCTGCGTCTGCCTTACACTGCTCTGCCCACTACGTCATGGTTCTGACCGCTGGAGCGACTTTGTCCGTGTGGTCAGTGTTCAGCTGCTCTGTTTGATTTGAATTGCTTGGGAGCTTTTGTTGCATTTTTTTATCTTTGATCTCTGAGGTAAAACTAGTTTTACAGAGATGCCTACGCATTTAGAAAGTGCATTAATTTACGCTGGTAGTATTTAATGAATATTTGTCTTTATTCTAAAATCTTTGCTCTTTGTAATAATTCATTTTTTGTTTCTGCAGGGATGTTCAGAAACAGAAGGCTCTGGTCAAGAACGAGTCTCTGCTGACTGTTTTGTCTGGTGAGTCATCGCCACAGCTGATATCTACTCACATCAAAACAAGCTTGACCGATAAAACAGCAGAGAGATGTAGTGAGGTGCACTGTGTAGCGAGACTAATGTGTTAATGGGTATATTTAGAGTTAAAGCTGCTTATCTAACGCTAAACTGACGAATGCTGAACACATAACCTGCTCCAGAGAAGTCATATTCAGAGTTTTGTTTAGAATGTATACTTTCATTGATATTTATTTTAAATGTGCAGTCTGTTGAGCTGTGCCTTACTGACGAAATTTGCATGCACCCAGTTGGTTATGAGGAAAACAAATATTATGCTTGATTCTAATCTGCTGCCAATTCTGTTTGACACTGCTGGCCTTGCAGCTAGTGGAACAAAAGTATTTAAAAATGAGTTCATTAGTAGGCCATTTTACACTGAGAATATAAAATCAGTAGCGTTTCACCAAAAGCTGAAAGTATTAGCCCATGACCACCATGAAGCTGTGGGACAGAGGCAGACCCACCTGTTATCTCTCACTGGGGTTTTTAGGGTTTGTAGCGCCGGCTAACAGAGGGAACGTGTGGTTATGTCCAACTTGCTTCACTGCACTCTCCAGGCCAGATTTGATTTGATTATATAATGACTCAGGTGATTATTAATAAGTGAATCGAGCCGTGTTATTCTCCATGAAAACTACTTTGTTTGTGTCTTCAGGTGCTGACACTACAGTGTCCCAGTCTCTGCTGACTCAGCAGGGAGTTCCAGTCATTGGACTGTCCAACGGGAAGTCGTACTGCTTCAGCTCCTCTCTGGAGACATGGTGAGAAACACTATGGAAGTACTCACTGTACTCACAGATGAATAATGAACCAATGGATTTGACAGCTGTGATTAAACCATCTCTCTCAGGACTCTGATAGCAGATAAAAGTGACTCTCTGGTTCAGTGTGCTGACTTCAGGAGCTGCCTGCCTAGCCACGATACACCGGTGTCCTCTGGGCCTCTGGCTGTCATGCAGGGACGCAACCTCAAGTATGTCTTTAATATTAATCTGCACTTCTCATCTTCAGTAATATAAAATGTAATAAAGAAAGTCAATAAAAAAGTCTCGGTGCTCCCCGCAGTGCCGGTCGGCTGGCTTCCCGCCTCTCCTCCACCCCTCACCACCTGCAGCAGAGCATGACGCTGGCCTTCCTGGAGAATCAGCTGGCGTCTGCTTTGACTCTGCAGTCAGCACAGGAGTATCGCTACTGGCTGCTCATCTATGCCCGTTTCCTCGTCAATGAAGGTACCAAACTTTCAGCTGAAGGGACAAACATCAGTTTTGAGTATTGCAGATGTGTTCTGATAGAAAATGAGAAATGGTGGAAACTAAAACAACCTAGGTGCTTTCAGAAAATTTGGACTCAATTGTCTGATTGAACAGGCGGCAACTGTAGAAAAGCAAGCTTGCACAGTGTCATATGTAGTACACAAGCCTTATATAAACAACTCTTATATTTCATATATTTTTCTGTTTTTCCTTCCAGGCTCAGAGTATCGCCTCAGAGAACTCTGCAAGGAGCTCCTGGGTCCTGTCCACAAATCAGCGGCTACATCCTGGGAGCCCACCACACTGGTACGACAACAAAAATCAGTCTCTTCCTCTTGATTTTGTCTTTTCAAATCAAATCAAATCAAATCACTTTTATTGTCACATCACATGTGCAGGTACATTGGTACAGTACATGTGAGTGAAATTCTTGTGTGCGAGCTTCACAAGCAACAGAGTTGTGCAAAATACAATAATGTAAACAAGCAAAATACAAGAATGGCTACATCTGAAACTAATAAATATATGTACAATATATAATAGTATATGCATTTCTGGATGTGTATACTAAATATTTTTCTGTGTGTGTGTGTGTGTGTGTGTGTGTGTGTGTGTGTGTGTGTGTGTGTGTGTGTGTGTACATATTTTACAAATTAAATAGAGTAAACAATAAATAAAATGTATAAAATATACAGAGTTGGGACATGTGCAAAACAGTGGCGTTACTGTACAGTATGGAGTGCATAATGTTAAAGTTCCAGCAGTGAAGCTGAGGTGTCTATGAAGTGTTCAGCAGTCTGATGGCCTGGTGGAAAAAGCTGTCTCTCAGTCTGCTGGTACGGGACCGGATGCTGCAGAACCTCCTTCCTGATGGAAGTAGTCTGAACAGTTTATGGCTGGGGTGACTGGAGTCCTTGATGATCCTCCCCGCTTTCCTCAGGCACCGCTTCCTGTAGATGTCTTGGAGGGAGGGAAGCTCACCTCCAATTATCCGTTCAGAGCACCGCACTACTCGCTGGAGAGCTTTGCAGTTGTAGGCGGTGCTGTTGCCATACCAGGTGGTGATGCATCCAGTGAGGATGCTCTCAATGGCACAGTGATAGAAGGTCCTGAGGATGCGGGGGCTCATGCCGAATCTTTTCAGTCTCCTGAGAAAGAAGAGGCGCTGCTGCGCCTTCTTCACTGTTTTGTTTGTGTGTACTGACCACGTAAGATCCTCAGCCAGATGTACACCAAGGAACCGGAAGCTGCTCACTCTCTCCACAGCAGCGCCGTTGATGGTGATGGGGGTGTGTACTTCTCTGCACCTCCGGAAGTCCACTATCAACTCCTTTGTCTTTGCGACGTTGAGGGTGAGATGGTTGTCTTGACACCAGTGGGTCAGGGCGCTGACCTCCTCCCTGTAAGCCGTCTCATCACCGTTGGTGATAAGACCCACCACTGTAGTGTCGTCCGCAAACTTCACAATGATGTTGGAGCTGTTAGTGGCTGTGCAGTCGTAGGTGTAGAGTGAGTACAGGAGAGGGCTCAGTACACACCCCTGTGGAGCACCAGTGTTCAGTGTGATGGGGGATGAGGTGATGCTGCCCAGTCTGACCACCTGGCGTCTGTCAGACAGGAAGCTAAGGATCCAGCTGCAGAGGGAGCTGCTCAGTCCTAGATCCTGCAGTTTCCTGTCCAGCTTCGAGGGAACGATGGTATTGAATGCTGAGCTGTAATCTACAAACAGCATTCTCACATACGTGTCTCTCTTCTCCAGGTGTGACAGGGCAGTGTGTAGTGTCAGGGCTATGGCATCATCAGTGGACCTGTTGTGGCGGTACGCGAACTGTAGAGGGTCCAGTGAGTCGGGTAGTGCAGAGCAGATGAAGTCCCTGACCAGCTTCTCGAAGCATTTGCTTACGATGGGGGTCAGGGCTACAGGTCGCCAGTCGTTCAATGAGGAGATGGTGGAGGATTTGGGTACAGGGACGACGGTGGCCATTTTGAAGCAGGCTGGGACTACAGACAGAGAGAGGGAAAGGTTGAAGATGTGCGTGAACACTCCAGCCAGCTGAGCCGCGCATGACTTGACTTTTAACATGATCCAAAGTCCACTGAATATTAACAGCTTTTATTAGTATAGTCACTACAAAATGTGACATGAAACACAGCTTTTACTAAATAGTAAGTGAAGCACAGAACAGCTCAGTTGTCTTTAAAGGGTTTATTTAGATGTTTGAGACAAGTTAGCCGAGGTGCAGTTTGGACGTGGGCTAAATGTCAGATTAGTTGAAAGTTTGCACTTATAAACTGCACCAGGATCTGTTTCTGACAGCCTAATATTTTATCTTTGGTTGTGAGAAACAATTTCAGAGATTTGATTGGTATTAGTGGAGTCAAACTGAAAATAGTGAAAATACTACAAATACGGTAGTGAGGTGATCAGCAGATGTTCAGACAGTGGAAGCTGGAGCTGATCAGCATCTGCTGTCTCTCATTAGACTGTATTGCTTCACTGTGTCTGTGCTGTTGGTGTCTTTTGAACTTTTTTGATGGACTGCCTCATTAATATTATGTCTTGCTGTGTGGTACCGACCGTCTAGGAAATGTCTGCTTCAATTTGCAAATCTAATATTTTATTAGTCTGGTCCTAATTAGCACTACTTAGGATGTCTGTGTCTCTGTGTTACACCTGGACAGTTTATGCAGCTTGCGCCACCCCATTGTCAAGGTGGTGAATGATTTCGAATGTAGAATTTTGAAATTGATACCATAGGTGTGTCTGCTCGGAGGCTGAGGGGTAACACTGGCAGCCGCTCGTATTTTTTATTTTATTTTAGTATTTGAGATTGCTACTTTGTTTTGATCATTTACTCATTTCCCAGAATCTCTGATACACATTACTGGTAAGTATGCTTGGATGATATAAACCAAAATTATCTGAACTAAAGAACACTTTGTAACGACTGCGCACACGCTGTAAACAATGTCACTTCTGCAAGATGACAGTTCTGATTTCTTCCATATTTTTGCTTCTTTTTGCACACAAAGAGGAAAAGATGAGTCGCTTCGTCCTCACACGTTCACTGTTTGACTTGTGTGTTTTTAGGGTCTACGTAAGCGTGAGCTGCTGCGGGAGGTCTTACCCGTCATCGGTGAAAACCTTCGGTTCCAGAGACTGTTCAC
Source organism: Astatotilapia calliptera (assembly GCF_964374335.1). NCBI lineage: Eukaryota > Metazoa > Chordata > Actinopteri > Cichliformes > Cichlidae > Astatotilapia > Astatotilapia calliptera. The sequence continues at coordinate 34,778,440 of NC_137433.1, read as the reverse complement.
TGAGTACCAGGATCAGCTGGAGTTGCTGCGCAACAAATAGCACGCGCTGCTACGCAGACAGAAACTGACACAAACACACACGGACTTAAAACAGTTCGGTTTGCCTCGGCTCAGCTCCGGTAAACTTTGACTGCTTTCTTCAACTTGAAACGCTGCTCTGGCTCAGACCTGAAAAACACGACCTGGGTGTCTTCTGAGAACTTTAACATCAGCCGGTCCTCAGCTTTTTGAGCGCTGGGACTTTTCAGTGCTGTCGTTCACCAGACAGTTTTTTTTTTCTTTCTGGTTTTCAGTTTCAATTCTCCTCTCCTGTCTTTATTCCTTCTAAATGTGATCTTTTTGACCTATGCACCTCTTGCCCTCCTAATCATGAACCTAGAAAAGGTAACTCAAGGGAGATGGTGATAGAAACGGTCGTCAGGTGCAGCATCAGCAGCTGTATGGAATCATTCTCAGAGGTCTTGGAGAGAGATCAGAGGTAAAATGTAAAGAGAAATGTAAATTAGAACAGATTTATAGGAGCAATATGCTTGCACCAAAGTGATGCCAATTTAGTGAGAAATAGTCTCTCACCTGCATCTGCCAGGTGAAGGAAATGAAGGGCATCCAGACTACGGATCAGCTGGGTTTTTACAGGTTGGTATTCCCGAGTGTACCGTTATCTTTAAAATCAGCAGTTCTCATACCAAAATGCGAAAAGGGTGGTAAAATGCAAGGCCATGACTGAAATGCAGGATTGTTGTCTGTGAAATAAAATTGGAAAATTGAAAAAAGAATTTGTGCACAAACATTAAGCAGAAATTTATGTAAGCACTAAACTAGGGCTATCTGTGAGTCTGCACCTTCGATTGGTGCATTCGCCATTCCTTGGTCCTCCCTCGACTGAATGAGCTTTTACATTCTGTAATCTCTCCACAGTGTAGCTCCATTCTTAGCTATTTAAAATAGATTTTGTTTGTAAAAGGATAATCCTTCACTTCTGCAGAGATGGGCTGGCGCATCTAGATGAAGGTGATTTTAAAAAAGTCATCGCCCTACAGAGAATAGGATCTGGTGCAACTGGGAAACAACGTCTGACGCTACGACTGATCATTAGGCTAAACCAGTATCACATCTCAGAATCTCTGGCTGCACTAAAATCATCGTAAACACAAATTCAGACAAAATAAAGTTCTTAAAAAATGAACGAGACACCAGATGGTTTAGGGCATTGCAGGAATCCCTGGTAGATGTGCAATAGTTGTACATCGGTACAAGCTCTTGGTGCTAGACATTGTTTGTAAACTGTTGGTGCCGAGTGTTACAGGTTGAGAGAAAGAATCAGCTTATGGAATCAAAATTTCTTCATTATTTTTTAACTGTTTTCTCAACACAAGACACGTTTTAGAGTGTTGAGAAAATGGTTCTGTTTTCAGGCCGGCCTTAGTCATTGCACGGTGTTATACGGTGGCTGCATGAATCATAATGCACAATATTAAATTAACCCAACAGTAGGCCTTTCAGACATGGGTAACATGGCTGACTTACCAGTCTGTTACAGTAATGGCACTCTGTCATTCGTAGGGCACTTTTACACTTTAACTGTGGCGTCAGACAGACTTACTGACAGCGGTGAAAAAATGCAAAGTGATGGGATGTGCAAGAAATTTGTCATAGTTGCAAAAGTCTTGACGCACATGTGGTAACAAGTATTTTTGGTATTATCTCCAAATCTAACCCACAGACCGTATAAAAGATGTATGCCGTTAAAGCTGCAGTCTAATATTGGCCACCAGAGGGCGATAAAGAGTTCTAGTCCTTTGGGAAAGCTTCCCTTATACTTGACCTCTGTAAAAACTTTGCTGGTGAGTTAAAGTTGTCAGTCAATCATTTCAGGTCTTCGTCAACATCAAGATTATTTTGTAAGTTTAGCTTATGATTTCACAGTTGTTTGGTTTTTGCTCGTCATACCCAGTTTCAAAACACCAAGATGGCAACAGCGAAAAAGCTTCTCTCGAATCTTCAAATTGTGACCACAGAAGAATGTTTTCATGTAGAAAACTGTAATAATGATGCTGTCATACAAGTTCTGCTTTTTTTGTTTGTTTAGTTTGTTTTGTTTTCTGTCATGTGTGATCTGTCCAAACTTTGCAGTGACAAATTTTTCCTCTGTCCAGGCGAGCAACATTGCTGGCCCACTTCAGTCTAAAAGTGACCAGTTTGCGGGCTCAGAATGATGGAAATGGATAGAGGCTAATCACAGATAAAAAATCTCTTAACTTGCATGTCCAGAGTAGCTGCAGGGTTTTATTTTTCTGAACTCCACCAAAAATGGTTCTGGATTTGTCAGATAATTATGTCTTATATTTGAAATCATGTGGACATTTCAGGAGACCAGACTCGGTGAAATGTTCTGTATATGTGGGTTTTTTTTCCACTTGGTTTGTAAATAAGCTGAACTCAGAAACACAACCAGAGCCGATAAAGGCTCCGATTTCTCTCGATTTCTCTTCACATTTCTCTGCTGCTGTGCAAGAATCACTGCTTTCAATTCAGGATTAAGGAGGGAAAATTGTTTTCTGATATCCATTAACTTGACATTTGACCCAAAGGTCAAGAAACCCAGTGACACATTAATGAAGTTCATTTACCTTAATAGTACGTGTGTTTAGCCTTTTGTTAGTCTGCAGCAACATTAATGCACTCCTCTGCCTGCTCTGTGTGATCACACAGGAAGCTTGTTTAGTGTTATATTTCACTTCTGAGTGTGGTAAGCAGCACAGAGGAATCCCTTTTACTTAACACCCCCCTTTTTATTTTTTCTTCTTCTTTTTTTTTTTTTTTTTTATCTGTACAGAACTTCCTTCCTTATTTGTTTCATTTCTTTTTGTTGTTGTTTTTTCGGGGGGTTTTCGCTGTCAGTCATTTTTAAATGTTTCTACAAGACGTTTTGTTTGATTTGTTTTCAATTTGTATAAGAAAAAGAAAAAATAACCAGAGACAAGCTGAAGTTTTTGCTTTGGAAAAAAAAGAGGAAAGATTAAACAAATGAGGAACAGTTGTGGCTTGTTAATTTCCTGTGTGGTATTGCTTCATTTTGTGTTCGTGTGTGTTACTGGCTCTCAAGTAATGGGTCCTGATGCTGATAATTCCCAACCAGATTTCAGCTAATGTTCCCCCACAGCTCGGAATCCCATCATCAACACCACTTTCTATGATAACATTTTTTTAAACTTGTTTGAAATTCACTTGGGCCTTTTTTTTTTTTTTTAACCCATTTCCTCTCCTTCTTTATAGCAATTCTGGCCACTACTTTGTAAACACACAGCGCCTATTTATTTGTTGTATGTATTCATTATGCTACCATTATTTAAAAGTAATGTTAGCTAGCAATAACTTAAATATCGTTAGCTAACAGTAGCAGCGTAGCCATTCTGTCCATCAAGTTTGTTTCTTTTGTACCGTTTCCTTTAAATTCTTGAAACTATCAATATTTTCTTCTGTATCTCTGGCAGTTTATCCTCTAACAGTTTAATAATTCGTTTTTTCATTAGACTGGCTCAACAGGTGGCTGTTTTGATGAACAAATAACATTTAAAAAATTTACAGCCTATGGCTGCTAACCAACATGTACAAATGTATATTTAGCTAACGCTTTTGTTTTTGTGATTGGTAGCTCACTACATGAGTCAAATAGCTGTACACAGTTTATCCACCAGAGTGCGCTGAAAGTTACCGTAATCCTACTAAACTTTATAGACATATAATCCTCTACATACAAGTGAAGCATAAACATACTTTCACAAGTTTGTCGCTTGATTACATGAGTGGAGCAATTTCCTGAGCGAGCTCAGAGCTGAGCAGAGGCGTCTTCCTCCTTCCTCCCGCACACACCAGAGACGTTCTCTGTGGGGTTTGAACCTTTTTTTAAAGACCTCTTTTTTTAAAGATTAAGTGCGGATGTCCTTGGATGTTTAGATGAAAATCATTTTTACCGTTAAGATGGATGTTTGGGTTCTTAAAGTGCACTTCTGTACCTGGACAGTGATGAGTCTCCTGATTGGTGTGTTTTCTTATGGTAAGTTATCCACAAATGTTTCATGTTAAAAGTCAGATTTTGCATTTTAATGTTACTAAAGTGTTTTCTGGACTGGAAGTGTTTGGCTTGTGAGGGAGCCAAACTGAATTCGCTAAATTCCTGAAGAAAAATTTCAGGACTTTTTTTTTTTTTTTCTGATCAAGGTCTTTTATTGATCCGTTCAGTTGTGTGTGTGTGTGTGTGTGTGTGTGTGTGTGTTTGAACTGTAGCTCTTGTTGACGTGTTGTTGTTTTTTTAAGGGAACACACTTTCTGATTGAAGTACAGTTTTTTTTTTTTTTTTTTTTTTCAAATTTATTTTATTGAATCATTTTAAAACAGAGCGTCAGAATTACGCGGGCATTTTTTCACCTTTCTATCGGTGTAGAGAAGTTATAAACTATAATGCAAAAAGCATTTGTTCACATTCATCCCAAAGGCGTCTAGCAGGTTGAGGTCAGGACCGTGAAAGCGAGTCCTTTCCACACCAAACTCGCTCATCCATGTTGTTATTGACCTGTCATGTTGAAACAGGAAGGGGCCATCCCCAAACTGTTCCCACAAAGTTTATAGCATGAAATTGTTCATGCTCTTTACACTGCACAACACAGTCAGACAAGTTCTGTAATTTTAGTCAAATCATTTCCACTTTGTTATAACCACTTAGAGTCGACTGTGGAATATTTAGTAGTGAGGAAATGGATGTGTTGCACGGGTTGCATCCCATCACGGGACCATGCTGGAATTCACAGAGCTCCTGAAAGCAACCAGTTCTTTCACAAATGTTTGTAGAAGCAGTCTGTGTTTGATGTAGTACACCTGTGGCCATGCAAATGATTGGAACACCTGAATTCAGTGACTGGGTTAGGTTAGTGAATACTTTTGGCAATATAGTCTTTGTCTTTAGTGAATAAACATTGTCTCACTTTCCATTTCACACTTTACAAAAACATCCAGGGCACCAAAATCATTAAAATCTTTAATGATCTTTATTCTTTTTTCATTGACTTTCTCTGTTTCCCTGTTTCTTCGCGTCAGGAGTGACAGTTAGAGACTTTCAGCTGGAGATCTGCAAAGAAAACACACGGGTGTGTGTCACCACCCCTGCAGACTGTGACCCTCGCCCACCCTCATCCACACAGAGTGAGCACACATGTTTGCTTATTGTTTTTTATCATCTGATTTAAAAAATAGAAACATGAAGTAAAGCTGCCTGTTTCTAAAAGGACCTCAGCAGAAGGATAAGGATCTATGAGAAATCGGATCTGTTTAAACATGACTGAGAAGGTTTTTTTTATGTAAATAGAAGCTAAAAAATATATCTGGTTATATGTTTCTGGATGTTAGTTTTTTTTGGTCTCAGTGACTGGTTTGAAGTTTTCATTTAATCATGTTAATTTTGTAAAACATTAAATGTAGGCCCAGTAGAAGAACGTATTCAGTTAACCCGCTCTGATGTGTAGACATGTCGTTCACATGACCCAAAACTAAAGTCTTCAGCTTTTTGGAGTGACGTGTTATTTAAACGTCTTTTCCTGCAGGTACTCTGAACATGTCGTGTTACTACCAAAAGTCTGCAGACAGACAAGTATCCATGACATGTGAGTGGAGTCTAGACTCAAACAGCGACACTGAGACTACCGCCTCCCTGATTTTCAGCAGGTATAAAACTTGATGATTTCGTTACGATGATAATTACAAAGTGATCTTGTGGAATCTTCTCAGATGTTTTATCTTTTCTATTTAGGGACCACGAAATTATATCCTGTCAGGGCATCTTCAACTCAGCATCCGTTGTCAATGTGACAGCAAGGATTAAAAACCACATGACAGAGATCTGGTCTGAGCCTCACAGTATCTTTCTTTTTGAAGCAGGTTAGACACCCACACGTTTTGTGACTGTCACCTGTAATCCACCTGGCTTCTTCCTCTGCTGTCCGCTCATATAAAATGATGATGAAGTAATTTGCTCTTTGTCTCCTCCTCTCAGTCAAGCCCCCTACACCTGTATTAACTGTGCTCAGCTCTACTGAGGACTCACTTGTCGTGTCTTGGACAAGCAGCGGTGATGGCAGATGTCAGCTTCGTTACAGACTCGACAGCGAGGACATATGGACCAAGGTTAGCATCATGCCAACACTCTGTAGGCTCTGTAGGCGATTGTGGTCGTTAGATGTGAACTTCTTTTGTTTTTGTTTAGTTTCTTTTGGAACAGGGTTTGTAGCTTAATAAGCTTTGGAAAATGTAAAAACGACCAAAAAGGGAATCACAATATGAACATGTAGGTCATCCATGTCATAGTAATCTAAGGAGAAGCTTCTCGGATGAGACATGAAACGTCTTAAAGAAACTTAAAGAAGTCCAGTCGCTTTTCTTTCCAAGCTCCTTAAATCACAAATGTGTATTAATTGTTTAATAAAGTTTTAATAGAGGCAACATTTTGATCCCAAAATAAAAATGGCTGAAACCTGATCTTTTGACTTACAGTGATTCTTGTACATGCACTAACCTCATTATTCCTTCGGCCATCCAGCACTGTGACAGAGTAGACAGGATAGAAGTATAGAAGAGCATAGTACGTCCACTTACAGTCAGCTTTGTCCCATAGGTTTGGTTGTGTGCTTTTGTGTCCAGGTTCCAGATTTATCTGCAAAACTGACGTTGAATTACACCATCAAAGACCTCCTGCCGTTTACAGTCTACAGAGCTGCTGTGGCCTGCAGGGAACAGATCTTCTGGAGTAACTGGAGCTCTGAAATCAGAGGAAGAACACTGGACAGAGGTAACAGGCATGCACATCAGGGACAGAATACCAGGAGCTACAACACTGACATATATAAAATAAATTAATAAATTTTTAAAAAGAAGCTCAATTTTTTTTCTTTTAGTTCCTTCCAGGCCACCAGAGGTGTTTTACAGACTGGAGAAAAAAGGTGGATCTCTGGAAGTTCATCTCATTATGTTGAAGGTATAGTGTCTCACTTACCTATGATGATGAGTTCTCATATAAATGCAGAAAAATACCGTTCTGATTTACTAAAATGAATCTTTTATTATTGTTTCTTTTTTCCATCTTAGGCTCCTGAGTCTCTTGAAACTGAAGGTCGAATCCTTGGATACCAAATGAGCTATAAAGAAGGTGGACTGATTCAAAGCACCACTGATGTGACACGCCTAGTGGTGAAGGAGGGGAACTGCAGCATCACAGTCAGAGCCTTCAACACAGCTGGCTACGGCCCTGCTGCCCATCTCAGCTTCAGCACAAAAAGACAGAAGATCCTGGTTATGACATGTAATTATTGTTATATTAATGTTCTGAGTGATATGCTGGGGTATTTGTAGAATATTGATCCCCACAGACATCACAATTTTAACATGAGTTGCTTTAAATAATGCATTTCTTCCTAAAGCTACTGAACTCTTTCCTCCATAAAGGGAATATTTGACAGCAGCTCTAAAAGCATCCAAGAGGAGAAGAATTAATTAATGCATTTTAGGCCTCAGTCTTACGGGTGTAGAGGCAGTCAGCAACCCACTGATAATATCTGGTCGCTACAAACATATATACACCCAGGCTAGCTTGTCAGTCACCTGGTCAAAATTTAGATATGTAATAAAAACCCAACTATATTAACTGCCAAAAATAGCAGAGGCCAAAAGCATCCTTGTTCTGTATGTATATGTCTCCAACAACATTTCATTTCCAGTTAATACTTGTACAGCTGCTGTTATTGTGTATATATTTATTTATATTTAGATTTCTTCATACATTCTTATATAGTTCTATATTGTGTATTGTGTATTTTGTTGTACAGTTATTTTATTTTCAACTTTAATTTATATATTTTATCTTATTCTTCCCAGTTAAATTTACCCTTCATTCTAATTTGTGTTGTACAGTTATTTCATTTTTAACCTTAATTTATATTTTATTCCTTCCTAGTTAAATTTACCCTTTTTAATTTTGCATATTTATTTCCTATCTTATTCATAGCCTTTCCTTTTTTTGTTTTCTTTAGGTCACGAGCAGTTGTCCAAGCATTTCACTACATATCGTACTGTGTATGACTGTGTACGTGACAAATAAAATTTGAATTTGAATTTTGAATTTGAATTTTAAAAAAGACATTTGCAGTATCTTACACAATCGTGACTATTGGCTTCCAGCTCTAGATATTAGATACGATACGCGTGCTGCTCACTTTTGCAACATCCTGCATGTTATTTTTTCATCGAAGGAAGCAGCAGACCAGTGACATGCTGTTTTTACAAAACCTATTGCAAAATCTTTCCATGATCTCGTCTGTTTTTTCTTAAAAACTTGCCTCATATGTTTAACAAGAAGAGAAATTTCAAAAATGCACAGTGCATTGGAACAAGTGCGGATCTCAAAAATAGGAGACTTAAAAATGGTAGCTTATTTTACTGTTGATGATGAGCGTTGTCTTCTTCATCTTAATCTATGTAATAATGTGGGCCCTGTTTTCGCAGCTCTTCCCTCTGTCAGAAACATGTGGATTTCCACCTCTTACCCAGAAAAAAATGAGCTTCTGGTCCAGTGGAAGATCCCCATCAACCAAGGTCACACCCTGCCTGTCAGTTATTTCCTGATTCAGTGGCACCCTGAGACGAGTCCATCCACCAGCCACTGGTCTCGAGTTGACGGCTTCATCACCTCCACCGTCATACGAGGTGAAAAGGGGGAAAAAACCCCAAAACAAAAGTCATTTTATTTTTTAATGAATATGATATATTGGCTTCACCTTGAATTCTGTGTCCTGCAGTCACTTCAGAATAAAAGCATACTGCTCAGGCATCATCTTCTTTTTCGTGAAGCTGTACCATACAACAAGCCATATTATTGTTAGATAACTCCATTAAAAATGCTCAAAAAGCCACCAACAAGACAAACGTCAGTTCACTAAATTGGATTCCAATTAGCAGAGGTGGGGGCCAAGCAGTCAGCCACTCTAGAACTGAGCATTTTAACCAGAGACTTTATATAGACAAACCCGCTGTGACATCACAGATGCCTTATTAGCCTTAATATGAGTGTTTTTGCCATAGCATTGTTAGTAAACTGCATTATTTGTCAGATAATATCATTAAAATGCTCCAGAAGGCACAGACAGCACAGAGAAGTCCAGTTCAGTGACTCAAATTCATGGAAGTGAAGCAAAGCTGAGAGGCAGCAGCTACAGCAGCCAGCAGTGGTGCAAAACATGATCAGATCTAATAATGCATATCTTTAATTGGTTACTTTTAAACAGGTTTCTTTTTTAAAAAAAGCCATATTAAGTGTTTCTGGTGTAAAGGAGTGCATTTTCACATCTATGGGGTTTGACTCACTGTTGGGGCAAACCGCTTTCTGCCACTTGTTCTTTGGCTTTATCTTTGAATCCTTAAGGCTGCTACGTGCTGCTGAGTAAATTTCTCCACTAGCAGGCTTTTACTGTAAAGCTGATGCAAAATAGCAAGTGCAGTTGTGCTGATAGGACCTCATCACCACAATCTAGATGGTGTTAGATAACAGAGCCCAACATGGGGGAAAAAGCTATCATCTTGTGTGTATTTGATTTGCATTTGATTAGTGGGGATTTTTTTAAAATGGAGATTTCCAGATAAATCTCTGTCAGTGCGCCCCAGGGCAGCTGTGGCTACAATGTAGCTTGCCGTCGCCAGTGTGTGAATGTGTGTGTGACTGGGTGAATGACTGAATGTAGTGTAAAGCGCTTTGGGGTTCTTAGGGGACTGAGTAAAGCGCTATACAAATGCAGGCCATTTACCATTTTTACCATAAAGAAACAGGTAAATGTCATAATTATGTTGTGTTTTAATAAGATCTACAACAAAAATGTGATAAATTTTACAGCAGTTTCCTCAAACAGCTCTTCATTAAGTCTTTAAAAATATGTTTGGGCATTTGTTAGCGACTAATTTTTTCTACACACACTCTCACACTTTCACACTTTGGGCTGTTGCTGAGTTTTGAGGAAGCAGAGCAGTTTATGTATACTGCTGAATGCTGGGGGGCGCTGTGCGGGGATGTATTACTGCTGGAGACTGTCCATGTGGATTTAAATAGTGCAGATGGAAATTAGCTAGTAGGTGCATCTTTTCTCTTAGGAGAAGTTTTATGTTAGCTTTTTTTTTTCTTTGTACATTTTTCCTGACAAATCAAGTCTAAATTCATTCATTTCAGATTTGTTTTATATAGCACCAAATCACAACAACCATTGTGGCCCTCTATATTGTAAGGTAAAGACCCCATAATAATACAGAGAAAAAGCAATCTAAGAGCAAGCACATGGAGAAAGTGGGAAGAAAAAAACCCTTTTAACAGGAAGAAACCTCTAGCAGAACCAGGCTCAGGGGCACCCGTCTGCTGCAACCTGTTGGGGGTGAGGGGAAATAAATCAAACTGAAAGAGTGACTTATATATGGTATTTTAGTCTATAACAGACATTGTATTTTATACAGCTGTTCTGTTTACTGTGCATGTTTCCAGATGTTGACCCTAATAAGGAGTACCTGATCAGTGTGTTTCCTGTTTACAACCAGCAGTATGGGTCTCGTCAGTCTCTGCCGGCAAGTCTGCAGTACGGAGGTAAATATGAGCTCAGATAGAAATGTGTGGGGGTGATAACATCTGCATCTGCACCGGATGACTCGGTAATGTGAATCATCAGCTCTCAGTATTAGTATTCTCAGTTAGTATTGTTTCTGTGAGTAGAAAATGAGAAAAGTCTTATCTAAGAGTCAATTAATAGTGATGCTAATGCAGTAAAATGGGCGAATAATATGCAAAGTAATTTACAGCAGAACAGAAGTTATTTGCATTGAACTAAATGCAGGGGAAAAATGAGGAATCTATATCTGACTTTCTATCTGTGTGTGTTCGTCTTCTCAGCTTTGATGGAGGTGGTCAATCTGAGTGTCAGTGTGACTAAGACATCAGTGACCATTATGTGGGAGTGGCAGAGGAAGTCTGAGCCAGTCAGAGTGAGCAGATATGAAGCAGTTCTGAGGAAAGACTCAGACAAACAATGTATGTGGGTTAATGAGCCTTTTAACATAAAATCTCACTCCACGGTAAAAAAAAAAAAAAAGTTTGTCTTTTTTTCATTAGATTTGTCCATGTATATTTTCTCACTTGCAGAGGTGTTACACAAAACTGTTATGCATATTTTATCACCTTTTTGCAAATGCAACATACAGTCTCCCATTTGCAGCTTTACCTTTGTGGCCAGATGACCAGCAGCACACTTTCTATGACCTGATGCCCAACGCTCAGTATTCTGTTACGCTGTTGGCTGATAATGTTTCTAAAAGCATCGTTCAAATGACGACAGATTTCGGTGAGTTTCACTGGACCCAAAACCAGATTCCTTTCTGTGGTTTTTTTGCATTGCAGCGTTGGCTACATTTCTTTGTAGTAGATTTCTACTCAATATACTTAGAATCAATCATTGAAGCCATATCTGCAGCGCCCCCTGGTGTGTGGACTGCAGCATTTGTTCACCTGTGAAACCAGTTGTATATCCTCCTAAGAGCCAGCAATTAATTTTGATTCTCTGTCTGAGTCTGAGATCTCTATATCAAGCACTGCTTATGTATCTCTTTCTGTTGATGTCTCATTTGTTGGGGCTGGGCTAAGAGAGCACATGGACTTTCATTTAAAATGGACAAAAATTGCAGCTTCCACATTTCAAAGCCGCAAGGGAGGTTAAGCGACAACTTATTTTCAGATATTATCACTTTATTGCCAAAACTGAAATGGTCCAATTTGACAGTCTTGACTTTGATTTTGCAGGATTTCAGAAATGTTCAGTAACTTTACCCCTTTCAAAACAAAACAGCATCGTTTGTAGTGGACAGCATGACTTGCTACCTCACATTTTCAACCCATGTCAACCCAAGAGACAAACAAAAATACACTTAAACTATCTTAAAAAAATCAAAACATGTTTCTGCTGTATTTCTGGAGGATTTCCCCCCAAAAAATGAAAGTCTATATCATACAAATGCAAACAAGAACTTTTCACATGTTACAAGACACAATTATGTGAAACACACTTTGCAATTAAGATATTTTCTATTATAATTATAAATGAGTGCACTGCCTACATCAAAGCCAGCTTGATGGCTTTTCTTTCAGCATCAAAAATTGAATAACTCTTATAGCACAATAAGAGAAATAACAGAATAGAGAGCAATAAAATGTTGAATTTGTTATATAGGCTTTTAATTTGAAAAGCACGGATGGATGGATAAAGTGCAGGTGGCTATTACAGAAAATGCTCGACAGTGAGGTACACAACTGACCCAGATGATGGACATAAGTACAGGCGATAGAAACATACTGCTGTGACTGCAGGAAAGTGATTTATTTATTCTGTTTTTTTGAAACAAAGAGAATCTGATATTCTTCTTTCCAGATGATGTAACGGTGGTGGCTACAGCGATTCCTCTGCTGCTGGTTGCTGCCACTGTGTTAATCCTCTCCATCCTGTCCAGGAATCTGTGAGTGCTGGGCAATCTGTTCTTTTAGTAATACTAATGCGTTTGTTTTTCATGTATGTCATGTGATCTTTGGCCCAAAGACTGTATGCAAGGCATGGCATGAAGGGAAAAAATGTACGTTAAATGTTATTTGCTACTAACTAGTCATATTTTGCAGTAGCATTACCAAAACTTGTCTGAGAACAGCTTCCTAAATGTGAATATTTACCAGTATTTCACAAACATTTATGGGATTTAACAGCGGTTATCTTTTTTTATCTGACCTCAAGTCATTGGCCCATGAACCTGCTTTTTCTGGTCAATCTGGCTCTGAAAGATTAAACATGGTGCAAAAATGCGAACAATTTCCTGAAGATTCTCCTGGTTTCTTGGACTTACAGGAACAGTTTCCAAAAATCAGAAGTGAATGCTCTGATAGTACGCGGTTAGTCCTTGTCACTGATAATGACTTTAATCAACATTACTTTTTAGGTACAAGTCGTACTTCTTCCCGCTAATCTCTAGCCCTCGACTAAGCAAAACAGGCCAGTGGCTGATGGACCCAAACCACGAGGTAACCTGTTTTTTTACAGCTTTCATAGTTGGGTTAATTACTTACAGCTCATATATCTGTGCATGGGAGACTTCGTGCCCATCGTCAGACTCAGATTTACAATATTAGTCCAACTAATTATAACAAAAACACCTGTTAATGATATCTACCATCACACAAAATTTGAACATGATATCTTGAAAACTGTGGATGCTAATAAACAGACAACAAGGGGGGAATGGCAAAGACACCATACAGAAACGGGAACAAGAAAACTTCTAAGACTGACAAAATGACCCGTTAGGGTTTGCACAACTAAAAAAAAGAGAAACAATAAACACAAATATATGTAAAGCTACAGCAGCCAGCCACAAAATGACCACTCATTCATTCTTTTCAACAGAAATTTGCAGAGAGGAGCATCCTTAATATTGAAGACTTCCAGGTGACTGATGTCCTCAGAGACAAAAGTCTCATCATAGTTGAGCGAACCTCTCAGCTCTTACCAGATGATGACCAGCGTGAGGATACCTCTCTGCTGTTGATTGGCTGCCTCACTCTAGACTCTGAGTATGTTTCTTATAGTGCACAACCCACAGAGAACCAGTCCAGTCCTCCTATCAAGGTTTTCATATCAGAAGAAAATCAAGAGGCTGCCGGCGCTCCGCTACACGAAACCAAGCTCTGGCTTCCTCAGAGCGACAAGGACAGAAATCAGGCTGACATCTCCGAGATATCACATCAGACCGAGGCTGCTGTGAGAAGTCACTTTCCTAGTTTGTTGACTGAAAGTCAGCCTGTTTATCCGATGACCTGTGAGACAGAGCACGTGTTGAATTGGGGCAGGCAGAGTGACTGCTCTTATCTGATCTGTGATGCAGGTTACATTTCTAACAGTGACACAGGGTGAAAACACATTGAGACAGACTCAGCAACTTCAGCAACAAATGAGCTCAGATAAGATGTGGCCCAAAGGTTTATTACAGCAAGGAAAACAATGGCCTGTCTTGTGGGGCAGACTCATCGGCTCTGCATTTTTGGTATTTTTGTATAAAGAAAATATGGAAAGTTCCACAGCAGCATAATAAGCAAGGAGGGCCTCCTTTTTTATCTTAAGATCATTGTTACTCCATGTTTGACATGCTCATCTTGGTGTCTGCATTTAATACGCTGTATATTACATGTATTTCATAATGTGAACGTATGTCATCGTTGTAAGATGTGGGTGCCACCAGACACTCTGAAATATGATAACATTCAGCCAAATACTTAACTGAAGTACATGTTCTTCTCTCTACTTCACTATGTTTTGGTTATGAACATTATACTTTTATTCTGTACCAATTATTGTAAAGATCTGGTTACTAATTATTTTGCAAATTTGAAAATGTTAATCTACTATTGCATTATGCTGCACTAATATAGATAAAGCAACCCAGCAGTGTACAGTACAAGTAATTCAAATCATTAACAGACACTTATACGCTATGTTCAAAAATATCCTATATTGTGCAAAAGAGTTATAACTTGGACTTTTCACCATTTCACACCACAAAATGTTGCAGGAAGTCAGTGGAACTTTAATTTAACCAGACAAGTCATTAGAAAGACCTTATATGCGCGGACAGCCAAGATACAGACAAAGTCACAGGCAAAGTAATGCTTCTGTGGAGTCTTATTTATTACAAAATATCATAATAGGGACCCATGTGAGACTGAAAATAGTGCCCAGTTTTTTTTTTTTAGCCCCTGTCCAGCTACAACCAAGTCTTCTAGAAAGATACTGAGGCATCCTCAGTGCCACCAGGCGGCATCTTAGTCAGATATTGAACCACTTCTACTCCCTGCAAGACCATATAATCTGCAAAACACCTTCCACTCCTTGAACACATCTAGAAATTCTCTTCATGAGTTCAAGTTATTAAATGAATTATTGAAAAGCGACGCTTTTCTCATAAAGCAAACCATGCTCTCTATGAATGCACAGGAGACAGATGGATCATTGAAGCAATGAAGACAATCAGACAAAATCGCTGTCTGTTTTAGAAGGAACCTTGTTTGTGAATTAACTCTGGGAATATATAACTGAGTCATTGGGGTAACCTTTATATATTTAGGGATGGGCTTCAGACTTCTTGCAACCCGGAATGCTAAGATTCTCATAGGAAGTGAGCAGAAAGGTCAGGATTCGAAATGAGCTGTCGCGCCAGCATAATTTGACCATTTTGAAGAAAGTAATCAAGGCAAGGCTGAGATGGTTTGGACAAGTGTAGAAGAGTGATAGTGGATACGATGCACAAAGGATGCTCAGTATGGAGCTTCTAGGCAGGAGGAAAAGAGGAAGACCACAGAGAAGAGTCACTGATGTGGTCATATAGGGTTGGTGTGACAGAAGGATACAAAGGATAGGCTTTAATTTATTTAATACTTGAAGTTTATTTTGGCTCCTAGAAATAATCCAGCAATCATCAGAATCTCTTGTGCAATTTTACTGAAATATTTAGATTTAATGAACTTATTAAAGTAAATGAAAACAAATTAAACATAAACAAAAGGCCCCCCACCCTGAGGACTCTGAATGGTTTGGCAGATGAAATGGATGTTTGAGAATTAATTTCTTGTCAAAAATGTTTTGTTTAATCCAAGGAAAGTTGAATATAGTTTATTATAAAACACGCAAGGAGAATACTACTTTACATTTTTTAAAATACATTTATTTTAAATAATTACAGTTTCTGACAACTACTTCTGGACTGAATCTGGACAGAGCATGCTTCTTCTTCCATATTTCATCATCGTACTGCAGATATTTCCGAGGTGAAATGTCAAACCTGAGATTGTTGTACATGCGTAAAGTCACTTTGCAGTAAACTAATATTAAAGCACAACATGAACAATCTGAGGAATGTGGTGAGTTAATCTACTGGGGACAAACTCGTTCCTATCCATCTGACCTCCTCAGCTGGGCAGGTGGTCGAGTGATGAAGGTGTTCTGTCAGAGGTTAGCGTTTATGCCGATCCAATGTCTGATCATCTGGTGGGCGATGGTCTGCCTGGGGGGGATGTTAAAAGCTGGAGATGCTCCTCTGAACAAGGAGTCGATTACCTGAGCAAGCAGAAAAGTTGGATTACTGTCTCATTAATGTCTAGAATTGTTCATTATTAAGCATTAGAAGAATTGGCCATGGGATATGCATGAAAGCTCTGGAGAATTTCTAGTTGATACAGCTGATGCTAACAGTTTCCAAGTTGTTGTTATAAAATTATCTTCAGTAGACTTATTATTAACTCTTAACATCATGATCCCTGTTAGCAGTTCCACTAATAGTCGCACTGTTACTTACCTGTTGCCGTGTGAACCACTGAGCTTCTTCTATCTCATTCTCATCCACTTTGATGTCTGTTGATATGGCGACAGCAAGGCAGCCAAACATGAGGTTGGATGGCATCGGCCAGGGCTGGCAGGAGACATACTGAACCGGTCCGACCTTCACGCCGCTCTCCTCCTCCACCTCCCGCCTTACTGCATCCTCAATCGTTTCCCCTGCGGGGTAGGACAGGGAGAAGCTGTCACCCTAATTTTTATAGCTGAGACTTGATTTATGGTTAATATTCCTGTGAGGATGAGCTTCAGGCTCACATCAGTTGTTTAACAGCTGAGCAGTTTTTCTGTTTTTCTGTGTGTGTGAGTGTGTGGTATACCAGGCTCTACAAATCCCGCTAAACAGGAAAACATCCCAGCTGGGAAGACCTTCTTCCTTCCCAGTAAACATTGGTTTCCATCTGGGTGGATCACCAGCATGATGACCACTGGGTCTGAAATCACAAACATATGCAAACTTTGTTACTTTGGACATTTTTGAATTTATCTGACATTGCAACAATAAAGAGTAGACAACAAAAAGGGGGAAGAGAGCAGGAAAGGGCTACAGGTCAGGATCATGCCCAGGCTGCTGCATACGGCCGTGCCTTCAACCAGCATAACAGGCACCCACGTTGGGCTTTTTTAATATGGGGGTCTGCAGGACTTGACTTAGAGCCAGCCTCAAGAAGCCACTGGAGAAACTACAGTTTTCTGTTCTTTTTAGCTTTTACGTTTTTTGGTAATGTTTTTTGTGCACAGCATGATGCTACACAGTATTAACTACAGTGGAGATGAGCTGATAGATGAGCAGATTCATACCAACTCGTGGATAGCAGGTATTGTGGACCCCCTTTAGACTCCTGCATTCAGAGTTCAGACAGCTTCTCTTGTGTCCTCCATCCTCCAGTTTGGTGCTGCTGCCACATGTCGGACAGAAGCTGTAGCGACTGTTCCAGGCCAACACCGATCGAGCCTGAGCCACGATTCCTTGCAGACAAGGAGAGCAGGAAGAAGTATTATACTGTGACACAAGAGAGGCAGGTGATCAAACAACAACACACGTTTTGTGTGTCTCACCGGCCTCTTCCTCGTTTAGTTTCAGCAGGTCTCTGTTTGGCATCTTTGAAAAGGAGCAGTTCTTCTCCCTGCACCGTTTAACAAGGTCAGCAGCATCTTCATCAGTGCTGAAAGCAAACCAAGCAGGAGCCTCCCGGATACCCTCCTCAGGAGAGCAAGGGGAGGGATTTTTCCTCTTCTCCACTCCGAGGAAAATGAGCACAGTTGCAGGTTTCTGCAGAAGATCCTTAACTGCCTCATATCTGAACCGGCACAGTTTGCTCTCAACCTGTTGCAATCAGATTCACAATTCACATGACTTTCATCTTTGTCATGTAAACTAGCCGTAGGCTGTAGGTCATAAACATACCACTGCGCTGTCGTCTTCCTGGGATGTGCTGAGCATGGGGCTGAGGTTCGAGAATATGAGGTAGACAGTATCTGGTTCTCTTTGTTTGGCCTCCAACCAGGCCTTGTCAGTCCTCTTCCCACTCAGGCGGTCCAGCGTCTCCCTGCTGAAGTAGTTTTCCTGCGGACTGATGTCGGAGCCCGGCAGGACTCGCCGGCAGCCATCGTCTGTCTGGCAGAGTAGGTTAGCGATGTGTTTGTGACCCCAGAACTTGGCAACATCGTAGGCGGTCTGTGATGAACTGTTTACTATGAACTTATCACAGCTAAAAGACAGAAGAAAAAAGAGGTTTTAGAGAAGTCAGGAATCCATTTATACATTCAAGGCTACAACACATTAAAGTCTGGGGCTTTTACAACTTAGACTTTTAAGTTTTTAGATGTTTTCATTTAAATTGCACCAATATTTTTTCCGTACCTGCTTATTATAGCCTCTTTGAGGATGTTTTTCTATACTAAATGGGTTTTTTTTTTGCTACTAGTTTTTGTCTCTTCAGCTTTTATATTGATTTATTTCAGTAAAGGTTTTTGCCTCATCACGCATGCAGGTTTATTATTTTTTGTCTTGTTTGGTTTTCTTGCAACTCCTAATTTTACTGTATTTTCACCACTAGTTTTATCCCTATTTTGCCTTGTTTTATACTTTAAAATATCATTTTAGCATATAGCTCCTATATGCTAAAAAAATTTAGCTACAGTTTTATCTCTCTCTGACTTTCAGTCTACTCCTATTTAATTTTTAATACGTTTTAATTTAACGTACCTGTGTGTAGCCAAGTTTTGTTCTAGCTACATCTTTTGTTTCAGAATGAGAATAAATTTTTTTGGCCAAGTTTGTGCACACAAATAAGGAACTTCTGTTGAAAAACAAACAAACACAGACTTCTGTTTACTTTGCTCTTTCAGGTTCAGTTTCTTTAAATATTTGAAAACCTCACTTTAGCCTCTTTTCATAATGCTTTCCAGTTCCTATGTTTCTGCCCATCAAGTCTGCAAATATTTACCTAAACATAA
The DNA here is from genome assembly GCF_964374335.1 of Astatotilapia calliptera. Taxonomy (NCBI): domain Eukaryota; kingdom Metazoa; phylum Chordata; class Actinopteri; order Cichliformes; family Cichlidae; genus Astatotilapia; species Astatotilapia calliptera. The sequence goes on along the minus strand of NC_137433.1, from coordinate 34,759,487 downwards.
CATGTGTGGAATAGACGCATCCCCTAAATGCTAAAAATTATTAATGCAGCTTTGAATAAATATTCCACAATATATCTCTTTAGTATTGTTCAAAGCAAATGGTACATTAATAACATTACAAATTAAGAGAAATGCAGTGATGTACCCATGTGACAGCAGCTTCTCCACCACATGAGAATGTCCATTGCGAGCTGCAAGCATTAGTGCGGTCCAGCCGCTGTATCCTGTCTGGTTTATGAGCGAGGGCACATGGGACAGCAAGGTGGACACCTGGGACATATCTCCTCTTGCTGCAGCATCCAGAAACTTCTCCACCATGTCCTCCTTCGCGCTCAGTTGATAGCTCGTCATCCTGGATCCCGAGACAAAGACAATGAAACCTGGGGTAATATATGATCTGGCAAAATGTCAGAGGAGATATTATGAACAGATGAAGCAGCTACTTACAAAAAAATGATAAAAGTATTTTAAAAGTATTCATTTGACACATAAGAGCTAAAGCTAAATCATAGATAAAAAGGTAAAACGTTTTGAATAATTGATTGATGATTAATGTCAAGAAATGGGAATTTGGGTTTAACAACCTCAAAATATAGCTCAGAGTTTAAAATGCTGAAAAAACTAAAAGTACTACAGCAAAATTGACCCAAATAAATACTGATATCTCACTAGAATGCTATCTATTCTTCCTATTGAGTGGTTTGATATAACATCCAGAGAAAGACTAAAATATGGAAAACAAATACATTTTGCTCTTGTTTACTAACAGTTAGACCCAAGAATATTTGGTTCCAATTATTCTAATTACAATGTTTCCAATTTAATTAAAGTTACTAACTAACTGTGCCATCTTGTGGCACTCACTGGTATTACTGTAAAGAACAGCTTGACCCTTGTTCACTTCAGTTGATATCGCTGTGCTCTTTATGATTTAGACAAAATATTTTTTATTCGCATTCACTTGACAGCTGCACTTAATTTTGAAATATTTTTAACTATTTCAAAATAGTTATTTTGAAAAAAAATTCCATGACAATTTTTTTTTTTATCAAATTTTGTAATTTTCTGGCAACAAAAATGGCAAATGCATAAGTTAATACACTTATAATTTAGTAAAAAAAACAAAAACAAACCTACAGCATCAATTCTACACTGTCCCTTTAATTAGTCCTCCCTGTCTCATTAGCGCATCGAGCTGTCAATCACTGAACCCTTTGACCTCGACAATGGTTGCGAAATAAACTTACAGGAACCACCTTGAATTGCAGGTTTGCTTTTACAAATCCCACAGTGTTGAAGATTAAGCTTGGACACAGTGTTTGTTTGTCATGTGGTTTTAAAAGGCCTCTGAATCGGCTCTGTTTCACTAACAGTTCAGGAAACGAAAACACGAACGAACAGGCGCGCCTTTCGCCGGTTAAGCTTCGTTTAAACGAGACCAAGCATCACATTTCACTTTGAGTTTCATGTGAAAGATTATTAATGCGTCATATCTTGCCTTTCGCTCGGCGTTCACTTCCCCTCCGTCTCCTGTTGGAGAAAATGTTACGAGGTGTGTTCAAGAGCAACAACCACGCTGATTAGGGGTGGTGCTGCCTTCAGGTCCTCCCGGCGCTGTAGTATTTCCGACTTGTAAAGGCTTGTCATAGAAGAATGAAGCTGTGTTAGAGTTCTTTACATAGTAAAATTGCTTCCTCCTATATGCTCTCACCTGCTACTATATTAAGTATTACTGCTAACTGAGTCCTCTAATTATTACATAGAAGAAATCTGTTGCAATTAGGCATAATGCCATTGATAAGTTGACCCTTTGAAGTTCAAACTGAGCATCAGAATCTCACTGAAAGGTAATTAAAATGAGTTTGAACATTGCATAGTTGCTGGTGTCAGAGAGACTGATTTGACTTTTTAGAAACAGAAAGGTTCCCAATAATCATCAGAAAGTAGCCATCAGTTTTCTGTGTGAAAATAGGAAGGAAACAATAATTTAAATAACCAGTCATTACAAAAGAAGTTATGCAGAAGAGCATCTCTGAATACACAACACAATGTGCTGCTTCCAGAACAGAAAACTGAGGCTATAATTAAAATGAACAATTTGGTGTAAACAGCATGAAAGCATCAGGTATTGTCACTGACCATGTCCATCCCATTATAACCACAGTATGCTTCTCTTCTGATGGCTGGGACAGGATATTCTCATCATGGATGTGCAGCTGACAAATGTGAAGCGATCATGTCAACATGGACAAAATTCTCTGAGGATTGTTTTCATCATCTTGTTAAATCTATGTCATGAAAAATGAAGATCGTTCTGAAGTCGAAAGCTGGTCCAACTAGCAAGGTATACTTAATAAAGTGGCTATTGAGTGTATATGTCATTGTTCTACTCTAATGCCACTATCTTATGGAGTTCATACAAATAAAAAAGAGTTTATGTGAATTGTTTTTTTCAGCCCTTCACTAAAGAATTGTGTCATCAGATTAAAGTTACATTGCTGAGGATGAGATTATTTTCTGATTTTGACTTTAAGTACTTCACTAATACAGGAACAGGAATAAAGCTGACAAAAACCAAACTTCAATAAAGCATATGTTTTAGTTAATCCTTTATTAAAATAAAGTATAAAATAAAGTTAACAAAGATGGAGCATCTGTCTTTGTGAACCCAGTGGGGAAAAACCATAAAAACGTCATTTTATAATCACAGAAGCTTACATTCTCAAATCCAAACTTTTATCCTTATAAATAAACTTTTACATGAATTTACCTGTAGTTACTCTCATTCACATAAAACTCACAGAGGAAACGGAACAAGCAACCTGTTAGTGTTATGGTCAAATCTGTTGACTGAGTTTAATTAACATGTTAAAAACAATCGATTTAAGACAAGTGGAAAAAGATATTAGTCCTAATAATTTTTCCCTTCACAGCTGGACAGTTTCACAAGCTTAAAGCACGACGACGTTTCTGTTTTTGTGCAGACGGAGGCTTTCTCATACTGTAATAAATATGGAGAGCAGGACACACTGTATGTTTGTGCGTGAGCAGAGTAGGTATATGACTCTGTGTGTGTGTGTGTGTGTGTGTGTGTGTGTGTGTGTGTGTGTGTGTGTGTGTGTGTGTGTGTTAGGAGTAAAAGGTGAGGACGCTCTGGTGGTTTCCTCGCACCAGCAGCAGTGGTGGGAGGTCTTTGGACAGAGTTTCCAGCCAGCACATGTAGAGGGCGCTCGACACTGTGCCCTTTCTTGCCAAAGGCATGCTCCTAGCCACACACAGAGAGAGAAAGAAAAATTTAATTTTTATGATATTTATATATATCAAAATCAAACCCAGAGCAGCGTTAGAAAGAAGACTGCATGATCTTGTAATTATGAGTTATGAGCAGTTAATGTCATTAAATTAATATGTAAGCTTAAAGGTCAAATTATTTTGACGTGTTAAGTTCAATGTGAGAGGTCTAATTTACTTTATATGTAACAGCTGTGATGAGTCACACTTTATGTCTCATTATTTTAACTATATTTGCTTGTTTTTCAATTAACTGCACTGAATTAACCGTGAACAGCTTATAAAATATTAACTATAAATTCTGGAGCTCAGAGCATTATGGATCATCCACTTTAATGCTTCTGAAGTTCCCTGAGTGTCATCAGTGTCTTAAGATTTCTTCAGTATCAAAGTTTAAGATATAGTCAAAATTTCAGACTCTCAACTTTAAATCCGCGGGATAGCTAACTGTTTTTTGGGTTCCAGTTTAGTTGGACAAGTTAACACAATCACATATAAAATGCCTTTTTTAATACTGTGATGGAACATGTTTCACAATCTGCTGCACACATGGATGGAAGCCATGCATGCCCTTGCGTCACACCAGCTCTGCTGCTGCTGATGTTTTATGCTTCGGCTCCGAAGCATAAAACATGGTTCCAGGACTTCTCCACACTGTTGTCGCTTTGTTACAGGTTGACTTGAACAGATAGAATGCTGCTTCAGAATTGGTGAAGGTTTTTTCGGTGAAGTTTAACTTGTTGTTCTTGAGTTTGATAAATGGTTGTGGTGAATCCTCTGTATTTTCTGTCATTGGCGTCTTCTCTTTATGGTTGAACTTGGAACTTATGGCTTTCTCCTGGAGATTGTTCTTCTTTAACATCCCCCTGGTGCATTTGCTAAATGTCCAAAGCTTTTGTAAGTTCACTGGTGTTCTTTTTCATTGTTATAAGAATTTAATCTGGCCTCTTATGGTTTTATTTCATTTTGCAGAAAGTGGTGTCCATACAAGCAGTGATTGGCTTGTCATGCATTATTTTGTCAATTAATGATTGTTTTGGTAGTGAGTATTCCAGGATCCAAAGACACTGTTGTGCGCACTGGACACTGGACAAGTCACCACTTCAACACAGACAGCTGTATGCTCATATTCACACCCACGGTGTATTTAGAATCACCAGTTAACATGACACGCATGTATTTAGAGTGTGGGAAGAAGCTGGAGTACCCAGAGGGAACCCACACAGGCACAGGGAGAAGATGCAAGCTCACACAGAAACACCTGATTCATGGAAATGAGCAGCCGGGTTAACCAGGTTTTTTAAATGCGAGTTTGTCTGTAAATTAAAACAAATGATGACACGATGATGACAAAGTTATTACGAAGTTCTTACATGACGATGAGTTTGGCAGTGCTGGAGTGTTCCTTCAGCAGCTCGTTCAGTCTGATCTGACGATTGGTCTGAAAGTAACACACAGTATAGTTACATAAACCACTTGAACAGAGCACTGTGATTGGTCTGAGTGTGTCTGCAACATGAGGGCAGACCTTGGCCTTGTAGAGCTCCAGTTCGTTGTCAGTGATCCTCCAGGGCTCCTGGGCCTTCAGCCTCTCAGCAGCCTCCTGCTCCATGTCATCTTCCTTCAGCCTGTACGGCTCGATCAGCTCCTTAAAGGTCAGCTTACTGTAAAAACAAAACACATACATTAGGTTTTTAGAGTAGCGCTATCAGTTTCATCCTCCCCACGTGATGCTTCATTCTAAAGAACATTTAAAAAAATATTTCAAAGCACTTAAACTTTTAGTATTACAAACTTTCTACATGTTGACTTTCACAGTCATCAAGTAATCGATAAATTAAAAAAGAGGATTCATGAACAAATCATTCACCTTTTGACTTTGGCTTTCCAACACTTTGTAAGCAATTTACACACGTAACACAGACGCTAAAGACATTAAAAACAATAGTGTTTAGTGCAAATCCATAGTGATCAAGCTGCTGAGCTCAGGAAGTTTCAGAGGACTTACTTGTGTTTCTTGGGTTTGGTGTTGATGTCACCGAGGACGTTTATGTCAGAGAAGTCGATTCTGAACCTGCTGAGCAGCGTGGCCATCCTGACGTGACACAAAAACAAAAACACAATAATAAATGTATGTGGATATAAAGTCAAGTTTGTAGTAAAGTAAAGTTTATTGCTTGGCATAGGTGGATAAGCAGCTGTTGACTCACGCTCGGCGGTCGTGGTCGATGCGGTTAATCTTTCCGCCGATGAACACGCGGATCCTGCAGTCGCCCCACTTACTCCTGTTGGTCAGCAAGTAGGGGATCAGCAGAGTCAGGCCTGCAAACCAACACATCAGAGATTATACAGGTCATTAAAAACCCCAAACTGAACAAAAATCTGTTTTCCAGTATACACAGCAAAATCTCCAGTGTTAATTTAACACTGGAGATTTTGCTGTGTAGATCAGGGAACCACAGATTTGAATGTTTTTTAAGTCTATTCATTTTTCACCTTACTTTTTACGACAGTGACACGTATGAATCGAAAAGCACAACCAACAGTTAGCTATGTTTAGACTTTTTGACAGAATCATAGGACCCAAAGTCAGTTCACCAGATATGTTTTTATTTTCATATAACAATGAGAACACTAACCTCCATCATCAAAGAGCCACCAAACATCAATGGTTCCTTTGCCCTGTTTCTTCTTAAACTGCTGACTGCTCTCCAACAGACGCTGGTCGGTCAGGCTCAGAGGAGACTTGGTCTCTGGTAGGCCACGTCACATGGAAGAGCACAAGACGAGGTAAAGTCAAAGAAACACAAAAGCTCCTGAGCTGTATCACCAGGGTTCACAACAGTACAGTATAGTAAAACAGAGCCTTAGCTGTTCAAATAATTAATTCTTTATATACTTTTGCTGCTAAAAAAATGCTAGAAACATAAATCAATGGAATATTTCACAAGCTTAGCCGTGAGACTGTGCAGGGATTGTGCCAAATGTTTTTTGGACGAGAAGTCAGTCAATTTCAATCATTGCTGATTTTAAATAATTTCCATAGCATAGCACATGGCTAGAAAAGAAAAAGAGATCAATTTAATTTCTTCCTTTTTGTTCACCGCTAACGATGAGCTGCCTTAAAATGGAAATACTTGAATAAAATATAAGAACAACAAGTCCTGTGACAGTGAGAGTTGTATAAAAAGTAAACATTAGAGCAATAGGCTAAGCTGAGGTATAATTTTAATTCTTCCTCACTGTTTACCTCTCGTGATGAGCGGGCTGCTCTGGTTGCTGGTGGTTTTTGAAGGACAGGAGTCAGAATCTGAGTCTTTAGCCGGAATGACAGAAATCAACACATCCTTAGTGATGAGTGGAGGCTTCTCATGGGATGATAGCAGTTCGTCTGCAGGAGTACAAACACAGTATAAACAGAAGGTAGACAAAGTGATGGATATGAAGAAAAAGACAGACGTACCTTGTCCCTGGATGTGAGAAATATCCAGTCCTTCCTGCAGCCGCAGGATTACCACACCGAACAAAAGGTCGAAGGCATCACTGGAATTAAAAATAAATAAATAAATGAAACGCTATACAAAAATGACTCCAAGTGTGATGCAGAACCTCAGCTGCAAAATTGCATCAAAGACAAAGATTAGTCCACTTTTTTAACCTTAACTTTTAACATTACAATCTGATAGAGAGAGCCTACATGGCGTTAACGTCATTTTAACACAATTAATGATAACAGCACTACAAAAAACAGTATGATTGTAAAATTGGTTGTTGGTAGCTCTTTAAAAAGACGCATTAGCCCTTACTGTATAGTGTTGATGTAATTCTCCACATCTCTCATGTTTCCATCACTCCAGTTGTTCTTGAAACCCATGACCAGCGTGTTGGGTTTCAGACGACCTAAACCAACAGCCTAGCATGGGGAGGAAACACATATTTGTAAATGGTGACTTTAATATAAGATGAAGGGTGCAAAAAGAAGGCTTCTTCTGTACCTGCAGGAGTAACTGAGCTCCGTGCCTCAAGTTGTCTGAAAAAACAGGAGCATAAAAAGCCTTGATGCGTTTTTTGTTGAGGTAGCGCTGACAGCGGGCATAATCCTGATATAGCTCCCTAAAGTTCGACCGACGGGACACCTGGAGCAGGAGTGGGAGGAGATGAAGCACAAAACGTTTCAGCCGTGTGAAAGAAAGCGTAACATGCAGACCTAACAGACGACATTTGGTACGTACAGTTCTGACGTGGCCGGAGACCATGAGGCTGACGTTCTTGGTGAAAGAATTCACCAACTGAAGCAGAGCGGGTCGAGCGTTTGGATAGCCCGCCAACACCAAACACTGCGGCCTGTCAATATACATTTTATACAGAAGGTCAAGTTATGGTAGTTTTAAAACAAGAAGTCAGGTTATTTTGGTTTAAATAATTACTTTTAAAATTGGATTACATTTTGATCATTTAAATTCAGTTAGAGCCAAGTTTCCACTGTTACTACTGAATGCCTTTGTGTTGGTAACGAGTGCCGAGAATTAAGCATGTCTAGAGTTAAAGGTAGGGTTTGGTTTTTGTTTCAGTCACTTTTAGTCCATGAGTTCAGCTCCACTCAAAGCTTCATGCTGACCTGAAGTTTTTAACGTGGTCCTCGACTCCGGTGAGGTTCAGGCAGTGAGTCAGAGCCTGGTTGTAGATCAGAGCCTGAGTGGATGAACCCCAGTTCACATCTAGAGGAAACAGCAGTTTGAATTTGAGTAGATTGGTCAGCTCATGGAGTTCAATTATCCACAATATAATAATGATAGTCATCATCATCATCATCATGGTCGTTATTATTAATTGCAGCATATAAAAGATGAATTTGTAATTAGATAAAGCAAGATAAACATTAAAGAAAGTAAAAGTGGATAATACAGTATATGCAATATTAATATGTTAATACAGTAAGTATTGTTGCAGGTCGTGCAGGTGGGACTAATGTTAACTGCTTTGCATTATATGTTTTAAATAATACATCACAGTTTATTAAGTGATTATATTTAGTTTGTTTTCCATGAGCTGCTTGAATTCCTCAGATAGCTCGTAAAAGCCAAGATGCAGAACCTATACAGAGTCAAAACTGAAGTAGGCCAGAAAACTTTCATTCATAAGATTATGATTATTATTCTGTTCATTGCACCATTTAAATTAACACACAGATCTCTTTTAAAATGTTGGGAGAAATCAAACATATTGATTAAAAAGCCAAAAAATTCCTACTGGAGCAAAAGTTTAAAGTGGATAAACATGGAAACGCTCAAGTAAAGAATGGGCACAACTAAGAGTTACATACATTAAATATGTCCGCCGTCCTGAGCTCAGGTATCAGTACCATGCATTTTTTTATTTATTTGTATTTATTTATTTATTATTTTTTGCTGCAGTTGCTCTATTTTTATTTAATTTCCCAGTGACTGGAGGATGACACCAGTGCATTCATTCTCTCAAGAAGTCAGACATCCAGAGAATGGGAGGTGTTGAGTATTTAGATGTTCTTTGGTGACACCCAGCATTTAGTAGCCATTAAAGAAACGGCCACTAAATGGTGCCGTGTGAAATCAGCTGGAAGTACCTAACCCAGAGCTTCATATTGGCGAGCAGGTCGTTGTTAGAAGTTTGGAAAGGATAAAATATTGTGCCATTGTCTTCTTACCAGGTTTCTTGTAACTGACGTAGATGTAGAGTGCGAGGACAATGAGCAGCGTAACGAGGGCCGCCCACCAGTTAATGACAAACATCACCACGCAGCACAGGATCGCCCCGGCAAGGGATACCCACATGTTGTAGTATTTGAAGCTGGGGCGCCACCCTGTAGTGGAGGGGCGAGAGTAGATCAGATGTTAACAGGCCAAACAGAGGGATTTCTTTTGATGTTTTTAATAGAAATTATGTTTAGTTCAGTGAAAAAACAACAACAAAGAACTTTTTGTACTATAAACATCATTCACCAATTTGTATACTAGCTAAAATGCCATTAAGAGATGAGTCAAGACAAGGAAGATTGAGAAAACTTTCAGAAATACCAGCATAACACTATGGTAATTTTCATATAATCTATAATCTAGTCATAATTCCTTTACAGTTCCACAGATTACCTGGAGAGCTGGCCAGGGAGGCATGGAAAACTGAGAAGTTGATGAGAGCATACGAGGCCAGAAAAAAGTTGGAGATGATTGGAGCAATGATGTTCAACTCCGCTAGTGGACAAAAGACAGGTTTAACTTTTTTTTGTAGATATTTTTATTCTTTATGTTTCTTATGCAGGAGCTGAAGGTTTACTTAAACAGCTTACCAACCAGGATGAAGGCAAGACCAATGCAGAAGGTCAGAACGTAACCACGGAGCGGCTCATTGTTCCTGCCATAACCCTTTGCAAACACACTAAGTCCAGGATAGATGTTGTCCTTACAGAGAGCCTAGAATAAATACAGCTTTTATTAACTTAGAAATCACTCAGTTTAATAAATATAGAAGTAATGTTGGCAGGTTCGTCAAGCAACTTTGAAACAATCAGGAGCAGGCAGATGAGGAAATAAGTCAGAAAACAGCTGAAACAGAAGTAAATTGGAGCTTTATGGTTCTGACCTGGAAGACTTTGGGTGCACTGACGAGCGAGGCCAGAGCTGACGACAGAGTGGCTGAGAAAATCCCCGCGGTGATCAGAGGACCGAAGGAAGACACCAGACTCATAACCTGCACGACATAGGAGCATCTTTAAAAGTCACACTGACCAATAAACATCTAGAGTATATAAAAAGTCACATGATTCAGGTATTTTGAGAGATAGATTATATACATTGGCCAATGTTAGTGGAGTTTTAAAGTCTCTGATTTTTTTGTAGATAATTGATGGTGTGCAGTGTGACCTTAATTTCTTCTATTTTCAATAATTCATTAATTATTATTATTATTATAATAATAGTTCACTCAATATTCCACCTGTGTGACTGTGTTTCTTCTGTTTATGTCACTCGTGTGCCATTTCCACAGAGGTGTTTTCTGTAAATTTGCTTCTAAATGAACTCTGTTCAGTATTGAGGTTTCTGTCAGACGATTTAAATATCTGTTATTAAAACGTAATGTTCTGTCATTTTGTGACAGCACAAGTACTCAAGCTTAACCTAAACTAAAATGAAGCAGCAATTGAAGCATTTTAAAGATATTTCCATTGACAGTTTTTTGTGAGTTTTTGCCACAAGCCACGATGTTACTGTCGCTGCACTTGTGCTGCCTTACACATCCCCAGCATTGCCGCCACATCTGCGATAACACTGAAACGCAAGTACAGTACCGTCACATTTCCTAAATTTATGCAACAAACTGCGATCTCAGTACTGGTTCTGTTTACATTCTTATAAACATTTGCTTGTACAACCTGATATTTGAGATTGAATATTGCTTTTTCTGCTCTGATAATATTGACATGTCTGGGACAGAGGTTCTGACAGGTGTGCACGGCAAAGTGACACAACTGTCCCCCTCTGAATTTTAGTTACTTTTCTATAAAATCAAACACATCTGAAAAATCTTCCCACCATTTTAGCACAAATATTATAGTTCATGAAAGCACGCATACCTGCATAATACAATGTTTTCCAAGTTATAGGCTGCAGATATAGTTTTGTCGGTCATAGCTGACCCCTCACAGAAGATCTCAGAATCAGTGGATGCTTGTTTTGCATTTTGTTACTTTGTTGCCTTTAACTCGTGAAAGTTTTCTTTTGGCGCATGATGTCATAACACTTTTACTTATATTACTAAAGTTTTAATTAACTACTGTGACACATATGTTCAGTTGAGCACCCCTAACTGATTGATACTTTAGTGCCCTCCGCCCTTCTGCTGCAAGAAAAATATTCTATAGTTCTAAGATCAAATGGTGGGGAGTCCCAGATTTAAACCTGCCATCTATAATCCAGTTTTGAGATCCCTCCCCAGACACCTTAACGCCCACTCACATCCTGGGCCATCTGACCTCAGGAATTCGCATGATAAGGTGGGGCCAGGTTTCACAATGAACCCACCCGAAACTCTGGCTGATTGGGACCCACACCCAGTTTCACACCTTGGCTCAGGCGATTAGAGGATCATCAGGGGGTCTTTTGTCCCTCTGCGGGGGTCACTCCCACTAGGTTTAAATCTGGGACTCCCCACCTTTTGACCTTAGAACTGAAGAAGCTTCTCGGATGAGAGGTGAAACGTCTTCAAGCAACTTAAAGAAGTCCAGACGCTTTTCTTTGTAAGCTCCTTTGACTACGAGGACCTGGATGACTGAGAACCTTCACAGATATATTTGAAACATTATATTGAAAGTCTGAATACCAATGTTGTTTTTAAATTTCACACCCATTGTATTCAGTCATGACTTTATTAGAAATTTTATTTAATACAGTTGAAATAATGCTTAGAAGATGGTCCTGGTAGCAAAAGTTAGCTAAAAACGGCTGGAAACAGCTTGTTCTTACACGGTCGGGTAGGAGGTCCTGAACGTTTTTTGTGTGTTTTTGGTGAAAATCACAATCCACATGAACATTTCTGCACATGAGAAAGCAACTCTGAGATTTTAAAAGTGTATTCTGAAGCAGGACTGACTCAACTCACTGGGACGAGGTGCATCATTATGAAGCAGTGACGTAGATATTTGGTGCAAAAACATCACCCATTCAACTGAGTTTGTTCCTAAAGGAGCCGATTGTATAAATCATCTCAAGAGAGAATATTTTCATATCTGATGGAAGTGAAGGAGGGAGGACAGCTCTACACAGTCACCTACGAACAATGTATGATGTCGAAGACCAAACCCATCAAAAAAATTTCCAGAAAATTCAGATTTTCTGAGATGTTCATTAACCCTTATAACAAAATCCACAATTTTTTTTGCTATATCATGTTGTGTGTGATATATTTTTATTATATTTTTTTGTATCGCAATTGATACCTTGGGTGTTAATTTTAGACAAAAAAAGAGTTTTGTCCATAACATTTAGACATTATGGCAAGTATTGATCATGTTGATGAGACAGAGGTCTCAGAAACTCATGTAGCAAATATGATTCAAAGGCATTATCGGGTCAAAGACGATCAGATTCATTCAGATCTGCTTTTCTCCTTCAACAACAGTAATAATGAAACTCGAGCAGCTGCTTCGGTCTGTAGTGCTGCAACATGTCAGCGCTATCAGTGTCAGTGAGCTCTGTGTGCGCATGTGTATGTGTATGTGTGTGTGTGTAGGTGGATGTTTTCAATGCTCTCATTCAGCACTGAGCCACGAGAACCTTGTGACTCAAAACAACAGTCGCTATTATTTCTGCTGCACTTTGTTTGAGAACAGCTTCATCTCTCTCTCTCTCTCTCTCTCTTGTTCACACACACACACACACACACACACACACACACACACACACACACACACACACACACACACACACACACACACACACACATACTCCAGCCATCTACATTACATGCACATACAGTGAAAGAGGGTCAGAGCAGCAGTCTTGCTCATCCATTTTTTAAGTATGACTTATATAAACGAGTTATAATCACAGCAGAAATGTGCACCCAGTGCCTGTGCAGACACCCAGACTGTCAAACATATACATAGACAGTTTACTGACATTTAATTTAATCCATTAAATGAAAATATCTTGGATTAGATTGTTGCATGTCTCAAAAAGTCCTCTGAGATACAGTTTGGTCCACATAAAACGCATACAGAGATTTCAGTTGTCTTGCCATATATGCCATCATATTGCTCAGTCAAGAAAATCAATACATTTATCATAGTTTGTTGAATTTGGATTGTTGCTTTATGCTACAGAGAGATTTGGTTCCACAGAAGTTGGACTGTGGTGATATTTGTTTTTTAATTTTAATTATTGTTTTTTTGTCTCCTGGTGTTTCCTGGTCTGTATGCTCATCTTTACTGTGTTTACGGTCAGTCTTGTCCTGCTGAGTGTATAGTTAGTTTTAACTTGTGTCTTTTTTGGCTTTATGTCTTTCAGTCTTCACTTGTCTTGACTACTTTCACCTGTGTGTCTGTGTCTTCGAGTACCCACTGCTCACACAATTTATGTGTAAAAACGCTGTCAGTCTGATTAAACAGCTGTTTTTGTGGAGGTGTGTGGACGACAGGAAATGGGACAGTTTTGCATCCTGACACAGCACTGACGCCAGTGTGTAGGCTTCCACTGGAAACAATAGAAGTGGGTGATTCAATTCACGTCAAGCTGCCTGTGTGCGAACGACTTTATGTAATACAACTTCCTAGGATTGTCTGGAATTTTTGACTGAAGTAAACAATAAATATCTCTTAATGTGTCTTAATATCAGCTGAAAGCATCAATTTCCATACGGTGGTGGCGTCCTGGTCATCTCACCCACCTTGCTGCGAACACACATTTTCCTCATCGTTTCTTTTGATGCTCTCCTTTTCTTACTTTGCTTTCCCTGCAGACCCTAACCAGTCATGGCACATTGCTCCCCCTCGCTGAGTCTGTTTCAGCTGGAGGACTCTTCCTGTTAAAAGTGAGTTCTTCCTTCCAACTGTTGCCATGTGCAGCTCATAGAGGTCATTTGTATCTTGGTGTTTTCTCTTTTGTAGGTTCTTTATTATATAAAAAAAACCCAAAACTTTTGTTGTGAGTTGGCGCTATGCAAAATAAAACTGAACTAAATTTTTAAATGTAAATTTAAAGCAGTTCTATTCTGGCTTGGTTGTACTTTAGACATTACTTACTTTACTAATGTTTTCTGCTTTACTTACTACAGTTTAATTGTATTTGTTTATGTGTACTCATCTGTGATGTTCTCCTTTTAATCCAATTTATCCAGTATTATATTATTTAATCTCTTTTTATTTTATTTCTTTCATTGTAGTGTAATTGTAGTCTACTGAAACTTTATTTTACTTTCGGTGTTTTTACAATTAGTTTTGCTCCGGCCTATAAACAGCTTGTCAGTGATCTGACTGACCTGCATGAAAAGGTGCTATACAAATTAAGTTTGACTTTTTTCTCTGCTTGTATCCCGACGCATCTTTCTGCCGGGGTGAAATCATCGGTACCCTAGTTGAGCATAAAGTACTTTTAATATTTCATAGCAGCAGGAAGAAACGGACCAATTTCAGCCCCTGACCTTTAGCAGCGTCACCAAGCAATCATCTGATTAGCATTTAAGCAAAGAGCCCAAACATCCAGCTGAGTCAAAATAAACTGCCTTTAGCCACAAGAGGAAGAAGGGATGCTGCACCAGGTGGTGCTCCAGACTCTCATTTACTTGAACTTAATCTTAAGATCCTTCCCAGTGGTGTGCACACACTTGATCCATAAAAGATGCTCATCATAAAAATAAATAAATAAATAAAAAACTTAAATAGTCTCACATGTGCAGCTGGGAGCCAAAAAATCTACTTACACAGATAGTAACAGCTTTGATATTTACTCACAGATAATAGCGCATGAATGAAGGTTTAGTCATTAATGGCCGTGAACCAAAAGAGAAACAAAATATATTTTCCTCTCTCCCTCCTAAAAGCACAATTTTGTCTTTTATTAATGCAACTTCTTGCTAATTTAACCCACTGTTTGTGGAACATGACATCCTGTTTATAATTCAAGCACCTTGCATCTTGCACTTAATTGATTAGATCTCATAATTCCTATCACAGTGGTCATAAAGTAAACGCGCAGTATCCCCACATCAAAGCAGGGTTTTATAAATAACTTATTTTACACAGTTTTATGCCAAAGTTATACTCAAACTCAAAACTGGTCATTGTCACAATTATGATATGAATTATGAATTGTGATATATTCGCCATAATCTTTGGAACAATCAACACAGTAAGTACCAAGAAAACAGGTAGTGTTAAGATCATCTGCTTCAGTGTTACCTGGAAGTCATTCATCAAGCCAAATGGACAGCCTCCCTCCTTACAGATGGAAAAATCATAGCCGAGCGTGCAGGCCGCATCGGTGCAGTTCACTGTGGGGCTCACTGTGTCATTGTGGTCACCAGTTGCATCTCTCACAATACAGGAGCCTGCAGGAGGCACAACCAGGACACAAATGTAGATCAGTAATCGGTAAAGTGACATGTATACAAAGCTTTTACTTCTAAATCAATCAATCAATCAATCAATCAATCAATCAATCAATCAATCAATCAATCAATCAATCAATCAATCAATCAATCAATCAATCAATCAATCTATCTATCTATCTATCTATCTATCTATCTATCTATCTATCTATCTATCTATCTATCTATCTATCTATCTATCTATCTATCTATCTATCTATCTATCTATCTATCTATCTATCTATCTATCTATCTATCTATCTATCTATCTATCTATCTATCTATCTATCTATCTATCTATCTATCTCTCTCAGGTTCACAACTGTTAAAGTGTATCTACCTGCAGAGATGGCGACAGCGACATAGGTAAGCCCTGTAATGAGGATTGCCAACAGAGTGCCTTTAGGGATTGCAGACTGAGGATCCTAAAGAGAGAATGGGATACATTTTTAATTTATTGGAAAGGATGAATTATGTTATACATCTCAAACATCAGGTGCATGAAGTATGAGCAACAACTAAACTCAAAAATGATAAACTAATAAAAAAGATTCTATGTAAAAAAAAAAAAAAACTTTGGAAGGTGAGTTTTCTTTTCTCACAAGTCTCTGTGTGATCTGGTTACTGTGTAAACAAAAAGCAATACTGTCACAACATATGACCAAAATCATCACGTGAATTTATATAAATGTACAAAGATGAAAAACCCACGGTTAGGTCTCCAGAGATGTTGGCTCCAGCCAGAATTCCAGTAGCTGCGGGGAAGAAAATGGCAAATACGGAGAAAAACGTCTCCCCATCTCTGAATTCTGGACCAAAGTTCTCTAAAAGGATGGCCGCTAAAAGAGAGAAGAATCAAGAGAGAAGATTATGTAAGATAGATTATCAACATGAATCCTAACACTGAATTTAGAGGATGCTAATCCCCGTGTGAAGAAATGACAAGAATGCAGACTGACTGCGGTATCCGAAAAATCCTTTAGGCTCTTTGCTTTCTGATGGCATGAAGGATCCAAAGAAGAAGTTAACAATGGCTGCCAGCAGAATCACCAGGAGGACAATCTGAGCCTGATGGACAGTAGAAGAAAACACATGAGTAAGAAAGAAGAGAGATTTGCTCCAGTTTCTCAGTTAAAATCACCCTGTTATAAACATGTATGTTGCTTTGTCTGTGCAGAGACTCAAATCACCAATGTATACAGAGGTAGGTAGAGGCAGAGGTGGAGGGATCGATCCAGATATCAATTGTATCAGTACTTTATATCCTCTAAATGAAGTACATGCTTAATTCTGGTGCTAACGCACCAAAAAATTTTCTTTTTTTAATTTATATTTAGTTTGATTGCAGATTTGCATTCAGAAATGAACACATACACTGGCAGACTTTTTCTTAAAAGCTCCAAATCCCAAAGTTAACTCAGCAGCTTTGACGAGAAATACATAATCAACATTTTTAAGGACACAAATGATTTATGCCCTTTTATTGAAATCTCACTGAAGCCTTTGGTTTTGACGTTTTTTTCCGGGACATTGTTGTAATTATACCTTGGCTTCCCACTCCATCCCAGCTACAGAGATTCCCAACAACAAGATGATGGTCAAAGTCCCAACGATACGAATGTCATTGAGCTCATCAGTCATCAAGGCATCAACGTCCTGCAACCAATTAACAGGTTGATTCGAAATGAGAATCTTTTGCATATCACAGAGAGATTTCCATAAGTACACCAGAGCATTTCTTACATTGAGCAACTCAACGACTGTCTCTGCAAAGCCTACGACATACATGGCCACAGCTACGGCATTGGCGAAGGCAAAGATAAGACCGATGGAGCCTCCAAATTCAGGCCCCAGACTTCTGGAGATCAGATAGTATGCTCCTCCTGGATGGCATGACATTCAGATGTTAAGTGATATAAATTATTGCTGCTGTCATACATTTTGAGCAGTTTCTAGTCCATTTGTAGGTTTAGTTTTAAAATTCTAGATGTTAAAGACCTTTTGTAAAAGTAAAATGTCTTATATGGGTCTCACCTCCTCGTACAAAGCCGTTGGTCGCTATAGCAGATGTAGACAGACCGGTGATGGTGGTGACCACAGTGGCCATCAAGATGATACCAATGGTCAGTCCTGTTTTACAAAAACATGAAAAATATGTGAAGTTACAGGCAACTGAGCAAAAATCAGCAGTCTTCAATAAAATAACACGATAATGTTATCCAAGTTCAAATCAGTACAGCTGAAAACAAAATATAAAACATGCATATGGGCCGAATGGGCTTCCTCGCAGGTTATTTATTTATTTATTTTTAGATTCAGTTCATCATCACAGGTAAGATTAAATAAAGTTCTAAGAAAAAACTATTGTAGTACACTAACTAGCTAGAGCTAGTGCCTGCTATATTTGTACACGAGCTTATGTGGTCAATAAGCAGTCTGCAAAACATAGAGGAGCTATTTTTAATGACTTATCAGTAGAAATGAGCAGTAATGTATAATATAATTGATCTGAAATCTTGTCAGTGTGTAGCCAGCACACCATTTCCTAGCTGGTTCTACTGTACCTTTATGCACAACTTAAAGATAGTATGCATTCCATTTAAGTGTTTTACTGTGTGGGTGGAGGACTGTTTAATACTTTTATCTCTACTTAAATTTAAAAGAGACCTTTTCTGCTTATTTCAGACTCCGTGATTTTATGCTTAGACTTTATTAGAGGAGCTTGAACAAAATCAGACCTTAAAAGCAGCCTCCCTCCTTACGCATGCATGAATAACATGAATCAGTTCAAAACAATCCTCATTTATCTTGGTTCAGCCTCTCAGCTCATCTTCTTTCTGCAAACAAGCTTTTTAATATTCTGATGGCTCGCAAAGCAACGTTTGTTTGCATGTAAGCCTGTCATATGAGCACTGGGTGATGAAGGGTGTCACACATTTCCCTGAGTCACTAATTGTTTGTACCCACCAATTCCAGCCTGTCCCACAATCCAGGACATTCTGATGAAGAGCATCACACCCCAGATATTCAGCATGCAGCGGATCTGCAACACACAAACAGAAGTCAGTTAAAACGTAAAGACAGACAACAGGTGTAGGTTGCTGGGGGGATTCCCATGATGCATTGAGTATTTCTTCTTCAGTCACCTTTCTCATTCACTCTGTGCTAATCGACCTCTCTGCACTCAATCACACTCATTATTAACCTCTGTCTCTTCCACAGCATGTCTTTATCCTGTCTTCCTTCTCTCACCCCAACCGGTTGCAGCAGATAGCCCCGCCCCTCCCAGAGCTTGGTCCCACTGGAGGTTTCTTCCTGTTAAAAGGGAGTTTTTCCTTCCCACTGTCCCAAAGTGCTTGCTCATATGGAGGTCATATGATTGTTGGGTTTTTCTCTGTATGTATTATTGTAGGGTCTACCTTACAATTTAAAGCGCCTTGAGGCGACAACGACAGTCGCCTCAAGGCGCTTCAATTCAATAAAACTGAATTGAATTGAATTAAACCTTACAGCTGCCAAAAAGAAAGCCAAAAATACCTGAGAAAAGGACGATGCTATATTTATGTCGTACATCATTTGCTTTCGGGTAGAGTTTACTGTCTTCCTTCCTGCACCAACCTTAATAACAAGCTTTTCATGTGCAATATGACAGACAAGCTTCTATACTTCTATACAGCGCATTCTCATTGATGCAGTAATATTCGGATGAGAGGCAGCACATTTCCACCCCTGATCACCACTGTGTAGACTCTATGCAGAACCAGTTTCTGCAATATTTTAGCTTAGCTTACTGTAGCTATAGAGAGAAGAAGTGAGTGTCTCATTGTCTGTATAGGGATCTTTGAAGTTCGTTTACATTTCCTAAATCTAGAATTATTCTCAAATGATCCAACCTGACAGGAATATAACCAGAGAAAATACATTTTATACCTTAAGATGATGAGATTATGTATTTGATTGTCTAATTATGGGACACTAAAGTGTTTCATTCTTGCCCGCTCTGTGGGAAGAAAGTTGACTGTTTACAGTTTTGTTTAAGTAGTTCAACACATTTAAATACCACAAGAAGAAGCAGAGTGCACCTTGTGCTTTCATTCATGACATGAACACTAACCAGGACTCCTTTAACCCAACCAAATTTGACACTTCCTCCTTTGGCCTCCTTCGCTGCCAGTGCGGCCGCTTCCTCAGCTGCCGATGGTTCTTCTCCATTGGCCAGACCATCCTCAAAGGGCTCCTGATGGGAAAAAAAATCCAGACAAGTCAGGAAAGCAGAAACTTGAACAGAGGTGAAGCCTAACAATCAACAGGATAATTACAATCACTTAAAAGTTGAGAACTTGCGACTCTTGAGTTCTGATTAGACAGTCAGTGGTCTTAGTTTTGTGAGAGAGAAGTTTTTTAGTCAAATGATAAATATATATATATATATGCTTTATGTAATGCTAATCCTAACAGAAAATCTGAAACTCTGGGTAGAAGTTAAATAAGTTGATTGACTGGTCAATAGTATACAGGAAAAAATAAAAGCAATAAAAGCAATGAATAAATGTGGTCTTATCTTATTTATTTCAATATATATTTGATTTAAAACATTTTACTATTTAATTATCTACTTATTAAGTGGATTCAAATTGAAATATGACATCTGAAAATGTAAAACTGTTTAGTTAACTAAACTTACCTGGGTTGGAAAACTTACATCTTTGGTTTAAAGGTGGCGTTTCACCACAATAAGGATAAAGATAGTGTGTTAATTAGTTTTCTGTGGCTTTGTTATATAATAAGTGAAATCATTTCATGTGCAGTATATCTCATGTTCCATGACCCCCACAGCAGCAAAGCAGTTAGTTATCCACAGCCTCGCTCAAGCAAACAAACTGATGTCCGTGTATGTGTATCCTGGTGATTCTGTGAGATGGCTAAATATCTGTGTATGTGCACATACAAGGAACGATTCCACTAAACACCCTAAAGTGCCTCCAGTTTGGCACTTTAGTCCATCAGGTTTGATTTTGAGTCCAGTCATAAAGGCATTTTATAGGCTTAACCACAGAAATTAGAACCAGTGAAATTTATGATTTTTGACGCATATAATCAAGAAAAACACATCTCATTTCTATGACAAATCAAACGAAAAATGTGAGTGAATCAGAGGCAAAGAGGACTTGATGATAAATGACACATAGCACTTCATGTGGCCTTCACTGTCACTGGATCCCAATCCACTGCCAGACTGGGAGAATTTGGAGAGATGTGTCAGACTGTCCAATTCCATCACCAAAACAATAACTTTGGATGTACTTTAGTGAACTTGTTCAACAAGAAGCACGACTGGAAGTAGGGCGACACCTTTACGAGATGCCTGATTTTCGTGTTTTTTCACTGTTTAAATGAAGGCACGCCTAAAGGTCCTGGTGGTGCTTTGCCCAGTTGGTGTTCTGGCTCACTGTTATTGTACAATGGTGGTCTGTTACCTTGAACTGTATGTAAGGAGTGGGAGCGCGGCTGGGGGTGCCTGCAGGGTCATGAGAAGCGGTATTGTGTAGAGGGAAGAGCGAAGGGAATCTTTTCTGTTTACTGAAAAATGAACTGACTTGTGTCCGGTGAACAGGGAAGTGCGTACTGACGTGTTAGTTCTGTTTTTAAATCTGGGAAATAACCTTTCAACTCTCGGCGTCTAAACTGCCTTTTAAAGTTGACGATTTTACCATAACGTGACTCTTTCTTTACTGTCGCCTTCGTTGTGTTTGATGTGAAACTTGAGATCAACTATTTTAATAACAAATTTAATAGCATCATTTAATAACGAAGCCAATAAAAAAAAATGTTTTTGTTACCTTATCGAGTTCGTCGTGTAGCTCCGACAGCGACGGTCTGGTCAACTTCTCCCCAAATGGCGCGGCTGTCTGCCGATAGAAGTCAATGTTAGGCACGGCGTCTATAGTGTTGTGTCCGAAGGTCCTCATGTAGTAGGTGTTGGAGTGGGAGTCAGAGATGTGAGTGTGCCCCGTGCCAGTTGAATGGAGACTGACTGAGTCGCTTTTTGCCGTGTCCGGCTCATGGGAGACATCAGGTGGGAGTCCAATGTCCATCGCGCCCGAATCCATGAAGCCCACCACCCTGAACCGGCCTTTGGACTCCTCGGGAGGTCTGGATCCATCAGTGGATGCCGGAGCAGAAGGGGCAGCCGGACCGGGCGCTGCAGATGATGCCTCCATTACCACATCCACTTGAAAGCGGCTCTGCGCGGAGTCGTCGCTCTTCAACGACGGTTTCTGACCCGACATTTCTGTCAGTGATGCACCGAGAGACAAACGGTTAGCGGGAAAAAGCACCTGCTCCAAAACTACAGGGAAGCTGCCACATTTAATTCCAAACACGGATAAACTGAAATATAGTAATTTACTATTCCGCTGTACTTTGGAAACCTCTAATCACTGGATGCGCCAGGACGCACGACAAGCGTGTCTGAAAGTGCTCATAACATGCGTAAAGGACACGAAGTCGTTCTCACTCCCTCTGTCTCTCCCTCAGATGGTGACTCAGACGATTTATTGTCATCTCTGGCTTTGTCTCCTCCTCTCTCTGGACTCGGGAGACAGCCCAGCATGCCAGGAACACGGAGAACAATGAGGAGGAGGCAAGAGTAGAAAGGATGGATGGGTGTCCATTACGCACCAAACTCCGGCACGCGCTCCAGCGCGTTTCAGTCAAGAGGAAGAGACTAACACGACGCTTAGACAAAGGGTAGAGCAACAGAGTTCCTCCTCATAAAGTTTGTAAAGCATACGAGCATGTTTAGTTTTCATTGGCAGTCTTGCGCAGGGAAGAAAAACCACTGTTTTGGTGCCAGTTCATCCAGTAGGTGCAAAGTAAACTGTAAAATCATTATAAACACAAACACAATGACTTTAATTTACTATTCTGTTGCATCAAGGCTCACTGCCGTAAATAATACATGTAAAAGACACCAACTCCCTTTTTTTTTACCACCCCCTCTCGCTCCGCTGCATGTGAGTGTGTGTTGGCATTAAACAATGACATTTGTAATCACTGCTGGTGACACACTGAGACATTCACACAGAGGCCTAGATACGCACGAAGCGAGGCAGCAGCAGCAGCATTAGCATGGGGAACAACAGCTGCTTTCTCTGTCGAAGCTCTTGATGCTGAAACCGAACACCGAACAATAAAAACAAAGAGTGACGGAAACCAGTTAACTCAACCTGACCATCTAATCTTTATTTAGGATGTGGTTTGTGAGTTAGTGGCAACACTTCATCATAACTCAGATACGTTTTTTAAACTTTGCAAAACTAATGAGAGATGTTTGACTGCTATTGCCTTGGTAACCCTGCTAACCCTGATTTTAAGGACTGCATTGGTTTAACAGCTTAACGTTCGAATATTAATGGAATGATGAAAAGTTTCAGAGTGAATCCTGAAAACTGGAGTATGAGAAATGAGTAACACCAGCATCAAATGTTGGTTGGCTTTTGTGAACTGTGAGTTGATGATCTGATGCATTTGCCTTTCCTGTAAATACAGAAGTTCTGATCTTGAAAATATTTAAAAGCAAAATGTGGTTTTCATAAAAAACCGTGCAGAACTGCTAATTGAGCAGTGTTTGCTTAAACCTGCAGTCTTGCTATCAGCTCATCACTGGTTTTGACAGGAAATAGCAGTGTGCCAGGATGTTCTGATAATGACTGAGGTGCAGGCGCAAAGCTGTCTTTACTATGTGAGTTGATGTTTATTATATAAACCTGGCTTTCCTTTGAGTGTCCCTGGGTGTTTCTCTCTTTTATTTTGTTTTACATGATTATGCTTTCAGAGCCCAACAAATTTTTTTACACTGTTTTTTTTTTTTACTTTGTTTTAAAGACAATCGTCATCTTAGAAAATATACAAAAATAATCTTGATTTTATTTTACATAATACTCATAATACTTTATTTAGCTTTAACAACTGGGATAATTCGACTCCTGAAAGTAGATAAGACACAAATCATTCTAGATCAGGTGCCCAAGTGGGCTGGACCATGAAAAGTACAATGACTTATATAATGATGATGATGGTGTATAGATATAATTCATATGGATAATATATTAAAACAAATTATCCATCCACTCTCTTTCACTTAACCAATTCAGAGTTACAGGAGGCCTGGAGTCTATCCCAGCTGCCACAGGGTGATAGGCAGGAAACACTCTAGACAGGTCATCAGTCTGTTGTCGGTCTAACAGACAGAGATTCACGCCTATGACCAGCTTAGAATGGCTTAACTTAACCTCACTAACCACTTTGGACTGTGGGAGGAAGCCAGAGCACCCAGAGAGATGTCATCAGGATTAAACTTTTTAGATTCCTGTAGACTTGCTGCTGTAGGCTGAAGCTACTGGTGGATTTCCCATGATGGACTGAGACCTTCTCCTTCACTCCCCATGTTTTATAGACCTTTGTTTAATACAATGAACTTTTTTTCTTGTCTCTTCTGTAGTTGTTTCTTATTTGTGGTCTCTCTATGCTCCTCTTTTGTCTCCTTCCATTTCCCTCATCCCATATCAGCCTTCCAAGGCTTCTTCCTGGTTCTCTTGGTGGTCTTCCTGTTAGAAGAGAATTCTTCCTTTACACTTTTTCCAAATGTTGCTCATAGGAGAACATCTGGTTGATGGTACTCTCACTGACAATGTACAGTCTTTACTTATGCAATTTAAAGGTAAAGATACCCCCACAAAATCTACACCAGTACTGGTGTAGATTGTCCTAAAATATAGACCCGAAACCACGTGGTTTCGGGTCTATATTTTAGGACACATTTCAAAAAAGTGACTGACTCCTCACAAAAAGTCCCATCATTATCACTTCAGGTTAAGCTTTGTTTAATCTGTTCAAACATCTCCTCCCTCCACAGACACAAATCATCAGCCAGTCACAGCTAAACCAGGGCACCAGGTCATCTGGCATTAAGACTGACCCTGAAACTGTTTGCAAGGCAAGAAAGTGCAACGAAACAGTTCTAGGAAATAACAAGTTAAGCTCAAACAAGGATAAGACTCACGGATGGGAAACAGTTGTGCAAACCATAGATGAGTAATGTTTAACACTTCTCAAAGAAAAACAAAATGATTGGCCGGGATTAACAAACATTCTTAGAGCTTTTAACTGAGCCTAAAATGTGATTTTATGGATTAAGGAAAGTTCGAGCAACTCTGAGCAGGGAAAGGAGCAAGAGTTTTATCTTCAACACAAAAAGTAGTGACAATGATGTAATAGTTAATGGTCATAAAAAAATAACCTTATCATACAATCTCTGTTTACACTGCATACTGCAATTATCAAAACTTTCATGCAGTGAACATCTCTGTTGAATAAACTGGAAGCAAGACTCCGGCCTGTTAAAGGTTAGATTGTTGTAATGGAGTGAAGCAGAAAAAGAAAGCAGCATAACACAGAAATACTTAAACAGAGTACATTAAAACTGTACTTCAGTAAAGTACTTGAGCAAATGTACTAAGGTGCATTCCACCACTGCTCTGATCCATGCTCTCACTCAGAGTGTTGGGCACTCTCAGGTTTATATTTCAGGGGAACTCAGGTTAAAAGGCTCTGAAAGATCCAAGTCATCATTCCTGTTCTGTTTGCATATTTCACATTTTCAGTCGTCCTTTCTTGTGGTGAGCGCCGCACTTTCTGCCCTGATTGAGACGTTGTATTCAGTGAGAGAGCTGATGAGACTGACCCGTGCACAATTTAATCTGTAGCATTTAACAGCATTGGAAAGCTGTTTCCCTTATTTTGTATTTACTGTTTGCCTAATACTAAATACTTTAATGTGAAAAAATACTTTTTCACAGTGTGTCCATGTATACATTAAACAGTTGTTTCTTCATATTCTGTTGATAGATTTATTTAATACTGAAAGTTTTTGAGACATTTTAAATAACTAGTGCGACACCGACTCTGTCTGTCTTGGTTTCTTTCATATTACTGTTGTGAATTAATCACTACATGTTAAACATGAACATGCCAGCGTTGTCCATTCAGTTTGTTTTTTCATGTTGTATAATAATCGGAGCCTCTGAAGCAGCTCAAGCTAATTTTACACTGCAGGACACAAACAGTCCACTTTGATCTTAAGTGGCCTGGAGCAGTGAAACTCCCCTTTCTGCTAGTGTAAAACCATAATATGCATTTAATGAACTTAATATAAGGAAAAGAAGTACAATTACAAACAGAGGTCTCTTTTTTCTAATGTCATGCTGCTGTAGCAAATGTAAGAAATCCATCAGCATGACTCTTTAGACAAACAAACAGAAAACGCTCAGATTTCTGTAGTAAATAGTGGAAAAAAAGGGAGCTTTTCTGGAATTTTATCGTTTGTCTCTAAATATGATATTTTGGTGTTGAATGAATGGGGAAGGTGTTCATCAGTAGCCAAAGCTGTAAAACTTGTGAAAATACACTTAAAAGTCCAAAATTTATACCTTCCTTAACATTTTCCAAAGCCGTCCTGTTGACTGGAGTCTTTGCTGGGCTGACTGTGGCCCCCGGGCCTTATGTTTGACTCCCCTGCTCTAAAGCTTAAACAAGATAAATTTTATCAGATTGTGCAAATACTTTGTTTGCTCTCTTGGAGAGGAAACACTGGCAGCATGTTGTCTCCTTTGCTTAACAAAACTTTCAAAGCTCTTAAAATCCTTCCTACCTGCTCCTAACAGGTTTCCACCTGAACTCTTCTGGGGGCAAGGATGCTTTGGGAATAACATTTATCTTTACCAGGATTTACTATTCTAACTTTCGGGGGAAATTCTTAGAAAGGATCATGATTAATAGAGTTTTTCTTAGAATTTCATCAATAGGAAGCTTTGTGAGCCTCCCTGTCCCTGAGCACAACTTTACCACCTTAAAACCTGAAGTTAATGAAATCTGATAAGACAAGCAGAACAATGGGCCCATTAATGGACACTCAAGCCTGAGTAAGTGCGTGTTTTCTCTTCTCAGAAGGGGCGTTTAACACGTTTAAGGTCAAATTATCTGTTTTTTTTTATTTGTTTGCTTTTTTATTTGTTTTATTTTCACTTTTACTCCTGGTGCTCACAGTTCTTATGTCCTTCATTGACCCTGTCTCCACCTTTATTTCTACCTTTCTTTTTTTGTTTTTATGGAAGAAGCTTTAAAGTTGTTCAAGTCTTCTTACTCTTTACTAGCGGCTCAAGTTCAGCCAAAGAAAAACTTAAACACAAGCATTTCTGCTACATTTATATTTTGGATATTAGTACAAAACACACAGGATTCAGAGCTTTGTTTCTATATCAGATATGCATGTTTTATTGGTGTTTCTGTGATCTGTACTCAGGTTTGGAAAAGCTCTCTGGTCGTCACCGCAGAGCTGTTATACCTGTGAGGAGAAAAGTAGCAAAGATTTTATTTTATTTTAAGCAAATCGTCCAAAAATTTATTGTCATAGGTGGTTACAGCTGGCCTTTTCTCAGTCAGTCTCTGTGGGGTTTCACCTGGAGAAGTGGGAGGAGCAATGAGCGGGCAGTCCTGTCTGGCTGAACGGAGGTGAGGAGGAGGAAGAGGTGGTTCTGTAGGCGGAGTCCTGGCTGTGGCAGAGACGTTCTCGACCACAGAAACACAAAGACTCCTCAAGAGGAACCACGGGGATCCCCGCCAGAGCTGCATTCTGAGCAATCGTACCATAGTTAACAAAAAGTGAGAAAATCAGTTTAGTTCACTGACATAAAAATACAAACCGACTTTTAGGAAAAGGGGAAATGAAACTGAATCAACGGGAAAAAGTTTTGGTTTTTTTTACATTTACATGACTTTCACAACAAGCCCAAGGAAGCTTTTTCTTAGTGAGACTGCACTATATACATGCCTGTGTTTATACTTTATACTTAATTAATTAAAACGATATATATATCTTAATACCAAAACAGCCAGTATTAAAAAAGATGACAATTTGAAAGCTAACGTGTAACAAGCTTCAACAGGAAAAAGAAAGCTATAAAGAGCAAACTTACTCTAAGTGAAACTTCATAATAGATCCTACTTTCCTGACATTCCTCATGTAATTTTTCTGTATTTAGGGTGTCATTTTCAACTTAATATGACTTGCACCTCTTAAGGTGGTGTGTGGACAAGAGGCATTGTAATGATTAGGCCTTTCCCATTCAAGCTGCTCTTGAATGCTCCTTTACTCACAGGGGTCACCTGAGTTTTACACCAGACGCCCTTCTTCATGCAATCCCAAATGGATTTGTCTCCTCCCAGGATAAAATCAGGGATCTTTCATTTGTTAGGTGAATGAGTAAACTACCACACTATGGAGCCGCTAGACCTTTGTCATAAAATGTTTTAATTGTTCACTACATTAAAAAAGCTTACATTTTCCTTTAAAGCATTAAGCTGTTAACCCTTCTACTGGTAAGCATTTTTGTGTAGAAAAGTTATGCAGTAAATGTTGGGAAATTACACAATATGTCACACACTTTATTATGAGAATATTTTTCTAAACTTCCACCCATGTACCCTATTCTGCTTATCTGGTTCAGCCAGCTGCCACAGGGCAAGAGACACACTCCACAGAGCCAGATGATGGAGTCGTCCTACCCATCACACACCACGCTGTCCTTAGTTTAAAACCCCCCCAAAGCAAATATAAATTAAAAAAAAAAAATACAAACCAATAATAACATTGTTTCTGCCATAAAGAAATCTGATTGGATGTGTTCTCCTGACTGACACCTGCCTTCATCAGGAGTCTCCGGTTCTTCATGTCCTGCTTCCACGGCATCACGTAGAGTTTGGGGATCATTGGATGTCGGGCTGAAAATGTTGGGACGTGGCATGATGATCGTCTGGGAGTAAATAGAACAGGATATGAGGTGTGGCTTTTGGGCACTCTGGAGGATTCATGCAGTTTGGTTCAGTTTATCTGCTAGTTTGTAAAGTTTAGAGACAACTAAAGGAGCTGCAGTTTTGGTGTTGCTGTGCTGCAAAGACTGTGCCTCTTAGTGTTAGTAGATAAGCCTGAGGAAATGGAAGTGCAATGCAATCACGTTGGGTCATTTTTTTTTCTAAATTAGTCCCAGTAATCTCTATTGAATTAAAAAAAAAAAACTTGATTTAAAGTCAATAATGAACTGCCTGCTTCCTTGAATATAGTTTCCTTTGGTTCACAGACTCCACTCCACCCCAATACAGTCTGAAACACTGGGAGATGGTTGCAGTTACTCTCCATATCAGAAGAACTAAAATAGATTCTTGAAATAAGATAATGCATCTAAAATACATTCAGAAAAAAAGGGAACATTTTCTGATTTTACACATATTTTTGTACAGATTTTATTTTCGGTAACAAACCATTTAATGTACTAAATAAAACAGACGGTATTAACTTCTTGTATTATTTGCTGTTACACTGAAAAGCGGGACTCATTTGTTGAATCGGACTGTGCAGAATGCTGGTTGGAGAAAGGAAGTACGTCCGTGCATTTAATAACACTTTACAGCTCTGTGTTCAGTGTGAAATAATCAGAAAATGTACTTACTCGTGCTGGTCAGCGCTCCCTGTGTCAGCCATGTTTGTTGACTGTCAGAGTCACCATAGAAACCCTCATTCCCCCCAGTGCATTATGGGTCTTGGGTAGAATTACAAGTAGACACTTTGGGGCTGTTTGTGTAACTTCAGTCAGCGATGGAGAAGAGCAGCGAGTAATTTCTGTTTCCTACATCACATACACTGTAACTCAGGAAAAAAATAAAACACCACCAACTGAAGCTGTGTAAAATGGATCTTTGAGGAAATAAATTAAGATTTAGCAACTGGACAACATACAGTAGGACTGATGGAAGAAAAAATATTAATGTGTTTCCCTCTTACAGCTCCACATCATGTGTTTCTTTGCTGTATGGTCATATCGTCATTTTTTAAACTTCACCTGAATGTTTTTGTCCTCACTGTTAGATTTTGGAAACCAGATACTCCAAGACAGGGATGAATCTGGATGATCATCACACTGCATGGCTGTCGTGTCTTTTTCATTTTAATAGGACCATAAATCACGAATTAAACATAATGCTGATGTTTAATAAGACTGAGAACTAGTGACTGAGACCATAAACTAACCAGGAAACCGTTTACTGTGGTCACAGAACCAGGAAGCATAGGATTATTTCGCCATAGACCTCTATGTAATCTCATTGTAACCAGAGGTGTTTCCCTTAGGACACTTGAGCTTTGGCTTTACTTGTTTTAGACTCTAAAGTGACACTCAGCTTTTATTTACAGTTTTGCACAGAAGTTAATCCAGAGTAATACTGGCTAAAATTGGTAGCCTTTAACTCATCGGCCCTGCACCCGGCATGCTAAGGGATTGATTTTGGGACTAGCTATAAAAATATATGCACACAACAAATAAACCTTTCTAAATTTCTGTAAAAATGTGAGTAAAGTTTTCTGTAAGTTAAGTTTGTTTTTTAAAGGTTAAGCTAAGTAGCAAGTCGGGTAGCAATGTAGCGACAACCTCTAGAAGACAAGGAGCTGATTGGCTGATAGGTCAGAAGACAACTAGCTAGTTATGTCACAATCTTTCCCTAATATAATATAACCATACTGAAAGATATATCCTGCTCACTGTACATTTTCTCTCAATAATGTCCCATCCATGAGCATTTTATAATAGGCTTAGTTTCTTTGCCTACCGTGGCTAAAAAATCAGATTGCAATTCTGTTCCCTTAAAAACAGACTTCATGTGTATCGTTATATGTTGTAGGAAAAAGTGTTGTTTGGGAGTAATGCGATGTGCCAGGCTCACACTAAAATAGGCATGTCACACAACTGAAATATACAAATCATGGTGAGAGGAGGGGTTTTTACATAACTAGCCCTTTTCATTGCACCATTTTGTCAATTTAATTAATAGTAGCCTAAATGAAAAATAAATACCAATAATACCCATCATGACATCATAACACAGCAATTTATAGTGCAGCATTATCAAAAATCACAATTCTTATAACCAATTTCAGTTTAAAATGAATCTTCAAAATCGGTCTTATTTTGTGACTGACTGGAGTTCCTTCAGCTCCTCTTTTTGCACCTCTGATGGCAGGAAGAGTAAAACAGAGAAGAAGAGAAGCTATGCAAGCTGAGAAATGACAAATGTTTTTGCAGTAAATGTAGCTGTACATAATAACTGTATGCTAGTACTTTTCACTGTCATAAAGTTAGTATATAAAGAGTAACTGTGAAGTGTTAATGTTTGAGGCAAACCGCAACATTCTTTCTGACTTTGGCGCCATCCAGTGGTCATATTAAGAACAACACAGATGACGGCACATCCCACTGGAACTGTTTTAGATAGATAGATAGAACTTTATTAATCCCTCGGGTGGGTTCCTCTGGGAAATTCGATTTCCAAAAAAGCACAGCACCGACAGAAGTTACAGAGTTACAGAATATTACACACACACACATATATATAAATACAGAGACAATATAAATAAAATATACGAAGGGGATAAATAGAATAAATAGGAATAAATGAATTTTAATAAATGAATTTTGTTTCATAATTCACAAATTTAAAGATTATTTTCAACAGAAGATTTTTTTTCTGTGTGCAATTAATTTTTTTGTTAATTCTAACCACAGAAATGTTTTATTTTAGTTTGAACTATTTCAAGCTTACATTTAATTTATTTATCTTATTGATTTTACTAGGGATGAAGTAGTGGAAGTAAATGTGATTTTTCAGGAACATAACGCAAACAGAAAGGGGTATAAATTATATTAAGAGAGGAAGGTTCAGTTTCTAAGAAAAGTCTTAGAAATAAAAGAAATACAAATATTAGAAGCCTTGGTTTGTATGGTATTATAGCACTGAGTATTTTATGTTGTATTTTGTTAATTACACATGAGAAATGGCAGTGAGTACACCACTTAAAAGTTGGGCTTGCTTGGGGAGAAAACAGTTCCACGCCTGTCGCCAAAATGAACAACTTTGGGCTACAGAGACACTTGTGGAAGAATCTTGAAATACACAGTGATATTTATTTATAAAATTAGTGGTAATCCCAAAAAGTTGCATTTTGCAGCAACCAAATAAGGACAAATGCAGTCTGCATTACGATCGTGGCTCAAGAGTTGGCGGTTTGTCTTGTAACCGGAAGGTTACCGGTTCGAGCCCCGGCTCGGACAGTCTCGGTTGTTGTGTCCTTGGGCAAGACACTTCACCTACTGGTGATGGCCAGAGGGGCCGATGGCGCGATATGGCAGCCTCGCTTCTGTCGGTCTGCCCCAGGGCAGCTGTGGCTACAACTGTAGCTGCCTCCAACAGTGTGTGAATGTGAGAGTGAATGAATAGTGGAATTGTAAGGCGCTTTGGGTGCCTTGAAAAGCGCTATATAAATGCAATCCATTATTATTATTACAAATTTCACTTCATTTTGACCATTTAAAGATATCAAATTACCTTTATTTTTGGAAGAATCTATTTTACACTCAAGCGGCAAATTCTAGGACTGAAAAATTAAGAAACACTGAATTTTCCAGTAGCTGCAGTTGCTCAAGTGGCCAGATGAAACTAGTTCTAAAAGTGAGTCAATTCCAGTAGACTCATACTTTCCAGTCTTCCAATTCTGAAGCAAAAATAGACATTTAACACATTCTCCCTGGATAGCAGCTACAACTGATCCATGTGGATAGTGTGTCAGTGGCGTGCTGTGTTTTACAGGTGTCCTGACACAGGAAGTTGCACCTGATGTCTGTCTGCTGGGCTTTGTTCTTCACTAATTCAGTTCACTGAACTGGCCCTATCCTCTGTGTTTGTGCTGTTTGTTCCTAATTGCAGGTGCCTACATCTGATAACTTAGCACTCTACCATGTCATTCTAATGTGATCACTTCTGTCTAATAAAAACAAAAATGCTAAAGCTAAGGCTTCATAAAGTGGTCCAAAACCAATTGGTGACATCATCATCATAGTAATGTTCATAATAAATATACAGTCTGTGATTATAAAGTGCTTCACACGAGGCAAAACTTCATAACAGTGAGTAGCATAAGTCCATAGTTTGCCTGTGATGATATTTAATGCCATAAGTAGCAATGCTAGCAACTAATGGTATTAAATGGAAATGCTTCAAAAACAGTTAAATTATAGTATGCAACACTTTGTATCATGTGACGGGATTATCTCTCTGTTCCTTTGAAAATGGTTGGTCCAGTGTATCCTCTGCAAAATGAGGTAACATATACTTGTAAAGCAGCAAAGCACCTTTACTTTCCTTTTCTTTTTCTAGGAGAATTTGGCCATGGCCTCCAGCTATGGCCACCACCTGCGTTCTGGTGTTTTAATTTTTGAGCAGAATTCATTATTTGAATGTAAACTTTTTTGCTTTATTTTTGGTAAAATATCAGATTTAGACAGAAGTGTTGAGCTGGCTCAGACATCACTGTAACAAGTTTACTGAAACAAGTTCAGTAAACAGAAATGTTTCCACCTTTAAATCATCAAATGGTCATTTGAAATGCCAGAGGCTGGCACAGGTTTAGCAACTACTCAACAACAGCTATGATGGTTTAACTATGACCAAGTTGAACACCAAGGTGCACACCCATAGGTGGGTGGGGGTGCACATAAGTGGTCCGCAGGTGCGCATGCGCTTTCAAAATAAAAGACGCGCACCAGATAAGAAGTTGCAACGCGCGTTTGCGTACATAAGATTTTCTGGAGGAGGACAGACATTTATTCAGAACTCTTAAAGATGTTGAAGAAGCAAGCTCCTTTAAGCAATTACTTTGGTGT
The DNA here is from genome assembly GCF_964374335.1 of Astatotilapia calliptera. Lineage (NCBI taxonomy): Eukaryota > Metazoa > Chordata > Actinopteri > Cichliformes > Cichlidae > Astatotilapia > Astatotilapia calliptera. Next base: position 34,726,257 of record NC_137433.1, on the reverse strand, counting down.
TTCTCCACCTCCAAAGAAATGTCAGGAGTCCGAACCGCAAAAGAAGAGACAGAAGAAAAGTGGTTCCTCTAGCGGACTAAAAACTCTGTTTTGGGATTTTCACTGCATATTCTGCACCACATCTCTGTGTGTTCATCATTTGTTTCATCATTTGTCCGGACTCCTTCTGTAATTGCTTAAAGGAGCTTGCTTCTTCGACATATTCCTAAACAAATTTCTGTCGTCCTCCAGAAAATCTTATGTACGCAAACGCTCGTTGCAACCTCGTATCTGGTGTGTGTCTTTTATTTTGAAAGCGCATGCGCACCTGCGGACCACTTATGTGCAGCCCTGCAAAACAGTTCAAATTTCACCAGAGGGGACCATTTTTAGCATTAATGTTTCTCTCTTTTAAAAGGATTTATTTTGTGTGTATCATTATAGTTGCTGCCCTACAAAGACAGACAATAGTACAGGAACTTGATACCAATGTCAGGGAGTTTCTGAAAAAACTAACATAGAATGCTGCTGTTAATGCTAGCTGTGACTTCACTTTCAATTACACATTTGGAGCACAAAAAGTCTTGAAATAATACAAAAGTATGTAAGTAACAAATATAAACCCAGACGTTGGGTATATTTGACCAAATATATACAGTAGTTACTGTATTTTGGCTTCATAGGGCAGAATACATTCCAGTAGTGTTATTTTTTTTAATAACAAACATACATATTTACACTATATTTACAAAAATAATATATATGACTTTCACTGTGCTTATACTGGTTTTCTGTACTTTCAGGCAGCTTCCTCCAGCAGTCTTTGCAGGTTCTTCTGCACCTGAAAGAACAAAGTTTGCTTTTGCTTAACTGTAAACTGTATTGGCAGAAAACTCGACTGCAGATAAGTGCATCTGATGATATTGCAAGTGTTTGTCTTGGTTAGTAAGTGTAGATTTCAAAATGAAGCCTGCTCCTGTTTATCTTGTTGTTAAGGTCATTTCCTTGTTCCTGTTGAAAGCTAGAGACTCAGACTTGAAGCAGTTGAAACAGCAGTTAGGGTCATGTCTACATGAATATCTGTTATAACACAGATGATGTGGAGAACAGTACCAACATCATTGACACGTTTATTATTCTGAAGCTGGCATAATTGCTGTGCAGTCAGTCTGCAGAGAGATCAAGTAGACCACTGCAGACACATGGAAACCATAGACTGTATATAAAAGATGGAGGTATCCATCACGACAACATTCGTGAGTTTTCACTAATTTTGATGACCACTTGATTTGAGTAAAAGATGAAGTTAAATAATGCTTATTTAACAAAGTAGTGCAATTAGCAGATTTCCATGAAGCCAATGGAAGTGCAGAAAACTGCAGTTCTTCCAAACATGAAGATTGATGTTTATTTCTAAAACATGTTTACAGGCCTAACTCTTTTTGGCAGCTGTGGATAGTTTCTCCCTTCCTAGCAATTTAAATTCAAATCATCTCTTTCAGTAGCAGGTTTAATGTGAAATAAATATTTCCAGTCAATTTCCAGTTTTCATTTCACTCAGGATCAAGATGGACTCTACAGTCTGACACAGCTCTGAGCCTTTACCACCTTTTTGCTGATGAAAATTTTCTTTATTCTCCGTCTAAAACACTGAGGCGGCTGTCAGCTGCTGCTTTTTGTTTGTAAGGAGACGAATGTCAGCCTGAAATATAAATGGAGTGTAGACTGATGGAGCTCTTCTTACAAATGATGCTCTAAACTGATCACTGACTATAAATGTTTGATCAATGGCAACAGGCATCCAGTTACACTTTGCTCTTTGGAAACTGCTGAAGCCTTCCTGCTGTGTGCTTTCAGAGGCTCATGAAAGAAACTCCTGATAACACATTCACGCAATTTTTAAAGGTGACCTGTTATGCTTTTCCTTAGTTTTTTTGAAGTGCATACACTTGTAGTCATGGCCCAAACGTCAAATAATGAGATCTGTGTAATCCCAAAGTGAGTAACTCAGGGTTCAGACCTCTAACTGCTCAGATTTGAACATTTTTTTAAATTATCAATGGGGATTATAGCATATCCAGAGGGCTGTATCTATCAACACTTGATCTGAAAAAACAAAGACAGACCAACCTTCTCCAGCTTCATCAGGTTGATGGTTAGCAGTTCAGATAAAAGATTTGTGCCTACGTCAGCGGACCCACTCAGAAAATTGTTTCTGGTAATAAAACACAAAAATAATCACCATGAAAATGATTTAAAATCTTCACAAGGGTCAGATGTATCAGCAAAAATCTAATATGAATAAATCAGAGAAAAATAAATCTTGTAGATTATTGTACCATAGTCCTTGAGACGAAATAAGGAAACCATTTCATGTCTGTGAATCCACTGTTACCTGTTTAGTTTGGATCATTAGTTTCATTATTTGGGCTATTTTTAAATTTGTTTTGTGAGGATGTGAATAAAATTCATCGTGATGCTTTTGCAGTTTTTGTTTCTCTTTCATCTGGTTATCATTTCCATGTCTAATTTCTCACTTTTTCAACCTTCTTTAGCTAAGTTTTCTAGAGCTTGTCAGAGTCTCAGACAGTTCGACGACTCACTCCGGGTGTGTGAACTCAGCCACAGCGCCGAGCGTTGTCAGTCTCTGCTCCAGTGAGATGATCTTAAACGCCAGGTAACATGAAGACAAGACCAGGGTGCACACTCTGAGGAAAAACACATGTAAAAGAGAAGATGAGCAAATTGAGGCTAAAATGCGCTACAAATGAAAATGTAATGATAAACTGAAATTAATGTGCATCCAATGAATGGATGGAATAAATCCGCAGATCATGTAAGTGATCAGCTTAATTTCCAATTAGGACGAGTGACAGAAAAATCCTTTACTGAAGACATGAATGAATCAAAGGCAGCAAACTTACAGGAACATGTAGACCATCAGCAGAGTGTTGAGAGAAACTGGCTTCAGACACCTGCTGTCAATCACCACATCCGAGCCTGAAGAAAGATCAAACAAATATGTCTTTGTTTACGACAAAAAGACACAAAGTAAAATGCCCAACGCGTGTGAGAGCAGCGCTGCATTAAAAAGGTTGGAATAGACTGCTTCATCAACTCATAGAAATCAATATGAAAAGGAGTCATTATAAATATAAGCAAGAAAAGAAGTGGAGCTAAAGAGTTATGGTTGGATAAGCAGGAGAGAGCAGATGGAAGAATGGATCATATGGGCGTATTTTTCATTAATATGGAAGAAGCAGCACGGTGACACGATGGTTAGCACTATTGCCGCACAGCAAGAAAGTTCTGAGTTCAATTCCACCATCAGGCCAGGGTCTTTCTGTGTGGAGTTTGCATGTTCTCCCTGTGTTTGCATGGGTTCTCCCTGGGTCCTCCAGCTTCCTCCCACAGTCCAAAAACATGCCATTAGTGGGATAGGTTTTTTGGAAACTCTAAATTGCCCATAGGTATGAATGTGAGTGCGAATGGTTGTCTCTGTCTATGTGTTAGCCCTGCGACAGACTGGCGACCTGTCCAGGGTGTACCCTGCCTCTTGTCCCTACAGCTGGGATAAACTCCAGCGTTCCCCGTGACCCTGAAAAGGATAAGTTGAAGTGAATGGATGGATGGCAAATATGCAGGAAATTTGGGCAGCTGTGAGGGATTCTGGGTAGAAGATATCTAATGCATTTAGAAAAAATATTTATCCAGGTGACGTATTTCTTTATTTAGAAACTAATGTTTCGTGCAACCCATTTCGCCAAATCTCCTCTGCAAATGTGCAAAATTATGACCAATACAGACGCTGTTAATAACAAATAAAAAAATCAAGTTTACTGTTGGTACATGATAATATTATTATTTGACAGAAACAGAGTATTTTTTTTTTTCAGTGATAAATATAGATCATTCAGGACTACATTTATTTATATTTGACAAGTTTGTGTTCTGGGAAATCCCCGCAGGTCAGTTTGCATACACGACACATATGAGATCACAATCGGTGCTTCTTTGCACCTCAGCTCACCTCTCATGGCTTTTAGAGTTAAATGTTGTTGAATTGTGGCGTTCTCAGACTGACTCCTTAATCCTGAGTACAGCTGAGGATATTTTCATTTTACCGCTTCTAAAAGCGATTTTTTATTTTACTGTTACAAAGTTAGCGGCAGTTTATATTTGGCTGTAAAAATAGAGGCGGGGAGAGCAGCAGTACAGGACAGTGCAGGCAGCAATGTCAACAGAAATAAGTCCAAACAGAAGGAGCTGAGTCAGCTAAACTTGAGCCAATGCTATGATGAATTTGACCAAAAAGAGAAATAAAATGTAGGGACTAAAATAATAAAATTATAAATTCATAGTCCCATGAGAGGTTCAGTGCCAGTGGTTTAAATAAAAGTGATGTTTAAACTAACACGACCCTGATTAAAGACTCATCCTACCTCGGTGGTGCTTGGAGTGCTGCTTGTTGTCTGGACCCTGCTGGTTCAGATGTGGGTTCTTCACTTTGTGCTGGTGGTCTGGAGATGATGCACTGTCTGTGCGCTTCAGCATATCCAGGAATGGAGGAACGGTGAACTCTATAGAAGCAAAAAGGCAAGCAAAGCATTCAAAACTGGAAACCCAGGGCCTGTTATGACTTGGGGCAGGTTTGTAATCCCGATTAAGTCCTCTTGAGAAAGACACACTAAGTATGTTTAAATAAACCCTGCACTACAAGCTGCTCATTTTCAACTTCATCACAGCTGTGTGTGTGTGTGTGTGTGTGTGTGTGTGTGTGTGTGTGTGTGTGTGTGTGTGTGGGGGGGGGGGGGTTAAACGTCAACAAAAAATAAAGAGTAAAGAAGGAAAATTATAGCAGCACTAAGTAGCACAGGTCAGATTCTACTACTGAAGTGCAAAAGTGGTTCAGGTTTTGTGAGTAAAACGTTGACAGCCACAGACGATGCATGCGACGATGCATGCGACGATGCATGCGACGATGCATGCGACGATGCATGCGACGATGCATGCGACGATGCATGCGACGATGCATGCGACGATGCATGCGACTGCTTCTAATTGGTCAGTTGGACAGCGATGCAGTACCTTCTACCTTCTCATAGTCTGGAACCTGAGAGTCAGAGCTGCTGCTCTCCTCCATCTCCTGCCTCCTGTGTCTCATCGCTCCATCCAGGTCGCTGAATTCACTCTGCAGAAATTCACAGACACAGAGAGAGTATAACTAGCAGGCACTAGCAGCTGCTTCACCCCCTCATCCAAACATGAGCATATCTATCATATCGATCGTATCTGTACTGAAAAAAACTTCACATTTTCCTACAAATGATATTTTGATTGGAGCAAACAAAAACAAAAGTGAATAATAATAATAAACATTTAAAAAATGGTTGAACCCAAGATTCCAGGGTGAAAATAGGAAATGACAATTCACTTTAGTTACATGAGAACTTAATGCTTTTAGAAAGCTGCAATTTAATTCAACTGATTTCTGTTGTAGTTCTGCTTTTATGAAGGTTGTAAATTTTCATTATTTGTGCAAAAGACTTCTAAAAAACCCTCAAACTATCTGAAACAATATTTTATACGTTAAAAACTAAAATAAAATCTAACATCCAGTTGCTGATGTTCTTGTTGCAGATGTTGCTGCAGAAACTTGACGTCGGCTTCGCTGTGTCAGCTAAATTTATCTTTTATCTTAACTTCCAAAATGTATCCCTTGGCAAATATCCCATGTAATATAATATTTAAAAAGTCTAAATCCAACAGCTAAACTAATATAAACTAAACTGTAATTCAAGACGTTCAAACAATAATAAGTAAAATGAAAGGAGCCAACACACATGGGAAATTAACTGAAAATAAACTGAACTTGAAGCAAAAACACAAAACATATCAATCAAAAGTAATTAAAATGATAAAACTACAATAACTCACCTACAACCTCAACATTAAAAGTAAATGATTATTTAAAACACATTTGCTTTGTGGAGTTTATGCAGTTGTATTAAATTGCACAGGCACTCTAAAAGCATCACTTTTAGAGATAAAGACTTTTGGGGTCAGAGAAAACACAAAATGAATTAAAATGGGAAAAAGTAACATTTCAAAGATCCTGTTTGGGGATAAAGTGGCCAAAAATAAATAAATACATAAAGCTTTAGCCACAAGGACCTGGGGCGATTGATACTGACATCAGGAAGTGTCTCACAGGACAGCCTTCTCTCTTGGACACAGCTTTGTTGAATGCATAAACACAACATGCAACAAATATCCAGTTGGAACATATGCAAAATGTTACTAAACGATTTGCCAGCTGGCTCCGGCTCTCATGCAGGGAGTCTTTTTTTTCTGAACAGCTTCTGTCCCCATAGGTCGAAATGCTTAGTTGCCACGTTACAGCTCCAGCTCTCGAGGATATTGGTTTTATTTCACCTCAAGTTTGATGTGTTAAAATATCTTTCTGTCAGAAAAGAGACCAGAGAGACAAGTGCGAGGATGGACCCAAAAGCATGATGCTTTCTTATTCTTATATCTTTTATTATATGTAGGCAGGATGAAAACAGTATCCGTTGTATCAGGAAACTTTATGGCATTCGGCTGTTTGTGTTTTTGCTGTGTTTGACCCACCAGAGGAAAGCGAGGCGATAGCGGTGACCTCCGACTTCTAAAGCTGTTTTCAGCTGAGGAGGGAATGGGGCTGCTGCATGGACTCTTCCCCTATTTATATTCATGTAATACATAACCAAACATCATGTGTTTAAATGATCCTCAAGTCTTCAAACTTATTTAAAATGAATAACATAAGAAAGCGCAAGAGTAAAAAAGAAAATTATCTGAAACTGAGTGTTTAGTTTAAAGCCAGAGTTTTCGGCTCACAATGTCTACCTGTTGATCACGAGCAGTACATACATGACAGAAAACAAGGAAGCATAACACGTCTGTATGGATCTAAATAAAAAGCCTTTCCTACCTCCAGATGAGGACAGATCGACATCAAAAACTTGTAGGTGTTGTCTCTGGACAAGAAGGACACAAAGACGTACTGCAACACCAGAAATAGAAAAAATGTCTTTTGGATACTTTTCCACATGTGCAAAAATACTGTGTTTTTTTTCTTAATTCATCAAATCGTGGTGAGAAGCAGCGAGATTTCTCTCACCCTGTCATTTGTGGTGGCGATCACCAGAGCGTTTGGCAACAGGATGGCAGTTTTGGTCTTCTTGATGTTTTTGATGGACACCACTGGGATGGCGACCTGGGACACAGAGCAGTTCGATCCTTCATACCAGCTTTGAAACCAGAGAAAAAGATTCACGCACCTGTAGGCCGGCTTCACTGTGACAGAGCTGTTCACTGACCTCCGTCAGCTTTAATTATCACCATCTATACACATTAACTGCAATTACATTCTCAGCCTAGATTGATAGTTCCAGATGTTTCCCATACAGTAACAGATGTAAAACAATCCAGTCGTGACCACACAGCAGCAAGGTGTCATCTGCATGTGTTCATGCATGCAGCAAAATATTAGTCCCTCTGCAGACTGTACCTGCAGGCTGCGTGTGTGTAAACACAGCTGGCTTACAAAATAAAGAATAATGCGCTACAATGCCCGCACAATATCAATATCCACTTAGCATGTCCCTTCATGGAGGAAAAAGTCTTTTTTTAATTGCAGAAGCACTGCTTGGATCAAAATGTGGCAAAAGTATAGACATTATTTACTTAAGTGGAAGTCCAGATATTTAAAAAAAATACTCCTGCAAAACTGAAGTAAAAGTGAAAAAGCAAAGGCTCTCAAAAGTGCTCAAACGTCCTCTATTCATAAAGCAAAGCTCCATGATTGTGCTGCCAAAACAACGACACACTTATTATTCAATTAAATTGTGTTGATAAAAATCAAATTGAGGTTAAAAATCTTATTTTACATCACTGAGTTCTTCTTGGTCTCAAGTGTTGTGTAACGGATAAAACTGACTGTTTGCTGCTTTCTGAACGACAGCAAATTGTTCTGTTTTCTGTGAAACTTCTCCAGGTAACTGTTAAATAATTTAAACCGACATATCTCATCAAATCAAACGGCTGCTGCTGGCACCTCACTGTGTTCGCCACTTTAAACAGCATCAACACAACAAAGACTCTGACACTCGCGTGGAACCAAGAAACACCACTGAAAACATCTGTGTATTCTCCTGAAATCTCTTTCAGATTCTCAGCCTTTTCCTGTGAGCTGATACAAAACAGACATCAATGCATACCTTGGTATCTTTTCCAAACACCTTGGAGTGGAAGCAGATCCAGTGGTCGGAGACAAACATGCGTCCTTGGTAGAGGATGTCTTTCTGAAGAGCACAGGTGTAACCTAGCAAACAAATAAAGCACATTAAAAAAACACATTATTTTTAGATGTTTGTGAGCAAAAAAAACAAGAAAAGACCAGTTCAGTGTTTGTATTGAACAAAAGAGTTTGATAAAGTTATTATTGGACTTTGAATTTACACTGTAGTCCTATCATAGGGATTCTATTATTATCAGGTGGTTAACAAGAGGCTCTGGTATCAAATGTTCAACTATGACCTAATCCTTCATTCAGTATTTAAGGTGGAGTGGATAGCTGTGATCATTAAAGACTTACTCTGTCTGAGCTGTTCTTCTTTGCTGATCTCCTTAAATATTTTATGGTACTGGCAGTTGGTCTTCGAAAGCTGAAATACAACACACACACACACACACACACACACACACACACACACGCACGCACGCACGCACGCACGCACGCACGCACGCACGCACGCACACACACACACACACATATATATCAGTTAAAGCTAAGGCTGACATTTGGATGAATTCTTATCAGAGAAAAGTAATAAATAAATGTGGCTTGTAAAACTTACGGTACTCTCAGGAGAACTACAGAGCATTTATTTATGGGATTGTTGTTTTGCAGCAGTGTATATCTATATGTTGTTAGACAGAGAAAAAGCTCTAGTTCCACTCCATCATAGAAACATCACCCATACACCAAAATAAGCTTGTGCGTGCGCAGGCAATCATGGTGTTTAAATCATGTGGATACCAGTTACAGTTTAGAATTTATATGACATTTTTGCAAGAGAATTGCAAAGGACATTTTAGAGAAATGCATTTTTAGACCAAATCAGGAAAACTTAACCAAATAACTGTGGTATTAAGTTAAACCAAACCGACTGGCTTAGGCATTTTCAACCATTTACAAAGTATAAAGATATTTTTTGTAATTAATCTCGAGCTAAAACGTTCACCTCTAGGGAGCAATATTTTACCCCTGGACATGTGACGCTGTTGTTTTAACACTCGTGTCCTTAAGACGTTTTGCCTTTTGCGCTGTGAAAAACAATGTGCTTTTAATGTTTTGCATGGTTAAATAAAGACCACATTGACTCACTGCACCATCATGTAGCATTACACGAATGTTTATTCGTGTTCTAGCTCTTCAATGCAATATGCAGATATTCTGGACATGAAAGCATAGCTTAAAATATAAAATCATTTTTAAATATACAAATTTAGACTAAGTATCTTTAATACTGGTGGAATCATTAACCACTTTATAAACACTATAAAGCTTTTCTTTTCTTTTCCTTTCCTTTGGACAAACACTGATGTATCGTAATCCTTGTGGTGTGTTAACTTTGTGTGTTACAATCCAGCTGATCAAGAAAATAGCTTTGAATAAGCTATAGCTAACAAGTCATTAGCCAATTAATCTATTTACTAACAAGTTATTAGAAAAAGTTATTTTAAAGTTTTAAATTCTTTCATTTGAAAGTGTACAAAAACCTCTTTGTGAAAACTGATTAGAAAAATAATTTTTGAATTCTTAATTGACTTTCAAATGCCTAAAAAGTACCAGATATTATTATTATTATTATTATTATTATTATTATTATTATTATTACCCATTGTCTTTGTGAACAAAATTTAAAGCAGCAATTTAGTGATGTTATTTGAACTTTCGTTCCTCACATTGGTTTGTGGTGCCATGTCAGAACACTGGATGTGTTAATGTTGGCGTCATGAAGTAAAGGAAGGACCAACCAGAAGGAGGCCTGACCCACAAACTGTTTATAACCTGATACATTTCTAAGATAATAAGGTTGCTTGGAAAAAAGCGAGTCAGCAGAAATTTTATCTGATATTACTCATTTGGAAACCAAGTGACCGAGAATGGCCTACATGTAACATTTATAGGTGTAATAAAATATGTATCAGAGTTTACTTAATGACCTCTCACCTGGCTGTAGTGAGACTTCTTCCTCTCGATCTTGGAGTCTGGGTCTGTCTGCACCTGAGTCAGGAGAGAATGGTCGAAGGTCTTTGACCTGAGGACAGAGAGAAATTTCAGAGAGAGGATTTAACATATTACATAGCCAATAAGACAGAAGATAAACAGAAGTCAGCAACCTTTGGTAAACTAATTTTAGTGTATTTAAGAACAATAGCAGCCTGCTGTCGATTCCTGACATCATACTTTTATGAAAACCAGGAAATATTCAAATAATTCGAGGCTGGAGAAAAAAATGTTCTAATCAAAATCTGAAGTTGAAATGATTAAGATTATGCTCTTTTTTAGGACAGCATTATAATTAAAGCTGAAGCATATTAGCACCATCATATGACTCCTTCGTTCAAAAAATTGGATTTTCTTTGAATTTATGCTTTAAAAAACCACAATTCAGAAGTCAATTTGTTCAAATGGTTCAAAACAACCTGCAGTCATTGTTCCACTGTTACACATTTTGAGGTTAGGGAAGATTGCTGCCTAAGATAGTGGGAAAGAGTCAAAGGTCAGATTATTATTCTGAACAATGAGGAACCTTCTGAGAGTCAGATCATGGTGAGATTAAAGGTTTCTGTGGGTGCTGAGCATGAAGTCAAACAACACTTTGTGGAAAACTGATCATTCATCAATCCATCAGTGCATTTTCTTGTTGTGGTTGCAGCAGGTGGTCTCGTCTCCAGCAACATTTTCCACTTCCTCCTGTGGGATCCCGAGAAGCTCTCAGGACAGATTAGATTATCGTTCTGGGTCCACCGCCACACCAACTTATTTCAGTCGTATCATTTATTCAGTCATTACCCAGAAGTCATGATCATACGTGAAAGTTGTAACATGAAATGATTGGTAAGGCAAAACCTTAATTTTCACACTTAACTGACTCATCACCACAATGATCTGGTACAACGCCTGCATTGCTGTATATGCAGCAACATTCAGCATCTGACGCTCTGCTGTCCCATCACTCTTGTATAAGAGCCAGAATAATTAAACTCCCCGAATGGGGCAGCAAGTTCCTCCCGATCCAGAGTGAGAAATCTACTATTTACTTGATCAGCTGGATTGTAACACACAAAGTTAACACACCACAAGGATTACGATACATCAGTGTTTGTCCAAAGGAAAGGAAAAGAAACAAAAAGAAAAGAAAAGAAAAGAAAAGCTTTAAAGAAAACATCACACAAGATATAGAATTTACTCTAATCAGCAAAAGTCCCGTTTACATTCAGAGGATAGAAAGTGTCTTGGAATTGCTTCTCAGGAGAGAACAAGGAGTGGACTGAGATATAACAGCATTGCAGAGGTCAAGAATGGAAAATGTGTTGTTTTCTGGTGAATCCCAGTTAACGAATAAGACCAAAAGGAGCAAATATTATACCATAATGTACCTTTAGTCGTATTATGGCTTGTCACAAGGTTATTTAACTCAACCTTGGAAGTGGGTAACTATTTGTACTGTGGTTGTTTGAACCTTACAGACTTTGAACGTCTGGTGACCAAAGGGCAAGCTAAAATTTCAAGGTAAACCTATATTCTTAACTGGGCATATTTGGACCTAGCATGACGTCTGAATTTCATATGCAACAATCTAAACAATACAAAGATATTTATGGATAAAAACCAGAGAAAAACGTTTGTAACTTACCTGACTAACACTGGCTTTCTCCTCCCTGTTAGCTCCGGCTGCTCCTGATCAGCAGCCTGCAGTGGTTCACTGCACATCCTGCTCAATCTTTGCTGCTCCTCTGCCACAGCTTCTGTATCTGAACTACACACGAAAGGGAAAAGTGAAATGAAACCCAAAATCATACTGTCAAAGAAAAGTGGGAATCAACACAACATGCAAAGATTTTTTTTGTTTGGTATTTTGTTTTGTTTTGTAACTCTCTGGAGTTTTACGTAAGGAAAATCCTGCAATAGCACATCTTACTTTCTTGTCCAGCTGCAATGCAAAAGCCAAGTTTCCCAACTTTCTGTTGTGACATTGCAAAACAATAGATGACACCTTAGATATCGCTCAAGGTGAAAATTTCCAAGCGATTAATAGATAAAGCAGAATTTTTACAAGTCAAGAAACCCACCATGGTGCCAGTCAATCACGAATCCAACAGTTTGGTAAGTAAACATAAAGAATCCAGACAGCTAATTATGAATAAAAGTCAACCTTCATAAAATGTGCATCCCTCATTATGCATTTTCTTTCTTTGCAGTGAAGGTTGTGTGATGAATATCTAAGTCTCCTGGGGACCTAAAGACTCCATATTCACCATGTGGTAAATTCACGACTGAATCATTTTAATTCATGCAATTCCAAAAGCTGACAAGCCAAGAAGATCTGTCAGTTAATCAGTCAATAATCTGAGTGATTGTTCTGCTATTCAAAAAGACATGAGTACTGCTATAACTTTTACTAATGCAACCAAAACAGCTAACACAAATATCTGTGTGACACTGCCTTTTGTACTCTAGAGATGTTTTTGTTTTTACAGCCACAGACTCACTGAGAATCCCTTTCTTCATGCTTTGCAGCTCCTCTGCTACATTTCCTGGCATCCTCCTGCGACGTCTGCTGGTTCCCACACTGTTCTGTCATTATGCTCAGCAGATATTTTCCAAGCAAACGCTCAGCTAGACGTCCTGACTGCTGCCGTGAGAACTGCAGCCTGATCCGCTGCTCCCTACGCCTACCTGCTAGCCTGTCTGTGGGAGTGTCCTTTGGGCCCCTCGGTTTCACATGTCACAGCCAACCAGATCACAAAAGGGTGAAGTGTGTGTTTGTGTGTGTTCGAGATGTGCGCATTTGAACCTTTGATCAGTGACATTTTACTCGGCTTTGTTTGTGTTCCTAAACTTAAAATGGTCTCATAATCAATCTAGTTTTATTTGCACAGGAACAATACTTCTACCTTCCACTTCTGTCTAAACAGGGTGAAATCTGATCTGGTTCCCTTTGCTGAGGGGAAATGATTTCACGTGTTCAGCCTGTTGTATCCCCGTATCCCTGCCGACTTTCTTCATGTTGAAATGTGTATGTTTGTTTTCCAGTGGGGAATTAGAACGCTGCACGGAGAAGCCCCTTAAAGATTTAAGAAAAAGCTGGATTGGATTGCAATAAATAGACCCACATCTTAATTTCTATAATTTATAATCCCATTTTTATCTCAGAAAATGTCCCTCCTGTTGGCATGATTTACAGCATTCAATCTTTAAAACATCTGTAGTTGCACGACAAAAAATTTATGTAAGTAGTATTTACACGGGCTGCATGCAGCCTGCACTCAAAACTACATGTTGTTGCACAAAACTGTAACTCATTACATTACAATTAATCTGATTAAAGTGCTGGTAAGAAACGAGGACCCAACAGTTCAGGTTCAGATGTTTTTTTTAACATGTTGATCTCCTCACTCAGCCGGAGTGAGGATACACTCCAGCTGTTGTTCTGGCCGTGTGTGTGTGTGTGTGTGTGTGTGTGTGTGTGTGTGTGTGTGTGTGTGTGTGTGTGTGTGTGTGTGTGTGTGTGTGCGTGCGCGCGCACTGCAGTGTACGTGTGTAATGAGAGCTCTCAGCTAAGGATTGGTTGGTCATGAAAACAGTCTGTCTAAACACGTTTTATCAATACTTGTTTGGATTTAAAGTGTTTAGCTTATATATCCTTAATAAATTCCTGATTGGTGCACGATTCCTGTGCACCAATGACACCATTTTAATTATGGCAGAAAATACTTCCTGTATGAAGCTAAAAGTGCAAATAGCTTGGAGAAAGGACCAAAGTGGCTTCGGTCTTTAACATTTAATGTTTAAAAACACACGCACAAAAACTAGACAATTCATAGTCAAAAAAGCTTCAAGATGGTGTATAAAAATGTATGTTGAATAAATAAAGATGACTGGCTCTGGGGTGTCATACTCATCTCAAGTGGGCCAGACCATTAAACTGATGGTAAAATTACCTTTTTTTGCGTAAAGAAGTAAAAGTAAGCATGCAGTTACAAAATGATGAACAGCCCTTAAAAAACTGTACGTCTCATTTCATGTACATTACTAAATAATTATTACATTTTGCTTTTGCTGATCCAAAGAATTTGTCAAGATCTAGAAAAATGTGAACTTGTGAAAATGTGAAGTTGCAAGTATTCTTAAATAGATCATTTGGAAGGCCAGCTGTGGCCCCTGGGCCATATTTTTGACACAGATAGACTGATCACAGTGGAGGCTGTACCGGTCCGTCATGGTGAACAGGTGAGCAAGAGAGCTGAGTGTAAAAGCGAAGCTCTCGATTTACCAGTTGATCTGACAAGGATGCCTCCTGGATGCCTCCTGGGTGAGGTGTTCCAGGCATGTCCCACTGGGAGGAGGTCCCGGGGCAGATTCAGGACACGCTGGAGATATTGTATCACTCGGCTGGCCTGGGAAAACCTTGGTGTTCCCCCGGACAAGCTGGAGAAGGTGGCCGGGAAGAGGGAGGTCTGGGCTTCTCTGCTTGGGCTGCTGCCCCTGCAACCCGCCCCCGGATAAAGTGAAGAAGATGGATGGATGGATGGATCAGTCTATCATTTGTGGGTTTTGATAATGTCTTGTTCCCCTGCATAACAAGGCGTTCTTACTTATTCTACAAGGATTTTTTTGTAATAAGACTGTCAGGAACATTTTCTCCATACTTAGGAATGCTCTGATTCTGAATTTAGATCAGATATGGGTCCAAAAGTGAATCAAAGACACATGGATCTAAGGGGCCAGTCTATTGTTTATATCAGGATGCATCCGTGCACTGGATGCTAACTGGAGAGCTATCATGGGTAACAGCAAAGTGTTACCATTTTATAAACAATGTTTTCTCTGTTTGTGCCACAAAATAATTTGAATTGAGTTGACAAGACTCCCCAGCTCAGATGAAAATATTTTCTTTGGTGGTCATCATTGCTTTACCTGCGTCTCCTCAGCTCCTTTTCTAACCAGTAAAGACTCTCACACTGAGCTGAAATGAAATGACAGCAAATAAAAGAGGCGAATGACAACAGCAAAAATCATTTATCTTGGTTCTATTTACAATTATTATTTCACTGATAAATACCATTTTAGTACATTACTTTTTGGATGTATTTATTTGTGAAACTTTATTAAAGCCATGTTTAAGTCAGGTCTTACAGAGAAAAGTCAGAGTGAGCAATACAGTCTTATTGGTTTAACACTGATAGTCTGAAGTAAAAAAAAAACAACAACAACAACTCTGGAATCTCCAACAGTCCTATGAAGAACTGTTCATCAGTCTGTTAGCAACTACCAGATTTCTCCAACATTTGTTGTTGTGTCTTTCTATTTGTTGGCTTACAACTGACTTTAGCCCTCTTTAGGGAACGTACACACAGAAACAACGTGGTGCACTTTGAAATACAAACAGAGCTGAACTGTTTGCCAAGTGGGGTTTTTTTTCCCCTGGGGTCTTTTAATAGCTGATTCAGCTTTTTCTTTTTAAAAGAACTGATTATAAAGATAAGGTGAAGACAGTCTGTGATCCAAATGCTGACTTTCTCGCGAAACTCTCATGTGGCCCATGTCGTAGTATGAAATAACCAAAATTACTCTGTTTTTGGTTTTTAGTACTTTTATGGCCAGTTCTGTGCAGTTTGCTTCACGTGAGCTGAGAAAATAATCTGCATACTGAGAGCACTGGATCAAAGGTGTGTAAACAGACAAGATGTCCTTTGAAATGCAAACATAAACCAAAAGAACTGCAGGTTTAAAATGCTTATGCCTAATATTCCATATGAATTTTGACATAAAGTAACAAACTGAGTGTACCAAATACTGTATGTGTCAGTCAAATAATAATATTTAAAATGTTTTAAATAGTTTTGTATTCAACATGAAGTGTTTCAACTGCATTTATTCTCATTATGAAAAGTTAAACAGGCTCAATTAGTTGTTGCTAGTTTCTCTATTCTAAACTGTGATAATGTAACACTAAATAAAAAATTGCCACTTTTTGGCTTACTGATGCATTAGACACAATTATGAGATCTTTTTATTACATATCAGACTAAGTTATTAGGCCTGCTGTTTACATTAGTGACTACTACTGGCATGACACACAGTTTGCCATCACTCAAGCTGTGGGCATAGACTGTAAATAAACAACAGCTTTAAGTGAGACTGGTTAGCGAGGTGTCGTCTTGAAGCTGTGAGCTGAACAGGTTTTTTTGCCATCACAGCCAAACTTTGCTTCCTGTTTAATATAACATTAAATTCTGAATTCCAAGCTAGAAAACTTGCACTTAGCTGATAACCCCTGGTACATATATGGCCACATCCAGTCAAAAGAATAATAATTTTTTTAATAAGTTCAAGGCTTTAATATGCAGGTGGATGACATGCATGCATCTGTTTATGTGATGCTTTATTTATACATGTTTAGCCTGACCCCACAGTTTTGCAGCTGTCGCTGATAGAATCGTCGATGCTTTTTAAAAGATGGAAATTTAAAACAAAACAGTGTAGCCCTTAATGGGCTAAGATTACGAGCATAGATATAGAGGCATGACACCAATTTACATATCTGAGCAAATGTGGCTTGTTTTAAGTAAACAAGAGTAGTAGTGAGTACTCCCAGCTGGATGTAGTGCAAACATCTGGGATGTTTTTGTTGCTGTTGTTGCGTCAAAATTTTACACTCCATAAAGAACTTTTTTTTTCTCATGACACCCAGTTTCCTCTGCACCAAAGACAGGTGTGGACATCACACCTCTTCCTTTAATAGGGAGTAGTCTGTACTGAAGCTCTCAGGATCACCAAGTGACACTTGACAGGAGGCACAGCTGACTCTCGTCTCTGCGTCATAAACTATTTATCACTGCTGTCTTCTAGTTCATGTTGTGTTGGATTCGATGGAGTGTACTCCATTCTTCCTCGGGTATACTGCAGGGCACAATGAGGTCAAATATGGCATACCTGCTGGATCCCGGCAGGGATTTTATCTGCTGTCGGTCTATGCTTTGACACTGTTTGATTGATAGGCTTCCTTCTCCTGCAATCCTAAACCTTTTATCTCTGGTTACTGATTGACACACTCATAAATGTGTTTTGTACAAAATTTGACATTTCACGGGAGCACTCCAGCATTTTGCCGAATATATTTGTTTGCGCTCCCTCTCAGTCAGATTGCTTCATTTCTGTGACTGGAAGCAGGTGCACACTGCAAATAAAGGAAGCCCAGTCTCATTTGCATGTTGTGTTATGCTTATTTAACGCATGTAGGAACAGAGCAGTGTTTGTGCAAATATGGGGAAAAAACTTCAGGAATTTACATAAAGGAGTTTCTGCAACAAAACCAAATTTGTCTTCGCCATAAACTGTAAAGGAAAGTTGAAATACACCTAAGTATTCACCAGCTTTTGTCTTTTAAGTTCTCCGTTTTGAATTTGTGTTTCCCTTAATTTACATTTTGTCTTTACACACTTAATGTGTAAAGATTGTGTTACTCAAAACTGCTATTCCACTCTCATTAACAGACACTGACTATGATTTTAGTTTGTTTGATTGTTCAGATTTGCAGAGTATTATTTCTTAATCACAACCAATAGAAACATTAAAAAATATCTTCACACTAGAAGCACTGAGCAGAGTGACAATATTATTTGGATATACACACTTGTCATTCATGCCATTTCATTCCTCCTTGGCCTCTTGATTTGTTCATTTATCTGTCAGTGAAGATGGTTTCACTTCCACACTGTGAAGGAAACACAGATGATGCTCATACATCATTCTTACGTCTCTAACATGTTGGGATGATGGAGGTTTTTATATAGTGCTAACTGCATGAAGTTATGATTGCTTTGGGTCTTTAAACCCTGTGAGTGTATTTGTGTGGTTTTTGTAACTAGTTTTGTTCATTTGGGTCTAAATGTGGCTATCCATCATTATATGATCGTTTTGAGTCTCTTTAATGTTATTTTGTTGTGTGTTTTTTTTTGGTTCAATGTCATATTTTTTTTTTTAGAATATTTAAGGGCATTTTAAGCCTTCCCTTCAGAGTTTCACATTTCTTTGTGGTAATCTTAAACTATCTGATTAAGGTACCCAATAGAGTCTCTTGGTGGTGTGAAGGGTCTTCTGCCCTGGCCAGGTCTGCTGTCTGTTTCCGCCTGTTTGTCCCTCTGTGCTGCCTTGCAGGTTTCTAGAAGCATAGTTAATCATAGCAATTGGAAACACCTGGACAGTCTCCCAGGAGCGTGTATGCTCTCTCTCCATTCACCCAGCGTTGTGCTATTTGTTTAGTTGGCTGTGGCTTGGTTATTTTAGTTTTTGCACCACACAACACCGCACACCTAACATACAAATACTCATGTAGCTCCTGACATGCTGTTAACACTGCTTCACACATCCCATAAAGATTATTGCAGTTTCTGCTTCTTTTATTTAATAAATTAGAAAGTTCTAGTTAATTATGTGTCTCTTCCACCATTTTCCATGATTACAAAGGCTTTTTCTGTGCTTACCGTGAGTCTATTTGTGCTTAGTGTGCATGTGATTAGATCACTCTGCTCACTGCATAGCTCTTATCTTTGCAAGTTTTCATTGTGCTCTTGCAACGTGGCCTGTAATCATACAACCTTAACTGAAGGTTATCTGGTGCACTGTAACAGATTTACTGTTAAATTCAGGTACATATGTTTTCAACTCTGGTGACAGTAAACAGCATTTGGGCAGAAGTTTCAAATAGCAAGGTATGTTTATGCAAAAGAAAGTCAAAGGCTTAGGCTTCACTGCTCTAAACACTCAATTTCAGTAATTTTTTTCTAATCGTAGATCTGTGTGATGTCAAGCAGAGAGGGTTTTCTTTAACATGGTCATTGTTAAAGATCATTGTTTGGGCCTGTTTGTGAAGGGCAGCCAATCAGAGGAACGTTACCTTAAAGAGAGAGTGGCTGTAAAGAGGCAGAAGCTGAAAAAAGGGGGGTTATTTCAGAAAGAGAATGGAGATAAAAAAGTGTAATTTTAAAAAGTTAACAAGAATATCTTAGCAACAGTCTCAAAATGCAACCAAGCAATCTTTTGGGCAGCTCTGCTAAAGCAATCTCTAATAAAAAACTTTAATTTCGTACATGAAAGCTGAACATACAGAAACACTGGCCAGTTTTGATAAAAATAGCTTAAAAAATACTGATATTTGCCTTAAAAGGTGTTTTCTTTTTTAAACTGTCATAACTCCACTAAGTTATACTCTGTCATCATCTTTGTAGTCACTGAATTCAATAGCAATTCAAATTTTCTTTGAAGTTTAAATAATGGAATCGTACAAAGCAGCGATAGCAGTCCAAGAACAAAGACATCGAGCTGGAATTTAAGATAAGATAAGATAAGATAACCTTTATTAGTCCCACACGTGGGAAATTTGTTTTGTCACAGCAGGAAGTGGACAGTGCAAAAGTTATGAGGCAAAAATTAGAATACAATAAGAATAAATACAGTACACAACTGTACAGAATAGAATAAAATAAAATACTATATACAATAAGATAAAAATAGAATACAAATACAAATATACTATATACAACTGAGTAAAAATACAACGATGCCAGAAAGGATTATTGCACTTAGTATTATTGCATATGTATGGATGTGTGTGCTTGATCAGTTAAAGTCTTTATTATGGAGTCTGACAGCAGTGGGGAGGAAAGACCTGCGAAATCTCTCCGTCCCACACCGTGGGTGCCGCAGTCTCCCACTGAAGGAGCTGCTCAGTGCTGTCACAGTCTGCTGCATGGGGTGGGAGATGTTGTCCATCAGGGATGACAGCTTAGCCGCCATTCTCCTGTCACTCACCACCTCCACTGGGTCCAGAGGGCATCCTAGAACAGAGCTGGCCCTTCGGATCACCCTGTTCAGTCTCTTCCTGTCCCCAGCAGAGATGCTGCCGCCCCAGCAGACCACGCCATAAAAGATAGCAGAAGCCACCACAGAGTCATAGAAGGTCTTCAGGAGTGGGCCCTCCACTCCAAACGACCTGAGTCTCCGCAGCAGGTACAGCCTGCTCTGCCCTTTCCTGTAGAGGGCGTCTGAGTTATGAGTCCAGTCCAGTCTATTGTTCAGATGAACACCAAGGTACCTGTAGCTGTCCACAGCCTCAATGTCCATACCTTGGATGTTCAGTGGTTGCAGTGGAGAATGCTTGTGCCTGCGGAAGTCTACCACCAGTTCCTTGGTTTTACTGGCGTTGATCTGGAGGTAGTTCAGCTGGCACCAGTCCACAAAGTCTTGGGTCAGACCTCTGTACTCCTTGTCGTCCCCATCAGTGATGAGGCCGACTATTGCAGAGTCATCAGAGAACTTCTGCAGGAAGCACTGGGTGGAATTGTGGGAGAAGTCTGCAGTGTAGATGGTGAAGAGGAACGGAGCCAGAACCGTTCCCTGTGGGGCCCCCGTACTGCAGACGACCCTGTCTGACACACAGCCCTGAGTCCTCACATACTGTGGTCGGTCGGTGAGGTAGTCCAGGATCCAGGTAGTGAGGTGATGGTCCACTCCAGAGTTCACCAGCTTGTCCTTTAGAACCGAGGGAAGAATGGTGTTGAAGGCACTGGAGAAATCAAAGAACATGATTCTCACAGTGCTTCCAGCGGTCTCCAGGTGAGCGAGGGAACGATGTAGGAGGTGAATGACGGCATCATCCGCTCCAATGCCGGGCTGGTAGGCAAACTGAAGTGGGTCCAGTGATGAGCTTATTAGGCGCCGAAGCTGAGCATTTAGTGGGCATCCAATCACTGACACTTGAGCTGATGCATAAACTATAAAACAAACACGGCAGCGCCCTCCTGCGGCCAACTAGTTGCATTTTCTGACAGTAATTAAGTGGCATCTGAGACATTGGGAAGATGCATTCACAGTCGAAGGAAAACAAAACCATCTATTCTCTCTTTGAAAATAAACAGTAATGTGCTACATATCCATATATTACTGGGGCATTTTATTGTTGGGATTGAAATAAACCTTCCAAATGTGACTTTATGAACTTTATTCGTATTGTTTTTATTATTTTATGAAAACACAAGTGTAGATTTGTGATTATCGTGTTTTACTGTGCTGCGGGTGATAACAGCGAGCAGCCCTGTCAGATACTGCGAGCTGTCATTCAGTCTGTGTGGTAGTTTGTGAAGGAGCGGGCCTGATGCTCCGGTGCTCTCCGCCACACTGCGGCTGGCTGGCGCTCTGACAATGACTTGCATGCTGATTATTGTGGAGATCGACAAAGGAGACAAGGAAACGAGGAGATGAACCGTTTCCTGAGAGCTGGGGAGAATGGAGGGCTGCTGACAGACTGCAAGGAGCTGTCACCCAACCACACCGCCGCCTTCTCCTCCTCTTCCTCCTCCTCTGTCTCCATCGCCTCCTCCTCCTCCTCCTCTTCCTTCAGTGCCGCTGGCTCAGCCGACAGACACGCGGCCCTGCCCTCGCTCCAGACCCGGACACCTGGCGGCGGCGGGTCGGAGCCGAGGAGATCCGCGCTTAAGCGTAAAGGAGTCGGCCGGGAGGGACGGGAGGAACCGGAGGCGGCTTCGGCGGATCACTCATCAGCGGCTGCTGTCGTGGTGCGAGGCGGCGGAGAAGCGTGCTTCGGGATCGGCAAGCAGCAACAGCATCAACAGCGTCGGGAGGCTCAAGGACGCAGCGTCGCTGGAGAAGGTCTGGAGATGATTTCAGCGGTCAGCAGAGAGGCGGACGGTGGCGGCGGGAACGGAGTCTCCGAAGTGACCGCTCCTTCTGCGTCATGCGCCAAAGGCAAGGAGGAGAGGAAGGGGAAGAACATGATCCGGGGCTGGAAGAGGGAGCGAGACAGGGAAAGGGACGCCGCTGCTCCTCCTGCCCGAACGAGGAAGGAGAAGCCCGGTGGTGATGGCTCGTCTCCTCCTCCTCCTCCTCCCTCCGTCTTCCTCCCGTCGTCCGCCCTGCCCGCTCCCGAGCATCATCTGTGCCGCGACGGCTCCGGACACTGCCTGTGCGCCGCTCCGGACTCCAGGCTCCCGGGAGATATCAGCAACGTAAACAATAACAACAATAGTAACGGTGCCGCCGCCGTCAGCACCGGGAAAACCGCGCTGGAGTGTGGAGTTAAAACCGGCGCTATTGTTGTGAGACGGCAGCAGGACGACACGCCGGCCGCCAAGAAGCACAGAGGAGCCGAGAAGGTGAGCCTGCTTTTATTGTCTGGGGGGGAAACAACAATGCAACACGGCAACAAAAGAAGCACACCTGCAGGAAGCTGCCTTTAATTTAGCCTAACGCGGAAATAAAAGGAGGGAGGCGGTCAGTCAGATGCAGGTGTAGAGGCCACAAAGGAGCAGCAGACACTCAGAATGGTTAAATGCTGCCACATGATATTTATTTGCCATTGTTGTTGCCCAGCTGGTGTCATTGTTCCCGCTCTCTGTGTCTGTGTTGATGTTTACCAGGCTGAGATTTCCTTTTTCTTTTTGGAGGGAAGATGAAGAAAAAAGGAGGAGGAGGAGGGAGGAAGCAGCAGCAGCAGCAGCAGTGTGTCCTCCATCTCCATCCTCCTCCTCCTCCTCCTCCTCCTCTTTCTAGAGCCATTTAATCCAGTGCTCCTTGTTTTTCCTGGAGATTAGAGGAGAAGGCATGTGCATCAAGAACTCAGCAGTAAAGGGAATTAAAATGTGATGCTGTAATATAACAAAATGGCAAATGTCATTGTCCATCATGGTGAGAGCAACAACAAAGTCACATTATTTTATTCAAGCAGACTTATTATGCTTTTCATTATATTTGTCAGGTGTTGACTGCTTATATGCAAAAGTTTCAGATAATGACATCAGTGTGTTTACAAGTAGCTCCTGTGAGCCAAGAGCCATAAATGCTGCATTTAAGATACTTTGTTTTACTGTTTCTGCATGATGTCATAAAGAAGGGTCATTATTCCTACTGATTTAGGCACACAAGCACAACTCACCTTCTGTTTCTGAAATGCAGCCAATCAGTTGAAAGTTGGCTTAAAGGGGGAGGGGCTAAAACAACTGGTTAAAGAAAAGGCATAGTATAAGATAAAGAAGGCTTAATTTAACCTTCCAGAAGCATGTCTTTAAGTCTGGCAGCTTCTAGGCAGTTATTGTAAAGCTTTATCTAAATCAACTTGAATTTCAGTGGTCACCTCAAGATAAAGCCTGCATGTCGCACCAGCTGTCAAATGTGATGGATAGAGCTTGAAGAAGTTCATTCATTTTACCTGAAAGTACTGGTTTTAAATAATCCTTCCCAGGTGCACCACCAACTTAGGAAAACAGAGAATAAAAATTAGCCTTGCCTTGACATCCTCCTTTTTGTTTGCTTAATTCATTCAGGAAGACACTCAGGATATCAAATATAATCAGGCTTTAGAGCGAGGGTCACATCCTTTTAAAATAAGACGTAAATACTGCGGGTTGACAGGTCGGATGGCTGAGGTTTAATGAGCCACTCCTGAGCCGGTACAGCGGCCTAGCAGGAATGGTTGGGAAATCATTTTTTGGAGGGTTTTGAATAAGTCATCCAGCAGAGAGGAGATGGAGGGATGGGTGGAAAGGTAAGATGGGGACAGAGATGTCTGATAGAGAGGGAGGAATGGGATGTAACAGCAGAGGACATGCACTTAAAGACAAAGACACAAAAAAGAAGCAGATGGAGTATGTCCAGAAGGTGTTTTTTTTGTTAGTTTTTTAGAAACACACATGCATGATTAGCTTTATGAGGCAGGAAAAACTGAAGCTTCCTCCTGCTGCTGGCAGATGCTGTTGACAGGAGGAACGCTGGTCTGCACTGGCTGCTTTGTTTATTTGTTGATCTGAAGGATTCCCATTCAGCAGTGAAACACACACACACACACACACACACACACACACACACACACACACACACACACACACACACACACACACACACACACACACACACACACACACACACACACAGTCACCCTGAGCTCAGTCTGTGGAGGCTGTAAGTCATTTCCTGTCAACAAGAATCTGGGCTCCACTCAGCAACTGTTGGGTGTCCTTTGATTATAGAGAGGCTAAAACCCCGAAAATTGGGCTAATTTGATATTATAATGGAAATAAATCAAGTTTATTTCCATGAATGGATCTCTGTGGGTCATCCTGAGTTTGCACTCTCCACATCTGCTTTAGAGAATCAGGGAAATGAGAAAGTCACACTATGCACAAATTAGTCATATCATTAAGCACGTCTGACCTGTCGGGGCAGGGCCATTGGACCTCTGCTGGCAGCGGATCCTTTGGGTCCTGCAGGTTGTAAGGTGGGGCCACTGCAGATCATGCTCACTGGGAATGGGATGTGAAGAGTGTGCAGCCAAACTGTATGTAAAGATGGACATAGCCACTGTGACGTCACACATAAGTTTGCAAAGTCCTATTGAGCAGAGCATTTTCACTGTTCCGCGTCTGCTTCGGCTGGAGGTTTCATCCTATTAAAAGGGAGTTTTTCCTTCCCACTGTCGCTAAGTGTTTATTGGAGTTTTCCCTGTGTTATTTTCTCTGTCTTTGCCTTATAATATAAAGCACCTTGAGTTAAACTGAATTGGACCAAAGTAAATTTAATTATGATTGTGCATTTTTGATGGTGTGACTTGTCAATCATAAGATAAGAACATAGCTTCTGGTCCTACTAGACGCTAATGGTAGCAATAACATATAGAATAACATGACTGTAGTGATCTCACCCAGGAGTTCCTCATTTGAGCTGATGTAATTTTTCTATGACAAAAATGTCAACACAAGTGCTAAAAACCGCAGTTCCATTAATGGCCACTTGAGGCTTGCTCCAAAAACAATCCATGCCCTCATTGACTTTCATTTGAAAATGAACCCAAAAAACACACATTCACAGCCTGATACAAAAACCGGTGTCAGCTTCTATGGATAACTTCCCCCTTCAGAAAACAGCCTATGAGTCATACATTTGGATTTTGTTGAGGTTAAAAGTTAGGGACATGGATTATATGACTGGCAGGTGTGCTGACACAGGTGGCTGTGTGTACTAGCTGTCTGTCACTGAACTGGACTTCTTGACTGCATTTGTGTGGTTGATGCCTTTTGAATCATTTCTGAAGCCTGCTGTGAGGTTTCCAATAAGTCTTTGCTTTATGTTTTGTTTTGGGAATGCAATTTTGTTAGTCTGATACTTCCAGCAGTACTTCTCAGCAGATATTTGTGTCTTTGCTTTGCATCCATACAGTTTGTGGATGCAGTTTGCTGCCCTTAGCTATAAAGTCCCACCCTCTTATCCGACACCAACACAGCAGTGGGCCATACGTACAGCCTATAGATACTGAACTAAGCTTCAAGTCTGACATGATGGATTCCTTTGTGAATCTTGTGTAAATTCAGCGGCCTTCTAATGATATGAACAAGCTGTCATTTATGTCCTATTTTACAGTTTTGATTAAGAAGAAGTAAAAATAAATAAAAAATGTTTTGCTAATGCTTTTTTTCGCCCAAGTGAAAATTTCACAAATTAACGTAAAGGTGCTTAAGGGATTACAGACTGATTGCACAAGAGTTTCAAGGGCATCTGCAAAGCTCAAATGCAATTATTCATTAAAATATAAATAACATGTGTTCTCACAGCTGTATGAGAGATGACTGACGGTTTTCCCCTTAATGTCGTCTACATGAACCCTTCCTACACCTCAGTGGATGAATGCACCACTAGCTTCGGTGTCATCATGGTCTTTGCATATGAATTTAAAGCCGAACAAAAAAACACCACAGCCACTGCAGAAATATCCAGTTTCATGCACTGCAGTCCTCCTGCTCTGACATGTTTCCTTCACTTGAGCCCCACAAACTGAGCATTTGTCATCTGCGGCTTTTACGTTTAGCCTTCAAATCAAATGTCTCCAGTATCTCGAGACTTGGTGTTTAATTATTACTCTGGAACCAAACACAGATTTTTGAGCTGCTGCACCTTTTGGAAGTTAATCTGGTTAAAATTAATGGAGGCACAATGAGAATGAATGATGTATGATGCATCTAATTTAAATGGAATCAAAATTGGATTAAATAGTTACGCCCTGCTGATGAGAACAACTGTGGAAACAGTGAGTACATGGAAGAGCTTGTACTTGTGCATAGAGCTAATGAACTACAGTCAAATGGAAGAAGATTATACAGAACCATACATTAAAACTGGTGACAGTACTGAAGAGCCTTCTTTTAAACTTGTTTTTGAAATATGAGTATTGCTGAAGATTTAATCAATTTTGTATTTTATTTTCTCTTCTCCAATTTAGAGCTGGCTGAATATCCTGGAGGTTTTTTCGGAGAATTTTTCAAAGTTCGATATTCTAACATATCAACTGATATTTTCGTTTTTCTTTCAGACACACGAAAAATGAGCGGATTTCCTAAACCTTTGTCATGTGTAGTTATGCAGTAATCTATTAGATACAAACCTGACACTGTTCATAACAACTACACTGGAGAAAAGTTATTTATAAGGCTTTAAGGTAGGGATGATTAATATGTGGCTGCAGACACAGGGAGCTGTAGCTAATAGCTATCTGGTAGATCCATCCACCAGTGACTCTCCTGGACCTCCTGCTCATGTTTATGCTTCTTTATGCAACTGTCTGATCAATAATAGAGCTTGTTGTCTGGTTAATTGTACAAACATATTGTACATGATGTTTTTAATTCAGTTTTAGGGTGTAGGATTTTCTTAGCTTACTAATTAGCAGGTATATAAGAATGCACATTGCTAGTCAGCTTAACACTTCACTCTCTGTCCAGTAGTCACTTTTGTCTCCAAAAATCCTAACATGGCTGTGGTCTACACGACAATGTTGAGGTTCCAAAGTACAGAGTCCAGAAAATGATTGGTCTATAATGTCTATAATGCTTATTAGCATCCACCACTTAAAAACTGCAATAGCTGGTAGAAACAAGATTCCATTCAGAGCTAAGTGATCATAAACTAAATGATGTGATGTTAGAGAAAGATTAACCATCAAATGATCACTTTTACACATCATCCTGAAGGGAACATGAATGCTAAAATTTATGGCTATTCTTCCTGTCATTTAAAAAAAAAAAATCAGCACAAAGCCTCCAGAAACTACTAAGCTGAGAGTCCAAACCTCTCCAGCTTTTTATTAGCACTCATTTTATATAACATATTGTTAAACGAAGGTTTTAAAACCATGACAGCCCAAATATTTGAATACTTTAGAAAAGAATCCCTCTCAGGTTGTCTGAGACTTAGGAAGAAATCTAAACCATACAGCATCATATTGATGACTAATCCTGTTTTGTGGATGGTCTCATCGCAGATATTCTCCAGGCAGAAATTTGGTCTGCTTTTTTTGTCTATTTGCTGCCATACTATAGCATTTGTCTCTGCCCAATTGAGACGCTCAGCATGAAGTTTGATCACATACAATTTAACACTTCACCAACCCTTTTGAGAGCGGCTTCTTTACTCTCACAGTTATAGCTGAGCTGCTTTGCTTTTTGTTTTTTCTGAAACTATTGGCATGCTACAACCTCACATCTTTAGATGTCATCCAGCTAGCTTACTTACTACTTATTCCAGCTCTGCTAAACCTCATAATGCATTAATGTTTTGGAGTTAAACTGTTTCACAATTGTTTGCTTTCGGGAACTGAAAGAGCATTTGGACCCAGAAATGGCTAATGATCGACTTAACACCACGATGAGAGCACAAGGAAACTGCAGAAACATGAACCAACTCAAGGGATCATCACAACTGGTGTGATTCTTCCTTGGTGGAGCAGATATGTTGTACTGAATTTTGTGAGCAACGCACTGACTAACCGAGACCGTATCATAGCAAAAATTCTTGCAGAAAAATGCTCCAATTTACCTTCAAAAAGCTACCCTCTCGCTAAAATATAAATCTGATCTAGCCACACTGGCAGAAATAAAAGCAGTTCTGCTGCTGCTGCTGAGGCTCAGGCTGTCATCTGCATGACAATAAGATGCACTTGAGTTTCTCTGTGAATGACAGCGGCTGCTCTGCTATCACTTTCTGTCTGTCAGTCTGGATCCCTGCAGGCTGAATGAGGATGAAACAAAAACACTCGGCTCCTGACGGATCCTATCGCCTAATATTGAATTCTGATCACCTTGCAGCAGCAGCATCAACGCACCCGCCAATATCCGGTTATTCCATTTTCTTTTTTCAGAAGCATCATTTCCCGTTGTGCTGTAGTCGCAGCTTTTGAGTCGTCACGTTTACCTGGTGGGTTTTAACAGGTTTGTGCAGGCTTGGTCTCCATGGTGACGTTGACAGTGTTTAGTTTATTCAGGAGGAGTTGTAGTGTCGCATGTAAACAGCTGATCCAAAGCAAGCGAAGCAAGCATCGGGATGGAGAGTGATGAGGAGAGGCCAATGTAAGGCAATGTTCCTCTTTAATGCACCATTTCATCTTTCTCATCCATGTATAAATAACCAGATCACTTTGCCCAGCCAGCTTTTTACGGGTCCATTACGCACTTACTTGGCTTTTTAAGTTTTCAGCGTTTTAAGCTGAAATCCTCCAAAACTGCACCTTTAAGAGTGAGTGATTATGAAGGATAATAGGCTGAGACTTTTGAAATGTGTTTTTCTGACAAATAAAACTATTGTGCCGTGTTTCACTGGCTGAAAGCTTTCATGATGACAATGAATGTATTACATTTTCAGCTATGGCATACATTTTATTAAATAGGTTGCATTAAGGCTGTAAAATCATAACCATGATTATTCTGGTCAGTAATCGTAATCTTGATTTTTCTCACTAAACATCATGCATTTATATGAAACCTTTTTCTATAATTTCAGCTTAAACTGTATTATACTGTAAGGATTCCTGAGCTTTTTGGGAGAGGTAAAAGCAAACGACTCTAAAGGAAAAGGTCTTGTTAGTAGGGCTGGGCAGTCTGCCCGTAGGCCAATCATTCTTTTGTTGGCGGGGAGGACGTTAAGTTCTACTATCCACCTTGTAAAACACACAGTGTGCTCAGTAACACATAGTTTAGTTTTTATTCTCACTTCTAGCATGAAGAGATGTTGATGCAGTGACGTACAACGATGAATGATTCAACCGACCTTAACTGGTAAACCGTACCACGTCATAATATTTGCTGGCTCTAAACTTCTACTAACACATTCATCACGTCCACATACAGCAAGTTTGACCATCATCGATCATCATCCACAACCCTTTCTTTCTTTTTTATTTATTTATATTTATACATATATCAAACACAGGAAATGGAAAATAAACATAAAAGAATTCCAGCAAAATTATCTGTAAAACAAAAACAAAAGGTGTTTGAAAAGGAGCAGGAAGAAGCAGCGGCTTATCCAGACCTGCCCCAAAGTTTGCCAACAATTTCTTAATCCAATTGGTAACTATATATGTGTACATATATACACACACACACACATCTGTGTACCTGTGCAGACAAATGCTCTCTCATATCAACAACATAACAATATTCTCATTCTGTACAATAGAACAGCTGTATAGCTATATGCCCATCAAATATGTATTGCTTATATTTATTCTTATATTGTGCAATATTTTTACCTTTTTTAAAATTTCTTTGTTTAGCCACATTCCACAAACTGATATGTATGTGCTGTGAACACATGACTGCTTTATATTGCATTTTCCTCTCAGGTCATATGTGAGAGGAAAATGGTTTATTCTTAAATAAATGAAGCATATTATTTCTTGCTTTTCCTGATACCAAACATCATGCATTATCCTTCTTGCTCTTTTTTTGCATTGTGCATAGAGAGAACTCTTGTGTTACCCCAGACCACTGTTATTCTTATTATCCTTCTTATTATCCTCCTTATTAGCTTTTTAAAAAAAACAATACTAGTTAATTAAAAAAATGATTTGTTTGATTTGTTGTTGTCTCTTCCACAATCCTTTGTGAATTAGCTTGACAGGAGGTTAATGGTTTGTTTTTTCATTTAATGCAAAACACTGAAGTTGTGCCAGGTTGTGTCACACAGATACTCAAAAACACTGAAATACTGGACGCTGAGATTTAATGATTTAGTTTTGAGACTAACAGAGTTGTCATTTGGAGGGCTGGTGATGGAATAAGTTACAAGGTGGCCAGACAGCTGAATGCAGTGTCTGTTAGGTGGGACTGAGGTTTTCTATATATTTTAATTTATCATTTGTATGTGCTTTTCCTTTAGTGGTATTTTTCTTCTAATCGAGTTAGAGTAAGTTGCTAAAAACTACTTGGTTAAGTTTAGGAAAATTGCCTACATGTTAAAAAAGTGTCAAGGGAGGAGTGAGGACCCAAAGACTGGATGAGCAAATAATTGTGAGCGATGAAATATCAAACTCAAAACGAAAAAATTAAATACAAAAATTCATAAGAAGAAAACAAAGAACACAAAACACAAACTGGCAACCAACACAATGAAATGCAGCATTATAGAGCATGAATTATGGGAAGACAAAGACACAACATCATAGATGAGACAGAAGGCACACAGAGTGAATCACAACAGTAGTTGCCTCAATGCACTTTATATTGTAAGGTACAGACCTACAATAATAGAACCAGAATGACAGTGAAACTCTAAAACACAACAAAACCTTGAGACTATGATAATATCACACTCACTTGGCACTTACAGTGTCTTGCAAAAGTATTCGGCCCCCTTGAACTTTCCCACATGTTGTCACATTACAGCCACAAACATGAATCAATTTTATTGGAATTCCACGTGAAAAACCAATACAAAGTGGTGCACACGTGAGAAGTGGAACGAAAATCATACATGATTCCAAACATTTTTTACAAATAAATAACTGCAAAGTGAGGTGTGCGTAATTATTCAGCCCCTTTGGTCTGAGTGCAGTCAGTTGCCCATAGACATTGCCTGATGAGTGCTAATGACTAAATAGAGTGCACCTGTGTGTAATCTAATGTCAGTACAAATACAGCTGCTCTGTGACGGCCTCAGAGGTTGTCTAAGAGAGTATTGGGAGCAACAACACCATGAAGTCCAAAGAACACACCAGACAGGTCAGGGATAAAGTTATTGAGAAATTTAAAGCAGGCTTAGGCTACAAAAAGATTTCCCAAGCCTTGAACATCCCACGGAGTCAAGCGATCATTCAGAAATGGAAGGAGTATGGCACAACTGTAAACCTACCAAGACAAGGCCGTCCACCTAAACTCACAGGCCGAACAAGGAGAGCGCTGATCAGAAATGCAGCCAAGAGGCCCATGGTGACTCTGGACGAGCTGCAGAGATCTACAGCTCAGGTGGGGGAATCTGTCCATAGGACAACTATTAGTCGTGCACTGCACAAAGTTGGCCTTTATGGAAGAGTGGCAAGAAGAAAGCCATTGTTAACAGAACACCATAAGAAGTCCCGTTTGCAGTTTTCCACAAGCCATGTGGGGACACAGCAAACATGTGGAAGAAGGTGCTCTGGTCAGATGAGACCAAAATGGAACTTTTTGGCCAAAATGCAAAACGCTATGTGTGGTGGAAAACTAACACTGCACATCACTCTGAACACACCATCCCCACTGTCAAATATGGTGGTGGCAGCATCATGCTCCGGGGGTGCTTCTCTTCAGCAGGGACAGGGAAGCTGGTCAGAGTTGATGGGAAGATGGATGGAGCCAAATACAGGGCAATCTTGGAAGAAAACCTCTTGGAGTCTGCAAAAGACTTGAGACTGGGGCGGAGGTTCACCTTCCAGCAGGACAACGACCCTAAACATAAAGCCAGGGCAACAATGGAATGGTTTAAAACAAAACATATCCATGTGTTAGAATGGCCCAGTCAACGTCCAGATCTAAGTCCAATCGAGAATCTGTGGCAAGATCACACTTTGTATTGGTCTTTCACGTGGAATTCCAATAAAATTGATTCATGTTTATGGCTGTAATGCTAGTGTTTTATTAGCCCTTTGTCTACCCCGAACTCCTCCCTATGCTGTCTTAGTGACTTTCACTTTAATGTAACATTGTTTCAACATTTTCTCTTCTGAGGATTCCGTTTGAGTGGTTAAACCAAGAGAATAGCCAAAGTAGATTTTAAATCAAATAGATCGCTTACAGAGCTTGGAACATCTTTAACTATCAGCATGGAAAAGATAAAACTGAGCAGCAGCTGTGCAGGTTCACCACCTTACACCTGTAAGGCGCTAATAATGCTAAAAAGGGGGGAAAAAGGTGTTAATGAGGACTGGAAGTGTTACAGTGTGATACAAAGAGAGAATCTGTCGTTTTTCCACTATTGACAGTTATAGAGCACTAAATAAAAATATTCACTTTTATTGGATAATTAAATTAATTGTCTCAAATATTTATTAGCATTTCTTTACCCTCTGCTGATCACTGACTGGACTTTATGATGGGCCCTGCTTTTTTATTTATCATCACATAAAGGTCACCAGCTCTCAGCAGGATTCAAACTTGCGTCATACAGTATGTGTCCAGTTTTCACCCAAGGTTGATAATCAGCAGAGCTTTGATGTTGTTTATCCTTCCTTTTTCAAAGAATATTGGCTGGAGCCAGCATGGACACATAGTTATCTAACAGCCAGCCAGATGTTTTTCCAAAAGACTGAACATGTTTTCTAAAGGCATGAAATGTCTGATTGTGAAGTCTTGATGTGGATTTCTAAAGGGTGGGAGGACAAACCACCAGGGATCTGACACGTGTTTGCTAAAATGTGCAAAGACTAAAATTTACAGCTGTTAAACTCTGAGTTTTATTCTGGGAATGTTACAAGGAGGAAACATTGATATAAAAAGATCTCTGTGTAAAACAATGTCATTGTTTAGAGCATTACAAACAGAAATCCATCATTTCCCACAGGGTTGGGGTACACATGTAGGTGGGCATTAAAAGATGTGAAACCACACCTTTTCCAATGACTTATTAAGTAACACTTGACAATAAATAGAAAAATTATCAGCTGCCGCAGTGAGCTGATGGACTACAGTGATACCATCTTGGACTACAGACTCACAAGAAATAAATGGGCGACCCAGTAAAGTCTTTGTGTGGAAAGGATGGCATTAACGCTGAATTCTGGGTGGGAAAACGCAAAAGACAACATTTTAATTCTTTTAAATATTTGTTGATATTGCCCTGGCTGTGAAAATTAGCTTTGATCACTCTGACCACTGCCCATATTAAAATTTGTTTAATATGGGCAGTGGTCAGAGTGATCAGGACACCAGTCAAGGCAATTTTTGACTCGCAGGATGGGATTTGTATTTCATTTAATCTACCTGACTCTAGTTTTATGTAGGCATCCCTGCATATAACCAAGAATGTGTGCAGGTACATGCAGCACATACAGAATTTCATGAATGTGTGCAGAACAGCTACACCATCATCATCAGAAAAGAGAGAAAGAGAGAATGGGGGTGTTTGTGTGTGTTGGGTTAATTTTGAATTCGAGCTTAATGCAAATGTGCATTTGCAGAGACAGGGTACTAATTTTTCGCCTCATCTTTTTGTTTAACTGGGTGTGTGTGTTTGGTGGTGAATGACTGCTGTATGTGAGAAGAGGCATAACAAAGAGCAGAGACGAAGCAGACTGACAATAAGTAGAACTACATGCCTAAAGGGAAAAAAAAGGCATGATAGCGGCTTCTGCACAAAAGTAATGAACAAGAATTAAATTTACTGCATTAGTACACATCAAATGGTCTGATTGATAGCGCACCGCTTCAGGGAAACTGCAGAACAACCAAAATTATTGGGGTCAGTTTGGTAATTGCATGCAATCTATTTGTGATAATGCTGCAATTAACTGTGATAAACTGGTGAAAATCCCAAATCAGATGCCATCTGTTGCAAATCTGTAAAACTGTTGTCTTCTACATATAAAAAAGAAATCACATTAAACAGAAATTCACATTAATTTAGATTCAGAGTTCAGCCAGGACGCCACAGATTTAAAACAGAAATTCAGAAATCTCTTTACAAATAATGATGTTGTTGCTGTTGGATGGCAATTTAACCACAAAGTGACACAAATGCTCAGTAATGTTGCTTTTATATAAGAGTATAACCAGAATACATCCATTTGACAACCTGCTGAGTTGAGTCCCCTGCTGCAAAGAGACGTGTTGTGTTGCAGATGAGTTGCGCTTACTGCTGCAGACTGAGACTGTGCAAAATTTCATCATCGCCCATTTGTAGAAAAGACTTTGATATGTTCACCCTGTTGAGAAATATTTATTTTTTCCTTCTTTTGTTGCGTAAAATCCACCTTTAATTTCAGTGCTTCAGCAGAGAGCAGTACTGGCAGGAGAGTTTTACTTTGGTTTTGTGTGTTGGCTTCACGGGGCTGTGATTGACAGGAGACTGTTGACTGAAAACATGGAAATCAGACAGGCAGACGGCAGAAGTAGACCCCTTGTGAATATGAAGAAAATCTGAAGCTTTAGAAGCTTTTGAAAATAAGCGAGTGACCTTGGAATGCCTTTTTTTTAAAAATTTTGCTTTCTTTATTTAAACACAAAGCTACATTAGTATGCTTCAGTTCCACTCGCCAGCCTTAAGTTAGGTATATAATACAAAGGAGTTTAGCTGTCTAGTCCTTAAAAATATCAGCTTTTACCCCTAAAACATGGTGACTGTAAAACCCCAAGAAACAAAACCCTCAGAGTCTAAATGAAAATGTTTTGTGTCAAATATTAAAAGCTATTTGAAATTAAAGGTTTGAGGTTTGAATCTGTTAGGCTGGAATAAATCAGTGAGAATAAGAGTGGCAAAACCTGGAAGCATGTTTGAAATGTAACAAACATATAGGCAGAGTCATCAGTGTCTTCAATAACGATAAATTAGCAACAGCAAAGCTGCACTTTCATTAGATGTCATTATTATTATTCAACACCAGGCAAATGAGCATCCAAAAGAATGGGTTCCTGCGATTGATTTACCCTTTAAATGTACATTTTATCCTCTAGATTTATTTATTTATTACACATTTATTAGGCATTTAAAATATGATATTGTGGTCATATATCTGTTATGACTTTACATCCCCCATGACCGGCCAGAAACTGAGCTTTGGACAATGTGATATCATTGTGGTTACAATATGATGACAGAGGCGTCCATAGATCCACAAAGCCAGCACGCTGTTCCCTCATTGTTCACTTGTTCAAGGCAGAGCCAGAGTGGAGAAGCTCCAGCAGTTTGTATTTTGTCTTGTTTATCACAGGCCATGACTTGTACTGCTGCATCTTATGTCCTTGCCTCTAGCAAAAGGTAGTACATCGGTCTGTTAAACAAAGATCAACCCACAAGACTTGAATGCATGACTGCAAATAGAAAAACTGCATGATTTATGAGATTTAGGTGCCTTCGGTTCTTCTTTCATACAATTCTGACTTTTTACACAAGGTCTACGAAAAAACGCAATTCCAGGAGTGTAACTTAAAAAAACAAACCAAAGCAAAGAATCACGATTTCACATGATTTTGTTTGCTGTATTGTTTTTATTGAAGCCTTACCTTTGCTTTAAGAACAACAAAACTGTTACTACTGTGCAATCTGTGAGCTCAAACTGTCAATCATTTTGCACAGCCGGGGTGCAGCTCCATTGCTGTCGTTACTGTGGGCATTACTGCAGACAGAAATTTGTGGAGTGATACCACAGCACATGTTTATTTGCTCTCCTTTCCCAACGAGAGAGGGTTGACAAAGATCATTGATCAGCTTGAATAAATATGTAATCAATCAAAGCTAGGTAAGTCTGACTACATGCCAATATTGGCTCAGTTTATTGGCATTTTGATTAATCAGCCTGATGCAGACCGAAGGAAAATGATTTTCTGTTTTACTTGATTGGACAGAAGCTTGAATAGAAGAAAAGGAGAACAAGTGGACGAGCAAACCGCAGTGTGAAGGGTGTTTTTAGAACAGCTCATGTGGAGGCTGGACTGAGAGTCCATTAGCTATCAAAGTATCAGTGCCAACAGAGTGAAAAAGGCTTCATGGTATGACAGTACGCCCACGTGCTCTGCTCTGCAGGCTGGCAGGTTTTCCTTTGCATCCATTCATCAAAGCCTCCAAAGCCACAGGAAACACAGAAATAAAACAGCATCATAATCTCACCTCCCACCGTCTGTCATTACCTGAAAACTCGTCGAAGAATCACCTCACATCCTCTTCTTCTTCGCTTCCTTTCATATTTTATTTAACTGCAGCTTTCCTGAAACATCTTGTAGCGGCTGCACTCAGAGGGATGCTTCAGTCGCTCTTTGACTCAGGCAATGAGTGTCTCATATGTGCTCAAATCCAAATCAGATTAAAGCTGCTTTCATCTGACTCAGACAATATGATGGCAAATCAGGGGATGTGGTTTTTGGAGATGTGGTTTGTGTGCTCTTCCCTTTTTCTAGTCGTACATACTATATAAAGAAAAAGTCTTAAATGAGGCCAGCATATATACTAGGAATTTCCATCAAGAGGTCAGGCTTCAGACTGTTTCAGGCACTTTTTTTCTACTCTTGGCTCTCTATAAAGAGTGAATATCTCAGGCAAACAGCTGCGGCTGTGAGCACAGAAGCCCCACCCATCTGCTGTTCAAATCGTATGTTTACGAGGGGCAGCGAATCACAGCTCTGTGCTATGAAGCAGGATTTAAGGTTAAGCAAGGTAATGTCAACGTTATTGGTGTACATCACCACCAAAACAGGGCAGCTAGAATAGGCAAGTAGACTAACTACACTTACTGTCCCATTGGCTGCAGCTAATTTGCTTTTCATCTCTATTATGTGTTTATCTCACATAATATGCACAGCTGAACTTTTCTTTTAGTCAAACAACATCAGTGAATGCTTCAACTGGACGTCTTTAAATTTCCTCCATCGCAATGATGGCAAAAACTGGGGTGCTCGTTTTCGGCTCAAACAGCTTCTCAAAGGATGGCAATTATTACATCGGCTCCATCAAACCCTTTTGCTAAGAACCTTGACATTATTTGTGACCAACATTTGAATTTTGAATCTCACATCTCAAAGCTCATCCAGTCTTGCTTTTTTCATTTAAGAAACTCTGCAAGAATCAAACCTTTGACACTCAGTAATGTGGAATTTGATAACTTTAAGTAACTTTTTAAGTGCCTGTTTTAACTGGTCCAGAATGCAGCAGCTCGGCTGCATAAACAACAAGCCAACACACAACACATCACCCCAATTATCATTTCCCTTCATTTCTTTTTTCTAATTCATTTAAAAATGTTATTAATAACATGGCTCCAGTCTACACAGCAGACCTGCTCAGACTATTTTCCATCAGTTAGCCTTTCTGGTCTGGTCTGATCAGGGTTTTTAACTATTCCTTGCTCTAATTTTTTAAACCAGAGGCAATCACGCTTTTGAGGCTCCTGAACTTCTGAACAGCCTGTCAGGTCAGCTCAATCAGTGGTCTGTATTAAATGACCACTGATTCAGCCAACCAGCCCATTATTTTTGGCTCTTGTTCTCTTAATGTGTGTTTGTATGTTTAGACACATGCACGTTTCTTTAATCTGTGCTTTTATTGAAACTGCGAAGCACTTGCAAAAAATGTTATACAAATAATTTTAGTTAAACAAAACCACAATGTTCCTCTTACTGTAACTAACTCTTAAAAACACAAAATCCTGTAGATGCCAAAGGATATCATAGAAACCACGAGGATTATTCAACAGTTATATTTTTGTCGACTTGTTTATGCTCTACCATTGTGCTCTTTTTTTAATCCAATGAACCACTATATTTATATCCTGTTACAGAGCTGACAAGATGTGTTTTATTGGTGTCTAAAGCATCTAAAGCACTAGATGTAATCCACAGAGGCCTGTTGATAGTTACATTAATGCAACAAAAGCAGTGTTAGTCTGTAAATTTCAGTCCAACAATAAAATTATAAATTGCACGCATCTGCAAATGCGGCAATTAATCTTCCTACTTGAAAACAGTGTGGTGGCCGTTGGATTTCCTTTAGTTCATATTTGCTTTTGCAATTCAAGGTTGGCAAGCCACATCTGGTTGTCACATGTGGGGTTGCCATGTTATTACAATCTCTTTTTTGAAAGGATAATAGCTCCCATGCACAGGCTGTTTACTGAGTTGGAAGTAATGGTTCACTGGCCAATCATCTTTGCCATCTTTAAGGTTTCACATTTCCCCCGATGGAGTCTCTCATCAGCCGTCACACTAAGAGCGTGTGATGTCTGCTTCACTTCAGATGCTTTATAATTACATCATTATGAAAACGCTGCTTGCAAACACTGCAACTCGGGGAGATTAATTTATGCAGAATTGTGCTAATGTAATTATTGTTAATGGTTGATTGTGCAGCAGCAGTGTTGAAGGAAAGAAAGAGGTTGAGATATTTTGGAGCAGGAGTTATTATAGCGGTGAGTAATGTCCATTGTTTTTCACTCGGTTGGTTTAAATGCCATTAGAGCTTGTCATTCAATAGGAAGGTAAGTGGTTTTTGTGTGCGTGTCTGTGTGTGTGTGTGCTGATGAGGGACTGAAAAAGGAAGAGCTGAGATGAGCAAGGCTGGAGAGAGAAAATGGGAAAAATGGCTACTATTCGTGAAAACACACACAGTCACGCGTGAAGCACAAACGCAAACACACACTCGATAAACCACAGATTGTCTACGCACACACACACGCCTCCTCTTTCAGCAGCCTGACAATAAAGACAGAGATGATTTTTGTCTGCGAGAAAAAAAAACATCAGTGAGGCTGCTCACTGAGGGATTTAATATGAGGGGAGGAGGGAGAGGGGAGGAAGGACACAAAGAAAGCAGAGGAAAAGGAAGAAAAGAAAAAGGGATGAGAACGAAAATGAGGTAAAGGAAAAAGGAGGATTGATGGATGGGTGGAAAAAGGAAAAGATGGAGGGATAATTGGATTGATTCAAATTCTTTTTGGCATTTTTGAAAAACCGCATTGCTCTGTGGGCGCTTAAAAATGCGATTCAAGATTTAGAGGAAAAAAGAAACATGAAAACCAAAGATGAAAAAATGTCTCTTTGTTTAATTATAGATT
This sequence comes from Astatotilapia calliptera, assembly GCF_964374335.1. Taxonomy (NCBI): domain Eukaryota; kingdom Metazoa; phylum Chordata; class Actinopteri; order Cichliformes; family Cichlidae; genus Astatotilapia; species Astatotilapia calliptera. The sequence continues at coordinate 34,686,874 of NC_137433.1, read as the reverse complement.
TTAGAGTGAGAATTAATGGAAAACTCAGTTGGCTCCCTTGACTCTCACCACCCAGCCTCCCTCTCCTGATTAATTTGGGTAAATCCAGCTCTGCATGCCAGTTAGGACAGCTATTTGTGATTCAACCTCGACACAAAGCTCCAGTGTGTCGGAGGAAACATTAAAGTTGAGTCTGCTTTATTTGAACTGCAGCAGATTTTTCTGCTTGCTTTCTCCTCTTCTCCTCCTCATCCTCTCCCTTTCACCAAAGTGGATTTAAAGGGTGAAATTGACACACGGCTTTTATTGAGATCCCTGAAGTCCCTGAAGCCTCTTTTACAAGAGGCAAGAACAATATAAATTTAGGCATAATCTCATAGAAATTTATTAAATTTGATTTGGGATTTTGATCAAATGAATCAAGTCATTTGATTTGATTCTGTGATGCTGTGATTGGCGTATTTCAAGAGGCGGCTGAGGTTGCGCCTGTCCACTAATTGGAAGGCAGGTTGTTGAATCCCCGGCTTCTTCGGCCCACATGACGTGTCCTTGGGCGAGATAGTGAACCGTGTCTGATATGTATCGAAAGTGGTGCATTTATACAATAGAAATATATGTGGATTTGTGAACATGGTTTGCCGTGTTAAGCACTTTGTGTGCCTCATTTGCCTAGAAAAGCATCATTAAAATGCAATTATTTATCATTTGTTTCAAGTTTTACTTATAGATTACTGGATAATTGACTATCTTGAGTTCATCTTTCATGAGGCAAACAATACAATAAGGCTCAGGCAAGGATTATATCAAAGATACCAGAAATAGGAGAGCAGGGGAAACGGGTAGGAGGTAGGATAAGGAGAACCTTCCTACCCCACCCCACCACAACCACACAAATCCCACAGTACCCACTAATCAGATGATCCGATGTAATCCAGCACTTGGAGATGGCGGTAAGGAAGAAATTCCTTTTAAACAGGAAGAAAACTCTGGCAAAGCAAAACACAAAAATTAATTACACGCAGGAGTGGCAAATAAACATAAGGGAGTGAAAGGAGAAGAGTGAAGGGTTAGAGAAGAAGTGCTCAGTGCACCATGGGAAGTCCCCCAGCTGCCTGCATCTATAGAAGCATAACTACGGGATGGCTCAGGGTCACCTGATCCACACTAGGCTTTATCAAATAGGAGGACTTAAAAGCAGGGATTCAGTTTGTCTCTTGAGTCCAAACTGGGAGGTAGCTCTGCCTCCCATTTTACTTTTGGAAACTCAAGAAAACATGCAAGCGTGCAAGTTAGCAGTCTGAGAGAGGGGTGCAGTATTGGAATAGTCTTAAAATTAGTTTTAACATGCAATTTAAATTTATTACGTGACAGAAAGATGAGATGAGTATAAATCTGGTAAAGAGTTTTAATAACAACCCAACTGTGTCAAATGTCACAAAATTAAAGGGGAATTGCTCTTTTTCAGATTTATGCATAGCAGGTTAGCTTTTAGTGTTTGAAACATTCAGTTTAGTTTAATCTTTATTATCTTCAGTGTTAGTTTTTAGACTTTTTAAGTATTATTTTATTTATTGTATTAAAATAAGACATTTTTGAAAGCAGGTGATTTAGTTCTGTATCCAAAAGTCTCAAAAACATGCCCGTCAGATCCTTATTAGGCAAACAATATGAAGGATATTTTCTCTATATTTTAATTTTGTTCCACTTACTTAGTTTACAAAGTCATTTCATTTAGTTTTTATTTTTTTCAAAAGTTTCATTTTTACTAAGTTTACTAAAATGTTTGTGCATACCTAGTTTTAGTTTTTAGCTTAGTTTTAGTTCACTATAATAACCTTGCACATTAACTGATCATGGACATTAGCAGATATAAGTGTAATCAGTACTCTCTGAAATGTTGGCCTCTTGCTAACAGTCATCACAAAGCATTTTCTAAACCAGCTCAGGGTTTAAAGGCAACAGCATGTCACCTGAATCATTTTCTTTTTTCAACCGTCTTCTTCATGAAAGAGCCCAAAATATGAAACCTCATTGTTTTTGTGTCAGCTTTTTACCATTTCACGTCTCACTGTCACCTGCTTCCTTTCACAGAGTTGTACTGCAAGGCAAATTAAAGCATTAGGGTTAGGTATGTTGAATCCTGAGTTTTCATTGTGATAAAAGTGGCTCTCTTCTTAACTTGCTAAATTATTATGCTAATTTATTTTGGTCATGTTACAAATAACAAAAGTTTTGGTTTAAAAAGCAGCTAGAAATGCCACTTTTAAAACAAATTCTTTCATCAACCATCTGCTCAGCCTGTTGAGCCTACCTCGATAACAACAATGAAGGAAGCTGTGCAGTAACGGTTTGCATGACCGTGTCGAGAAAATTTGCATGTAGATAAAAATAAATAAGAAAAAATGTTTGTGTTTGGTCCTAATTTGCTGCCAAGTTTGTTTTACAGAGCTGAATGACACTGAATCGATTATAGACTGAAAAATTGTTTAGTCTATATTTTACTATATTACACAAAATCTCTCAGACAACAGAATCTGTCTGTTTGTTTATTTCTTTGTCTGCAATCTCCTCCTAAACCAGGGGTGGGCAATTCCAGGCCCCAAGGGCCAGTGTCCAGCAGGTTTTAGATCTCACCTTGGGTCAACACACCTGAATCACATGATTAGTTCGTTACCAGGCCTCTGGAGAACTGCGGGAGCTAATTTAGCCATTTAAATCAGCTGTGTTGGTTCAAGGACACATCTAAAACCTGCAGGGACACCGGCCCTTGAGGCCTGGAGTTGCCCACCCCTGTCCTAAACAGTCGGGAGTTGAGGAACCAAACTACGTCTCGAAGGCTCTTGTATCTGTATTACAGTATCAGATATAGATATCAGATATTATGAAGTCACCATGTTGCCTATTATGATCAATCAGTGGTTGCAGTGGAGTTTTTAAGTGAATATTTATGTTGCTTTACTCTCAGAGTGGAAACAGTTTGTCACCTTCAAGTTAAACATTTATAGAGAAAAAAAAAGAAGTTTAGACATTTTAGGAAAATGTAAAAAAAATGTTGGACTTTAGCCTGGTTTTTGCATCCTGTGCATATTTTAGTGTTATTTGGATATACTTCGTGTTCCTGTGTGGATTAGTTCAAGCAGCAACACTCGGGCTTCACTTTCTTTTTTTTTTCATATTTTATTTATTTATTTATTTTGATCTTTGTTCTCTAAAGATACAGAAGGCATCACAGAAAAAGATACTGGGTACTTACGAAAAAACACAAGCGAAATCAGCACGTGCAGGAGCATGAGGCAGCGGCGGCGGTGCAGTTTCAGTCAGTTCCTGGGAGGAGAACAAAGACTTAAGAATAGAAGAAAGGCACTGGAGTGGATTCACAACATAAAGTCTTCACAACCAATCAGCATCATGAGCGCAAGCGATTTCATCTACAGATCAACGTGACTGCTGTAATCAACAATACTCTATCATGCTCTTCAATACAGAAACATCACACTTTTTAGAATTTTTTTGGACGCAATGATGCACTGCTGTGCTCATTTTCAAGCACCGATGCACATCAGCTGTCAACAAAAGGAGCAGCATATGTTTCTGTACCTTATTTTTAATTTACTTGCATTATGTTAACAGAACTCCGAGGTCAGAAAACCGAATGCCACACGAATACCAGTTTTGGCATTGATGTGGCACTTCTGATCTCAAAGCACCACTTAAAGCACTCTCCACTACTAGACACGTTCACCTTTTTCACGCACATATTCATACAGCACTTTATCCTTTGCACTTAAGTGTGTTATCGACCTTGCATTCATGTCCAGTTTTAAAAAATGCACACCTGAGTTACTCAGAGGAAAGCCATGCATAGCTGCAATATGACTGCAGGAAGATGAACGCTTTATTCAAATGAAATTCATTTATTTTAAATGTAAAATTTTACGACTTTGACCTTGACACATTTTGCGTTACGCTCATTAGGTGATTGTTCTGTGTAAGTTTGATTAAATTCTGACCAATAGTGAATGCAGAGTAGTGAAGTGAAGGACGAATGAAGTGACGCTTCACTATGGCATAAGCTCATTGATCTTTTGATGAATTAACAACAGGTAACAGATATGTCTGCATTTTCTATTTCCCAGAGGTACTGTATGTTGTTGTATTGTTTTTCTGCTCTTAGTACTTTGGACGCAGGCTTTTACCACTATAGAGTCATTTTTTATACGCTGTTATGGAGCAAACCAAAAGCAAAGTCTGTCTAAAGCAGGGTTGGGCTGATTTAGATACAGTAAGTGAACTGCCACAGACTGAGCAAAGTGCTGAAATGTGTGAAAATCCATAAAACTTTGGCAGACAAGCTGGTGATGTAGAAAATGCATAACTATTGTTGTGCTCGCCCCTAATCTGTTACTAAGTCCTATTTACAAAACTTGAACTTGTGCCTATTTAAGACAAAGAATATCTGAAGAGTCAATAAAATTTATTTGACTTTGACCTTGTAACAGGCCATTTCCAAAGCTCCTCAGAATGCAGCTCTCCTCTCTCAAGAAACTCTGAGATTACTGGACAAGTTTCTTATTTTTTGATTACTTGATAAGTGTTTAATAACTCAACTTACAGAAAAGGCTACTGTAGGAACCTCTGGTCAAGATATGTCTGCATTTCTAGTTCCCAGAGTTGCTGAAATAATCCTGCCCGACAATAAAACATATATGTTTTGTATATAAAAAAATATACTTTTACATTTACACAGTTTTGCTAATTTTATGATACATGAAACAGTTTGTTTACAGTCATGTGAAAAAATTCTGAGAGTTACTCAGGTGCTGCTAATCAAACGGACTAGATTAACTGATCATCAGCAAGTGTGACCATTTCTGTAAAAGCAGAGGTTTTAACAGTTTGCTGTCAAATACCTTTAAAGAAGTGCAGCTCTAGAAAGACTGATGCATTAACACAGTGCTTCAATCTTCTCACAAATGCACATCCCAGCAAATTCAACCCAAGGTCAGACCTAGCAATGCACCAAGAAACAATACAGGCCTCAGTTAACATGTTAGCTGTTAAAGGTCGTGACACTGCAATTAGAAAAAGACTGAACTACTATGGCTTGTTTTCAAGGGTTGTCAGGAGCCTTCAAAACAGATGTAGCAGCACGACTTAAGTCTGCAAAGTTGCATCTGAAAACAAACTACTAGACTTATAGAAAAATGTCTTTAGGACAGAGAAAATTAAAGCTAAGATTTTTGAACAAACTGCCATATTTGGCAAAAGCCAAGTACAGGATATCAGCAAAAACACGTCATACCAACTGTCAAGCATGGCGGTGGAAGGGTGATGATCTGGGCTTGCTTTCTAGCCACACGACCTTTGAAATTTTTAGTCGTCCATAAACTCCTCTGTACACTAAAGAAATTTGAGTCCATCTTTAAGACCAAAGATGGGAGAGACTGATTAGGTCATACAGAAAATGACTGTGTTGCTGCAAAAGGTGGTTCTATAAGCTGTTCCATTTCACAGATCCTATGAAAGCTTTTGTTTTCACATGAAAACCAGTGTTGTATTTTATGCCATTCTGCACTGTACTGGATGCAACTGTGTTAATAATATTACCGAGACATTTAAAAGGATCCCTGTTCAGTGCATTTAACATATCAGGTTCTATGAACAGAACAATCGTCTGACTAGAAAAATAAAGCAAAAGATAACCTGGTATTTAATCTGGAAAATCACAGCAACATCAGCTCATGACCTGAGCCGAGCCACAAACTAAGAAAGAGCCCTGAGTGAATTTTCATTATTATTTCATATTTAATTAATGACTTTATGTATGTATTTATTTATTCACTTAATCTTAGTGTATGGTATTTTTGAATAATACCAGCGCATTAAGTAATATCGTTACAGATCATATGAAACTAAGCCGACCTGCGATTTAAACTGAAGCCTATATTTTTATTTAATAGATTCTCCTGTTCTGGTGTGTTATATTTGTGTGTGCGTGTTGAAGGATTTTTTTAATTAAGAAACAGTGTGAGAAAGGATAATTTGTTCGAAGCGTCTGACTCACAAGGGAGCAGGCCTGTGTTTTTATTGTTATTTTGCTGTGTGAGTCTGCAGCCTGGTCGACTGTAGCTGCCGTGTGATTTGCAACCAAGCGTTGTTATTCTGGGTATCTGAGGGAGGAAAAAAAGGCGTTAACGGCAGAACAGAAATCACCGGGGATCGTGATTCTTCTTTTATAGTTAATTTGCTTTGTGATTTGGTTGAAGAAGTCCTGTGTGGTCTTTGTCAGCAGCTGTGTGGGAGTTAACAGACGGTTTCAGAAAGCACAGAGGATTATCTGCCTTTTGTTTTATTGCTATTTTGCATGATAAATTTGCATTGTTTATCAAGGTTTTAACATAAATTCTGTGCAGTACGCAGCCGAAACAAAGCTTTTCATACTAGCTGGATTACAGATACTGCAAGGGACACTAAACAGGCAACTCAAGTGTTGGTGAGTTTCTTCCACTTATTAATCACTCGGGTAGTAAAGGAAGGACGAGTAATACGTGTTTGTGCCACTTTAATATATGCATGTCACAGTTTGGCTTCATGCATCAGCCTTTGTCCTCAACAGTGTCCCGCTTCATGGAATAATCGATGTATATCACTGGGAACAGCAAACGCTAGATGATCAACCCAAAGGTTGAGGGAGAGCTAACAGGGCATTTCTCAAAAGAGCCAGCCCACCACGTTTCAAGTTTGTTTTCTAAACTAATAAATATGTTTTGTGTTTTAAAATATTGTTAAATCTTCCAAAAGCAATCAGCAGACTCTGAAGAAAGAGGTGCATCTCTGTATTATATTGAACAGATAATAAAAATGTGTGTATATTTTTTAACATTATAATCTGGTTTCTTCTTATAATCATTGCCTTGTAATATTTCATAGTAAACCATGGCCAACAATCCTAGAGTACCAAGGTTTACTGCTGCAGAAGCATGCGTAAAGTGATGATGAAAACAGCTCTGTTGATGAAGACACATTGATTACATTTTTCAATGTCTGCAACAGATAAAAGAAACTTTATAGGAATGAAAAACACAAAAGCAACAATTAAAACAGGCATAAATGGACCAAATCAGTCATTTTAGCCACTTAAATAGTTTCTATATTCTTGTTTCTAATGTTAGTCTGAGAGACCGTGAAGGCTCTTGAGCAAATGGTTATGGTTAAAAAGACAAAAGTTTAAAAAAACAAATACTTTTGAAAACATCTCAACATGTCCAACATGGAGTTTCAACTTGGGAAAAATGTGTATTCCCTGACTCGTTGGTCAGTCGCTGCTGGTTATCTCCAGCTGTAGTAGTACCACAAACCTCCCGTTGGTATCTTTAGCCACTGGCAGATTGTCATGCTCATATGTAGTTTTTTCCACAACAGAGAGAGTTCGCCTTCATTTTGCTTTACCACTCCAACCAACACATTTCAGAAGCTTAACTTTGATGGTGAATGATGTCCGTGTCGAGTTTACGTCGCACTTTTCACAGTCCCACTAATGCTTGTCGAGTAGTTTGCAAACAAGCCGGCTTCTTCCATACAAACCATGTGGGACAAAGGTAACCTGCTAGCAACCAAAGCAATCATTCTTGTTTTTAGTGCAGTACCGTAATCTTGGAACCAGTTTCACTCTAGTGACTGGCAGTAACCCCCGGGTCTCTAGCCTTTACTGACTGAGGCCTAATTAAAAAGAGAACCTTTAATAAGGCCACTAATACTTTTTCAGACTTTATCCCAAAGTATGAAATTCTTTTTATTTCTATTTCACTTTTTTTTTTACAATTAAATAACATTTTTTTTAATTATAACCTTTGATTGATAATCAGGGAGACTATTTCCCTCAAACACTAATGATCATATTTGATTATGGATTTTGAAACCAGTAGTTTTTGGCCCTGATTCCAAAGTGAGCTGGAGCTGCAACAATAAACTTGGCAGTATCGAAATCTGCTGTAGAAGAAAAAGTAAAGGCATTTCTAAAAAAAGGTGCAGGGCACCCTCGAGTCTTTTGTTTTTCTCTCTAAAGAAGTAAGAAAAATCTTCTCTTGTCAATTTTTAGAGAAACCTGCAAGGAACTGATTGATCTCCATAATAACACAACAGCAGCGGACCTCCTTTATCTGGGAAACCAAACACTACAGAAAAGCTCCGTGTCGGACCTGACAAAGTGCTGCTGTTTTCTCGGGCACTTCCCGACACAGCGTGGTGAAGAAGTTCTTTTGAGCGTTAAATCACTCAAGAATATCGCGCAGTGAGATATCTGTCAAGCCCGTAATCTTTATTGAGTCATAATGGCGAGAAAAATCCTTCACTGCTGATTGCTGCTGCTCTCTCAGCAGAATTATTTCCCAGAGCTGCTGTAATTGGGACTATAATAAGTGGTGAAGATAAGAGAGGAGCTCTTAAAGGCACCGTTGACATGGGTTTCATTACATCTAACTATGGTGATGATAGTAGTTAAGATCACTCACAAGCCATGAACTTAAAAACATGTTCTTGGGTTTATGAAACACCACTGGAGCCTGGAATCGAAGAAGAAATATGAAATGACTCGTAACGTTTCACAAAAAACTAAGGAGTTGTTTTTTTGAGTTTGAACTAATTTAGTATTGATTAATATAGTGGGAAACAATGGTGATGTTGGCGTTTAACCAGACCTGAAAATAATCTTTTTCAGGTCCCTGCAGAACTGGCAAAAGTGCAGAATTGTTACCTAAGTAGAATTATGATACATGTGTTAAAAAATACTCCTATAAAAGCTGAAGTACTCATTAAACTTCTTTATTCAAGTAAAAGTGAAAATGTACAAGCTCTGAAATATACCCAAAATAGTAAAAAGCAGCTCTTTGAAGGACATTTCTACCAGCTTTTTTCGTGCCAAGCTAACTGAAGCTCTTGTTCTTTTAATTATATAATGATAAAATGTAGCAGTCCATGGGAATACAAACGTTTTTTGTTTTTCTTTGCCTCTACACCTAAACAGAAAAAAAAGTGCAGTCAAGGGTTAAAGTGGGATTTGGCACATGGGGGAACGCTAATATTGGTGAAAATGGCTGAGTGTACGGAAAAGCACCACAAATCACAATAATTCCTGTTGTGTGGTCCAGTAGATTTCTTCTTGTACAGGTGATCAGCTGATCTTACACAACTTAATCCATTAGCTATCTTGGCTGATTTTCATCCCCTACACTGACAGACAGTTTGCTGCCTTTATATCAGCTTCAGTTCAAATCCATCTGTGCTGTACTTGATGTAACCTAATCTGACCATGAACACCACAGCCACTGTGCACCAGTCCAACACTTTATTGTAAATTTGCAAACAGTGCTGCAAACTAACCCGTTTATCCCGAGTTTTTTCATGGATTGCTTTAATAACATAAAGTTAATACCTCAGTTTGTTTGCACTGATCAGTGCAGTCGTCTGTCCTGTCTTTTTTACATCTTTCTCCATCTCTGACTGGAGTTCTCTCAGTCTCAAATACAGCAGCTATACTTTTAGCTTTTAGCACTGCACAGAAAGAGGTTGTGTGTTTGCTGGTATTTGTTGAGCTGATAGAAACGTATTTATAATTGCCTGCCATTTTAAAACATGTTACTCCCTTTATGCTCCCTCTTTTTCTGTAATTAGCAGACCTAAAAAAAACAGTTTCTGATTTTTCCCAATTTAAGACTTGAGTACAGAGCTTTAAATGATGCATAGATTACATGTTACTGTTTCTTTCATCTGTTTGTATACAATAAGCCTTGGTGATGGATACACCAATAGGATTGTTTTTTCTGTGTTATTGTTCCTGCATTTAGACTCAAATTGGTTTGATGTTTGAATGTGCACAGTGATGTGAAATATAAACTTTCCTCAGATCCTTTAAACCCAAAGTAGGCTAAGAAGAAGACCAAAGAATATTGGTATTGTTCTAATGCATGCTGAGTGGTCATGAGGGTGCCCCCTCATGCTGGCACAGGTTTCTAAATGATAATTAAACATCAGAAGTGAAGTTAAAGCCCATCAGAAGCTTCAGTGTGTGTATAAGAAGCAGCTGGTTGATGTGGATGAAGGTGATGCTATTGGGAGAAAGCTGCTACAAGTTCTCTGCTGCCGTTCCCTTCATTCCTGAAATCTGAATAGCTGATACTGTAAAATGACACTATGATGTCTTTAATACCTACAGGAAATTATTTTACTACAATCAAAACACTTAAAAACATCTGAAAAGAAATCCCTCTGATATATCAAACCCTCATCTTAAACAGATGAAATTCACGTTTTTGTTCGACAGCTCCATAATGTCAACCAGTGCTCCCAGTGACCCAGAGAGCAGGAGGACTCAAATACATTAAAATCTACAGACAATCTATAAACGTTAAAATATCTAATGTGTTCCTTTTAACCTTTTCACACACAAAAAGCTTGAAAGTTGGTTTTTTTTGAAAGGGAGTGTTCCTCACAATTATGTCCACATTTAACATTGATTAATATTAAAATAGAACAAATCCGGTGTGCTGTGAATTTGAATCCAGCCCTCAAAGGGTTGATGATGTTGGTTACACTGACAGTTGTCACACGCATTATTGTTACACAATGAATATCAATAAAGATTCTGAATATGTCATGTGTGATTTCCAAATATTTCTGAGCAGTTACTTTTGTCCTGATGCTGAGAGCGTGAAATAAACTCTCCTGCATCTCTCTCCGTCTCATTCCACCTCCTTGTGTTTGCAGAAATGTTCTCACTGCTCCACAATTAGCAATTAGTGGGTGGATAGGCTACACGGATTGAGTGCAACATTAAATTGTCCCCTGCCCTGCTGGCCCCAGAAGCCGCAGGGTCTAAGCACTTTCTTGGCAGAAACACTTTTTTTGTTGTTGTTATAATCACACTGAATGTATCCATTGTTACCTTCTTGCACTACTGTATTATTTTTCTGAGTCACTCTGTACAAAAGTGGAAGCTAATTATAATGTGCAGCTTCTGTACGTGTGTGCGTTAGCTGGAAACATTCATCCAAGCCTCTGCTCTCAAAAACTGCTCAACGAGTGTGAAATGTTTGCATTTCACAAGGGTGAGGACTCCACCAGCCAGGAAAGAGAGATGAAGATGAATCGAACCAGACCGAGTGAGAAAAAATGATTTTTTTAAAGTCTGGATACAGTTGAGAGATGATTAGCTGACACTCAGTATTAGGAAGCTGGTAACTGCAGACTGAGGGTGGAATAATGAATAGTGTGACATTTGGAGAAAATGTCTCCTCTTCTAAAATGTCCTTCCGATTCTTGCCTCCATTATGCAGCATTATCCAACACTGAAATAATCATCTGTCAGTTGGATTCACTCCAGTAATAATAAAATGACTTTAATAATCCTTTTCCTTATATTTCTGCCCATCTCTCTCTCCCATTAATTTCAGCAGAAGCGGAAGCTCAATCATGGACATATATTTCATTAAATATATTGAAACTAAGCTGAGTGGCATAATCTGATCTTTAATGAATCCTCTTCTCTGCAGGTGGACCCCATGTTCACAGTCCCAGCTCCCCCAGCTCCAGGCCACCCCGGGGCCCCTGGATGCTCGCTGCCCTCGGCCCCCTCGTTTTCCCCCCCGGCCCTGCCCACCTCAAACCCTAAGCAGCTGGCGGTGAGGACAAGGTCCATCGGCACCAACACCCAGGATGGAGCTGCGTCAGGGGCGCTGGAGGGTGATTCGGCCTGCTTGGGGCCCTGCCAACCTGGGACTAGTGTCAACCTGGAGGGTATCGTTTGGCATGAGACAGAGGAAGGTGAGCATTCTTCCTGAAACCTCACACTGGTCAACACACAATTTTAGCACATCAAGCATTAAAACCCAGGTTACATTCAAGAATCTGCAGACTTATGGGGCTATTAAATACTACTTTCTCCTCTTGCAAGGTCTTTTGTAGCAGTGGCTGCCTTGAAGGTAGAAAAACCATAAAAAAGAAAACATAATGGATACAGTGTTTGGCATTCAGTGTGTGTCGGAGCAGTAGTATTGTTCCAACCTTTATACCTTCCTCGCAGTGTTTTGATTTGACACAAGAAACAGTCTGAGGTAGAATAAAGTCATTTGTTGTGAATGGGTTTAAATAAGTAGAAATATGAAGAAAACCTGAAACTCGTTTACAGTGAGTCAGAGCGTTTCCAGGAATGCACTGAATGACGGTGAGAATGTGAAAAGGCTAAAGTGTCAAGCACGGGCAAATGAAATACCTTTGCCATGCTTCAGTAGAATTTGAGATGCCTGAAACGCCCTGGCAGCTTTTCTGATCCTTAGCGAGACATGAGTTTACTTTGACAAGTGGAAAAGTCTAAACTCTCTTTCAGGGATGCTTTTCTTTTATTATTGTTTCCATTTGTTGCAGCTATCCTGCTTATTTAGGATCCAGTTTAAAGCATTCTTCTGAGGCAGGGTGGCCTCTTTACAAAAAAGGGGTTTATGCTTCCAGCAAATTGTTGTTTTAGTCCGTCTCATTAAAACTAAAGACGGCGTTTTCAGTGAGATATAGTCAATCACACTGTAACTGGAGACTCTTCATTTAAGGACCGTTTATACATTTCTGACAGCTCTAGGGAAACAGACTGTTTTTACTTAGAGCTGAGGAAAAAATTCTACTTTTATTTATTGCTTTGGCTCGTTGGGATATTTGGTATTTCCATAATGAGTTCTTATCAGGAAAACACAGCACATCATAATGCAACTTTCAAGAGCGTTAATTATTTTATGGAGCTGGTCCAGTTATTATCAAGTGACCTTAATGTAAAAGTGTGATGTAAACGACGACCTTATTGGGTGGGTGAATGGATTTTTGCAACGTGGTGAAATCTGATTTGAAGAGAAGCTGATGTGACTGTGAGACAGCTAATGCCTTTGGCACCAGGCGCTGATTTAATGTGACTGAAGGATGTGCGCTGTAGGGTTTGTGTGTTTAACTATCTGAGAAGATGTATTGGCTTATCGGTCATAGGTCATCATCCAATAAGCATGTCTCTGGCTAATCCTTTCTGAAAATTAGGATGATCAAAATTTAGAAAACTGACTTAATTTGTAGTCACCAGGATCCAAAATGAGTCAGTAAGACTATAAACTCAGCAGGAAATGTTTACTGAGGTACAATTTTTCTACAGACTTTGATAGACAGCTTCACATTTTAGTCTTTTAAGCGATGTACGACTTCATCGCTCTATGACTCCAGCTCGATGAGTCCTTTTTTAGTTTGTTCAACATCCTCTTCTCCTGTGCTTTCAGCATCTTTGCATCTCGGCTGTTGCATAAAATAATGCACCGTGTTCTTATTTGAGTAAAGATGGGAAACCACCAAGGTTTAAGCATTAAACAGCGAGGCAATTTGTTGGTCTGTGTGGATGCATCTGGTAAAGCCGTGGAGATAATGCAGCAGAGTGATGACACTGTGCCAAAGAAAGGGATCGGGTCTAGAGAACGTGACATATCATGAAATGTCCTTCAAGTAAAACAGTTTTGACACCCAGCAAAGAGGTTCTGGCCCTAAAAAACTGTTTTTTATTAAAAAAAGACTTAAGTTTAAAGAAGAGGAAAGCAAAGTTCAGTGAGGTTTTCTTTGGTGTGTTTGTTTGTTTTTTGAACCAGCCGTCCACCGACAGCTTCTTGATGTTGTATGCACATCTGCACAGCTTGGCTTCTGTACTATGGGTGATGAGCCGAGCAGATAGGAGTAGTAGCAGGATTGCCTTCCACTGAAGCACAGACAGAACTGACAGCCCCAAGTCGCAGATGAATTTTGGATGATTGATCTACATTAAAAAACAGTCCTTGATTTCTCTAATATCTTGTAAAGATTTGGAGGTTGTTTCCCAATTTACTTTGTTAAGCACCTTTCTGTCTGCTTAAAACAAAATCAAAACCACTGCCAAGCCTACCAACCATATATTTGTACACCTAATATATCACCAATATTCTTCAGTGAGCTCTACAGTCTGCGCCCTGAGACCAGCGGTAGTAAATTTACATTTTTTGGCCTTTTATTTTCTTCTGTCTTGTACTTTCACATTTTACTGGATAATATATTTTAGATTACCTGGTTTATAGGCTCAGGGCTCCACCGCAATACGATGCATTCATTTTAGATTCTATGTTAGTGACTAAGATCTTATTCACAAGGCTCAAGCCTTTCATCGCCAACCCAGAAGAAACATTTCTTCATTTTCCAGCAAAAGACATAAGAAACAGGCAGAAAATGTCTGTAAATTTGCACCAGGAGAACTTCAGTGCTACCAATATGAGTTGCCGTTAAAACCCAAATTCCAAAAAGATGGGATGTTGTATGAAGGTAAATATAGTGTAATGAGGACTTTCATTGCATTATTATTATTTACATTTTATTCAGGGTCTCAACATTTTCAGAACCGGGGCTGTAAATCACCAAATATCAGTATCGATCAACTGCAGCCATTTTTCTCTAACCTTAACGATGTGCACTTCCTCAATTTGGTCCTGTCACTGGAGATCAGATTTTTAGCTTCTCCTTTTTACTTTCAGCCATCTTCGCAACCCACAGCCAGAACATCATCTGCCAACTTTTTCCTCTTTGGAGTGAAAATATGCATATTAAAAAAAAGTTGAATATTTCAGCTGTTTGTGCCCTGAAAAGATACGCTTGGCCCAATTAAAGCGGGCATTGCTACAATCTGTGTGGGTTTGAAAAACATATGTTACAAGAAAAAGTAGATGATAGTACTAATTTTTATTATTCCAGACCTTTCAGTCCCACAAACAAAAATAACCACGATTCTTTTCAAACAAGGCTGGACGTCCTCGTGAGAGCAGTTTTGGCGTTGCACCGCGCGCTCATGAGTCCAAATAACGCAGAACTAGAAACACATCCAACACTACAAAATGATACCATGGGAGTGCTGGGCTGTAGATCAGACGGCCCGATGATTCACCCGCCGATTTCTACGCCACCGCACTTTGATAGGCCGTTAACGAGGACAGCATTCAGCACTGCAGCCTCTCAGCGGAGGTGTAATAACTTACTGCAGGCTTTTAATGAATAAATCCAATCTCTCACTGCCCATCTCGCTCTGCCAGCCGCTGGTCCTCTGAAGCTGAGTGTTGAGTTTGGCGTAGAAGTGCCCCAGTATTAATTAACTGGTGCTTTTCGCTCTGCCCAGGAAAAAATAAAGAAGAAAATATAAACACAGTGCAGGGCAATATAACCCTGGCCAAGACTGCTGCTAAACAGGATAGAGATGGAGACGAGAAAGAAAGTGAAAAATGCATCTCCCACTTCAGACTGTTTGTATAACAGGGCCCAAAGAGGCAGAGAAAACAAACTGTGGATAAAACTTTTGAATACACTTAGATGTATTCTCGTGGACCTTGACGACCTCAAATAGTTAAAAAGAAGGAACAAACTGCAGGTAAAAAATTAAAATGAAGCTTGAATGTCTTAGAAAAATGAGAAATCAGCGTTCAATCCTCCTCCAAGGCTGAGATAGGGGTGGGGGTGTGACACAGACTGTATATAAAAACTGAATGTTAAAATTTAAGCCAATGTGGAAGTGCCGTAAACCTGATTGTTTCTAATTGCCAATAGGGAGCAATTATGTTGTAAACATCTGTAGAAAACCAAATCTAGTTTGAACAAACGCTTTTCTGATGAGTTCATGTCTCTGTTGTTAAGTCTTATTAAAACCAACATGATGTTCATTTTGTAAATTATTGTCCTCATTAGCATAAAGAAAGGAGAATCAGGATACAATTGTGTCCAAACTAAAACCCTCAACTTCAGGTTTCAAAGCTAACTAATGAGTGACAACATGTAGCTATGGGGTGTGTTAGAGTATTGAAAGAAATATCTAAGGTTTTCTTTTTTAATTACATTTTTCCCAAGAAATGTAAGCCTGAATCAGTAGATATTGTAAACTTTACCTTATTTGCATAAATGTTACCTTACTGAAGGAGAAAGCAACAGTCAGCTTCTGTGTGAGCAGGAAATGAGTTTTCAGTATTAAAGGATATACAAAAATCAAGAAGCTAATTCAAACACGCAACACTACAGATGAAAACACTGTGATACAGACTCAACAATATTTAGTGTAGTACTGATCAGCTGATCTCAGTATGAGTCCACACCCATCATGGTTCAGCTGATACACTTCTATAGTTCAAGCAGGGACTGCTATGTAAACTGTGCATTTGCAAGCTGCTTTGCAACCCACTTTCACTCCAGCCTGTCTGATCTTCTTTTCACTATAAAGGTTCTACCTTGGTATTAAATGCTGTGATGTTACATGAATCTAGAGATTAACTCTGCAGACGTATCCTGAATAGTTTTTTTTCTCTGGTCAGCTGGTAATATCTCAAAATATCTTTCTGTAAACTGTTAAATTCTAAATTCCAAATATTTCTTCTCTCCAAAAGTGAATATTTGTGTATTTAATTATTTGTTTATCTTGACTGTTTAAAGGAAATCTGATCAATTTGAACCCTCTCAACAACTCACCAGCCCAGTGCAGTCTCTCCAGAACAACTTGGGAGTCAGCCTCAAGTGTCTCCAATTCAAATTTTTCTCATTTGTAATTAGCTCTCTGTCTTCAGCACAGTAGTGCGGTGGTTAGCACTGTTGCCTCACAACAAGAAGGTCGTGGGTTCAAATTCACCATCTGGCTGGTGTCATTCTTTATGGAGATTCTCTCATTGATGTCAGTGTCTCAGGGATTAGCAAGCCTTTTCCAATTTAATTTTTTAAAAGAGTCTGAATTTTAAATTTGCTTTGTGCTCGTAAAATTCATGGTTTAATAAGGCAAAAATACTGTTACCGAGTTCACCACCAAAAGCTTCTGACTTCCCACCAATCTCGCACCGATTCTTCCCTGAGATACCCTGCTGAGTAGAAAACAAAGAAACAAACAGGAGTGACAACATCCTCCAGCCCGCCACCCTCCCCCACCCCCACCCCTCAGTGGAGGCACTAAATGAAAACATCAAAGCATTGTGTTTCCAGGTTTGTGCAAGTAAATAAATAGAAACAGCATCAGGGAGATGATGCGTTACGTTATTATATTAGGATAAAGTGAGTCACACACTCTAATGAGCAAATAAATAATGATATAGAGACATAGACTGCAGTATATCACCAGATAATAAATAATACACAGACAGGGAAAAGGATGGAGGGTGGCTGCAAGAGGAAAGAAAAAGAGCAAGAAAATAGATTCGGTGCTCAGTCTGTCCCAACAGGCTGACAGATGGATGGATGGAGCGAGAAGTGGGGAAATGGAAAGAGCTGTAGCAGAGGTTTAGTCTGTATTTTTAAACTACCGCAGGGATAAGAGGAGATGGAGAGGAATGTAAAGACGGAGGCAGGAGGAGACCGACAGAGGCACGAAGAAGAAGCATTTCATCAGTGATGCAGACTGAAAGCGATGGACAATGTCAGAGTCAAAGAGAGAGACACAGAAAGACAAAGAGAGATAGTGTTTTTCTTCCTGCCGCTCAGGGACTATTGTTCGGGAGGTGGAGTGATAACTGGAGCCCCCTCCTTGTGACGGCGGAGGGATACGGGAGGGAGAGATGCAGGTTGCATGTTAATTAAGCTGAATACTAATTGGAGAGACAGAAAGGAGGAGAAGAAGAGACCACCATTTCAGCTTCAACCCTCCTCCCCGTCTTCTTCCCTGTGGGGGACCAGACTCTGATGAGCGCTAATCAAACAGTGATTGGCTCGATTCTTAACTAAGCTGCACAAACTCCATGACTTCGGATCTCTCAGTCTGTCTGTCTGGATTCTAGACATTAAGTCAATTACAAGTACTGTAAATAATTATGCTCAGCAAGTGATTTGCATTTCAATGAACACACAAAATAATCACATGTAATAACAACTAAGTAGCTCCTTCATCTTATTGGCCATAAAATCTAACTATTAAAATTTCTTTTAACACAAACACTGTTCCGATCTGGGATGCTCATACTGAGCGTGGTTAAAGTTTCAAATGATAACCTTATCATTTGATATCAGTGCATGTTCAGCTAATTCCTGTGAGCCAAAAGCATCACACTGCTCTTTTAATCTACTCTTTCTTGTGTTGGATGTCATTAAGGGTGGATATCCCATCCATCCATCCATCCATTTGTCCATTTATCCAAAGTCTGGTCACAGTCGCAGCAAGCTAAGTAGGGTGTTCCAAACATCTTTTTCCCCAGAAACACTTTCCAGTTCCTCCTGGCAGATCCCAAGTCATTCCCATGCCAAATGAGATCTGAAATCTCTCCAGTAAGTTCTGGTTCTGCACCAGGGACTCATCCCATAAGTTATGCCCGGAAAACTTCCAAAGGGAGATGGCCATGAGGCATTATCCCTTCAGATAGCAAAGCTCCTCATCCCAAGTCTTATAGCCCTTTTCCACTAGTACCTACTTGGCTCGACTCAACTTGGTTTTGGTCGTTTCCATTATGATCGAGTACCCCCTAATGTGCTGTCATTGTAGCAACACGATCATGAAAGTCCTGTGATCGTTCGGATGGGAACTGAACACCACAACAATGGGGCGATATACCTGCTGCTCAGTGTGGCTTTTTGTCAGACTTGAGGACTACGGTGTTGTTTTTGTGTAGTCATTTCCCTTGTTGCCAGGTTCGAAAATGGCGGTTTCGATTTTCATGAAAGAGGCACTCATGACTCATCAAGTGGCACCACTGACTAACCTGCTGGCATCACATTTTGGATCAGATTGCTTGGAACCCTGGCAGAGTTGGTATTAGAAAGTATCTGATACCAGGTACGGCCACCTAATTGAAAACCCTAAAAATTGAGTGCAGCCATGTTGAGCCGACCCGAGTAGTTACTAGTGGAAAAGGGCTATAAGAAAACCCCCTAATAAGATTTAAATTCCAGTTTAAGGTCATGTTTTCATACACCCTAGATCGTTTTCAGTTCAGCTGCTATTTTTGGATAGCTTAACTGAAAACAACCACATGCAAATAGCACTCTGTGATTTCACCACAGACCTCAAACTTGTACAGACGAGAAACATCAACTTCCGTTTCAAACTGATCCGAATTTCATGTGGAAGATCGTCAAGTGATGAGCTTCATTGAGCTACAGCCGAGCAGTTTGTAGTGGGAGAATCCACAGTTTCCAAGCCTGGAGGCAATGTGTCAGGTGATAAGTGAGACCAGGATAATACTCATCATTTTTTCAGCATTCAAGGGATCCTACACAGTTAATTCGCCCCTCAGGATGAGGCTGTCAAAGCAAAGTTTTACTGTAACATCCTGAGGTGTCTATAGGGGGACATTCAGAGGAAATGATCTGAACTGTGGCATCGCAATCTTTGCTTGACAGGTTTGCTCTCCTGCAATGTTCTTCAGATACCAAAAATAAAAATCAAGTAATACGATCATTGTTTGGAAGCACTGGAGGAGACGCAGTGTCCATCACAGGGGCACTGTTTTGATACAAGTTTATTAGCACTGTTATTCTTTAACCTTATCTAAGCTGCTTTTGCTGACTAAGCAATTACACATATAGGACTCTGAACCTTCTTGCCTGCCATCCATTCTAATAACCTCCTGACAAATCTAACTTGATACATAATTCCTCATTCTCTCAAAAATTCCCCTCCAAAATCTCACGAAGCAGTAATTAATCACGTTAATTTACCAGCACTTAAATGAGAAAGTGCACATTTTATTGCTAAATACATGTGATACTGTGGAGTCAACTTCAGTGACTGTGACTGGCTCAGGTTTAAGGATTGCTGTTGACAGTGCTCACACAGCTGCAGAGGAGAAGTCAGGGGATGCTTGCCGAGAGCTTAGAGCAAATCAGCAGAAAAATATGAAGCAGCAGCGACACAAACACAGGCGAGGCAGAGCTGGGTGATTCTGACAGCCTCGACAGACACTTAAACTGCACTCAGTGCAGTGTGGATGTCACATTTGGATGCAGCAGTGCAGCTCGAGCATCTTTTTTCATTTCGTTTCACAGCAAAAGCAGATGCAGGTTCAGACTGCGAGGGAGAAAATGAACAGAGAGTCAATGCAGAGTACGTGTGAATGAGGGAAAGACATTCATTTTTAATTTCTCCATTAAGATGTTGTTATTTTCTGCAGTGCAGAGGATAAAGAGAGGGCGCACAATGCGGAGAACATTTTCTTTTTCCCTGACTCATAACAAACAAACAAACCCTGAAGTCCCTCAGATAGAGATGCTTGAATTCAGGGGCGTTTAGTTCAAGCACTACTCAGCCATTGCTCACTCTCTTTTAAAAAGTGGTTGCTTGTTTGTGCGAAGCCTCTGTGAAGCAGTAAAATTGAGTCAGGGCGTTTATTTCAATAAGTGTTAGAAACAGACTTTGAGGGATCCTGAATGCCACACAGGTTCTCTAATAGCAGCACAAACGCCCACGTTCATGACAGCGAGACACAAACTGACGACCTATTGAGTGTTTTGGCTTCTTCCCAAGAAGAGACTTGCTGACTAAAAATAGAAACGCTGTCACGTTTCAGCCCGAGCGAGGCTTCAGGGGGCACGAGAGTGAAGAGGAAAACCTCCATTGCTGCACTTTGGACTTTGTTTCTACATATTTCATCTACTTCATCCTACATCTTGTACCCTTTTATCCTTGTCCTTGTGCAACTATTATTTAACCATCAGTTTGTTTTACTGTCTGCTTGACTTGTTCTATTACTTTATTGCTGCTCATTTCTTTATTGCAAGCAATGCAGCACTGAAGAAGTAGATTTTTCACATCCACGTGGGCCTGCAATAAGATATCAAGAAATTCATGAAAGATTAAACTAGAAGTGACATTAGCTCTTTTAGATATGGTTTATATATGTTGATGCAGCAGTATCATATTGCTTACTCCTCCATTGTTCAAGCGCTCATCATCATCATCATCAGATCTCTTGCAGTGTATGTGTAGACTTGATGTCAGACGTGTTTCCACTGTAGGTGATCCTGATGAGGATTGCAAGATCCACACCAAGGATCTATAAGTCATCAGTGCTAACGTTGGCCCAGCGGGTGCATCGTGGTTGCTTCTGTTCATTGACTTCACGCTAATGACTTCATGCCTTCGTTTGCGCTGAGTACTTGAGAGCTGAATCCATCCAATCAGTCTCTGGAGATTTGTGGAATTTGGCATTTCAAACCGATTCCTCTTCCAATCTGACTCATTGTATCACTGTATGTAGCTGACTGACTGTCTTATAATGTAATGAGTCACTATATTGTGATACAGTCGCATCATCACTGTATCGTGATGAGTATCTGAGATTCTTGCTTCAGCTATTTAAAGTTACAAATGACCAAACCAGCTCATCAGCTGTTTCTTGACTCCGAGGACCGCTGCCTGCACATTACAGACATATACTGATTTACAGGAAAGCCAGTTTAAAATGTCTGTTTATGTTTTTAGGTCAAACAAAACCCTTTCTTTGTACACAGTATGCGTCAACCTCCCTGTGTTGACCTCATCATCTCAGCTGTCTTATTAGTCAGACCAGCTGTCAGAGACCCTCTGACTTTTTATTTTGAAATTTGGCTTGAACGCCACATTCTTGTCTTTGCGCACGGCTCGCTTTAATCAGTGCTCCTCAGCTGCACACCAGGGGCCAGATGTATAAATGATGCATACACACAAAAATCATGCAAATGCCATTTATATAACGCATAAACCGGTATTTATAAAAGAATGATGAGCAGCGAGGATGCACCCTGCAGGTAAAATAAGACAAAACCTGATAGAAAAATAATGTCTTGTGGTATTGTTTTACAGCTTACACAGATATCTTTAAAAATTTCATCCCAAAAGGTTCATTTATGAGCTTAATTTTTGTATGATGAATGTCTCAGTCAAGTTCAGTCAATTTTATTTATGCGGCATTTAAAAAAGAAATGAAACGTGAACTCAAAGTGCCTTTCAGTTGTTTCAGTAAAATCATAGCAAAAGTCTCTGAGCCGTTTTTCCATTTAGAGAGGGCGTCACATCCAGCTTGTAGCTGCTTTATTTACCACAGACTGTATTAAAGAAGATAAAAATAGCCTCTGTGATATTGCACATTTGAAAAGTCCCTTTGGCACTGCTATTTTGGTGTTTTGAAGCCAGATGTGACAAACTAGAGGTGGATCTGACTGAGAAAACAAGGAACACTTCACGCTAATGCAACAGCTCATGTGGTACAGCACACCCTGCTTTATTCTCCATTTTGACTATAATGGGGTCCCTAATTTATAAATAAACATCGTGCTGTGTTAAATAAAACTTATTTAACTAAAACTAGTGACTGAGGACATAAACTTATTCATTAATCATAGTCTTAGTCATTAATCAGGGAAAGCCAAAGAGTCATTTTCCTATAGCCTTTATGCCACCAGGCTAATATCTGCATCCACAGGAAACGCCCCCTGTTGGCCACTCAAAAAAGTGCAGGTGTAAGACTAGTGTTTTTACGTAATGTTCCTTGTTGACGGCTGTGATTTGAAAACTGTGAAGCTTACACACATCTTGTTGGCGTCTTTGAGATGGTGTCAATTAGTTTGTTCAGTAAGTTCAGTAAATTTAAATATAATTAAGACAGAAGTCAGTTATGTGAAAATACCTCCTGCTGCCAGTAATGGATTGGTCCTGCTGTGCGTTTTGTATTGTGAATGTAAAATTGCCAGTTGTCCAGCCAGTGACAGTTTAGTCAGGTGGGAGCATATCAAACACTGGACCAGTTCTTTACATTTTAGTCATTTTTTTCTTTAATTTGAGTCTCATCTGCTGAGCCTATTTCAGAATATGCTTCATAAATGTATTATTGAGCATGATTCTGATGTTACATTTGGATAATTATGATAAAATAACTGTGTTCTGCTGTTGAAGAGAGTCGTCAGTGTTGCAAATTGGTTAAATTGCATGTCTTCTTGGCCCTTTTTCTCACTAACACGACTAATGAGTGGTGATGTGCCCTCAAACCATGTTGTTTTGGGCTGTTTGTGTACATTTGTGATGAGAATTTAAATGAGGCTTATACATGTTGTCCTGCAGTTCTACAAATATTGACTTTTATGCAGCGGAGCCATGTGTATATGTAGCTTTATAACTCTGATGATTTAAAAATCTGCTTTACTGGTGAGAGCTTTATGCAGCTGCACCCCTGGGCCTTACACAGCTTCCAAAAACCCACACCTGGCCTCTAAATGAACTTTTAGTGACTGAACAGAATCAAGAGAGGATTTTATTTACAGCTATATCCAAACCTTTATAGTCTCAGAAGATACAGAGGCATACCGAGGAATGCACTCAGCAAGCAGTTTCTCACATATTTGCAGTGGTTTGTTTCCAGTCCTCGGGGAGCATCTGTACTTGCATTACCTCCATTTGAGGCTCAAGACTGCAGAGAAAGAATCTCAGCTGGCAGTCGAAAACTAGTTTCAGTGTCATTATGCTGCACGGATAACAGACTGCGTTACATGAATACAAACCTTTCAGTGTTCAATAAGACTTGAAACTCGTCACTGACATAAAAAAATCATCGGGATAGTGTTTACATATCAGAAGCAGTGGGATTATTTTCGTCTATAACTTCAGTTTTTATTTTTATGTTTTTTAACCAGAGGAATTGGCCCCTGCTGACCACTGTTTTTCCATCTTTTAACTCTTATTGCTAAACCAGCTCTTATATACACCTTATTTCAGTGGGCTTGAGTCCAAGTGACTGTGGAGAAACGTCGGTATCGTCATTTGTAACAGCTGATAAATGAAAAATCCATCCATCCATCATCCAGCTCATGGTTGTGTGAGGGTCGTGGAGTCTATCCCAGCTGTCACAGATAGCTATGTTGACTCCCCAAAGGACTTTTCTGAGTCTCTGTGAAATCTGCATGTAACATGCATCTTACGCATCACTCCAGTGCTCAGCTTAGCTGCCCAGCTTGTAGAACACACAGTCCACTTCCATGCCGAGTTGAACCCGAGAAGTGGGAGCGAGCTTTGCACAGTTTTTCTGGTAGTTGACCTTTTGTCTGCTCATATTTCCTGCATACATTACACATTGCCTGTACAGCAATGTAGCCAATTTGGGCAGGCATGTGGATGTTTGTATTTTGCTGACTGATGTCCATACTCAGTTGCTCGCATACAGCATTCTCCAGTCCGTCTCACCCCTGGGAGTTGGTGCTCACAGACCCAGGTCAGTCCCATTGCTTCACAGAGAGTCCAGAGTTATGTCACAGCTATGTCTGTCAACCTGGCCTACCTTCAGTAGAGCAGTTGCAGAAAGGGAGGACGCTCTCGGCAAAACAAGAAAAGGAAGAACCATTGGAGACTTTCAGCGACACAGTGGTAGCAGGGATGTTTGATCGTTTCCACAAGGCTCTGCTGGCCACTAGAAGGTTCCTCACTTTTATGTGTAAATAAAAATAAAAAGTAAAAAAAGGAGAAGAGAAACACCCTTCAGCCATTTTAGATGTGTTAACATTGCATAGTTTGTCCACCAGAGGGCACTCTGTAACGTCCTTCAGGTTTTAGATCTCACCTTGGGTCTACACACCTGAATCAAATGATTAGTTCATTACCAGGCCTCTGGAGAACTTCAAGACATGATGAGGAGGTAATTTAGCCATTCAAATCAGCTGTGATGGATCAAGGACACATGTAAAACCTGCAGGACACCGGCCCTCGAGGCCTGGGTTTGGACACCAATGCATTAAAGTTTTAGGGAAATCTGTTTCATGTGTCTGAAAGAAACAAAAAAAAGAATCAGTCTTAAAAACCCCTGTATTGGTCATGCTCTTATGTCTTTTTTCCATTGCTCACTGTGAAATCAGCTGCATCTGAGCCAAATCTGAGCGTTTGCTCTCCTAAGAAGTCATTTAGAGACTCT
This sequence comes from Astatotilapia calliptera, assembly GCF_964374335.1. Taxonomy (NCBI): domain Eukaryota; kingdom Metazoa; phylum Chordata; class Actinopteri; order Cichliformes; family Cichlidae; genus Astatotilapia; species Astatotilapia calliptera. The sequence goes on along the minus strand of NC_137433.1, from coordinate 34,661,981 downwards.
GAGACCATGTCTAGAGAGCGTTCTCTCACAGGACTTCTGCTGATTGGAGTCTGAGTGCTCCTTGATGTATTGATCTTCCGTTGATGTGCTCACTTTTATTGCTTTGAATCCAACTGCATAGTGTGAACACAAGAAGATAGAAAGAAGATAAACGTGTTCATAGTCATCTGAATGTCAAGATGAGAAGACCGGTTTTTATGACTGCCTTATACTGCATGATCGAGATGATGGAGGCACACTACAGCTTTAGCAAAACAGCGAGCTTTTCATTGCAGCGTTGGATGTCTGCAACACTAAAAATGCTTGAAAAGTCATTTGGTGTAGTAGTCAGTCGAACAACCTCTGATAAAACCACTGAATTTGTCATTTGAAAGCTGCTTAAATTGGAGGATACAACCTGAGGAAATCTGACTTTTATTACCAACGAGTTAATGTGGTCGATAACACTAATCTGTTTCATTTTACACGTCAGACCTTCTCGTGTTTTTAAACGTTCCTGCATTCCTAAACATTCCTTTTCCAGTTTGGCATGAAAATGAGACAGGACCTGGCTGAACAAAGTAGAAAATACATTTGATCAAAGCCTTGTTGGAGTATTTAAAGTGGAAATTATGAGGGTTAAGTTCTTGACTAATGAAATCCGTCCAGTTCATTAAGTGGAGATTTTAACTGGAGATTTTAGGGCCTCCGCCTGATCACATCCACCTTCTTGGCTGCGTTTCCTGCCTCTCATTTATCTCTGAGAGTGTTCTGTGAAGGTGGCGGCTATCAGACATAATTGAAGAGCGGGGAGTCGTGTGTTGCAGTCAAGCCTCGTTTTAAAGCTGTAATGCGTCCAAAATTTGATTTGCCTGGCGTTGCTGCTGGCGCATCACAAAACGGAGGTTAATGGTTTTCAAATGTCAGTCTGGGAGCGAGAGAGAAGAGAGAGGCATTTATTTCAGATGGCTAAAGCGTCTTCAGATTAGAGTTTAAACCTTGAAGACTAAATATTTCTTCCATACAAAAACCTGACAGGAATGTAAGACTGTATTTTTCCTCCGAGGATGTTCCTGAGTAATATCAGACCGAGTGATTTCACAGGCTGTAGCAAAACAACGTGAAGCACTTTGAAAACAATTCTTAAAAGCCTGAACTCCGTCCTTCAGGTTGCCACGGCTTTTTATTTCCACACTATTAACTGCTGCTGTTCTCAGATGTCTGCTCATCGCAGCGATTTTTCTCTCCTCTAAAATGCGGTCTGCTCCATTTTATTGTTTCATCATTCATTACACGTTCGTCTTTAGATAAAAGCCAGAACAGAAAAATGAGAATTTCCGTGGCTCCACAGAGGGCCTGGAAAAGGGTGAAAAAAGGTGAACGCTTCTTTCAGACACAGTTGATATGCTGTAAAATCACTTCAGCAGATCTTTCAACACACCTGTGTCACTGTTTGATATGTCAAATATCTGTATAAAAATCACTTTTGAGATCTTATTTCCTCTAAATGTGTGCATGTGAGTGTGTATATTTCAGAACAGCGTTGTAGCTGAACACCCTTGTAAATTAAAGCCTTCATTCCAGTCACATCTGGGCTTGATCTGGACTCGTTTTGGCAAGTACAACTTAGTTACAGCACTTGTTGTGTGGGCCAACAGTAATGAGGCGAGCATAACGTAGTAATATGGGTTGTGACAATCGTGGTGTGTCACAACAGACCGAACATCTGGCACGTGTAAAGTGTAACTGTGGCTGAGTCGAGGCAACAAGTCTCTCCCTGAGCCAGTGCAGTCAATCAAAGCCAAATGTGGTCCAAAGAAAACTGCAGATGTGAGACACTTTTGGGCCAAACAATTATTTTTATCTAGGATGCTGAGTGGGGGGGGTTTGTGTTCTGAACTCTATGCCAAACTCTGATATATAGGCTTGTCAGTGAATCCAATGCTGACTGCCGTCCCTTTCCTCTGCGGCTGACAGGTGTGCTGGTGGTGAATGTGACGTGGAGGAAGAGAACCTACGTGGGAACTCTGTTAGACTGCACCAAACACGACTGGGCTCCTCCAAGGTAACATTTACTATTTACTTTCTTTTCTTGCCTCTATCCAGCACTGTAGACAGGCTTTTGGGGTCCAGGCCCAGCCGAAAAGGTCACTGTGCTCCTTCAGCAAAATTCTGCTGATCTACGTTATGGGGTGACTGTTGCTCAGGAGGTAGAGCAGGCTGGAAGGTTGGTGGTTTAATGCCTGGCTGCTCCACTCTGCATGCCAAAGCGCTTCTGGGCAAGATACTGAACACCAAGTTGCTCTCTGGGGTGCGAATGTGTGTGAATGTTAGATAGAACGCACATAAGTGTGGAAAAAAAGTGCTTGGGTGAATTAGGCCTGTTGCATAAAGTGCATTGAGTGCTCAATTACAGTAGAAAAGCAGTTGCTGCAGCTCAAGTTATTCAGTTAACAGCTTAGTGTTTTTGCAGCGACAGCGCTAACCAGCATGACTGAGGAGGACGCTGACTTTGGAGCAGATGGTCCTAGGCAAGAGATTTTGAGATGCACCCCTCTCATTGCTTCGGAGCTAAGAAGAGATTCGTCAGCTTGTGAGGCTAGCTCTGAAGCATCATATCACTTAACAATTGCAAAACAAATGGAAACATGTTGAGAATATTCTGCACTCACAGACACTAACTGTGTCTGTGAGAAAATGTATCTCCTGCTTTCTACACTTTGCAGTCTAAGAGAGATATTTTGCACTTTGTGTCTGTGGATACATTTCTGTATGAGCATACTGTGTGCGTTTGTTTGTGATATGCTTTCAAGTAGCTTATTTATCCATAACAACAGTAATGATAGTAGTCATGTGTATCTATTTGCTGTGTGTGGGAGTGTTTTAATGAAATAGCAAAGTGAGTTGATGTCCCCCTGTCAAAGTTCATATGCTCTGGTGCCGAGTCTTCCTCTAATATGTAAGACAAACTTTACTCACACTGAAACACACAAGACTAGTGGAGCTCAGACAAATCAAGTGGGAGGTTTGGTTGGAGCTGCTGACCGCTATAAATCATGTCAGGCCATTCTCCTTTCCAGGACTTATATCACATTAAATTTTATACTTCAGTTTGGTACTGGTCCCACGCCACAGTGCATTGTGTGGGTTGTTTGCAATGGCAATGAATTGATTTTTCCAGAGAAAAGTTTCAGTAGTCTAGGCCAAAAAAAGACAGACAGACAAAGAAAAAACTAATCAATGAAAAATGTGTTGGACCTTCTTTACTTTAAGTTTCTAAAAGATGGTTCCTTACTCAAGGATGGCATCTGTGGTGAAATAATTGTGTGGATGCTTTAAGCCCGTTCAAATTTTAAAATATTCTGCTATTTCTGCTAATTCCTGCTATGTCTTTTGGTACTTTTTAAAATATTAAGCTTAATTTGTCCCATTGAAATGAATGGGAAACTTCTGCAATTCTGCTAAAATTTGCTTGTTTCTGAAACTTAACTACTTCCTCATATTTTCACGTAGAACAACCATTCAAACTTTAAAATGTTCTCAAATTATTGGGCTATTCAGGTATGATTCAGCTTTTTCAAATCTTTTACCGTTTTACCTTTATGCCTCTTAAAGTTTTCAGTTGCAAAATTGTGATTTTTCACAAAATACATGCGTTGTTATGGTTGCTATGCACTTGGCTTCCAGTGTGCCACTGAAGGTTTTGCAGTCTTCTCTTCATGTCCGAACAACTTCTTGCTACTTGCTCAATCTTCACTCAACTTCCACAAATTATACATCAAAACGTAGGTATTTTTGATGGGTTTCCGAAAATGTCACTATCATTGTTGTGGGATTTATAGAATTTTGGCAAATCTCCTCAGACCAACACAAAGTCGCAAAACTCTCCATAGAAAGTCAATGGAGAGCTTGTTCAAAATCACCGCTTGATTTCTGTAATGAGGCATATTCGAATCGTCATATCTCCTTAACGAAGCAAAGTTAAGACATAAGGCTTGTCCCAGTATATCTTCAGACACTCCTGACGCTCACAATTCAAGAATTATTTTCTCACCTATTACCGTTCTGAAATGAGTTAAGACTTGTTTGAGGGTAGGAACTTCGTCCTTCGCTCAGATTTCTTCAGATTTCAAACTCTGGAAATGAACCACTTTTTTCTCTCGTCATATCTTTTTAATGGATTTCCACAGAGACCTGAAAATTTCCATGATTGTTCACCAAAGCCTGCTGTCTCTTACGGTGAAAGAATGATATTGATACTCCAAATAGATTTAGAGTTAGAAAGCGTTGTTTGAGGGCAAGTCAAGGCAGTTTTTGCTTTGCTCTACTCAGTTATGGTGCATTAGAAGTCAATTATCTTTAATAATTCATATTTTAATGATAAATTGTCAACACTTTAAGATTCCCCCATCTCTTCTGAACAAAACGGTGTAAGAATGACCGTTCTAGCCCCTACGGTTAGGAAATTATGGTCATTTATTTGAGGGGAGTCGTCATTATGAGAAATAGACTGCAAAAATCCTGTGTCTCTCTGTGCTGCGTGCACCTGTTTTGGCGGGGAAAAGTGCACAGGCTCTCTGATTGGTGGATTCAAATTCAGCAGCTCCAAGGCTGCTTGACTGAGCTAGAAACTTACTTCTGTGTGTGTGTGTGTGTGTGTGTGTGTGTGTGTGTGTGTGTGTGTGTGTGTGTGTGTGTGTGTGTGTGTGTGTGTGTGTGTGTGTGTGTGAGAGAGAGAGAGAGAGAGAGAGAGAGAGGAAGCCTTTTTATGGGATGATCTCATTGTAAGATTCAAATTCAATATATTTAGACTGGTTGACTGAATTGGATCTTGTGTGTGTCTCTCTCTGTGCATGTGTGTTTCCATATGTGTCCATATTTGTGATTGTGTGGCTGTTATATTTTTTTTTGCCAATTTTTTTCATTTAACAAGTATATTTGAGGGACCCTTAGCATGTTCAGCATTTTTTCAGCTGTCCATTTTGCTTTTCCAATTTTTCTGTTTAAGTTATTACTATTGTGCTAAATCATACTATTTCTGCTATTTTATAAGATTTGTGCTAAATATAGTATTTCTGTCAAATTATAGTATTTGTATTGATTTAAAATTACAATATTCATAGTTCATCACAGTGTCTCTGGTAAATCACAGTATTTCTGCTCTGTTGTACTATTTTTCTAAATCATAGTGTTTCTGTAATGCTTAAGTATTTTTGGCTAAATATATTCTTTCTGTTATCTTATACTATTTCTCCTAAATTCTTGTATTTTTGAGAAGTTATCATGTTTCTGGTAAGTTACAATATTTCTGCTAAGTTCTGCTATGCTATTGTATTTCTGCCAAGTATTATGTTTCCTCTAAGATATTGCAGTTCTGCTAAGTTATTCCATTTTAGCAAAGTTCCTTTGCTTCTGCAAAGTTTTTACAATTTCTGCAACTTTTCAGCTTTTTCAGCTAGTTTTTGCATACAGCTTCAGCTTTAAAGCATCCACACTGCATTTTCGCAGGAAATGCAAATCTTTCTAGTTTTCATTAACATTTCAAAACTAGAAGTCAGGTCTTTAGGTGGAAGCTCATTTTGATCTGTCTTTCACTTCCATTTAGACAAAAAAGAAAGGTATTATTAAAGATTAAATAGAGAGCCTTGCCTGCTAATGTGGTGCTTAATACAGTCACCAGGAGGTTTTTGCAGCAGTTTTTTTTCTCTGCGCTGAAGGTTATAGCAGTCGTTTAGTATGAATTTCGGTTTTCAAAACATCAATTTGGTTTGCTAAGCTGGGTTGTGAGCTTCGCAGTGTGTTTCTCTTATAAGCTCTCAGACATTTACTGTTGAAATCAGGCCCCAAGCAATTCATATTCCCACTGTAAACACACTTAAGGGCATACTGCTGCCTGGTTTATTTCCCTGTTTGATCCACCGCGTTTTGTTTCATCATTTTATTGTTATTGGCTTTTATTTGCTGCTGATTGTTTATTTGATTAACTGGAAAGAGCACCTATTTCTTCAAAGTGCTTTAATGTTGCTAAAATGATAAAAAGGCTCAATTGGCTTTGGGGCTGTCAGCTGTTGTGATGAGCTTTAACAAAAACGCTCTCCACTCTACATCTCAACTGTTTCATAAACGATGAGTGGTTTTTGTAATTGTTGAGTGGAAAATGTGACAGTCCCTCCTCGCTCCGATGAAACCTCTCAATTATCAACCCTGTATGTAAACGATTGTTGTCATGGCAATTACTGCTTAATCTCAGAAAACGGGCACCAAATTCATTCGGGTTCTCATCAGTGTGGACGTCTGTCAATGGTGACCAAATCTGGGTTTTGTTATATAATTCAATGGAATAAAACCCTTCCTCTTCTATGATTGATTCATCCATTTTTGAGTGAAAACGCAGCTGAAAGATTTAACTAAAATTGGATGAAATATCAAAAATAAGTTTCAGATTATTAAAAAGTTGAGTGGTCGGAAAGCATCATCACTCAGTTGATTAAAAAACACGTTTTAAATAGAAGAGATATCCTTGAAATGTCAAAGGAAAATACATAAAATTTCAGTTGCATGTTCCGGCTGCTTCTGTGACATTCAGGGACACACTGATGGAGAAAAAAGCAATTACAAACATCACAGAAAATGTGAGATATCATCGTTTTAAAATCACAGAGGGAGACGAGAAAGTCTAGTCTCAACGTGCTCTGTAGTCCGTTCCATTAATAAGGTGATTAATACCCAAAACTCTTTTTCCAAGGTCAGAATTTATTCACTGGGTATTTAACACAAATCAGTCCTGTGATAACGTGTCATAATTAATGCATTAGAAGGCCAGCTCCGATGCAAGGTTCAGAGTCCGGCGTCTAAAGCCATGCTTTACACTGCGGATAAACATAAAGTGAGGCATTTTTCTCATCACAGCAGACAGGTTTTTGATATGAATAACAATATCCGAGTGTGGAAAAGCATCTCCAGTGTTAAGATGCTAGGCACCGAGGTAAACAGCATCAAAAGACTTCAAAGTAGAAGGGACGGCAAGTGAATACAAAATGTCTCCATATCAAATACAGAGATAACTGTGGATTGTACAGGATTTTTTTATGTTATCAAAAGAGGAACAGGCTTTGTACAGAAAAAAGTCGATTTTTATGCCTGACGACTGGGTAAATTGGTTCAGATGAGCCTTGAATGGTAATATGTTATCTCATGGGGTCTCTGTCTGATTCTGGAGTTCAGTTTGGGTAATGATATGAACAAGCTGTTCTTGGTATAAAAAATGAAAACCTTTCAGGAACAAAAGCATGGACATGAAAAAGAGAATCTTGTTTTCAGCTCAGGATTTAAGGAAGATGTCATGACCTCAACAATAAATAATGGAATATATATTCTACAAACACAACAACACTAGGGCTGTCCTGAATAGCATTCAGTTCATAGTTTACAGCAACAGTCACCTCAAGTCAGTGTTGTAGGGTAAAGACCCTACAGTATTAGATGGAAAACACCAACAATCAGAGGACAACCCCTCTTCATCCTCATTAGTAAGCACAGTACGAGAGAGACAAAAGTAAGAAACCTTCTGTTGTGTCTCATTATTTTACATGTTATTGGAGCCAAAATCACAGCACAGCCGTCATCTTTAAGCAATTTCTTTTCTCACTTTCGAAGCATATTTCCTTGTGTGGAAGAGTAAAATCAAAGCAAACTGTTTGGAAGTACAATGTTGAAAGAGTTTCTTACTAACTTAACTAACCCAAATTGCACTTTCCACAGTTACTTTTTAAGTTGCTCATTCTCCTATTTCTGTTTTTCTATTATTCAGAACTTAAAGAGTTACCTTCTGGATAACCTTCCCTCTCTAACTCACACAAAGGCTGCTTTCGCAGAGCAGAATGAGTTTAATTATTTTTATGTATTTTGTGGCATCAGTGTGGGTTGTTTTTGGAAGTGCACAACTGTCCTCTCACATGTCTTATCTGTGATTTTTTTGTTGTACTTAACATGCCCAGGATTACTCCAGTCAAATGATTTGAACTTTGGGACAAGTCAACCAGAAGTCCTTTTATCAGTCTTTCACATGACTGTCAAAAATTTTGTCCCACTCTTTTTTACATCGTGGCTTCAGTTAATTGAGGTCTTAAAGTTCAGAGCATTGCAGACTTGTCACAGTCTGGACTTTGAGTTGACCAATATAACACCTTGATTAACAGAGACCTGTAGAAGTAGCTCTTGTCTTTTGGCAGTATTACATTGTCTGATCTTGTCATGTTTCGGCTGTGTGCAGGCAAGAGAAGGACCCAAACGCAAAACTCACCACGCAGGAATAAAACTCAAAAAGCTGCTTTATTGCAGAATGGCACAAAAATATAACAAAACTAAACTGGGGCATGGATAAACTGACACACAGGCCACGAGGGAGACTACGACACTAACAAAGAGAAACACAGGGCTCAAATACACAGAGGGATAACGAGGGAACAAGACACAGAAGGAGAGCACAGCTGGGAGTAATCAGGCTGGACGAGACAAGGGAAGCAAAACTAGAAACACTGACATGAGACACGGACCTCCAAAGTAAAACAGGAAACACACTGACTGAACTCTAGACATGTAAACTTAACAGCAACTGGGGAGACAGAACATACAGTAGGAACCTGAAACATGGTACAAAAACGTCACAGTAGACACAACATGGAACACAGGGAAGCCATATTACAAAGCCAAAGAACTAAACCTATGATAACCATAACTGAGACCTAGGGAAACAAGAAACAGTACAACAAAGGACTCAAAACAAACCATAAAATAAAAACACAAGATCTCTTCAAAATAAAATAGGAAACATAATGAGACGCAGACATGACAACCAGAACTTGACAACGTAAGACACAGACATGAAACACATGAAGAGCAGGGGAGACTTAACATGGGTTGGAAACACAAGGGGGAACTAATAAGCAAATGAACATAGGAGACCTAATGAGCTTAAACATACTATAAACATCAAAATGAACTAAAACTCAAAACACTGGGTCATAAGACCCAGGATCGTGACAGATCTTAGGGTGAATTTGCTGGAACATCCTTCTTTGGGACTTTCCCAGGAATGTTTTTCCATTTGTGAACAATCTTTCTTATGGTAGAATGATGGGCCTCAAATTGTTTGGGAATGGCCTTTTAACCGTTTCCAGATTTATGGGCAATAACTGTTCGTTCTCAAAGCTCTAAGATCAGCTGTAGAAGTCTTTTCTCGATTGAATTGTGTTATTACCCACCTCAAAACTGTCAGAAACTCTGCTTTTGTAGAGTTAGTCACACTTAAAGATGATCAGTTAATCAAGGGCTTTTGATTAATTGATTAGTATGACTGTTATTTGATCAAAGGGAATTTACTTAGTTCATTGTTTTTTTCCTCCTCTGTCTAGGTTTTGTGAATCACCCTCCAGTGACCCTGAGTTACCAGGTGGTCGTGGCCGGGGAAAGCGTATGCGAATTGCCATGGCCGATCGACCCTGTGTAGAGCCGACCCCTGCTGCCAAAGTCCGTGGTCTGTCTCAGCACAGGAGCCGCGGAGGTGGTGTGGCCGGAACAGCTGCACCTATCCACAGCAAAGGAAGAAGAGGCAGTCTTAACCTCATCAACAGCAACTGCCGAGCACCTCCTTCTTTCTTCACTGTGGAGGAAGTGAAACCAGCCTCTCTCTCATCTGGGAAGCGAAAGAACAAGCCACCATCTGACTTGGATCTCAGCCTGGTGTCCTCAGATGACGTTAAAAATAGCAATGGGAAGAGGATTCGTGCAAAATCCCGAAGCGCCCCGTCCACACCACAGGGTAAATCTGACCCATCGTTTATGGATCCAGGAGGAGGCTGTGCTTCATCACCACCACCACCCATCCTCATTGACTGCCCCCACCCAAACTGCACTAAGCGCTATAAGCACATCAATGGCCTGCGCTACCACCAGACGCATGCACACCTGGAGGTTGAGGAGCAGCGGAAGCCTGAACTGGAACCCATGAAGGATGGGGAGAGCGAAGAACGGCTATCAGACTGCGAGGACAGCATCAGCAACATGACATATGACCTCTCAGAGACAAACAACAGCACTAATACCAACAGCTCCTCAAAGAAAAATGCTCCTCTGTATAAGGTGACCACAGTGGGGTCACCTAAAAACAGACGACTTCTTCTCAGTACCGACCACAGCCCCACAGCCAACTCCAAAACCAGAAGAACCTCACTGCTAAAAGATGGTCTAATTGATGACCTTAGCAATCTGCCAATCATATCTAACATGACTGTGGTTCTGGAGAACTGCATGGTCCCAGACAGGAACTCCTCAGTCGAGATGCCCAAACTGGAAGCTGAAGGTTTGATCGAGAAAAAGGGAAATGCCTGTGATAAGGGCAAGAAGGCCAACGGGAAGGTAGAGAAGCTGTCCAAGTCAAGGACCAACCGGCCAATTGCTCCAGCCCCTGCTCCCCCTAAACTTATCGCCATACCCAACACAACATATCCATCCAGCACAGCAGATGCTGTTAACTCACAGCAGCCATCTCCTATGGCAGCTGTAGGCCTCACTAGTAAAAATCTTCCTTTGAAACCCATCAAGCCAAAGTTAAGCATTGTTGTAGAGCCAAGCCTGGTCAAAGCTACGCTGGTCACCTGCAAGGAGACCAGGAAAAAAGAAAAGCGGAGACTTAAAGACAAACATAACAAAGATGCAGTGAGAACACCTAATGGAGACAGCAGTGGAATAAAAATGGATGATGGTGTTGGGTCTAAAATTGGGGTGAAAGAGAATTCTGGAAGCCTTCTAAAGGAACACCTCAGCAAGCAGGATGTAATGAATGGACTCAGTGAGAGCCAAGAGAGCAGGATGGCCAGTATTCGTGCTGAGGCCGACAAGGTCTACACCTTTACTGACAATGCCCCCAGTCCCTCTATTGGTAGCTCATCACGCCTTGATGCAAGTGGTAGTTGCCTGGGTACAGCAGACAGCAGCAGCAAGAATAACAGTCCCGCCTACTCTGACATCTCAGATGCTGCAGATGATGGGGGATCTTCCGAATGTCGGTCAGATGGAATCAGATCCAAGTCTGGCTCCTCAACTTCTTCCGAGGTGAGCTCCAACAGCAACCATAGTAACTCTGGTAAAACTCCACCCACAGCATGCACCCCGTCATCAAAAGACCCTCAGTCCCCGTACTACCATAGTTATGAGCCCTACTACCTGTCAGGATACATGCAGTCAGATAGGCAGAACAGCAGCAACATGACTTTCCACAAAAGCTCAGCCCACGACTGCAAGGGGAAAGACAGAAAAGAAGAAATGAAAGAGGAGGATAAAAACTCCTCCCACGAGTTCTCTGATTCCAAGAAAGGTGACGGACCACCTCAGTCTCAGCTACAGCTGGCTATGAGTCAGACCCAGACAGCTTTGGCCCAGTCCCTATATTATGGCCAGTATTCAAGGGGACTGTACATGGACCAAAAACTGTTATTATCTTCCAAATGCTGTGACCAGACATCCAGTGCCAAGCAGAGGGCACAGACTGTGAGAGACAGTGAGGAAGTTAAACATATGGTTGGGTGTTCAGCTGGTGGACCCATGCTAGGTAAAGGTCCAGACGGTGCTAAAGGTTGCTGTCCCAAACCTGTCCTGTCCTATGTAGAGATGAGTGAGAGGGGAGAAAGGGGACAGAGCCTGGGCATAAAGTCAGTGCACAGTGGCATGGTGGACCAGCACCAGGTCTCAATGAAAGACTGTGATGACATCAAGTCACCCTCCTCTTCCTCTTCTTCATCACTCCACAACCCAAACAGTCAGACAGATCTGGACTCAAATGTTTCCTTTTCCAGTGTAAGTTTCTCCCTGTGTCTATAACCTGCCGCCGCCGCTGATGGTGTTGTTGGTGTGCTTTAATGACTGCTGTTGAGTGTCACAAAGAGATTAATCACACAGTGTGTACAGCTAAACCAATAGGTGCTAATAAAAAAAGACCATGTGGCTTCTGTGGTGGTGTAGCTCTACTTTAACAGGCTACTTCGTTCAAAATTGTTTGATTTGATGGAGGCAAACGATTTTGATGTTTAGAGAGAGAATTACCACCTTAGCTGTAAAGAAGCTAAACAAAACCCCTTTCTAACCCGTAAGCTTGTACAGATTTGTAACCCATGTCTTCTCACAATGCGATTAATCGCTGACTCTAGCCATGCTGATGTAAAAAAGAAAAAACAAACAAAGGCTGTACAAATTGAGCGAAAGCTGCGTTGGGGAGGGTAGGTTCTTTTTTTTCTTGGCCTAAATTCTGCACTTGATCATGTGTGAGGCGTGTCTTGATTCGTGTCATTGAGAGGGACGCCACAGTCTTCACATCCCACTTCTGAATGGCCGCCTGCTGTTGAAACGTCGTCATCCTTCATCAACATCACACCCAGAGCCAGTGATAGATGGTCTGTCTATGGCTCTGTTCACTCAGTGTTTCCTCTATAGTCATTCAGCAGCGGTGGGCCGCCGCAACAAGAAATTTTCCACCCCTGTTAAAAAGAAAATGTGCAATGAAAGTCATAAATTTGCTTTGCTTTTCCTCCAAAAATCCCAAGAGACAAAGAGATAACATTTAGACTTAATCCAAAAAAAGGCATTTAGTTTTAGCCCTTCGACTACCCGTGTAAACACAAACTGGGACAGACGTGGACTGGAGTTGAACCAACCCCAAAATGACTCCCACCCACCACTGTTAACAAAGAATTATAGGGGAAACACTGCAAGTAGCACCAACACTTGTCCCCATCGATCTAGCCCTCAGACGGCCCCACCTGGGCTCACCGCCTCGCTCACAGCAAATACTCAGAGCTACAGAGTCAGCATGGGGAGGAGGCTGAGGAGGGCGAATCAGACAGTGGAAAAGAATGGGGAGCTACCATGGAGCCTGCCGGAGCCAAGATGACTTCAGGAGGAGGAGGTGGAGGAGAAAGAGGAGGAGTTGTGGGTGCAGATGCTAAAAAAGCCAGGGTCCATGCACCGCACGATCTCCCGCCTGCCATCGACACGGAGGATTCAGACAGGCTGGAAGGGCTGGATGATCAGGGCCAGGAGCCAATGGGAGGGCTGTCTGAGGAGTCACAAAGTGCCCGGGCGGCAGTTTCTCCTCCAATGACCCCTCAGCAGCCCTACATTCAGTACCAGCACTCCTCCTATCAACCCTACCTGGCAATGTGCGAGAGCAGTGGGGGCTCCTACAGAGGGGTATCCCCAACCCTGGTCCACAATTACCCAGGTAAGACTGAGTGAAGGTCGGAGTTAATGTTAAGGGCGTAGTTCAACATTTTGGTAAATATGTTATAAGAGCTCAGAAGACAAAGGTGGAACAATGCAAAAATTAATCTAGGGAACTGTTAGCTACTTACCTCTGTTTCCACCATTTAGTCTCGGCTCAGCTAAGTAGTTTAGCTAAAGTTCTTGTTTACACTTATACTTGCGTATTCACATTAAAATACAGTAGAGTGCTACATCTGAAACATTCAGTTTGAAGTTTAAGCTGAAGCAATAACAAGAATTGATGTGCTAGTTGAAACTGAATCACTGAAAGGCTTTTAAATGAGTGAAGATGCATAGTTACATAGTATTAGCCATCATATGAGTTTTACCTGCTGTCATTCAGCAAATAAAATACCCTTCACTGATTACAGAGGCTGGTGTTTATCTGGCATGTCGCATCAGGTTTGTGCTTTTTAACATCCTAAGATACCAGGAAGATGAGCTGACTATAAAACAGTCAAGCATTTCTTCTTTGTTCCCCTCACACAAAAAGAAGTGGGTTGTTCACTTGCCTGTGCAGTCTGAAGTGCGTACACTTGCACACATCACATACGTTATGCAGTGCTCCGCTGCACATAGTCTAATCTCCCAACACTTTGTGAATACTGAGAATATCAGTGAACATAACTGAGCAATATATAAATTTGCTTCTCTGGTGAGTCACTCATTCTTCATTCACAGCTGATGACAGCTCAGCCTCAGCAGGATGGCTGGGGGTCCTTTGTCTGAAAGGATATTGTCACACAATGCTGCCCCCTATACTGGAGTATGAAAGGCAACTGCAACAGCAGGCCTTTATTTATGAAACTGAATTCCAATTCACAACATAATCTCTCATATATATTGCGTCTGTTCATTCTCCTTGTTCATATACAGCAAAAGATGAGTTTGCTTAACATGCAAAACTATATTAAGAAATTTTCTTGATTATTTTTGGCTTAGTTAATTCTTTAAAGCCTGAACCATGAAATAACTGTCAGAAAATTCAAAGGTTTTGAGTATTTGGTGGCAAATTATAAATATATCAATTTGCATATATGAGTTTTAGTAGTGTCACATAGCTACGTTGTGTATTTCTTAAAAATGTAAAGTGCAATTCATTTAGATTTATAATAAAGTTTAATAAGTGCAAGTATAAATATCATATATATCATGTTAAGTATTGCAAATGAATGTACTGGTTTGGAGTTGGTAATATAATTTGTATTTTTTATAGATATGTAAAGTTACTGTGTGCCTGTTTCTTTGTTTCTGTGTTTGTCGTCATAGGTTTTCATTATCCTCTGTACGGTAAGACAGCAGGCAGGGAAGAATCGGAGGTGACACCACCCGGCAGAGGAGGAGCGGTGAGCAGCAAGCAGAGCAGCGACTCATCCTCATCCTCAGCCATGGAGCTGCTGCAGCAGCAGAGCCATCAGTATCACGGAAAATCACCTGCTGTGAGAGGCTTTACTGCCACATCCACACTGCAGCTCACAGCGACACACTTCTGATGTTTGTTTTCCTTCACACGACACAGATCTGATATCTTCCTCAGACAGGAAAAACACCTCAGGGAAAGATAAAGATGGGGGTAAAAATGGTAGCCTGCTTTGATTCCACTCTGCATTTAAAGCAGTCACTCATGAAGACCATCACATAACATCAGCGTGGCATAAACATGCCTTATAAACCCCTAAATAGGAAACTATTGTGACGACCTCAACACATACATGTGCAAAGAAGGTTTTAGGATTATTTTTATAATCAGGTTATTGTTTTGTTTTTCCTTTGCAGACAAAGCAACAGAGAGAGAGAGGAAAAATATACTAAAAGCCCTGCATGTGGGTGTCCCGCAAATGATTTGGTTCGTAAAGACTGGACTTATATTAATAAAGTTCAGCCTGGAAACCACAAAGTAAAGCCGGCAAAATGTTGACTGTATAAGTTAACTGTCTGATGGATTATATTTCTATTCCATTAAATGAGTGTTTAGATGTGCCCTAGACAGTTTTAGCCTTTGTGAAGTTTAACAGTTAAAGAAAAATAAAATCATTTGAATATTAGCACACTTAGAAGTCTCATTTTTTAACAAGTTTAAGGCGCATATATTAAAGCTTAAAGAACCAAAAATGTTTTACAGTAGCCTGCAGGTAACAGGAGAAAAGCAGGAATCAAGTTGCTTCTAACACAATGTACGCAACAAAACATGCACAACTTTTGACTTTACTTTTCGACTTCAGACTGACACTAAAACCTATAGATGCTCCTCCTACATCATGGTTTGTGGTCCACAGGCTCTTCCAGGATTGGTAAGGGTATTTTGGCTAGTCTGTAAGTGGTGGCTGCTTATCTCATATATAACATCTCCCAACCTGAACTTGGATTTTACTCATTAGCTTCTTATTATAGGCCTGAATATGTGTGTATTTAAACACTATCACCATGCAAACTTGTTAACAAAGGCATGACTGTTTCAGGATGTCTTGTCTTACATGGGTCACTTCAGAAGGCAGAAACAAACCTTTTGCTGTTTGCTGAAAAAATCCTAGAGATACAATTTTGCATTTTTTTCTTAAGCTTGGCAAAATTAGCCAAGATAATTCTTGATTTGATTTTGTCAATATAAAATAACTTCTCTTGGCATGATGTGAATGTAATAGATCAAAATAGTGATCACATCTAAAATCTTATGGAGACAGAAAAGTGAAAGGCACAGTGTAAGCGTGTGTGTGTATGTCTGTATGTGTATGTGCGTGCGTGTGTGTGTGTGTGTTTGTAGCCTGGTGAGAAGGGATCCCCTGAGGGAGAGAGAGAGACGGAGAGAGAGAGGAACCATGTGTCATTCGCCCGACACCTCCACACACACCATCACACACACCTGGGTATGAGCTACAATCTGATGTCAGGACAGTACGACATCTACCAAGGTATGAATCTGCAAAACAAACGCAGACAGTGTTTAGATAATGAGATATGCTATACAAAATAACATGTTACTGGAATCACATTACATTTTTCTGTAACATAGTAATCACATTACAGTTATGGTGTTACTTGCATTAAGAAAGTTCTTCAGTTACCTACAGGATTGATGGATTTCAAAATAAAAAAATCAAACGTGCATTTTATTCCTGCACATGCTACAATTAGATGACTTCACATCATGTGCAGGGAGGCAAAAATTAGTTGAGTGGTTGCAAGTTTTCAGGAGTGGACACATCAATAATACTTCTACTCTAATTGCACAAAACGGGTGAGAAGCTAATATTAAAGTGGAAACAGACCAAAAAGCCGAAAAAGCTGTTGCTAATGTGACTCCTTTTGCTGATTTTCAGCTTTGTTGTCAACCTGATGTTTGCTCTTAAACACTGAAAACACATTTTGTGTGTTTGTCCTGGTTAGCATAGAGATTTGTATCATTGTGTGGGGCTACAGCCTAAAGTGAGATTTAAGCTTCTGTGATAAATCTATGCCATAGATGCACCATAACCACAAACCTTTCTGAATCCCTGTGCTTTAACTTACGCCATAACCTCACATGCATCTCCCTAGAAATGTAACAGGATGTCACATTAACAGAGATTGTAATCAACTGTGATTGGCTCATCCTGTAGACCAGCGGTCCCCAACCTTTTTTGCACCACGGACCGGTTTATGCCCGACATTATTTTCATGGACCGGCCTTTAAGGTGTCGCGGATAAATACGACAAAATAAAACTAGTACCGGTACTGAAAAAAAGAAGATTTATTCATAACACACGTGAAAAGACCCAGGAAAACCGAGTTAACGATAAAAACGATAACAAAATAACGCTCAAAACCGATAAAAACCCTAAAAACTATACATTTCACACCTGAGCCTCAACTCTCGCGGCCTGGTACCAAACGACTCACGGACCGGTACCGGTCCGAGGCCCGGGGGTTGGGGACCGCTGCTGTAGACAATGGATCAATTCAAAGAGAGAATCTTCAGCACCAAGTAGTGTATTGGCAGTGGAACTGCAGAGCATTGCATGCACACAACACACACATGGTGGCAACAGTGTCGGCCACTTGAGTGTACTACGACATAGGCTCTAAAAGACTTAAGTCACACATTACTCTCATACTGTTAATTGGTAATTATCTGACAGTGCATCTCAGGCCATGCAAAGCATACGTGATGTCACAAAGGAGAAGTTAAATAAATGACTTTCCTCAGGTACCAGCTGAGGAATGTAGTTCATTACCTGTTTCAAAAAGTAAAGTAATACATGACCTTTTTTTGAGTAACAACTCCAACATTGATCACAGCTGACTTTCTCTTCATGTTCCTATTCCTATGTTTTTAAGGGTTGAGCTCCAGGTCGCTGGTCTCCAGTCAGCAGGTGTCAGGGCACTCCTCAACTGGTACGTTTGAAACACACACTGAAATTATGTTAAAGCTTCACTGGTTCCACCTGGGAAACCAGGGTAAATGGACCAGAACATCTTTAATACATAGACTAGACATCTTTGTTGAGACTTCCTTGTACAACTTTGATTGAAAAGGGTGGAGCAGCATGGACTCATTGTTGGGATACTGCTCTTTAGTCTCTAATTCACTGTCTTTAAAGATCTTGATATACTGCACATATATTTATCGTTTTGCCTGCTTTTATTGTTAGACTTTATATATTGCTTTAGTTCATTTTTTATTATTTCTTTTCATGTACAAGTTCTTAAAAGAAAGGTTTATGTCGCCCTAATAAGGAGACAAATTAAGCACAACTGCTGCTTAGATTTTTAATGCAGATTGCCTTCAAATCACGGAAGCATTTTCTAAGTTAGCTTGGATATTAATACTGTAAAAACTAGGCCCATTTTTGTATTAAAGCTCTGGCACACAGAGTACTGAAGTGGCCAGGGTGTTGTTTTACTGCTGAAATTACTCATCATTTATGTGCAGAATATCCTGTTCTGCTCTCAGTGTGGCTCACAGACTCATAAATTATCTACCAGGTTTTCATATCATGAAATGAATTGGCTAAAATTTTCTCTCATAAAATGCAAACTGAGAGCAAAACGAGCTGGACAATTGTCTCATTTTCATGCTGTCTGCCAGGTCAATAAATCTAATATCTGAAACTTCTCTGCTGGGAATAACAGCTCTCTGCTTATTCGGCTGTGCGACACTCGTACCTCGTTGCTGAAATTATCCTCCAGTAGATCATTACCCTCTCTCCAGTGTTTTCCATATACTTTCATAAACCATATATCACCATGTTTGCTTAAAATTGTGAAAATATTCCAGAGGGAACCTGACAGGCAGTTAAAAAGCTTAATGTGATGATTACAGTACTGCTGCAGACACTGCAGTTGTCTATAAATGTAAATTGCTGTGAAATGGAGGAGATTAACAGCAGTGATGGCAACAGTGGAGGCACACAGCTGCAGAGAAATGAAGAATATCCACGTTTCTCTGTAGAATCCAAAAACAGGAGCAATTTGTAATCTTCCTGGAGTGACATCTGCAGATCATGTACCAATTATCTCTGTTTTTCCTTCAGGTATTAAAGAGTTGTGTTACAAAAAACTACTTGAAAGAACAAATAATAAAATGCCCCTTAAAAGAGATCCTATTTCGATTTTACTGGCTTTCTGTTATATAAATATACTGTTGCAAGGAGATCCTTAATATGGTCATCTCAGGCACATATGTCCCACCCACCTGATGTTTAAAACTTCTTTTTGTAAGTGGACAGTAATCAGGAGAAGGCTGGCTTAAATGTGTCTTTTCTAATCATCTTTTTAAGAATTTAGCAAAAAAGTTCCCGCCAGTATCGGCATCTTATCAAATGCTGTACTAAGTTGTATTGAGATATTTTCAGGATGTGTGCTAGTCATTAATTTATTTTTAGCTGCTCCCACAGAAATGGGTGTTGCTTCAAGGTTACACTGACTCACTGTGCCATCTTGTGGTACAAATTGGTACTACACGAAAGTAGAGCACAGCCCCAGTTCAGCTTCAGTTGATATCTCTTCAGCATATATGTGTGCGGGTCATAAAGATGTAGCAGTTGAATCTTAATGTTCTTTTCAAAGCTTTAGTTAATTCTGAAAAGTTTGAAGTTGGTGTTAAGCACAAGAATTTACAATAAGTACCTTTAACGGGAGAGTCACCGTCAATGAACAGGAGTGAAAACATCTTAATGTCACACAGAGGATGAACTGAGGAGGCTGCACCAACGCCCGGTATAATTTACATTTGATTAATCATGTAAAGTGACTCTATTAGCTTTAAAGAATAAAAATACAAAGTGAAACAATCATAATCTGTCCTATTTATAGTTTACACGATTCAGTGTCCTCTGAGAGGAGGAAGAATTTTCATGGACTATAACAACTATTCATGCAATGTTAGGGATATCATTAACATGAGATAACAACAAGTAGATGTAGCCAGTTTTATGGTATGTTTACACATTAAGAAGCAGGTTGTCCACCCTGGTTCTTGAAAAACATGACAGAAAGCACAACAATGCTGCATTAATTTCAATCATAGCAGTTAATAAACAGTGTTTGTAATTGAAATTGTGTTGTCAAATCTAAACAGGAGGCCTGACTGTTTTCACCCAGCACAGATGCATCTCTACTTCTGTTCAGCATAAATCCTAAGTGTAGTAAAGTTTACCTTTTTTTTTTTTCCTGTCTCCACAGACAGCGAAGGGAAGAAGTAGGACCATGTGACCACGTCTCACATGAGGAATGGCAGATTTATCAGACATCAATTCCATGGTGTTGAATAAGCTTCGCCTCGCTGAGAGGCAGAGAACAAAAAAGAAAAAAAAATCAAGAAAAAAAAACTTCTTTCATTTCTTACTAATAAAAGAAGAACCACTTTTATAACTCATCACAGAGGAACTGATGAGCTGACAGCAGGACGGGAAGCAGGACCAGGACCTGTTTGAGGACGAACTACCTGTATAAATCCAGAATCACTGACTTTTAGAGCTTTTGGTTTTACAGAGTTTTGACAGAAGCAGGTGGCATGTATGAAACAAAACATCCCAGAGCGCCGTGCACTCAGCCCAACCAGGGCTGTGGTACTTAACTTTAGAAATGCACAGTTATTGTCGTGTATTATGATGATGATATGACTGAATGTATTGATGATGACTTACACTTTACCACATTAGTGTGGATCTGTTTTTTTTTTTAAATGGGACAAAAACAGCATTAGGAAGCTAAAAAGTCTATTATTATCCTTATTATTCTCATTATGATTATTGAAGTGGAAGTCCTCCTCCCTCCATAGTGCTGACGCTACATTTGTATTACTAACCTGTAACTTGAGCGTAACCATGTTGATTGTATTGTCTTTATGTGAGAGTAAACCTTCACATTGACCTGCCCAGTGCCATGTAGGAACCCAGTGGTGTATATATTCTGTACAGATTCATGGCAGAGCACTAACATGCTTTATCGTACACTATGTTGATCTCCATCGGCCGTGTATGGGAGCAGAGGGCAGAGCGGGGACGACCGGCAGGAACAGAGCCACTGTTTATCTCGCTGACTTCAGTTTATCTGCAGCACATGTGGTGATGTCATTGGTTAGACTGCATACGTGATGAATACAATCAGTTCGCCCCAGTTTGTGCTTCTTATGAGTGGCAGTGTGCCTGAGGGATGTTAGTGTCTGTGAAATATCTTCACACCTACTGGATGCACTTTCATTATTTGCGTACAGATAGTTTTTCAGGTGTGCTATATTTAGGCCACTGTTGAGTGAAGTATAAGTAACAGATGATTTCTTTTGAACGCATTGCAAATCTACATCACATGCATCTGAGCTTTGTACATCAGAGAAGGACATGGCCACTGTGACTTCCTTTACTTTTGAAGCCTCACCTTTACCATTTTGGTCCCCACCATGTTAGTCTGTTTGGAGTTCATATTTGGCCTCGGGAGTGGGGTGCTAAGTTATCAGCTAGCTAGTTACATCCATAGACTCTAACAGTGCAATGCACAGTCACAGATATCTGCTAATTAGCGCTATATAAGAAAAATTTACATAGCACTAATTACTAACTATAACTTAAGCACAATTAAATTTTATTTGCACGAGCATGTCCTGCGCAGCAGGTCATACAATGTAGAATGTATATAGAGTTTTGTTAAAAATGTTTCAAATGGCACCAACGGCACAAACACAGTTGAGAGATCCAGTTTAGAGACTCCGATTAGGAGAAGAGGTGCAGGCTAGCAGACAGTGATCAGGTACAGCTACCTGGGTTGGCACACCTGCCAGCCTTAACAAAATCCAAAGCTGAGCAGAAAAATTGATACATCCCTTATAGAGTTCTTATGAAAGAGCAGAATTAACTAATTTTATAGCTACATTTTTTGCAGGAGCATTGATTCATTTTGGAGCTAGCCTCCAGCAGCTATTAGAAAGACTGCAATTCAACAGCAGCATCGCATGCATGTTTTTGCATGCACTAGCAAGCCAGACTGATAAAACCAGCGAAAACAACAGTGTTTAGCAGCGGCTATGAGTAATATAGGGATCGTGTTTTCAAAAGCTGAATTGTTTTTTGAGGCATGCTCAGGGTCCATCTAACTGAAGTTCTGGAGCTCGCAGTCATGTCAAATACAGATTACTCTAAAAGTCTATAAATAGACTAAAAAATGCAAATTAGAACAGTTATAGTTTGATCTACTGTGAAAGATCATGTGATATGTGACATGATACGTCTAATCTGATGAGCTCAAGTTAAACAGCTTGGAAAGAGCAAACGTCAAGGCTTAATGTCAAAGTGATTTTGAAGTCAGATGTACAGACTGGGGCTTATAAATTCTGTTGTTAAAATACCTCTCTGTGAAGGATAAGTCCAGTGAACGTTTTCCTTTCTAATGGAAATTATTTACAATAACCTCGAGGCTGTCTGAAACATGGTATTTTCACTCAGGTAAAATAGTGAGTTGATGGCAAAAAACCAAAAACAATAACTGGCACCGATTTGTTTATCAAATGGAACGACTAGATGCAGACTGTGAACTTGGGGTTGACTTCTGTTTTCTTGTTATTCTTTTGTTTTTTCACATTGTGCATTAAATCATTGACTTGCATGAGATTCTGCTCAGTTTCGATTACAACATTTTGCCATCTAAACAGTTTTTAGATGCATACAACAGAATATTTTAAGATTCTTGGGCTCTAGGAAAAAAATAGTTGGTTTGATTACAATATTTATTTTCAATGACACTTACAGTGATAGAAAAGTTGCCAGAAATATCTAATGAGATCAAATCTGCACTCAAATAATGAAAAGTGGATGCACACTGGCCATCCTTTTGTTGAAATGCCCACATTTGTATTGTCAGTGATGACTGTGGGGACATACTGTATATGTGGAGTGCCACAATCCTTCGCCCTGCTCGTGCTCTTGCTCCCATGCTTTCTACAAGTTAACTAGCTCACAGCAGAGTCCCTGATAGACACAAAGGTCTGACTTTACCATTGGTGTTGTACCACTGCCAGCTTAAATAAGGTTCAGTAGATGCATGTATGTTTACAGATGATCCAAAATTTGTTCAAAACTCACTGGAGAACTACTGTCAGAGTGATAATGTTTATATCTGGCATATGTGCTTAAAAAGACCAACAGTAGACCTCTAATAGGCTGTTTCCGCAAATATAGTTTCAGGTTGTCAGTCAAGCAAATAATCCAAGGCTTATTTCACCAGCCCTCTGATCCAAAAGCCTCTGGATGGTCAGCTATTATCAATAGCCACCATGTCAAGAGGATTATGGCTGAGAGTGAGGGCCAGTTAATGGTTTCGATATCAGCTACAGACTCAGAACAGTTCCAAGTATGACCAGTATGATCTCCAAAAATTTGGAAGCACTGACTAATGACTATTGGTTTAGGCTAAAGACATGAGTAGCTCAATATCACAGTGCTGCAGTATGTGTATTTGTGTGTATTAATTAGACAATAGCCTTTATATGAAAGGTGAATCAAATAGATCAAATATCACAGAAAATTGGAGATCACAAAGTAGAGACAGCCATTAGATTAAATGGCCCCCCTATATAATTAACAGAATAATCATGTTTTAACAAATGAGCACTCAACAAACGATTGTGACTATAACCTCGCCAGGAAAGTGTGCACTGGGGTTATAGCCCTACTGAACAGTAGGGGGCTTCCTTTTTGTATAATTGTTTTTATTATAAATAACCTCTTGTGGCCCCTTGACTGACGACATCATCCCAGTGGTCTACCTTGTCTATGAGTAGCTCTGCCTCACTCACAACACCTTACCTGCATAGTATCAGTGATCATTCTATTACTTGAATATAATGCTATGAACTCTGTTTACAAGATGCTGTCAACTTTTGGGAGACACAGTGTTGTCTTTAAAAGGCTGCTTGGTATGTTCAATTCATCCACCTGGTATATCCAGTTATTCACACACTGAAAACGTACAAAAACATGAAACCTGCTGTTGCTTTTTTATACTGTATATGCCTTAATTCATATGTTTGGCAATCATGATTAAAGGATGTTTATATACATTTTTGGTCAGTGAAGGTTTTTTTTGTTTCTTTCTTTCTTTCTTCAGGATATTTGTGTTTCAACAGCATGTTGACCATTGGCTTTTTAAATGTTTGAAAAATAACTGTGTGAAAAACAGTTTTATGTGATGAAGTGTAACACCTTGCATATGACAGGCAAACATCTGTCCTCTGCAAGGTACAAGTGATTTATAGGGTCCTGTTGGAAAACGGTTAGAAGATGATACTAATAGTAATAATACAAGACAAAAATATTTCAGTTAATTCATATTAATGAACAATCTGTCAGTCATTCAAAATAATACATGATTATTTGACATGGTTGAATTTAGAAGTTCGGTTTAAGTGTGTTGCTCTTTGCTTACTTGATAGTAGTAATCAAGGTAATTAATACTAACTAAAATTAAACTAAAATGAAAACTAGACTTGAAAAAAATAATAAAAAAAGATTAAAAAAAATAAGTGAAACGATTTTGTGAACTTGCAAAAGTAACTTTGTTTAAATTCAGCATTAATGTTAATTTGGTTAAAAAAATTTGTTATCATAACCTACCTGAGGCCTTCATGTACGGTGGCCCTGAGAGGCCAAGCGGACTGCAACTTAAAAAAAAACACCAGCAATAAGAAAAAAGGTTGCAAAAGCACACAGAACACAACGGAAATAGGGAAAACAACAATGGAAATAGGAAAAAACAAAACAGAAAAAGGAAAAACGACAACAGAAATAGGAAAACTGAAAGCAGTAATAATAAATTCCTGCAACTGGTGCGTCGGGTTATTGTCTCCCCAGAAACACTTCCCTTGTGCTTTTGGAAGTCTGTTTTCTGTTTTCGCTTTTCCTATTTCCCTTGTCGCTTTTGCAGCGTTTTCTTTTTATTGCTGGTGTTTTCTTAAGTTGCAGTCCGTTTGGCCTCTCAGGGCCACCATATTCATGGCTGTGGTTAACAAGGACTGTCCAAAACATCACGTTCAGCACATTCCCTCCATGTGCTAACATAATGCTTTCAAAATTAACATTTTCAAACTATAGGAAGTAAATTTAAATAAGTAAACCCACGCTGGAAACTAAATGAAAATCAGTTATATTAGAATAAAAAAAAAATCTAAACTAAATTACAAAATACTCAGAAAACACAAAACTATAATAACTCTGGTAGTAATAGCAGACGTAGCAGTACTAGTGGTAGTAGTAGTAATAGTAGTAGTGGTTAACTTTTACTGCAGTTCCACCTCCAACCAGCATGAGGTGCTAAGAACTCGGGCGCCTTTATCATCACTTCCTCTTTGAAAACAAAATGGGTGGCGCCAAAGCTTGACAACAAAGCGGCTGTTTGCTGCCTGTAACGGTCGTACAGTTATTCTTTATGTAAACTACGTTTCTTTACCTTGACATCTTCGTCAAAACTCAGCTGAGCAGCGGCGGGAAGGAGAGTTTTCCCATTTTGAATAAAACTTTTTTTTCACTTCCCTGCTGTACAAATGTCAACATGGCTGCGAAGACTGACCAACTTCTCATCGTTCTGTCCATTCTGGAAGGTGAGCGATTTAAAGAGCTGGATATCCTCCGATAACCCTCCTACATTGGAGCTACCAGCCATGTTTGCTTATACGTGACGTGTTTGACTCGTTGGTACCACAACTGCAGCCGTTTAACGGGTGTTGTTAGTCCCATGGGGAAAAGCCGAACCTGTTGCTGCTGCAAGTGTTGGTGGTGATCTCAGGTCGGTGAATTAAATCCAGGCTGAGGAGGCATTAAGTGTTTGCTGTTCGAATGACACGCCCTAAGCTGGTGAAGCAGCTATTCCTGTCACTGGGGACAGTATAGAAGCCACGTTAATGTCATTTATGCTGAGAAAGCTTCTTACACCTATGACTTTCTATGTCATCGTTGAATTTGCAAGTCATCACATTGTGTTGGTGTTTTGATGAATTCAGGCTTTCAGAGA
This sequence comes from Astatotilapia calliptera, assembly GCF_964374335.1. Lineage (NCBI taxonomy): Eukaryota > Metazoa > Chordata > Actinopteri > Cichliformes > Cichlidae > Astatotilapia > Astatotilapia calliptera. The sequence goes on along the minus strand of NC_137433.1, from coordinate 34,636,213 downwards.
TAATGCATCAGTATTCTGATTTGTGGCTCAGCACACAGCAGATAGGGTGGCCAGGTGCAACACCCCATGTGGGATTTCACTGCTTTCTGTCTCTTGTTCACCTGTTTGGCCTTTGTTGGCCTTTATATTATTTCTTTAAACTGTTCTTTTTATAAGGTGGAGTAGTTATACAGCATACATCTTTAGTGACATTCACAAACAAGAATTGAATGCAAGAGTTTTAAATTATTTCGAATTAAAAGGCCAAATTTACCATGACATTAATGGCCAGCTCAATTAACGAAAAAGTCATAGTCACATATTGATTTATACTGACGTCATGATCATTTAATACAGCTACTTAGATGGTAAAAAGTAAATGGACTGATTCTTATATAGTGCTTCTCTGCTGTGTACATCAAAACCTTTTTGATGTACATAATAGAAAGTGGGACAAAGTAGAGAATTGATCAGCATCTGTGTAACCAGTGTGTCGGAAACACTTTGTGTCAATCCCTAGGTCGTCACTTCCCCAAGAGTCCTCGGCTCAGTCTGGTGGTTCAGGCGAGCTTTGACGGGGAGCAGCTGGCCACGGATCCTGTAGAGCACCGAGAGCAACCGCAGTTCAGCACCGAGCTGGCCTGGGAGCTTGACCGCAGGACGCTGCACCAGCACAGGTTAGATATCATGTGTTTTTGAAACTTTTTAATCACATCCTGGGCTCTATGAGTAATTTAATATTTTTGATCTCATGATACAGCTGTTATTTTCATCATAGATTTATACAAAAGGTCTTTGTCGTTGGATACATTTTTCCAGCCCTGTCCATGTCTATCTTTTATATTGTCTGTTCTGTCAATACACAACTTGACTCCACCCACTGTGTTTAGCTGCGATGCTTCTTTGCTACATGCTTGTAAACAGTGGAAGCATAGCACATTCTACTGGATTTACTATGTGATGACGCGACTGTTTTTTTTTTTTTAATTATGTTGTTGAGGTTAAAGTTGTGGTAATATTGTAAAAATCTAATTATTATTATCTAATTATTTAATTAAGAACCACAAAATACTAATATTAGAACAATTTCCATTAAATTACAGTAGGTTGAAAAGATTGACTGTAGAGCTGCAACCACATGCCTCCATAGACTGTATGTAAAAGATGGACATAGCCAAGTACATGTAGAGTTACTTGGAACTGCAACCTTGGAAGAAAAATAACACCAACCAGGGACCAAAAAAGGTTTTTGATGTCTGTACCTAATGCTCTGCCTCTTCACAACTGTACAGAGGCTGATTATTGTTATTAATTTTCCATAATTCACATGTTTGGACTTTCTTAAGACTTAAGTCAAAGAGGTTTCTGTTGAGCTGTAACAAATGTTTATTTGGCTAGTTCATGATTCCCTGGTTATTTTCTCATTTAATTGTTTGAGCAACGAGAACAAAACATAATTAGCCAATGTTTCTTTTTTCTTTTTTCGCCTCACCTCCCAAATTGTTACAATAGATAGCTACTCCTCTCTGAGCCTGGCCCTGGTGGAGGTCTTTTCCTGTTGAAAGGAAGTTCTTCCTTCCCTGTGTCCCCAGGTGTTCGATCACAGCAGTTTGTCTGACTGTTTGGATGTTCTTTCTAATACTTTTGATTTGTTAGGCAGCTACCCTTTGAAGTATTACAGAAAACAAATTTTATCTCAAACCACAAAAAAACCTTTCTAAAGTAGGGTTGTGAAAATGTTAGCCGAGTCACACTAATGCCTCTTGATGGCCTTGTCTCTTCAGACTGCAGCGAACTCCCATCAAGCTTCAGTGTTTTGCTGTTGACCCTGTCAGCAAGAAAAAAGAAAGCGTCGGCTACATTGTCCTTGACCTTCGATCAGTTCAGGAGGTCAAACAGGTGAACGTCTTCTCTGTCTGTCTGTCTGTTCAGAGGTGCGCTGGTAGAAGATTTATTATGCAGGGCTGATGTTCTGATAAATCTGTTGTGTGTATCAGGAGTCACGCTGGTATCCACTGCTCAGCAGTAAGTACACCAAACAGAAACCTTCCCTCCTGCTCAGCATGGTGTTGGAGAATGACAACAAGCCCTCTGAACCTTCACCTGATAGGTTCAAAGCCAAGAAGGCCCCGCCCCGACAAGGTGAGCTCTCCCAGCTCTCTTTCTTTTGTTTTCACCTTCCTTGGTTTTATCTTTTCTCTATTTAACTGTATTACTTGTGTTTGATGGTGATGAGCTGGAACAGTCTACATTTTAATAAACTATTTTTCTTTCTGAAGTCCAGTCGGACTCTGTGCTGAGTCGTCACTGCTGTGCCATATTCCTGCCTTAAAGAAACTTAAAAGAATCAGGGCAAAAGACAAAGCTTGGGATTTTATTTTCCTTTAACATCCTTCTATAAAGTTACTGCTTACTGTTTAGGTTTTGGTCACCCTCAAATATAAAGTGTGAGTAAGAAGAAAAAGGTCCAGATCTTGGCTCAGTTGTAGAGAAAACACTGACTCATGTTTGAAATCTAAGAAGGGAGAATAGTGGGTTGGCAGCATACATGGAGCCTAAATCCAGAGTTTTTAATGTGTAAAATCCGTCTCTATTTAAACCGGGCATACTTTTAACCTCCTCCAGGGTTCTAGATGTGAAAAAAAAATTACTTTTAGAAATTCTTGTCTTTTTTTCTGACAATGACAGACAACTCCAGAGCTTATCCATCATTTTGACAGATTAGTGCACTGATGGAGGATCTGGTGTAACTTTTACTGACATTGTAAAGAACAGTGGTCTGATGGTCTGTCTCTTTCATAACATAATATAGCATTAGTCATGTGTTATGTTAGTCATTACAGGGTCATAGCTGCAGAAGGAGCTCAGATTGTGGGATTTCCGTTCTGTGAAGTGAGCACTTGTAAGATCATAAAGTCGCACATTCAGAAAATTGAATCTCATCATTTCTCTGGGAAAATATTCCCAGTCTATACAGTTGAGCCTTGAGCTGAAGTTCACTTAGTTCATATTTGCCTGTTAAAGTGCACTGACTGCAAGGGCTTTGTGTTTCGGCTGTTACTGCAGGGGGAAAAAATCATAAGGGAGCACTCAGTCTATGTTTCTGTTTACGATTTACTTATGAGGGTGAAGAACTACTATTCTATTACTCATTACATTTAAAACAAATATAATATTTTCATTGAGATTATCACAGTTTATACTTAGTCTAAATGCTATGTGCCGCTTTTTCACAAGATTGCATACACAAGTAGGTAATTCAGAAAGTGAATAAATATATTTTTACTGAGAATGGTTGCAGCTATTGATTATTTTACTAATCGAGTAATCAACTGATTATTCCGTCGATTAATCGAGAAGTCAGATAAGAAATGCTTTTGTTTTATTAATAAGAAATAATAAACATTCAAAAGACAAAAAGCACGTCTTTCAGAATGAACTTTTCATTGTTTTCTATTTTAGAAATTGTAATGCTTTAAAGTTTAACTGCATATAACGTCTGTCAGAAAAAATAAATCCTTTGATTGTATTTATGTGCCATATTAAAACGTAATTAAAAAAAAAATATATATATATATAAATATTAGATATTTTGAATAAATAAATACTCTCAAGTGCAGTCAAAGCTAAATAAAATAAGATATGTAAGCAATTTGTACTCTTGCTTCTTGGAAGGTTTTCTGACATTAATACGAGGCAAGTGTTTGTGTGCTTTTGACAACAAGTTAATGATGTAGACGTAATAATAATTCAGCGTTCTACCTAACAACCCTCAGGTCAGTGGTTCAGAGTTTATTGGTCCATGTACATTTTTATTGGCTTGCTGGGAAAAAAAGCTTTTATTTTTATGAATATTTTTAATTCAGTTTTTAAAAATATGAATGCAATTTAATTAACACAGTATTTTGTATTATTTCATTATTAATCTGAGGAATTGAAAATGCCCCCCTGTAGACTCACCCTGTGTGCTGCAGGCATCGCGCCACGTAAAATAAGACGTCTGTCGTCAGTCTTCAGGAAGCTGTGTAATTTAAACATCCTTTCAGACCAAGTTAACATTCATCTGCATATTTTAATACAACTTCTGGAGACTTACTGCAGATTTATTTGCTGTGTAAACCAAACGGCAGTGGATGGAGCAGCTACAAAGTTCCTCATGTCAGAGTTTGCTGACCAGGTGGTTTGAAGAAGGACGTTAGCTTTTTCCCAGGGAAGGTTTTAATGGTAATTCCAGGATATTTTGGATGCTAGAAACACGTTTTCTTTCACTCAATCTGAGCTCACCTTCTCAGTCACGGTGGTGTGTGTGTATGTGACAGTGTCATCATCACTGCTGTTGTTGTCTTATCAGTGTTTTTGTTGTGAAAAACTGGGGGCTACATGGTCTTACGTTTTATTCATCCATTGCTCCTAAATAAGGTTCAGTTGCAGGTCTGTTTTTAGTAACAAATGTGAATGAAACACTCGCCTGCTCATCGTTTAACACAAGGGCGTGCTAAAGAGCCGTGCTTTTACCTAAGCATTTAGTTTATTGTTGCAGCCCTAACTCTGAGTCCTTTTTGCTGCCAAGTTACTGTAACAACCTGTTCTGACATCTCACTTTGTACACTTCAGATCTGAAAATGTGTCTGAGGTGAACATTGCTCTATTTAGAGTTAAACTTCTGTTCACACAGTTCCTGGTTTGCAGCCATGATGTCTTGCTTGTGGTTTTGTACAGTCTCACTTCAGGCTCAGCTCCGGTTCTTGTGTAAGCGTTGCTCTGCTACCAGCAAACATCAGAGAGGAATAATTGGTGGTTTCAGTGAATAAAAATAAAACTTGTGGTTTCTTCACATCTGCAACCTGTAAGATTTTTGTTTTTGCTCTTTTATTTACTGCTTGTTTTGATCTCCTTGTTATGCTGGTGTAGGTTCCTCCTCGGTGACCGATCTACTCCCAGAGAGGCTGGAGGCCATACTGATCCCAGACCAGGGATACCATCAAGTAGGGCCGGCAGATCTTTGCACCGACATGTTTGTCCTTTCTGTCACCGTGGCCTTCGCAACCAAACTAGAGCAGGTAAAGACCGAACTCTGACCCTGATGCCTGTCTGATCACGTCAGACCTAAATGTTGAATTGTTATTGCTTAAGATAATGTAGCCAAAGTGATGTCACACCCACAAATTTCCAGTATCTGGACTAAAGTTTGATAACAGAAAATGGAGAAACACTCTTTTTCTTGGCTCGCTCGTATGTTGTCACTGCTGCATGGGTTGTTTCTGTTTCCACGTGTCAGATAATGATGATAAACCCAGCTGACAGCATCCCCAGGCCTGCTATTTGGGGTCATCTAAAGGCACTCTGGGAGAAGCTGAGAAAAGTATTAAAGAAATAAAAGCACAGCAGTTTTCTCAGAATGACTTCTAAAATATGGATGAAGAATATCACAGGTGGTTATTGTTGTTGAAAGATTATTGCTTCATCTCTTAACTGCTCCTACAGGGACTGCCTCCTTTGGAGTGTCATAATAAGAGAGCAAAGACACTGAGTATCTCACTGCCAAATTAAACCAATCTCTTCTCCAACCATTACAATTAGAATTGTTTTCACATTACACGCTGCGCAGCATTAGTTATAAATCTTAATTAATGTGTAGTTGGGGTGTTTTTATTTTATAGCTTAATGTGGCAGTAATTCTAATCTTGAATGTTTAGTATAACTATTAATTAATGTCATGCATATATTAAACATACTAAAACTAATAAATGAATTGAAAAAACATGGCTATGGTGTCAGGGGCCCAGATTAGCAGTTGCTTTTAAATGTAAAGCCAATCCCTGCTGGCCTACAGCCTCTCCCACAAGATGTCTGCAGGTGGCAATAAGAGCCCTGCAAAGAAACGAGGGAGAGCTGAAGCTGATAACCAAATGACGTCCCAGAAACCCGAAAGCAGAGCGGGTGAGAGAAAACAAAGGAACCTGCAGGCACCCATTAATTGTCCTTCTACTGGTTCACCAATGGGAGCCATTTTCAATTATTTCATGCGCTGTAGATTTTTTGACCAAAAGCTCTCGTTTTTATAGCAAAAATAAAGGCAGAAAAGTAATCGTTTTATCCCCAGAAGCCAAAAATGTAATTAAATGGAAATCCAATTAGTCGACCAGCCCTGCAAAGAAGAAGGGAAGCGCTGCATGGCTCTGATGGCTGATGTGCTCTTCAGTGAAACAGATAAAATAATAAAAAAACAGAATTCAAGAAGTACTAGCAGGGGTTCTCTATAAACAAATAAATGAATGTCATATTGACAATAACTCACTGTTGAATAGCCTAAATGTAATCAGATTTTTAATTTGAATTGACGACTGTGTTGCAGTGGTTTGCACTGCTACATCACAGCAGCTGTCTTTCTGTGTACAGTTTGCATGTTCTCTTTGTACCTCTCTGGCTTCTCAGGCTTCCTCCCCCACAGTCAAAACACATGATGTGATCCCAAATTGGTCATAGGTGTGTCTTTGAGCCTGAAACTGTCCAGGGTGAATTCTGCCTCTTGCTGGATGACAGCTAATTTAGGCTTCAGCCCTCCGCAACCTTGACTTGTTCAGCAAGAACTACCATGAGTGAAAGAAAGCCTCTGGCTATTGAAATATATCTAGAGAAGTAAATCTTGAGAAATGTTCTGTAGAGGAACATGTGGAAGGACCATTAACACTTGCAGCTGCCCGTTTTCTCTGTCGGTGTACTTCAGGGTCACGCAACCGAGTAAAGTCGTTTGACTTTTGCTAACATTTTCTTAAAAACTGTATGTTTGAGTTAACTATCGATTAATTAAAAGTGAACTTCAAGTATTTATTCATATTTAACTTTAAATGAATGTTTTTTATGGTAAATGGTAAATGGCCTGTATTTATATAGCGCTTTACTAGTCCCTAAGGACCCCAAAGCGCTTTACATATCCAGTCATCCACCCATTCACACACTGGTAATGGCAGCTACATTGTAGCCACAGCCACCCTGGGGTGCACTGACAGAGGCGAGGCTGCCGGACACTGGCGCCACCGGGCCCTCTGACCACCACCAGTAGGCAACGGGTGAAGTGTCTTGCCCAAGGACACAACGACCGAGACTGTCCGAGCCGGGGGCTCGAACCGGCAACCTTCCGATTACAAGGCGAACTCCTAACTCTTGAGCCACGATCGCCCCGGTTTATGAAAATCTGCAGCTTCTGTGGGAGTTAAAATTGTTATAAAACAGTTCTTCAATAAAATAGTAAAATATATATAACTCTATAACATTATCACACACATGCACACACTCGTATTTTACCAGCATGCTGACTGAAACTGAAAAATTATCTTCACATGTACATGTAGACTTTAAAAGAGAATCCTTTAAAACCAGAAATGTTTTTGTTTCGCTGTAGTTGGTCCCCAGCACCATGAAACTGTCAGCGGAGGGCTCAGAGTTCTTCTTCTACTATTCTTTACTGGGGAACGACATAACCAGCGAGCCTTTCCACAACCTCCTGAGTCCTGACTTTGAGCCAGAGCGCGCGTCTGTGCGCATCCGCAGTAGCAAACAGATCCTCAAAGCCTTCCTGTCTCAGCAGCCCAGTTTACAGGTGAGTGCCTGACTGGGAGCTCCTGCCTCCCAGTTACCTGCTGTGTACCTGTATGTCTTAGTCCTTTCTCTTCCTCAGATCCACCTGTGCTGTGGGAATCACTCTTTGGGCAGCACTGACATTTCTCTCTCAGCTCTGGCTGGTATTTCCACGGATCTGGATAACAAAGCAGCGACACTAGAGGGAGCCTTTCTCCTGCAGCCTCCGAAGCGAGTCAAGCAGACGCTGCCTGCTCTGCCCACCGACCTGCAGCCGACTCTGGGAGTGGCTGTAACCCTGAGGAGGGAGGAGGTCACACTGCAGGTAAATGAAAACAAGTACTCAGAGTTTAATTTCTAAAACATTTATGATTGGGATGTTGTCAGCTCTAAATTACATGAGATGAATGAAGGATGAATCTTTGCACTCCCAGCAATTTGGAGGGAGAGCAGAACTCTGCATAGAGCCTCAGACTAGATTTCATGTGTTTCTTTACCACTGTGATTTTATAACTTCCTGATGCATTGGTTGTTTTTGTTATGCTTTATGATGGACCTGAGTTGTTGTCCGATTATCACACTACATGTCATGATGCATGGTCTTGTGTCTTTTCAGCAGTCTGTGGGGAATAAAGAGGCTAGTGGAGCGCTGTCTCCTGCTGTTCCTCCTGCTGAACAGAGACCTCGAAGCTCTTCTCCAGTCCATAAGCCTGCAGGGTCTCCTCCACATCCTGGTCCTCGGGGTCCTCCTCTCCCTCCTCCTTCATCTCATACAGAGAGCGAAGCAGAGAGTCTGCTGGATGAGCTCCGGCACGGCAGAGAGCCGACAGGATTGGCAGGTAGGACTTAAAATAAGCAGCTGTCATTTTCACACGAGAAGTTTGAAAGGTTTAGAGCTGAAGTTTGTTCACTGGTGTCCAGCTACAGATTTGGAGGCTCCAGCATCGCTGCCCAGACAGCCTGAGGCTGCAGCGGATGGTGGAATGTCATCCGTCAGTGTTTCTGCTCCCAAAGTCTCCATCCCCCCCTCTGCTCATCACTACTGCTTCTCTCTGGACCTTCGCAGCCTGGGAAACCTCAGCTTACCCCACCCCATTGCTGCTACGCTCAGGTGAAACACTTTATCTGCTTTCAGCTGTCAGAATGAGTTTTTCCACATACGGTGCTGTGCAGAGATTTTAGGGAACTTTAGATGTTCACATTAATATCTGTCAAACACTCAGCAGCATTGAGCCTGAGTCAGGAGGAAGCATTTTAATTTCCATTCAGTTTTATTTACATGGTGCCAAGCATTAGAAATTGCAGCTTGTTTACAACAAAGCAAAGAAGGACTCATCCAGGCTGGAGAAACTGATCAGGAGGGCTAGCTCTGTGGTCGGCATGAAGCTGGACACTCTGGTGACAGTGGCAGAGAAAAGGACATTAAAGAAACTGATGGACATTATGGACAATGCCAGACATCCTCTGCACACGGCCATTAACAACCAGAAGAGTCTGTTCAGTGACAGGTTGCTTCTCCCAAAGACAAGAACTAACAGACTTAAAAACTCCTTTGTCCCACACGCCATCAGACTGTTTAACTCCTCCCTGGAGGGGAGAGGGAGGGGAAACAGGAGGACAAAGGAGGGGGGAACAACTAAGCTGTAGTGCCTCTTCACCTCACTGTGCAATACCTTTTGTGCAATACTTTTGTAAATAGTCAACGGTGCAATAGACTCAATACTTGAAATGTGCAATTCACTTGTATTTTTATTTTTATTCCTATTTATTCTATTTATCCCCTTCGTATATTTTATTTATATTGTCTCTGTATTTATATATATATATATATATGTGTGTGTGTGTGTGTATTATATATATATATATATATATATATATATATATATATATATATATATATATATATATATATATATATATATATATATATATATATATATATATATATATATATATATATATATATATATATATATATATATATATATATATATACATATATTATAATATAATATTCTGTAACTTCTGTCGGTGCTGTGCTTTTTTGGAAATCGAATTTCCCAGAGGAACCCACCCGAGGGATTAATAAAGTTCTATCTAATCTAATCTAATCTAATCTAACAATTAAAAAAATATTATGTCAATTGAATTGATAAGAATTTAGCGATTCTGATGCCATTATTGATATTACTTTTTAATTCATATCCTTATCGATTCTCACGGGGTTCTCATTGACTCCGCCTTGAGAGTCATCACCATCACTAAGCAAGATATCGAAGACATTCGATTCTTGCAAATTAATTGCATGCTGTGGGTCGAAGGTTTGTTGGAGGTATTTTTCCTCTTTTTTCTGAGTCATTACTGGTTTTACAAATAATGCAGTGCGTTACTTAAGTATTTACTGGAGAAATTAATTAATTACACAATGTGATGCATTAGTTTCTTGTTTCTCCGTAAAGTCACCTGAAATGCATTTTCTCATAGTTACATTTTACAATATAAGGCAATAGGCCACACCCCAACATACCGGCACCTAATGCACTATCCTAATGAGCACACACGTGATCTTTCTCTTAGTATGTAAGCACAACACCGGCAACACAAAACAAACATGAAAACCAGCACAAAGCGATCGCCACAGTGATTCTACTTTAGAAACATTAACAGGTAGAAACTGAGGCTGTAGCCTGAGTGGTCATCTATTTGTTAGCTGTTGAGGTTCAGGGTCTGGCTGCATAACTAAAATTTCTGGGCCTAAAGTTGTTATTAATGAAATACACAAATTATTTGCATTAAGAACATACAAATCCTGTCTGCCATGATTTCGTTCCCATATAAAAAACAAGCCCAGTTGCGACTTGCAATCATGCAATGCTATCAGTGCCATTAAACCTGTTTATATGTTCTCAAAAACCATAAGATGTAAACTACCTGCTAAGTATCTTGAAAACTGGGTTAATGGGGCCAGTAACGATTTTTAATTGTTAACATGTACAAATAAATGTACTGATTTTACCTTTAGTGATTTAAAGGTCTGTATAAGTGTGGATGGTTAATTTATCAACTGTTCAACATAGAGGAAGTAGTTTTCCTGTATTTTACTCACAATCATCACTTCTAACATTTTATTTTAAAAAATCGGTTATAACAAACATGCCTTTAAAAAAATTATTATCGTAAGATTTCATGGACTTCTGTCTGGTGTTTGATTGAGATAATTTTCTATTTAGGAATCCATCCAAATATTTAGTGCAGTGGTTTTAATTTTATCTGTTCATTGATGGTTGTATATTTGTCACACTTCAGGTACTCCTACCAGTTCTTTGGCAGTGCTGCTCCGATCATGACTAACCCTCCTGTGGAGCTGCAGAGGAACACGGAGGTGTCTCTGCCTCAGTCCTACTGCGCCTTCGACTTTGCTGCCCTGCCACAGCAGCTACAGGAAACCTTCAGCAGGTAGGGAAAAAAACTTCATTCTTCCATCAAAATTTAAAGAAGTGCAGCTATTATTGCAACTGATGGACCCTGTTTTTAATATCATGCTTTAAACATATGGAAGGAGATCAAATGTTGATCGCAGTTAAATAATTCACTTTCATTCAGTATCAGTAAATATTATCAGGAAAAAATATTCAGTGTAACTTACCTTGTATAGTTATAAAGGTCCAGTGGTGATATTTTTAATGATAACACAGTAAAACATAAATAAGTGCAAAGAAACCATCTCACCTTCATACATTATTTAAACAAAGCTGAGCTGTCGGGTTTATCGTTGGTTTGCTCTTTGTCCTCCTGCTTGAGGGATCAGCTCTCTGACTCTGTGTCAGCCAACAGGCACAAAACTCTTCTGATGGAAAAATAACTCCAGACCTATTATAATGACAGCTCGAATAGTGTTTCCTTTTAAGTTATCATCTATAATTATTTTTTCCTTTTACTTCAAAGTTTGTTTTTCATGACAGTATAAATGACATAAATGGGTGAAAAATTAAAGGAAAAACCTGAACCATTGAACCCTTCAGTGATTTCCTTTTTCTTAGTTCTGCTGTAGAGAACATTTTGCTGTTATGTTTTGTGACACCTTTGAGGGAATGGTCACTGCAAATGAACATGATGCCCTTTTTTTATTTTTAAATCCTGTCCTGTCTGGCAGCTTTTGCAATCAGAGTTGTGATCTGAGTGCACTGTGGTGCCAAACACATTTTGCTTTTCCAAAAACAGCTATATAAAATCTTTATAGCCTCCTTGTGTTCATGTGAATCTTTTATCTGATTATTTATTCATTTCCTTTTGTGTTATTTCAGTTATTACATTATATGTGATAAAGTATGACAATGTGTAAGGTAGGACAGGCAGGGGAAAAAGTGTGTGTGGGGGGTATAATAATAGGATGGAGCACAAATAGAAATGAACAATGTATCGACACCTGCTGCACCTGTAAGAAAAACAAACATACAGCACCTGGAACACAAAAATGAGAAAATATACTAATCACCTGAGAGATGTTTATGTGTATTTGTCATGAATTGACTTGATAATGAGGGTGGGAAGCTGCAGTAACAACCCCACAAGAGCAACAGACAGATGGAGATGGAACCAGGGCAACTCTCCCATCCAAGACCCTGAAGAGTACTGAGGACCCAAGGCCACACATCACTGCGACATCCGCGCATCCATCCAAGGAGGAGAAGGATGGAGGCCCCAGATGGGGTGCCCATGGCCAAAGGGTGAGACTCCCAGAGGCAATAGGCAGTGGACCTGCTAGAGGCCGGCCACCCTGTTACAAGTTGAGAACACAGTCACCCAGCACGCAGCAATCCCCCCCCACCCCACCAACGAGATCGATCAAGCTACCCTGACTCACAAAGGGAGCGGGCCAACGGCCACACCAGAGCATCCAGTCACGCAACCCGGAACCAACAAGCACCCACATCCCAGGGAGAGGCATAAGCGTCCAGCAGGGAGCGGTGACCATGTCCCACAGGGTCCGGGGCTCAGCCATGCACACACACACTCATAGACCACTCACTCACTGTCACATGCACACACGTTGACGTCCCACCTTCGAGATGTCACCGATGACATCGCCCCGCACCAGCAGCAAACAGAAACACTATGCAGTCCCCTGGTAGTCACCTGGTTTTTCTTTCTTTCTTATTCTTTGAGGAAACATTGTTATCCTGATACAGTGTTTCCATAGAATCAGATTGTATTTGTGCAGTAGTGAGGCTGGGGAACATGTATACGGATGTGTTTTTGTGAGAAAGATGGCTCACTCGTACTTAAACTGGATTCATAAATAATGTTGTGAACAGACTTCAGCTCCACAGTTTTGAATTGCAGCCTGCGATAGTTGTCCTTGTTCTCTTATGACGCCTCATTGATCTCAGTGTAGCAGCACGAGCTCTCCTGCTACAGCTCATACTCCTGCAGCTTTGTACATGAATGCCAGCTATGCTTGATGAGATGAGCTCCACTTTTTAAAGTGAACCGGTTGGTAACAAATGTTCTAAAATCTCACAGCAGAAATTAAGAAAGAAAAAATGCAGGAATGTTCATTAGTTTGGTGTTAGTTCAGGAGAAGTGTTAAAAAAGCAGCGGGGGGATTTCATGTGTTTTAACTGTGTGTTGTAGAGTTCCTCTGGTGGTGGAGGTTTGGCATAGAGATACAACCAGCCGTGACCAGCTGATTGGACGAGCCTCCATCCAACTCTCTCAGCTGTTGAGCACTGAGAAGAGCAGATTCCTGGGATCAACTGGAGAGCAGTGCTGGAGACAGACTCACCTGGACAGGATCCCTGTGGTCCAAAAACACCGGTAGAAACCAGACTGACTGATGGATCACGTAATGATGATTAACCTCTGTTTAACAGCTGCATTTCTATCTGTCTCTCAGGCCTAGTGAGAAGGTGGCAGAGTTGGGCTACATGGCAACGCTAGAGGACCTGGGATTGGTTAAAGCCACAGAGGTCATAGTGTCTGACTCATCACAGGTGAGAGAGCAGCGCAAATAACAGCCAGTATGGTGCATCTTCCTTTCAACAAGATAAAGAACAAAAATATTCTGGATTTAGATGACCTAGGTGTGTTTTAGTCGATCCCTCCGTGCAACATTTTTCACCATCAGTCAGACTGAAAACTGACTTCTTTTACTTGCTGCACCATCTGTGGTACAGAGTGCTATTCTATAAAAGCTGCTTTCAGTTCATAACTCTCCAACATGATACACAAAGTATTGGATGTGGAGTCACAGCTTTAGTTGATTTTATAAGGTTTAAAGGATTTTTAAGCACGTCATCTACAATAAGTGCCTTTTAAAGAAACAGGATGTAAACCTTTGTTTCAAAGGATAAACTGAGTGCCAGGGTTTGAAAAATGTGTTTTTAACTGAGTCATGTTCCAAAAATAAAACTATATAAACACTGTAGAGCTGGGAATGTGTTCTGCTCTAAAAACAACCTTTTTCTGTCCATGCTAGTTTTCTTTTAGAGATAAAAAAAAAAAAAAAAAAGTCTTTCTAGTCTTCTATCACCACAGATTACTTGGAGTAAAATGTTGTTGTTTGTTTCTAGCTCAACTAGATCACTTTTGACATGTTTATTTTCCTACATATCTACAGAATGAAGTTGCACCTCGCTCGCAGCCATCCTTCCACCCTGCAGTGCCCAGACCTGCAGCTTCCAGCCTCCACACAGCGCCACTGGGTCTTACAGTCCCCAGAGAGACTCTGGAGTACCGCACAGCCCTGGAGCTGGAGATGTGGAAGGAGGAGCAGGAGGATCTGTTTGATGATCAGGTAACCACTAGCTCCATGGAGTTTATTGGATTCTTACAGCGCTCATATATTTTCTTACTTTTGCCAAAAATTGAACAATTTTTTTTCCTGTAGGAGTCGACTATTATATAACGTTTATAAAATATGCTTGTTTTAGCTGAGGAAGAAGGAGCTGAGCCACATGCAGGCGTTAGCAGAAGAGTGGAGGAGGAGAGACCGAGAGAGAGAAGCTCTGGTCAAGAAGAAGGTGGAGAGTCTACACCCGCCTACACAAATTCACATATCAATATATGCTTAAGTTTTACTGAAAGGTCCCTCCTGCTCACTTCTACACATCTGTGTGTGTTTGCAGGAGGTGGAGTATAACCTGCTGGAGGAGCAGCTTCAGAAGACTTTGTCTGATCTGGAGAAGAGAGAGAAACAGTTGGCTGAGGCTGAGCTGGAGGTCTGATGCTAGCTGATGACACAACATACAGTATCAAAGGCTCATAATATTCATACAAATTATTGTAATTGTAATTCTGTAAATGTGTGTTTTAGTGTGTTGTCAACACTTAAGAATTGCTTGACAGAAGGAGGACTGTAGACAGAAAATTGATCATCAGACATCACATGAAGTGTTTGGATCATTGCATTATTCAGTAATTTATCAGCATCTGTCATCATCCATCACCTCAACCGCTTTATGACTTTTATGCCACACATTGTAGCACCATCTTGTGTACAACGTTATATATAAAACCAATTCTTCATTCATTCCAAATGCTAATAGCTCACACTTCAAAAGCAGCTATCAGTAAAACTGTACTTTTTGTAGTTCTTGTTTAACATAGACTAGAAATTATGTGGCCATTTCCAAACTCAAGATTATAACTGACCAAACCCTTTATAGCAGGTTTTGTTATTATAGAAAATGTAAGCATAACAAAGACACTTCAATAAATCTAAAGATACAAGTGTATGTTTTAGATTTTTGGCTCTTTTAAAACACTTTTAGTCAGAACATCGGCTGTGCTGATGTTTAAAATGTAGATTAAAGGTGAAATGCTACACAGAAGTCTTCATTAAAGCTTCTCCAGGGCTATTTTGACCATAGAATGTATGTAAAAGCCTTTTTCTTAACATTTTTAGTATTATTATCATAATAATAATTTTTTTCTGAGATCTCTTAAAGACCCCATTTAAGCAGACCATTTTACTCTTGCAGTCAAAGTGTTCACTGGTAGATTGTAGATTTTAGCTCTCTGCAAAATGTAATATCTAAAAATGTATTGATTATTGAGAATGTGAAATGCATGCAGTCTACGTATATTTCACACATACAAAGGTAGAAGGAAGTGACCAGGCAGTGACATTCACTCTAGTCAAGATTATAACTGACCAAACCGTTTCTCTACAGTAAAGTGAGTGCATCTCTGTTTTCAGACTCAGAGGCTGCAGAGGGAGCTGCGGGCCGAGCATGAGCTGACCCAGAGGGAACTGCAAGAGAGCAGCAGGCGACTGCGACAGGAGTGCGACCACCGGGTGGCGCTAGAGAGAGAAAAAGTCCGACTGATGGAGGAGGAACGAGCACGGTTACTGCAGCAGGTAGAGATTGAGGATTAATCTGTTTGACTGATTCTGATTGTAAAGTCAAGTGACTTCTTCTATTCTTTTCTTTGTGCTCCTGTTGTGCAGATTGCAGATGGTGAGTCTCGGTACAAACAGCTGGAGAAAGAGTTCCAGCTGTTCAGAGAACAACAGAACATCAGACCCGAGTTCAGACTGCAGTCAGAGATCAACCTGCTCACCCTAGAGAAGGTAAAGCAGCTGCTTTAGGAATAGTACTACCTGGAAAGACGGTACTCATTATAATGAAATTAAAGTCAAAGTTACAGCAAAAGAGTAAAGAAATAAAAAACTGACAGACCTTATTTGTACATCACCTTTCTGTGCAGGTTTCCAGGTTTTCTTCACAGATATACGATAAGCTGATGGGACAGAGCAGATGTAATATATAAAAATATTACAAGATGAAATTTAATGAAACTCAAAGAAAATGACACAATTTGCACTCCACAGGTTAGTTAGTGAAATAAAGCAATATTAGAGAAAATGCTAAAAAAAGCTGCTAAAAGTCTAAAATAATAAAAATTATTATACAACATGTAATACTACAATATTACATAAAACAGTGCTCTATAACCTTTTTAAGCTAAAAGGGTTAAATAACATTAATACATTTTTGCAATAATAACTCTAAAATAAGTAAAAATAAAGCAATACTGAAAGAAATAAACTAAAAATGAAAACAAAAAAAATGCAACACAATAAATATGCTATTGAAAAAAGCACAAAAGGTGTTTTTCGTTGTCAGGTGGAGCTGGAGAGGAAGCTGGAGTCCGCCACTAAATCCAAGCTACACTACAAGCAGCAGTGGGGGCGTGCCTTAAAGGAGCTTGCTCGATTCAAACAGGTATGGTTCACCCAGAGAAGGATGTGATTCTTATAGGAGCTGTTTACTGTAGAGTGCTAAACTTTTATACCGGGGTTACAGATTTAAAGGATGGGTAGTCTTAACAATGCATGTTTGCATGTTAGTATGGGCTGTAAAGGTATGTTCATGCTAGTTGTCTAAGTATAAAAATATGGGCCAGTGGTTATCCCTGTTAAGTATGTAAATGTGTTTAAAAACTCATAACAAACCAAACATAAAAAGGATTTTTCAGCAAATTACAGTTACTTATTTTTGTTTTTAGAAAAGGGCAATAACATCTGAAGCTAAATGTTAATTACATTCCAAGTTGATATTCATAGAGTATTCCAGTATGTAATGACATCAGTAACCAGATGGATGAAAACAAGACTAGTAGTCCAGAATCTCAACAGAACAGGACAGAATGATGACAGCAGTACCTGAAACTGACAAAAACAAAACCCAAACTTTACCATTAAAACAAAGCGAGTGAGAGGAGCTGACCTCGGACCGTCTTGACAGCGGTCATATTTCACAGCAGATAATTGTAGTTTTTCAGTGAGGGGATGCTGCAGGTTTTTAAATCTGCTGCTAGAGATGAGCTGACAGTGTTAGGACATGTAAGTGCTCTGTTTAAAGACATAGAGTGAGCAGAGGAAACCAACCATAGCTCCACACACGTCACATCATACTGAGGATGCAGCAGCATGTAGATGTGTGATTGAGTTTTAAGGCAATTTAAAACTTACTGTAGACTTTATATTGCTGTCACCTTTTTTGGTGTTGTCTTTTTATTTCCTCAATCTAAACATGTTCTTTTTAGACTAACTGGTGATTCTAAATTAGCTGTAGGTGTGAATGTGAGAGGGAATGTTTAGTTGCCATTCAGTGTCTTGGTCCAAATGCTGCGACAGATTTCATCACCCTGCAGTTAGTCGCCAAGTTGAGTAATTCACTTTAGTTTAAAGTTCATAGCTTAAACATAATCTCAAAGCACTTTATATTGTAACATTAGGACCCTAAATAAAGCCCCAGATATTAGACGGAGAACCCCAGGAAGAAATTTCCATTAAAAACAGTCTCATTGAGCGGGAGTGACCATCGATGACCAGCTAGGGGGTAAAAAGAGAGGATAAAGGAGCGTAGAGAGATGACAAACAAAAAGGCCAGAACTTAAACTACAAGAGAAACTGGATAAAAGCTGAAGGTGTGCAAAGAGTGGAGAAGTAATGTTTGGTGCATCATGGGAAGTTACGTGAAAGCATCAACTGCAAAAGATGGAAATAGAAAACCGGAATTCAGCTTTTGGTTAGTGACGTCTGCTGCTGCTCTACTCTACTCTAATAGGGACCATCACTTAAAACATGACCATGACGTTGTAAGGCATGAAAGCAGTCTTTTTGAAAACAGAGGAGTTGCTCTCTGCTGGTCATTAAAAAGATTTAAGGCACTTTCACGTTGCTACATGCATCTTTTACAGTATACACTCTGTGGTCAGAGGCCCAAAAAGCATCAAAGTGTATATATCTATGCTGTTTGAGGATTAAGAGTGGATTTGTATTGGTTTTGTGTCCTCACAAGTTTGGAAAGACACACGTGTGTGTTTGTATGTCTGAAGGAGAAAGAAAACGGGAGGAGAACGAAGTGTGTTTTTACATTGGAGTCAAATATTTAGCAGAGTTGAAGTAGACAGCCATCAGTTCTTAACAGCCCATACACACTCATCCACCTATCTTTGTGAGGACTGATTCACATACAACTACTAAATGCCTAAACCTAATACCAACCCAAACCCTGAAACCAAACCCTTTGAAGGTCTGTCACAAAGTGAGTGAGCACGTCATCACTCCACAGGCCTACAACTGAAACTTGTCCTCACAAGGGTAGACGTTTATGTGCACACACACAGCACTAAGTGGGGCTTTAGTCAGACTAAGCCTAATGTAAACACACGCAGACGCACAGACCTTATCTGACAAACTAATAACTGTTACCGACATTAACCAGCTGGAAAACTGGACGGACATTTTTCCTCCCCCTCGCTCTCCGTCTCTCTTTCATTTTTCCTTTTTACAGCAGCCTCGCCTCTTTTGTTTCCTCCTGTCTCCTTTTTTCTTCTTGTTTGACAGTTTCTCCTTCTCTTGTGTCTTCACTATTTATCACGTTCAAACTTCTTCCTCATTTTAGTTCTCCTTTCTTTTCTTAATTTTCTTCGTCTGCCTCACGTATCCTTCCTTGTACCTCCTGTCTGCCTCCTTTTGGTTCGCCTTCCTTTTCGTTTCCCATCTTTGTTCTCACTTTTTTTTCTTTTGGTTTTTCCTCCCCATCCCTCCTTCCTCCCCTCTCTTAAGTGCCACATCATTGTAAAGAAAACACAGAGTGATTTATGCACCTCTAAGGGGGTTCAGCTCTGAGTGTCACCCCCCACCTATTAATCATTCCCTGGGTTTGCGTTGAGCAATAAGCTAGTCAGGCGCTAACTATTCAGATGTCACACTCTCGCTTTTTATAAAATATCAGGCCTGTGTTTACACGACCATCCGTCTTGGTGCGCCGCGGTTTTTAAAGCCGCCGCTTGTTTGGTTTTTCTCGGCCTCTACTCGCCTATTTATTCTCTCCTCTCAGCGCCTCGCATGGCGTGCTGTTTAGCTCAAGTCAGATCATAAAAATTCTTGTCCAAGGAATAATGTGCTTTTCTACCCAGGAGGTGCAAGCGGCTGGAGAATTAATACCCACACAGGACTGTGGTTTTAGATCAGAGGGTCGGCCCCTGCCTTTTTGAATTCAAAATATTGGGACAAGGAGCTTAAGTTGGTCTTTTCAAAGAAAAAATACTAGGGCACAAAGAGATTAAAGTTTTGGGACGAGAAGCGTAAATGTGGTATTTTTAGAAGCTAGGTGTTGTGGGACAGAGAATTACACTTGGTCATTTTCTTGAAAAGAAAGAAGCAAAGACTTCTTGGCCAGTTTATTTCTGCAGATCCAGCAGTAACAAAGGCTTTGATACAAAATCCAAGTTTATGGAGGAAAGAAAAGGGGCTGTTGCTGTTCTGATGTGAACTGAAGTCCACCATAGAAGTCAAATATAATCATAAGCCACAACATTAAAACCACCTGCCTGCATCTGATGGGCAAATTATGCAAAAGTGGGTTATTTTTAATGCCTTTTTTTTTTTTTTCAGCATTTCTAGGCCACTCAAGTACATTTTGCTTCACGTTTTAGCAGGTTTTTTCCCCCCGAAGAATCTATTGTTTCTAGCTTTGGGTACCGCTCACATTTGAACTACTACTGAGGCCGTTGCTGGAATTTGCAGATGGCCATTTTAAAAACCATGAATCTTATATTTTTAGAATTCAAGTAAATAATTGAATATATACAATTATTTATTAACAATAATAATAATAATAATAATAATAATAATAATAATAATAATAATAATAATAATAAGGTACTTTTTGTTCTTTTGTGAGCTTAAAATGATGTAAAACCTTGGAAAATTAATTGAAACTATAAACAGAATATAAAGAAATGCCCACTATGACTTTTTGTCAAAACATCAGTGTATTGTGATGAAGAGACATCAATTGAAGTTGAGAAAGATCCAGGTAAAAAGAAAAATTAAAGGTTAAACGGAAGCATACGTTCTGAAATATTTCAGCAGTTTTATCTATAATCATACAATCTGTGTATCAGTTTTGCAGTAATGTAAATCTACTTATATAAAAGTGCACATAATGTACTCAGTAGTGCAGTTTTTAGTACATTACATGTGGAGATTGCGCGTTCTCTCCAGATACTCCTACAATCCAAAAAGATGTGTGCTAGGTGATTCTAAATTGGCTGTAAGCGTGAATGGTTGTCTGTCTCTCTGTGTTAGCCTGGGGACCTTTACAGGTTGTACTCAACCCTTCGCCCTATGATACCAGAGACACGTTCTGACCCCCAACCACCCTGCGTTAGATAAGTGGAAAAAAAACTTGATGGATTAGTGTTTCATTCAAAATATTGTGGACCACAAGAAGAACACAGGGTAGCATTATAGGGTATACAGTGGGGCAAAAAAGTATTTAGTCAGCCACCAATTGTACAAGTTCCCCCACTTAAAATGATGACAGAGGTCAGTAATTTGCACCAGAGGTACACTTCAACTGTGAGAGACAGAATGTGAAAAAAAAATCCATGAATTCACATGGTAGGATTTGTAAAGAATTTATTCGTAAATTAGGGTGGAAAATAAGTATTTGGTCACCTCAAACAAGGAAAATCTCTGGCTCTCACAGACCTGTAACGTCTTCTGTAAGAAGCTTTTCTGTCCCCCACTCGTTACCTGTATGAATGGCACCTGTTTGAACTCATCATCTGTATAAAAGACACCTGTCCACAGCCTCAAACAGTCAGACTCCAAACTCCGCCATGGCCAAGACAAAAGAGCTTTCGAAGGACACCAGGAAAAGTATTGTAGACCTGCACCAGACTGGGAAGAGTGAATCTACAATAGGCAAGCAGCTTGGTGTGAAAAAATCAACTGTGGGAGCAATCATCAGAAAATGGAAGACATACAAGACCACTGATAATCTCCCTCAATCTGGGGCTCCACGCAAGATCTCATCCCGTGGGGTCAAAATGATCATGAGAACGGTGAGCAAAGATCCCAGAACCACACGCGGGGACCTGGTGAATGACCTGCAGAGAGCTGGGACCAAAGTAACAAAGGTCACCATCAGTAACACACTACAACGGCAGGGAATCACATCCCGCAGTGCCAGACGTGTTCCGCTGCTGAAGCCAGTGCATGTCCAGGCCCGTCTGAAGTTTGCCAGAGAGCACATGGATGATACAGCAGAGGATTGGGAGAATGTCATGTGGTCATATGAAACCAAAGTAGAACTTTTTGGTATAAACTCAACTCGTCGTGTTTGGAGGAAGAAGAATACTGAGTTGCATCCCAAGAACACCATACCTACTGTGAAGCATGGGGGTGGAAACATCATGCTATGGGGCTGTTTTTCTGCCAAGGGGACAGGACGACTGATCCGTGTTAAGGACAGAATGAATGGGGCCATGTATCGTGAGATTTTGAGCCAAAACCTCCTTCCATCAGTGAGAACTTTGAAGATGAAACGAGGCTGGGTCTTCCAACATGACAATGATCCAAAACACACCGCCCGGGCAACAAAGGAGTGGCTCCGTAAGAAGCATTTGAAAGTCCTGGAGTGGCCTAGCCAGTCTCCAGACCTCAACCCCATAGAAAATCTGTGGCGGGAGTTGAAAGTCCGTGTTGCTCGGCGACAGCCCCAAAACATCACTGCTCTCGAGAAGATCTGCATGGAGGAATGGGCCAAAATACCAGCTACTGTGTGTGCAAACCTGGTAAAGACCTATAGTAAACGTTTGACCTCTGTTATTGCCAACAAAGGTTATGTTACAAAGTATTGAGTTGTATTTTTGTTATTGACCAAATACTTATTTTCCACCCTGATTTACGAATAAATTCTTTACAAATCCTACCATGTGGATTCATGGATTTTTTTTTCACATTCTGTCTCTCACAGTTGAAGTGTACCTCTGGTGCAAATTACTGACCTCTGTCATCATTTTAAGTGGGGGAACTTGCACAATCGGTGGCTGACTAAATACTTTTTTGCCCCACTGTACATATACAGGGTAGAATTACTTAGATTACAATTTGGCGATGCACAAACTTCTGTCACACAAGATAACATTCTTCACTCTTCTGGACCTTTTGAAGATGTAGCAGTAGAGTTGGAGTTGGTCATCACGATTAGGAGTTCAATACTCCACTGATTGCCACAGAGTATTTGTTATTTTATTGATTTTAAGTGCAGCATCTTCCATGTGCCCACATACCTGCAAATGCTTTTTATCTTACCACGTAGAAAAATGCAATCCTTTTCCATGGGAAAGAGTCTGCCGGGGGTTAAAGTTTTATAACAGGTTGTTGAAGGTCCATTCTCTGCTTGGACCAGTTAACCTCCATCATGTCTTGGTTTCATTGGTCATGTGATCTTGCTGCTGAGTTCAGCTCCCCTCGGGGCTATCCAGACTAAAAGTGTCCTCTCTCATGACGCCGTGAGTGTGTTTGTATAAAACTGTCTGTCAAACAGCAGATGTAACATGTTGTCTGAGGGTATTTCAGTGTTACTGGTCTCAGTGGACACTCTGATGGTTCCCACTGGTCATTCCTGAAATATTATGGAGTCCCAGGGTGAGGGGTGCTGTCCCAGACAGCGAGGGTCAAAGGGTTTGATCGGTACTGAGAGATTTTAAGGAATAATACTCTACACATGATGAATTTTCAAATTTTTTCCACACAGTTGCTTTGCTGGATGGTTTTCAGTCCATCTGGAAGTAAGCACGCGGCTGAAAACACATAAGCAAAGCAGGAAAGGCAAACAGTGGTAGTTCATAGAAGTTTAATATAAAGAGCCAAGCAGCTCCACTGGGAACGTGAATTTAACACAAATTGCAAACAGTTGGAATAGAAATGACGTTTTTGACCACTTGTCGGTCAGAGAGCTGGTAATGAACATCAGTTATTTCTCAGGAACAGAAACCTCAAATGGAGCCAAAAGAATGTGTCGAACAATGAAAAATGGGAAACACTCTACTATAACCATTGTTAATAAATGGTAAATTGACCGTTAATTAAACTTCAGTTGCCTCTCGCCCTGCGACAGCTGAGCTAGGCTTCGGTCCAGCCCCCCCACCACAACTCTGCAATGGAGTAAGCTGTTAGGAAGCTGGTTGATATTAACAGTGAAAATTGGTTTGTAGAGCATTTTCTGGATGGTTATTATAAAGCTGAGGCTGATTTTGATCATTTTTGTTTTTTCTCTTGTCGTTTTCTTGCATTTCCACTCAGATAGGTTTAGTTTGGTTAAGTCCAGGAAAACATTGCTGTTTAAAGTTAAGTGAGCCTGGTTTTGCCCCAGGAATAGACTAGCGCTCTGTATTTGCCTTCTGGCACCAGGCATGCTTGAGGCAGGGTTGAGAAGACATGGGTGCACAAGCAGTTTAGTCTCTAACTGCTTTTCACTTTTATTTCCATGCAGTAACACAGAGATTCCCAGATGACAGAGGAAGATTTTGTGACAGTTGGAAAAGATGACTTTCTCAGATCATTTGAAAACCCTTCATGATCACTTTGTTTGCCGCTTTGACTTCTTGCTCTACAACAACACTGATGGGCTTGATTTTTATTTCTGGTCTTTACTGCAGTGAGTTTTAAGCTTAGGCCTGTGTTGACATCACAGTTTAGGTGAACGACTAATATGTCGGGCAGAATTGCAGTTTTTAGTGATTGACATGGTTCAGAGTTGGTCTTACAAAAAGCTCGATCACAGCTTTACACACTCGTCTGCATGTTGTCACTGTTTGTGCCGTTCTTTCTACAGCTCACTGTGGTGACTGAAGTTATAATATGCAAACAACCAACGTGAAACATTGTAAATTTGAAAGCTGATTTTGGTCAGATTATTGAGCTTTTGGTCCCATAATTTATTTTTAAATCGTTTATTTTGTGTGTCGCTGCTTGTTTTAAAGATTGAACAAATAAGAACTTCAGCTTTAACTAGGTATCGCAACTCCGATATTTCAGTGCTACTAATACATTGAAACTTCACTTCAAAGAGTGAATACAAACCCAGTGCTTAATGTTAAATGTTTCGGTCTCCATTATAGACGGACGGCATTCTTCAACTCTGCTCCTGCAGCTTTTATCTCCTGCTTATTGGTCTTAAACGAGGGCGATCGTGGCTCAAGAGTTGGGAGTTCGCCTTGTAATCGGAAGGTTGCCGGTTCGAGCCCCGGCTTGGACAGTCTCGGTCATTGTGTCCTTGGGCAAGACACTTCACCCGTTGCCTACTGGTGGTGGTCAGAGGGCCCGGTGGCGCCAGTGTCCGGCAGCCTCGCCTCTGTCAGTGCGCCCCAGGGTGGCTGTGGCTACAATGTAGCTTGCCATCACCAGTGTGTGAATGTGTGCGTGAATGGGTGGATGACTGGATATGTAAAGCGCTTTGGGGTCCTTAGGGACTAGTAAAGCGCTATATAAATACAGGCCATTTACCATTTACCATTTAAACCTCCACTCTGCATGTCCCTGCAGCCTGAACATATGGACCTTAACCCTTCAAACACAGCAGATATAACAGAGCTGCAGGCATGTTTAACCCTCTGTTGCAAAGATCTCATCTGCTCAGTGCTACATTTAATTAGTGAGGTTGAAAAGCCTGCAAACATTACACTATTTAGGCTGCTGGTTGTGATATTGACTTAATAATTATATCAGTATGATGGTAAGAGTTCTCAAGATGAAATTGATGACTTCAATTCTGAAAACTTGTTGATCCGTCTCTATATTCAAAAACATTTTATTCCAGTTTTATTTCCTAAAATTGGCAAATTTCTCATCAGTCTACTTCTTGAATAAATAAAACTTGCTGATATTTTTTTTTTCATCTGAGGAAATGGTAAATGGCCTGTATTTGTATAGTGCTTTACTCAAACAATGTAAGTTGCACATTTTCTAAAAACATCTGTGAGTCCTTATTACTTAAACTCCACTTTGTTTTTCTCCAGACGGCCAAAATGTGGGTTAAGTGATTTACAAAACTGCTCTTGTGTGTGAAGCTCACCCAGCTTCTTATGGAAACCAGAGATTCTGTATATGAAGCTAGGAACCCTCGTTTATCTCTAATCATCCTCATTTCCTTCGTGTTTTATCCGTCATGTCTCTAAACAAGCTCACAGAGCGCTGGTGAAAAACTCCCCCTGAACTCCCACAGGTGGCGAGCTGCTCAGAAAACTTCATGTGATTATAGAAAAGTGTGTCCACATGTAAGCGATGGGATGAAAGTGTTTGTACGAGGCATCCCCCACCCAGCTGCTCAAGACTTCTGACAGTACAGGCGAGTAATGGAGGGTCAGACAGCGGGGGAGGAGAAGTCATTCTCGGAGCATCCATCCCAGAAACCAGCATCCAGCCTGGTCTTCATCTTCAGGCTCACAGCAGTTTTTTTAGCCGTTGATAAAGGAGCAGTGAAGGCTGGATGTTGTGTTGTGGTTCACAGTGGTCATGGATATCATTTTATCTCAGTTTATATTTTCGGTCTGTTTAAACATTTCATTTGAATGTGTTTCAAGAATCAGGAACTTAAGATGGATGCTCTTTTATTCAAACAGTCTGATATAATAGACACAGCTATATATTCAGAGATTTCGATACAGCGGTACCACTAATGTTGAAAAATGAAAAATACGCCAATTCAACGTCTATAAAACTGGAAATTCCAAGTCCAACTTTCTTTCTGTCGTGATTTTTGATTGTTTGACTTTTTGTGATTTGAACCACACCAGTGGGCTTCACATGCTAGATGCTCTACACAAGATGCTCGTAGTCTCTCGATTACATCAAAGGATGTAAAAAGGCCCCAGGAGGAGGCCTGAGGGCAGACTCGGGACACGCTGCAGAGATTACAACTCTCGGCTGGCCTGGGAACGCCTTGGTGTTCCCCCGGACAAGCTGCAGGAGGTGGCCGGGGAGAGGGAGGTCTGTGCTTGAGCAGTAAGGTCGTGTTTATACACCACGGACAAGCAGTTGTGCCTATTATATTTTATTAAATGCACCTGAAGGTCGTAGTTGATGGATCATAGATAAATGACCAGTCACAAAAAAAACTTGAAGAGCAGGTTGAAGTCCACTTGGACGCTTGCATATTCATGGAGAAATATAAATATTATCGCTGCATGATTGTGGATTTTATCTTATCTGCAAAGAGATGACACTTCTGAGTAGAGGCTGAGATTAATTTCGTTAATTTAATCGCTTTTGGTGACCAAAGCTTTTTTATTTCTTTTTTTAATTTAATGAACAATACCAAAAACTTCCAAAAATTGGCATTTGCCCCTAGAGTCAAAGCATACCTTGAGCTTTCTTCTACATGGGTTTTGTTAAGTGAAGTTTCTCCTTTGGTTACCTCAGCTGATGCTAAGATTTTCATTCGGAGTGAGCAGGATGAACAGGGTTAGAAATGAGTATAACAGAAAGATAGATGGACGGATCAAATCAACAAGACATCAGGACAGCAGAGTGAACGGGAAGGTTTACAAGATGGTAGCGAGACCTGCTATGATGCATGAATGACAGGAAGTCGAGCTGGAGGTGGGAGAAGTTGAAGATGCTTTTCACTGGGAGTGACCCGAAGGGACAAGATTAGAATATCAGAGGGACAGCTCAGGTTGAGGTTTGAGGGGCATGTTTGAGATGGTTTGGACATGTGCAGAGGAGGGATGGTGGATATATTGGGGAAAGAGTGTTGAAGATGGCTCTGACAGGTTGGAGGAAAAAAGGAAGACCACAGAGAAGTTCATGGATGTCGTGAAGGAGGACATGATAGTTGTTGTGATAGGGTTGGGTGCTAAGGGTAGGGCGAGATGAAGGGAGATGATCTGCTGTGGCAACCTCTAAAGGGAGCTGAACAGAAAGAGGAACCAACGGAATAATTTTATACAGATTTTGTTTTCATAATTGGTGGAAGCCAAAATCAGATTAATTGTGTTGCCTTATATTTAGTTTACAATCCGTGGCCACTGGTCCCCCTTCATCCAGAACTATGTCTGTCCTGTCAAATACACTTCTCGGGTAGGTGACCACATTTTGTTAGAACTGTCCATGTGGTTATTTTGATGCTGTCAGCTGTGATTCAGAGCCCAACTTTGTAATATCTGCTTCAGAGTCCTGACTTTTAGCTACTTTTCTCTGTGCCTCCCGTTCCTCCTACCCCCCTGTTGAGGCCTCGGTATCACCTCGTCCTCTGATTGTTTCAGGACTCAGCCTCAGGTTGTCCTTGGCAGCGGGCACTAGAGAAAATGTTTAGCCTGTTTGTTTTTCTAGTAATTAGCCCTAAAACGGCCTGTAATACAGACTGTTAATGGTCCACAGAGAGCTGAGCCTGTGTCAACACACGTGTGTGTGTGTGTGTGTGTGTGTGTGTGTGTGTGTGTGTGTGTGTGTGTGTGTGTGTGTGTGTGTGTGTGTGTGTGTGTGTGTGTGTGTGTGTGTGTGTGTGAGTGAGTGAGTGAGAGATGGTGTGTTTTTTCTGTGAGGAGGCGATCAGCCGTGTGAAAGTGGAAGCTTTCTGTGTGTGTGTGTAATGTGAAAATGTTGGTTTTCCCATCCAGAATGAGCCGGCTGCTCGATCTGCTCTCTATCAGCCGAGCGCACAGACAGATTCCAGCCTCTCCGATCACCTCCCCACTGCCTGCGCTCTGCTGCTCGCACTCTTCCTCATTATTGCGCCGTCAGCTGAGTATGGGATGGTAATGTTGCTCAGCCTATTAAAGATATTTTAACAACTGCTTTTAGTGGTTAAATTTAGAGGATCGCCTTCGACCTTTGGTGCGCCTTCTCCATGAGATCATGGTCAATCTGCACTGTAACTAATGGATACTAAGAAAATAAAGCTGCAGTTAGTCAGTAAATCCATTAGCTCATCAATGGAAAGTTATTGTCCATTATTTTGATACATGATTACATATTAACCGTCAAGCTTTTGTTCCCATTTTACAATTCCTCTGAACTTTCCGCTTTTGGGGCCTCATTTCTGTAAATTTAAAGACTTTTGGATTTTGTTCTCTAAAAATGTAAACTGTCGTCCGATTTCAAAACGGAAAAATCAAAACAGACTCCAGTGAAACTCTTTCTGCTGGGGAAAAACAAAAGAGTTCATCGTTTGAGTGCATCAAAAACAAAGTGCTTAACCATCACGTAACCACACACTGCCATTCGCTTTAGGGAGAATTAACTTAATTGTCAACATTTGCTGCTTTTATTTGCCTTTCAATTATGATAAATTTAATATTTTGGAAGTTAGACAAAACAGCTTTCACTGTTTTCATAGACCTTTGATCCATCTGTTGTCTGAACAGCTGATCTGATTCAGGGCTGCAGTGAGCTGGAGCCTGTCCCAGCTCATTTTGGCAAGCTTGGTCAGAGATGCAGGGTAAACTCTGGACAGATTGCCGGCCCTTCGTAGGCCGAACACAGAGAAACATTCTGGTTCACATTCATGCCTACAGTCAATTTTGAATCAGCGATTACTCAAATGTGCCGATCTGTGGATAGTGGAAGGCAGCTGTCATACCCAGAGACAACAGGGAGGTGCAGCAAGAACATTAAGCTCCCCTGTGAAAATCATTTATTTAAAAATATTTTAAAAAATCAGTTACCTAATAAATCAACATAATTTTTAGTTTAAGCTGTTAAAGAGAGCATCTAAGTTTTTTCATGATAAGAAATAAGAAGCCCCCCCCCCCCCACCCCCCAAAAAGACAAAAACAAAAACAAAACCAAAGTGTTGATTGTCATAACTTCCTACTGTTTGTTTGCTGTTCAGCCATCAGATATTAAATATTTTAGTCTGTTTGTCAGAACAGTGGATAACCTCCAGATCTTCAGCACAGCATGAAGATAAGAAACAGGTTACCGCATAAAGCTGCCATAAACCAAAACCAGTGGCCAAGTGACTTAAAACCTTTGTGCTAAAGCCCAGACAAACTTCATCCTGCAAGTAACCCTAAAAACCTAAAACCCAATTGGTTGATTTGATTAATTGTTTACCTGTTAGTAAAACATGTAATAGTTTGATATTAAGTGCTGCCAATCTTGATCCTGACATATGACAGATTAAATATTTTGGACTGTTTTTCAGACAAAATGTTTCTACTTTAAGAAATTCCTGCATTTTTTGGTCTCACATTCAGTTAAATGTTAATGAAGCTGCTGGTCAGCTTGCCTCTGTGTTTTATGCAATCCCTTCAATATTTCAATTCTTTAAATAATATTAAAAAACAATGTGCCAAATATTCAGCTTTTTCTGTCTTTTATAATGAAATAAATTATTTGTTTAGATTTTGCAAATGCAACTTTGCAAGCAAAACATTAGACATGAGAAGAATGTCACAGCTGAGTAGCTGCTAACCACCCCCCTGTTTTCAAAGGAAAAGGGCAAATATTAGATGTTTCTAAATGACTCATTCAGTTTAATTTAAATATTTAAATTTGTTTGTGGACTGTTACACAGATCAGACTTCACTGCTGGATGTTTTACAGACCAAACAACAATCACATGATCATGAAATTAGTCATCAGATTAATTAATACATTTAAGAAGTGGTTTAACTGATTAATTAACTATAACTTTAAACCTTCAGCGGTAACTAATTACCAAACATGAGAATTTACTTTAACCACTTTTCTGGATCATCATTTCTAACCACGTAATTCGTTCTCAAATGTGCTTAATAACAAAAATAAGTGTTAGCGGCAGCCCTCGACTGGGGTTATGAGTAATTTTGATGACTTGCTGACCCTCTGCTAGTGCTGGAAACATTCACACATCCTTCCAGGGTTCACGTGTAGCCAGATATTTGTCACTTTTAACGGTGACAGTCAGAATAATAAGAAATACCCCAGTAACTGTTTTCTCCAATCACTACATAAAACGTGAGCTGCAATGATTAGCCAATAGATGATTCATCTGCAGCTGTTTTCATATTTATTCAACGTTTTCGGTCATTTTTAATAAACTGAAAGTAGAAAATTCTCCCAGTGCGCTTTTCTGCTTCTCTTGGTCTCGTGTTGAATATGTAATATTTTTCTAATTTAAAAGTAAAAAGATATTTGGTAACATCACTTTATGCTTTTGTATGTTGAGATTTCACATTATTTTTCTCCCATTTTATTATTTTATTGACCAAAAAAGACTTTGTACTTTTTTAATCTAGATTATTTGATCATTTGTTTACATTTAATTATGTCTTAAATACGGTTCGAAAGCGCGAGGTTTTCACAGCACATGCTCTTTTTATCCCTTCTCGTAGACAGTAGGTTCATATGTTGGAGTTATGTCATCACCTTCAATCTTTTATGTTCTTATATCATTTTTTTTTTTCTGCAGGTTGTTGGATATATAACCTGCAGCCTTTAAATGATAACTCTTTACATTTATAATTAAAGGTCTGAAGGAACGCCACATTTGTTTTCTCTCTTCAGACGGTTTTGTTGATTTATGAGCGTCCAGCTGACTCGGCTCAGATTGCTGTTCGGGACGGTTTTGGGAACTCTGAGCTGGAGGCCTGAGCAGCTGAGAGAAATACGGCTTTTGGACATTTTTTATTAAGTTTCCTTTGAGTTCTCACCGCGTTGCTGTTGGTCTCCGTGTGAATTCTCTCGAAGCCCTGCGGCATTTTTCTCAGGCCAGCTTTATGAAAATGTGAAACCAGACAAATTTATCACCACAGTGCTCTGTGTGCAATTTGGAAAAACACTTTCTTGGCATCTGAACTCACACATTTCAGCGCACGGGTCAGAGGTTTATTTTCAAATATTCTCAGTTCAGATCTGATCAGTTGACCGGTGCTTGAATGCCAAGGTTCAAGTCAAACGTGTTGGAAGTCACAGTGAAGATCTTGAGGTTACGTGAGGTGAAAGAGAACCTGATTCTGCTCACATTTAACGAACATTCACAGCTTCATAGTTTCTCTTGTTTTGTTTTTTGCAGCGGGAGCAGGAAAACGCCATGACGCGTCTGAAGAAACAACAGGCTGAGCTCGAAGCCATGAGGCTGCGTTACCTAGCAACGGAGGAGAAGGAGGCAGTCCGACAGGACCGACAGGAGCTGGACAGCATCAGGAACGAGCTCAACAGGTGATGGTGATGATCAAGTTCAACAGACTCGGGGTGTCTTTCTGTTACGTGGCTGCACTTATCCCAACATCAGCAACCGCAAAGTGGTCGCAAAAATCAGCTCGACCAACCCAGAGTTTCCAAATTTAGCTGTGAGCACGCTCACACGAAACAGTTGAAACATCATAGAGAATGGCAGGAGTAAAGCTGTCTGCACGCTTAAGACTGGAAATGCCTCTGTAGACAGAATTCACTATAAGCCAGCAAACAGCTGTGAGCAATTTGTTTTTTTAATTACAACCAACAGGAAAAAAAATAAAGTTGCACCTAAAACATGAATGAATAAAATTCAGTTTCTTATTTACGCTACTTTCCAGAGGACTGATGCATCCTTTGGCAGTAGCTTTTTCTCATCTTGAGCATAAAAGTTCAGCAAATCTGCAGCATAAGTTACCATGGCAACACGCCTCATTTGTAATAATAAAATCTGAGCGTTGAACCTGAAAGTATATTGCCCCAAACCCTGCTTCACAGTACAGACTCCTGTAAGGCATTTTGTTTTCTTCAACAGGTTAAAACAGCAAGATGACAGATTAGGCCCCACCCCCTCTGTGCTTGACCCCGCCCCCGGTCTGGCTCTGAGCGAGAGCGCCGAGGAGCACCTGAGCCGCCTGTTGGAAGAGAGAGACGCGTTGCTAAGGACCGGAGTTTATACCCACGAAGACCGAATCATCGCCGAGCTCAACAGGCAGATACAGGAAGCCATGACGGACAGAGGGAAGCTCTGACCGCTGCTGCAGCCGTCCAATCAGAGTCTGAGTCACACCTGAGGCTGCAGGTAAATCGGCTACCTGTTTGAATTCAGTTCGAAACCTGAGTCCGATTTGATCACATCTTTGTAATTCTTCAGAAAGAAAACAAACAGGCGACACGTTTGTTGTAATTGGGTAAAATTTAAATGGACCCTTTCTGCTAATATCCAGCTTATATTTTTATTTTTTGGAAAATACTACAACAGCTTTTCATGATTTACAGTTCAAAGTAATCCCTGTAACCTGCATCCCCCCCTGGCTCATCTGAAACGCGCTGTTTTAGCTCCTCCCCTTTCAGGACCACCCTCACTTTCAGACACACACGGGCGAAGCAGAGCCTGAGGGCTCCAACCGACCACAGACCACATCAGTCTGAAAGATGTTTATTCAGCAGATCCCGACTGCTGAATAAACATCTTTCCTCTGTGCTGCACAATCAGGCATTAAATTTTTCATTATTATGGTATTTGTGTATAACATATAAATAATTAATGTTAACCTAGACCTTTGTGCATTCGTGCAGATCTGTGCTGTGTTACATTTTGATTAAATGTAAAACAGTTTCCCTCTGTATTTATCACATAAAGCAATGAGACGTGCACAATGTTCCTTTTAAGACAATTACCGAGCAGCGGGGACATTTTTAAAGTAAATGCAGCATATTATTGAATTATTGCGCTCTCTGTAAGTATTTTTATTTTTTAAACAAGGCCTTGAGCCTCCTGTGCTGGCAGTGATATGTCACATGTACCTTAATCATGGAGTTTAATGTAGTGCAGTGTGTAAAGTTCGATATCAGCAGCGTCTATATGGAAAAAGGCAGCTTTCCTACGATTGGCTTTCACTTTAACGCAAAGATGAACAGCATGTAGCCTCTATGGATTCTGTGTCTGAGATAACTGTATTAGGGATACCCCCTCTCTGTGACATCATACAGAGCAAGCAGTAAAAAAAAAACCTGTGATATTAAGTATTCAGAGCAGTCTGAAGTCAGAGGTTTCAGCCCACAGAGAGTACTTGTACATGCACTGACCTCGTTATTTAAAAATTTTACCAACCTCATTATGAACATGCACCAATAGAATAGATATGATAGAAAATATAGCAACTTAGAACCTGAATGAGATCTTTTTCTCATGTGCGCCAAAATCTGTCTCCAAACAGAACTCAAGCGCATGATGGTGGATGAACTCTCCCGGAGTCCTGAAGCTTCGACAGCGTCTGTTACATAAATCAACCTCTATTTAAAATCTGTGTTTATCTGTGAACGAGTGAGTGTTGTATAAAAACTCAGAGTTTTGCTTTTAAAGCATCATCCTGCTAATTTTCAGTGTTTTACCTTTAAAAAGACAAATGCATAACGTTCAAGGACACTGCAACATTCACTGAGTGTCTGTTAGTGTATTAACTGTGTAAATAGACTCGTCCTTCATTTGTTGTGTCAGTGAACGCACCACAGACTCAAACGATGATTAGTTAATTGTTCGATTTCTTCCTTTATTTCATGTTTTGTGAATATCTGAAAAAGATATTCGGTTTAGTTTAACAGAGGATCAGGAAAACTTCCTTTTTTTTCACTCCATGCAGATAAATTTATTTTGTTGACGTTATTATGCTCATTTTTACATAATGGCTGCTTAGGAAGCAGAGAATAAATTATAATATAATAAAAACGAACTTTTGATTTTTGGATCTTGTTAAAATCAACAAGATCGGATGTTTCTTTACTAAAAACAGGAAACCAGCAGAGTGATCCTTGAGAGCCTGAAGCATTACTGAGTAAATGTTCTTTTTAAATTATTAGAGACTCTGACGAGCCTGTGTGCAGTGTTGAGGAGTTTTTCTGTCTGACAGCAGGTGGCGCTGTAGCCTCAGAAACTCTCCTGCAAACACTGAGATCTAATTTATTTTTTAATGATCAGAGATGACTGATCTGTGTGCACGTGTGGAATAAATTATTTTGAGAGAAAAGCTGCTGTGTGTCTTTCATTAGTGTTTTTTAGAGAGCAGATCAGTATATTTACTCATCATTAAAAATTTTAAATTCTCCTGAAACCGTTTCTTTTAAATAAATTCATTTCTCTGTTCGCCAGTAAATGTAAATATGAGAATATTTCATTGGAGTCCTGATTGTGATTTTATTCTAAACCAAATGAGGAGGAAGAATTACAGATGATGTAAAAATGAATCTATAACTGCTGTTGCTCATTGGACTGGAGCTTTAGTACTCGAGTAATACAGGACGCAAGTAACTGAGTGAGGTCATTTATGATGCACACTTCCATGTGCCATCGGGATATTTTAAATTCTCAAAATATTCCCTACAATCCATCCAATTGATTATTAAACTGTAAGTTCTGCAAAGTTTCTGTTAATTACAGCTGTTAGAATTTTTTTTTTTAAAGCAGTAAATATAAAAGAGTAAATCCTAAAAATGCAAAACACTTTTAGGTCCAAAGTGAAATGAAACAGAGCTGAAGATGGACTGCGCTGAGCAGACAGACGACATGTGTTATAACATGTAGAACATGTTCTCTCACACACGCAGATGCATTAGTGTGTGCTCACGGTGAGCAGATGTTCCAGCTCATCCGTGCAGACGAGGACGAGAGGAAGACGTGAAGAAAAAGTCAAGTGAAAAAATGTTGATGTTTAAAGCGAAATCCTTTCAAGTCTTGTCGGCTTTCTGCGTTTTTACCTCCAGCTTTTAAAACTTCAGTTCAATTTGCTGCATAACAAGGATGTAAAATGATGCTCAGATGTTAGTGACCCTCTCACTGTTTTTATTCTGAAAAATGTTTTTACTTGATAAGTTTCCAAAGAAAGCCAGGAGCAGCTGTGATGCAAAAGTGATGTTATTTACAAACTGAGTTGGCACCTCTAGTTGTATCTCTCCTCTTTTTGATTTTTTTCATATCAGACATCATAATGTCATATTTACACCCAATGAGACAATTGAAACAAGAGGACTTTGAACTGAAACAATGGAAAGGATGATCCAACTCCTTCAAGTCTCTTTCAAAGGATGGCAGTTGTTTCCAGTTGTCTTTTTGTGTCTAAAATTTTGGAGCAAGTACAACCAAAATGGAAACAAAAAAATGGGTTTTAAAATCAAAACATACGGACAGAAGACTCAAAGAAAAATGCTTTTGAAAACAGAAAATGCAACAAAATAAATGAAAAGCAGTCAGTGTTTGCAAGAGTGGGACAGATGAAATGAGATTCACATGCAGCCTTTAATTATTTTCTTCCCTTTTTTAAGCCAGAATGTTCACTTATTAACCCTCTGAAGTCGTCATCAGTGACAACCTGAATCCAATCAATAACCTGAACTCTAAAATCTAGGCAATCAGAACCTGTCATTTTTGGTTTTACTAAATTGTCCTGCCTTTGCAAACAGCCAGCAAAGAAAAGTGTCAGTGGAAATGCAGCACAACAAATGCACCTTACACTTTTGCTCCTAAAAGTCCATTTAGTCTTCCTTCAAAATATAGGGTTAGGGGTATAAGAAAAGTAGGACTGTGTTATAGCTGCTGCTAGTTGAATGGTCAACCTTCAAATATTGTGATTCCATTTTTGCCAGATGTTGGATATTGGAAAGTCTCGAAAGCCATTCACTGATGTCAGCGGGTCATTTTTAAAATGTTCTGCTGCTACTTTGTAGTGACTTACAGAAAGTCTTTGATACAACAGATTTTAGAGTATTCAAGAAACGTGTGAAGAACAGGATTGGAGCTATAGCTCGCATGTGGATGAAAAGCAACATGGAACAGACACCAGAGAATTAATGATACAGTCAATAGTTAATAGTCAAAGGCCATTTAAAGTAATGATACTATAATTTTATCATTTAATATTCTTAGGAATGGTTTTAATTATTGTATCTTCTTTTATATATTTTCTGTTATCGTGTATATTTTCTTTCCAAGTAAACATATATTTATTGTAATTTCTTATCTTTGTATATTGTGGATATAAAAGCCCAACTAGTCACAAGGGTTGGAAATTACGAATAGCTATACAATCTGTGCAACATACCACTTTTATTGCACTGCATTGCATTGTCTCTATCAAATAACATTTAATATGTAATAATTAGTAACAGTAATTTACTCTTATTTCTTTCGTACAGACGATTCAAATTTATTTTGTTCTGGGAAAAGTCAATAGTCAATATATGTCCCTACCCTCACTTATCATCGTGCGCTCTGGGTAGTGACCAAAAGAATGATGGAGATTGTAGATACAAACGACCAGTAGGGGAAATGATCTTCATCCAAAGATCCTCCTGTCAGGATCCTCCTCCATCCTGTCAGATGGAGAAGGATCATTCAGGAGGCATATAACCACCTCTCCACCGCACTGAAAGGAGCTAGTCGAGATGCTTTGGTCACCTGACCTCCTGGATGAGGTGTTCGGGACATGTCCCATCAGGAGGAGGCCCAGAGTAGAGCCTTGATTCTTGCTGGTTACCTGTCAACATCTCAAATTTCTTCAGCAAGAGTCAAATCTGTCTTGCACACAAGTTTATTCATGCTGTGCATTTTAACATTTTAACATTAGAGTCAATGGGGATCGTCTCACTTTTGCAGTCAGCCTCTCGTGGCCATTAGAGGGACTGCAGTTTGGGGGACACTTCCAGCCTTGAAGGTTGCTGATCGTCTTTTGAGCAGAACATTGCTCTGTGCTGAGATAAATCTCATCAGCTTCACCTGACAGTGGGTTTAATGTTGTGGCTGCCGTGCACAAACGGACTCTTTCATGTGATATATCTGAAGCTGTGGTCGGGTTACCAGCAGACAGATTTTCTCACAGTGAAACTTTCTCCTCCAACATGTTTCCAATTAAAACTTGAGAAAAAAAACCTCCAAAGCTTGATGTCTAATTGGTTTTGAAAGTGCAACCTCTACTCTGCTTAATATGCTCCCAGTCTTCCGAACAGGAAATTCCACTCAAAGCAAAGCATTATAACCATTACACCCATTACACACACACATGGTGGGGGAAACCCCATTCTCTGAGTCTTCTTCTCTTGTATCTGCCACTGTAGAGTACAACCGAGCTGACCCACAGTGTTTGTTCTAAAGTGTGTGTTTTAGTTCCCATTAACCATACTGTCGTTATTATCATGTTTCTGTTAATCCACCAGTATGTGCAAGCTCTGAAACTGAATTTGCAACTTTACTTATTCATGAATGAACAGTTACTTTTAGTGTTTGACCTGATTGATGATTGATTAATGTTTGACTTCAGGGTGTCAGCTCAAATTTGGACATTTAGTTCAGTGAATGTAATTTTTAATTTTAAATTAAAAAAAAATCTTAAAATGCTGAACAAGTACAGTTTGTCTGGAGAGGTTGCCAGTAAGAAGCTGCTTTCCTTTATAAAGAACACGGCAGTATAGCTTCGGTTTGCAAAGTCTCATCTGCGGAAACCACCAAACGGCTGCAACAATCCTTTGGACTGATGAGACCAAAGTGGAGATCTTTGGCTATAATGCCCAGCGCCGCATTTGGAAAAAATAAAACACAGCATATCAGCACAAACCATCATCATCATCTCTGAATCACTGTGGGGGACGGGTGATGAT
Organism: Astatotilapia calliptera; assembly: GCF_964374335.1. Lineage (NCBI taxonomy): Eukaryota > Metazoa > Chordata > Actinopteri > Cichliformes > Cichlidae > Astatotilapia > Astatotilapia calliptera. The sequence goes on along the minus strand of NC_137433.1, from coordinate 34,598,319 downwards.
GAGGGCTTGTTCTGCAGCCACATGACCTGTGCACCTTGCAGCCATTGAGTTGACCATGAACTTCTCTGTAAGTGTTTTAGAGCAGCGGTCCCCAACCTTTTTTGCGCCACGGACCGGTTTATGCCCGACAATATTTTCACGGACCGGCCTTTAAGGCGTCACGGATAAATACAACAAAATAAAACTAGTACCGGTACCGAAAAAAAGAACATTTATTCATAACACACGTGAAAAGACCCAGGAAAACCGAGTTAACGATAAAAACGATAACAAAATAACGCTGAAAACCGATAAAAACCCTGAAAACCATACATTTCACACCTGAGCCTCAACTCTCGCGGCCCGGTACCAAGGGGTTGGGGACCGCTGTTTTAGAGAATGCCATTTCTAACAAATGAAGCTAGGCTGACAATGGGTCAAGCAACAGGACATTACCCGTTACAGTTAAGCACAGAAATCTACAAAATGACTGAAAATAAAAAGAATCAAGTTGTTCAGTGGGCCAGACCCGATCAAAATGCTGTGATGGGACCTCAAGAGAATGGGTTAGTAGTAAAATGAGTCACAAAGCAAACCAGATTGTCATTTGATTGCATTAAAAATACTCCAAAATGAATCAACAGCACAAACCTGGTTTAAAAGTCTGATTCAGTCACTCACTTAGCAAACACGAAGCGCTAGCAGCTGCAGCTACATGTCTCAGCATCCACCTGCCTGTCAAAGAGGACACGACCCTAAACTTAAAACTGGACATTTATGACAGGAGTCTGTGGAGATGGACTCACTTTGGGAGTCTAAGCCCCCGTTAGAGCACCTTTGGTTTTCCAGCCCTGAAGGCTGTGATGCCTAAACCTGCAATGCTTCGATCCCGTTTTGTGGTTTAGTGTTTTTATTTTCTTCAGTGTTGTTTTTTTGGTAGTTTTCTCTCTGTTTGTTACATGTTTTGTTTATTATCATTTTATAATAAAAAAAAGTTTAATATTATTACCTCCTTTGATGTTAAGCAAAGCTTGTAATAGTAAAGTTTCATTATTGCTCAAGGGTTAAGTTGTTCTTGGGTCACAGTAACCTGATTTCTATTACAAGTACTCTGTTTATGGTCTAATTTACATCCTGTTGTACATTAACAACTTTTTTCCCTTCATTTCAACTCATTTCCAAATGAGCGATTGCTATAATTAGTGTGCAATTTTCCTTTTTTCTGATTTTCCTCATTGCATAATCTGGATTCTCTTTCAGCTGGGGATGTTTTAAATTATTTAGGCTGAGGTCATAAATCAGGCATTCTTCTCTTTTTTTCCTCTTCCTGGGAATTTAATGTCTTTGTTCATTTTTCACTTGTTCAAACAAATGAAACTGAACAGTTTTCCTTCTCTCTCTCGTCTCTCAGTCAGCAGTTTCTATACGTTTGTTTTTCTTCCTTCACACTAACTGCTTCTAATTAAAACTATCGCTGCCATAATCTCATTACGTGTAATCTAATCTTGACTCACTCATGTGTCTGTCAGACATTTAGAAAGTGGGGGGAAAAAAACTCCTCAAACTTCTCGTTGTGGGATCATTTGTTTGGCTTCAGAGTTTGGATCAGTTTCCCACGGTGAAAAAAAAAATCCCTGTGAGTGATGTCTGAAGGCTCGCCTTGTGTTTGTTTTGGTAAAATTTTGTTGAATCCTCACAGGAATAATTTCAGAAATCAGACTGGAAAGTTTGAAAATGCAGCTTGCAGACTGACAGAGAGGAGGTCAAGGCAGGGCTGTGTGTGTCACACATTATTAGCAGTAAGTAGAGGCAGCTGGTGATTGAGGGATGGACCATCCTGTGTGACAAGAAGATAAAATATTTAAGCCGTGTGAAGGTGAAAAACTTCAGAAATTATTTAAAAATGGAATTTGGGAACAGGGATCATTTTAATCTGATTAATATCCGATTCTCGTCTGATCAGCACCTCTGTGACCACTTAAAGGTTTGACAGTAACAACTGACAGCACCAATACATGAAGGGTAAACACCAAAGACTGTATATAAAAGATGGCTGGGGTCTTCGTGATGTAACCATTTTCTTTCTAGATACATTTTGAAGGTTCAATGTTACCATCATGACCACTGATCATGCCGTTTTTGGGAGCCATACGTGATCATATTTGTTAGATACAGTAAAAAACTTTTCAGCTAATGATAGCAAGCTAATAACATCTTCAGTCATTTTTTTTACATTGCTAAAGCTACTTTCATAAACATAATTTAAATTTAATTAATGGAAAAGAGAATTTTCCCCATCAAGGACAAACTTTTTGGACTCCTTCACAAGTAAATCATATCATCTGTAAATATAATGTAGCAGCAATAAATCCAGATGGATGAGTTATAAAAAAGACAACAAAGAAATTCTATAACGATGATGTTACAAGAGGCTAAAATCATTTTTGTACCAGACCAGTTATTTCTGCTCTATAACAGGACATTTGGAGAGACTCACTTCTGGAAAGAGCCTTAAGCCAAGTCGGCTCACAGTAGTAATATTTTCTGTGCAGAGATGAAAGCGCTGTCAATTTTTGTTGTAAACAAGACAAATTTCAAGCTCAACAAATTGCCGCGGACATAAAAGTGGTTACATTTTTCTGTCATCCCCAGAAAGTTAATGTAGTGCAGGTGATTTCAGCAAACAATGTAAGACAATAAGATCACAGAGAGCATCATGGGTAAGAATCAAAAGTGGATGTCAGCTTTATTTTCCTCTGGAACAACGTCTTTTTGCTATTTGATCTCATTTTGTCAATCTTTTTAAAAAATGGGAATGGGAGGAGGGAGGGGAGCTGAGGGAATCATGCAAACAAGATTGAGCTGAAATTGGAGACTTTCTGTTTGACATTACAGAGCAAATGATTATCATCATCATCATCATCATCAGAGGCCCCAAGTAAGTTTCACTTTCTGTTCAGGTCATCATCAGAGTTTAACACTGAAAATGTCAGAAGTAGGACTTAGAACACAGAAGGTAAATCTTTATATTGCCTAAATTATTATTAGAATACTTACCTATTTAATTAGAAACATCTGTTGGAGCTACATTTTTCTCAGGTTATAGTGTTAAAGTCCGGCTTCTGGATTCTGAACAAGAAGTGAGTTTGGTCAAAGTTTCACTTTAGTCCCAACTGATCCACAGTTTGCATCTTTCTATATACATCGTTGGATCAAGCTGCATTCTGAGTAAAGAGATATTTCTCTCAGGTGCAAAACTGTTTTACTTTTAAGAACACAAACGAGTCTGTAAGAGTTTGAGGGGCACCTCTGTCCAGATGCTCGACTGCCCAAACATCTGGATTTATTATCTTTATTGCAGAGGCTGGAGGCTGCCAGTTGCTAGGTGAAGTTGGATGCTAACAGGGTGCTGCACCAAATCCTCCTCATTGCTTTGGTCACTAGCAGGTTGCTTCTGTTGCCTGCAGTTTGCACAGAAGATATGTCTGTAAACACAGTTGCCAATCGATAGTGAAAGAAATAGAACCATTCACCTGCAAAAATAACAGTTTTCACCTTTGGAAATATGCCGTGTCAGCACTAATTTCATGTTTTTTTTACTAGTTTCTGGTTTGCATCACACCTTTTGGTTTTCTGCACAATTTACAGCTGAGAGCAGTAACCTGATAGAGGTCAGAGGAATCCCAAGGGCGTGTTTGGTGTAGCAATGTCCACCAACCAGTGTGGGGTTTTTCTCTGGTAACCTGTGGTTTCCAGGTGGATTCTCACTGGTTTGTAGGCCTGTGTGACTTTAGCGATGATTCTGTCGTCAGCCTTCACCAACTGGTTGGGGAATAAACATTTTTCCAATTTCTCCAGGCCTGTGTGAGGTCTAAAGGTGCTCCTGACCTCTCTGAGACACGCATGTGATAAAAAATAAAATAGTTTCCCTGCAGTGAAACATCTGTTTGAGTTTTGGTTTGGACAGCAGAGTTACATCCACTCGGCCGGTCTTTGGAAAGAGAAGCTACAGTTTTCAGATTATTAACATTATTAAAGCTTTTTTAACGCTCAGGCACAAAAACCTATTTGGTGTTCATCTGGTATTAAATGTGCTTTTTACCCTCAGTCGTTTTAATAGAAAGTGAATCGTTATGACACAGGACTATTTACACAGCTGAGATCTGAGTGGATTCAAACTTGCATTGCGTAGCAAATATACTCTACCAGACAACATGATAAACTATTCTTCAAAACCCAAAATTTGTTAACATGTTTGTGCCTCATCTGAGATAAAAAAACAAAACAAAAAAACCCATGAACTTAAGAAATGTTTAGCATACGAAAAAGAAATTAAACACATGCTGTCAACTTCATATTGAAACTTTTTAAAAAATGATTATTTCATCAAGAAAAAAGAAATTTCAATCATCGCATCCATCATCTCTGCACTATTTCCCTCTTTTCTTCATCATCTCTAATATTAAATTATAAACATTTTAAAACAAAAGTGCCTGAAGCATGATATGAGGAAAAAGATAAATATAATTTGTTTCCTTTGTCCTTTCTTTTTTTTGTCTGTTTTTTGTTTTGTTTTTGTTTTTTTACAGTACATACTCTTTGTATGGTGTTCATTTTGTGATGTAAAACTCGAGCGTCATCCTCAGACGTTCGAGTCGTTGCTCACTGTTTGCTTTGGTCGCGCCCTCCTTTGGCATCACTGTTGCAAAAAGAAAAAAAGAAGTAAAGCTACAGACAGACCATTAGTCTTAATATTTTTGGTATTTCATTGTTATTGTCCCGGTTTCAGGAAAGAGTTTTCTTTGGAGGGAACCCTGTTGTGGATTCCAAAACGTCCCCAATAAATATTCAAAAGTTTGTTAGTCCGACTCCTCCGTCTGAATCTCTGCTGAGAAAAAAAAGAAGGAAAGAAAAGAGATCTTTGGTTTGGTTGAATCAGGAGTTTCTCCAGCAGGATGAATGTGGCTTGAATGCTGCTCCTCTCCAGAATTCTCAGTCAGTCAAGTCAAAAGTGTAAACAGTCAGACAAACGTTCCCACCAAGACAGATAAATCTGAAAAAAGTCTTAAGTAAAGACCCCCATCCACACAGAAACATCGGGAAAGCATGAAATCTGTTCCCTCTCTTCCTGTGTGCTTTAATAAAGAGCATTCAGTTTGTTTGCAGAGACATGTGACCTCTACTGTGTGTTTTCAGAAACACTGGACATATCCTGATATAAATCTGGTGACAGTTAAAATAACTGTTTTTTTAATGGTCACCTGACACTGCATCACTCAGGAGAGAGAGAGGCCCAAAAATGAGCCCAAATAAAAAGCAATAGTTAGTATTTATTAGGGGACCAACACATTTAACTCCCTCTGCTGGCATCAGCTAAGACCTCCAGGGTAAAACCATCCTGATCCAGAATCAGCTACAAAGTGAGGATCTGACATTAGGAGCTGGTTATTTATCATACACTGACTCTTCTTCCCATCATCAAAAAAAAGTCTGCAATGGTCACGGCAGACAGCGCCAGCTCCCTGAGCCAGAGGTGTTTTTCCTGTTTAAAGGGAGTTTTTCCTTCCCACTGTTGCCTTTCTCATAGGGATCATCTGATTGTTGGGGTGTTCTCTGTATTATTTTAGGATCTGTACCTTACAATATAAAGCGCTTTGATGCAACTTTTGTTATGATTTGGTGCTAAATAAATAAAACTGAACTGAATTAAAAAGCCGTATCGTGTCCGTTAAAATGGGCTGATCTATTGGAAGCTAACAATGACTGGTGGAGAGTTTGGACATAAATGCCACAACCAGCAGCTTTTCTCTGTGTGTTTGCAAGTTTTTTACTTCAACCGCAGTCAGGTGGGTCAACACGACTGAAAAGTTACAACAACCATGACACTTCCTCTCATGTTGTTTGGTTTAGAGCTTGTTGGAAAGCTGTTATTGCATTACTGTGGTAACTTAAGGTGTTGTCATCAACTTAAAAGCAAGGAAAGGTGAAACAAATGTGATCGTAAATAAGACCAAAGTGATTCTCACACTACACTGAAATGATACTTGCCCAAAAAAATTTACCATACATTCACATTTTGTTGTTTATCCCTGGAAACTCCTGGAATTTGCAAACTTTATTTTTAATCCACACATTTAATTTAGTGCAGGTTGGACCCAATTAACACAGTGATGCTCCTCAGGAGCTTTATTTCTGGAAAACTAAATTAGAATTAATATGAAGTGAGCGTCTTGGTGTGGATGGAGGTCCAAAACTGAAGAAAGAGTCACATTTTCATATTGAACTGTCTTAATGTGGACGTGGTCTCAGTCGGGAAACAGTCGGGGGTTAATCCACCTCGATGGACTCGCTGGTCTCGTTCACGGGTTTGCACTCGTTGGGAAGTCGCTGATGGCGGCTGAGCTGAGTGGCCTGTGTGAAGCTGCGGTCGCAACGCTCGCACCTGACGCACAAACAGAAAGACGCACAAAAGACAGCGATTAGAGGAGTCTGCACGTAGAGAAGCCTGAACAGAGCTGAGGAGAAATACACTTTAAAAGGCAAAACCTTAACATCTGCTGACGCACATGTACACAATCACGCGCACGCACACACCTCCCTGTTAACCCTAATATCCAGTGACAGTATAAAGTGTGTGTGAGGCCCAGCGGAGCAGCAAGCTGTAATTGTTGCCCTGATCCTCACAACCTGACCGACAAATTACACACAGTCCACCTGTCAATAATCTATCAGGCGGGCTGAGGAGGGTATTCCCATCTCACACACTTTAACACACACTCAGATATATCCAGGCCCGATAAGGCAGTGTCACTGTCACTTTCAATAGAAGTAGAGAAGAGAGGGAGCTTTTAGTGTGCGCTGGAGGGGGGTTAGGGGGTAATTTAAATGTATATGAATGTGTGTGTGTGGGGGGAGGCTCTTCAAAGAGAAAGCTGTGTGGAGATATTGGACTTAACAGCCCTGAAACAAGACTAACGTGCTCTCGGATAGATAGATAGGTTGAAGGGGAGGGAGGTGGTGTTAGACACAGGAGGAGAAACAGTGTGGACTGGACAGCGGTCGTTAGGAAGCTCTTTAACCAGAGCTTTTCCTCATTAAACCTCATAAACACGACACAGTTTTCTGATACAGCTTCTGCCACTACATTCATCACAGGGCCTGACTTTCTGTCTCGTACATAAGGTGATCACTGCCATAAACCGGCAGCAGGATTATTGGATGCAGGGTTGCTCAACTATAGCAAAAAACACTCATTATTTAGGTCAATATTTATAATAATAAAGTTATTTATTCCTTAAGCTTTGTGCATTTGCTGAACTTTTTAAAAGAGTATTTATCTGAGATTGCATATAAAAGATGGATGTAGCCACAGTGAAGTCAGCCGGTGTGTTTGTGTTGAAGTCAGTTCACATGTGGACAGCTAAGACACTTGTAAGCTGGATGGGTGCAGCGCACAAAGCAACAGCATCAGCATTATTCCCTCCGAAATGTTACTAAACCCACAAACTCTGTCATGATGTCTGGTTCAGTGGCTTGAGTTTTTTGAGGGAAGACAGCTTGTTGACTGCTGCCTGTGTCAAGATCCTTTCAATTCAAGTTGCCACAAGCTTCAGTGAAATCCAGGTTAAAAAAGAAGAAGAAGAAAAACTAAAGAAAAACCTTATTGAGCCCATACAGTTATTAAAGCTTTCTCCTTCTGTGAAGGTGGACATTTTAAAAAGGAAGTCTTTAATGATTATCTCACTTATGGCCTCAGCTTCAAGTGAAGTATATCTCAATTTCCGAACGGGGAATGCAGGGACGATATGGGTGTTCAACCATCTAGCGTTGACACCATTAATGTGGTGGAAAGTTGCAGAGACAGTCATCAACTGCCAAGAAGAGCAGGACAGGTTAACTGAACTGATGTCTGACGACGGGTCACATTTGTAGCTTTTTGGATTTGGTGGTTTTATGGTCGCTCTAATTAAAATCAAATGTTTTTAAATGTGTTATTTAAACGGTGTAATTTTAGCTAATGTTGCTGATCTGACTGACCACTGTAAACCAAATTTCATCCTAACATTTTGAATAGATTACTGTCAAACATGTTGCTCCTGGGCGAACCTAAACCTTAAGGTCTCAGAGAGAAGCATTTACCATGAAGGATCATGTACTTTGCATTTAGTTTTATTCCAAAACGTCTGCAACAGCTGAGACCTGAACTGGTTCTCCCCATTTTTTTGACACATTTTGTAAAAGCAGCTCTAGATTGAAAGTACATTAAAACAATGAAGCTTGTGAAACACGTTTTCAGTGGGTTCCACCTATGTTAATCTGCTTGGGTCCCTGTAATGTAAATTTCAGCATCAGTCAGAGCGTGCAGCGGTCTGCACAGACATCCACCCGCTTGCCTGTTTTCAGGTGTCCAGACAACGCTGCAGCGACTTCTGCCTTCTCATTACTTTGTCTGTCACTCTTAAATAACCAGTTTCTTTAAAAAAAAATAAACACAAGCTTCACCAAAATTAGTTTGACAGAAACTGTTAGCTCGCCCCATCACATCACAGGATATGAATGTTTTTCTGTGATCACATGAATTTAAAGAAGTCCTGTATGTTTATATATATATTACATATACGTGTGTGCGTGAGGACCAGACTTTGAGCTGATGGATCTGAAATTATTCTCATTTTCTAAATTTTCTTGCAGCACAAGAAAAAGAAAACAGACCCCCGACTGCTCTGCCATTAAGGTGGATGTTCCTGCTGTCATTCGTCTGTGAATTTACAAAACCACAACAGCTACGGACTTCAAAGCTCCTCTGAAGCTTCTCTGTCACAGCGACTTATCCAGGCACGAAGACGGCTGTCCTGCACAACAAAGAGCAGAGCTGAAACGAGGCAGCTGCAGTCCGCTGGCTATCGACCAGCGGGCGTCTGTTAGCGGCTGCCGCCTCCATTTCTCAGCAGGGAAAAATAATGTTGAGTTGTTGTCCTGACAAAATGACAGAGGCCGCTTTAATCACTTTCCCTCAAGGATCAGTGAAGTTTCAGCTCACCTCTTATCTTAATCTCATCTGTACGGATGTGGATCGAATGCGAGATAAACAAGTACAGACTGTGTTCAGTCACAGACTGATAGAAGCTGAAGGGCTAGAAGAAGTACAGACGAAGTCTTCATTTACAACAACGTTCAGCACCGAGACCGAGCAGTTCAGACAAACTCTGACCACACCTTTACTTCAAAATCAAAGGCTGTGTTTGTGGGAAACGTGCAACTCTGGTTAGTAAGATCTCTTTCCTGAGGGAATATTTTTGAAAATAAATCATGATCTAACCATGCATTCATGTGGTGTTGGATTAACTGGAAAAGAGAATTTCCCACTGGGGAAAATCCACATGAACTCCACCTTAAAGTTGGAACACTAACTGGGAAAGTCTGAGAAATTGTTGTTGAGCTTTTGCAGTCACACATTAAAACATGGCGGATGAAAGACAATATTTTGTTGAGTGCAAGAAACTTTTTCAATTATTGGCGCAAAATGCTCAAAACTTGTTTGGGCAGCACCATCGAAATGAAATTTCACGAACTGGTCTTTAAGGTGTCGCGGATAAATACAACAAAATAAAATGATACGACCAAGACAAAAACTGTGGTATTTTATAAATATAATGATAAACGCAAAATTCACTGTGTAATTGTGTAACTTTATTAGCAGCGTCCTCCTGAAATGCGCCAACAACACTGAGAGTAACATCCTCCTCTCTGCCCCTTAATGGTCGCTGTGGTAACGCGTAAATATTTCTTTCAAAATAAGACACACAAAGCACATGAAAATATATAGGAAATTTATTCATAACACACGGGAAAAGACCCAGGGAAACTGAGTTAACGATAAAAACCCTGAAAATCACAAATTTCAAACCCGAGCCTGAACTCTCGCGTCCCGGAACCAAATAACTCGTCCAGGGCCCGGGTGTTGGGGACTGCTGCTCTGTGTCACGGTCCTGAGTCTGGCGACTCATTGTTTATGTTCTTGTTTATTATTATTCTTTGATTGAGTTAGTTTCCGCTTATACTTTAGTAATTTTTAGATCTCAGGTTTTGTTACTGTCCTTCTCTTGTGTTCCATGTGTCACATCAAGTCATGTCAAGTGTTATTGTCCGTTTTTTCCCCAGTCTCCATATTCATGCACCTCCCGTGTCAGTAATGTCTCCGTGTCGCAGTTTGTTATTGTCTCTGTGCTCCATGTTCTCTCTGTCTTCCCTGTCAGCCATGTCTCCTTGTCAAGTCTGCGTTCCCGTGCCTGTGTTCAGTATTTCCTGTTTTACTTTGACAGTCTGGTGTTCAGTGTTTTCAGCTTTGCTTCCGCCCTTTCTCGTTTGGTCAGATTAGCCCCAGCTGTATCTCACTCCTGTTTCCCATTCCCTCGTTACTCCCTGGTGTATTTAAGCCCTGTGTTTTCCTCTGTCCGTTGTCACGTCACGTTACCCGTTTAAAGTGCTTTATAAATAATATTAAATTGAATTGGATAGCTATCTAGTTTCCAGTTTAGGTTAAGTTTCTGTGAGTTTTGGGTTTTGTTTGATTTTTGCTACAGTGCAATAAAGCTGCTTTTTTATTTCATCTGCATTTGGGTCCTTCATCCTGCCTGCCACACAGCGCTGCATGACAAATAGATTCAACAAATGTTTAAAGAAACATTGAAAAAATGTTTAGTTTTCCTAATTTATTACAAGAGGTAATGACTCTACCAGCATCCACTACACAAAAGCATAATCTCTGTGTGCTGGCTATAGAAATAGGCATTTGTTAGTCCTAAAGCATAGTACATATTAGTGTTTTGGGTTTTTTGTCAGTGTTCGCTCACTCTGAATGCTGTCTCTATGCAGCTTCACAGTAATAGAATCATAAATATAATGTACTAAGTCAAACAACTTTCTGTGGTCTCCAGGATGACATTTAAAGCTAAGACGTTGCTTCTCTGAACAAAATACAGAAGAACAAAAAGCGGAGCAGAGAAAACAGCAGCACGCTTTGACAGCCTGCACAGTCCAGTGAGCATCAGCACCGAAAAGCTGCCGACCACACAGAATCGCGGCCTCCGTCTCCTCAGTGGGAAAATAAAGTTGAGCGTTTTCCTCCTGACAAAGTGACAGTGGCAGCTTTAATCTATCCGCTGCACCGTCCGAAAGGAGATAACTCCCCGAGGCCATCGATCCGCTAAAGATTTCTGACGCACGTCCGTGATTGTCTTTGTCCCGCTCTGCCTCCACCGAGACTCTGAAGTGCTGATGAAAAGGTTCGGGGGTTTCCTCTGATTGCTTATTAAGAATGCTGATTTGGTTTAACTGAATTTAATCGCCACCGCTTGTCGTTTCACTTTTTACACCATGATCTCTTGTTCCTCCTTGCTCTCTCTCACTCATCCTTCTCGCCTCTTCGCTCTCCACGTCAATGATGACTTTGGATTTCTCTGATTGCTTATTAAGAAGGTTAATTTGATTCTATCCCCGTGTTCCCCCGATGCCAGTCCTTTAGATTTTGCACAACTCAAACATCTTATTTTGCTTTCTTCACTTTCTTTTATGTCTCTTACTCTTTGGCCCTTCTGGCCTCCACTTGAATGCTGACCTCTTGGTCCACTGGAGGAATCCTTATTGTCCTCTGTTGCTGATTAGATGACAGGATGACAACAACAGCATCCAGAAGCCTCGAATTGCAGCGTGGCATGCCCTCTAATTATATTAGCCTTAACCAGCAGAAGAAAATGGAAATGAGTGTGGGGAGATTCATTACCGGGCTGTTAACAGATCCTGTATTTACACTGGACAATCTGCTGATGCCCTCTGATTTACAATGAGGAACAAACAAGAGAATTTCCTCATAGTTTAACGTTACAGGCAGCCAACAGTAAAGCATCAAAGGTCAGAGGTCACAGCAGACATGATGGAAGTGAATGGAAGCAAATATTATCACGAATAATGAATAATAGAAAAGTGATTGAGAAAGTAGTAAGGGATAAAAAAGCAGTTTGCAAATGACTCTTATTATGATTTTGGTTTTTAGGACCAGAGCTAAATTTAGAGCTGAAGACCAAAAAGAAAAATGTAGACAACAAATCAACTGGTTTCTAAACTTCTGAAGCGTTTGGTAGTTTCAGTGAAAATGTGTTAGCCACCATCACGTTTGATTTTTGGAGGCAGAAGTGATGCGTTTGGATGGAGTGCTAACTTACCAGCTAACGCTAACTAGTTTGGTGAGCAAGCTGGATGTAAGTGTGTAATGCACAGACTAATAGCGGCGTATTAGTGCTTCTTATTAGTGCATCAAAACTGGGGCATGGACTTCTTAGATGGTCTTTTCTCATTTTTAAACTCCAGTGTCTCCTTCACATACCTTTAGATCAGGGGAGGGGAACTCAAGCCCTCAAGGGCCGGTGTTCTGCAGGTTTTAGACGTGTCCTTGATCCAAATGGCTAAATTAGCTCCTCAACATGTCTTGAAGTTCTCCAGAGGCCTGGTAATGAACTAATCATTTGATTCAGGTGTGTTGACCCAAGGTGAGATCTAAAGCCTGCAGGACACCGGCCCTTGAGGCCTGGATTTCCTCACCCCTGCTTTAGTTGGTCAGTCCTGGTATGTTAACAGCTGCCAAAGTAAAACTGTGACTCAGTTGGAATATTTACCTGTAGATAATCTGAATGGCCACTCTAGAACCTGCAGCACCATTGGAGGACGTGTTGATGTGTCTCTCCAATATTCATGAACAAGAACCTGAGTTCCCGCTGCTTTAGTGCATATTATTTATTAATTTATTTACTAAAGCATATCTGTGTACATCTGTTGACAACAATGAAATCCCAACCCATTTACTACCATTTTATATTTTTTTTCTTTTGTGCAAGCTAAAACCTTCAGGACTTCAAGCCCTCGGTGGCTCACTTTAGTTTTCTTATGGTGACGTAATTAGCAATGCTAATGAGAGAAAGCGTTGGTTTCAGGAGTGCTGGGGGAAATTGATTTAGCATCCAGACAAAGCAGATGTGACACTCTTTAAAAACATGTTAATCATTTTATGATTCTACAAATTTGATGTCAATGACATGAAATCATTCCATTGATCTGTATCAGACTCATATGGGAATATACACCATAATTGCTTTTATTACTGATTTAAAAACCTGAATAATTTACAAGCTGGTGTAACAAAATATTTAGATTCACAGTTTAGTACCTGCTATTAGAGAAGTTCGGTCAGAGCTTTATTTGTTCTAAATCGTTCTCTGCTGTACCAACATGGGTCGCTGTTGATAATTACCAGTTTATGGGAACATCAGTTGCCATCCACATTAAAAACAATCCATGGTGCCTTTGACATTTTGAGCGGTTTAGCGGATCCCTGAGCGTTATATTGTCCTCTGTACAGTTTATTCAATGACCTCAAAGACATAATTATGAGAGACACAGAAAGACAGAGACAGCGCTCAAAGTTATGGAAGTGAAATTATTGGTGTCAAAAGTATAATTTTCAGGAGAGGAAAAACTTATTTGGGACAAAGTCACCCAATATATCTAAAGGTGAGACTTGCTTCTACAATAATTTTGGTGGTGACAGTTAAGAGCAAGTCGAGTGGTATTAGCTGGGTTGTTTGTCGCAACAGGTGGCAGGTGGGGGCAAGGTGGGTGGATTTTATGGGTGTTTGGGGGTACTCACTGTTACTTACTTGAACGGCTTCTCTCCTGTGTGTGTGCGGATGTGGTTGTTGAGCGTCGTGGCGCCAGCGAAGGCCCGGCCGCAGTATCCACATTTGAAAGGTCGGTCGCTGGAGTGCGTCACTACATGGTTCCTCAACTCTGAAGGCTGAGAGAAGGACTGGGAGCAGTGGCCACACTGGTATGGTCTGAGGACAAAGACAGTCGGATGAAAGAAGAAAACAGAAGGTGTGTGCGTGCGGGAATGGCTTAAATTCACTGCCTTAAATTTGCATTCTTTCTAACAGTCAGCAGGGGGCACCATTTGTAGTTGCAAAAAGAGGACTGCTACTAGTGCTCACTTTATCGAAAATGAATTTAGAATATTATTGTAAAAGGCGAGATTTTAAACTAGTGATTGAGGCGAGGTCATAGAGGATGTGAGCTGAAGCTTCATTTTCTCATAGACTTCTACACATTCACATCCTCTTCAGTTACCTGAGATGTCTCCCCCTACTGGCCATGATGTTACTTACCCGTAGGTCTATTGGTAAGATCATATTTTATTTTGTTAGCTCTGTTACTTTGTGACTCTTGTGCTCCATGTATTAATTTACCACGACATGAAAATTCATCAAAAAAAGAATTATTTCTTCATCTTCCCCATGAAGATTCTTCATTTTTATGGGTTTGTTCCACCTTTTCTGTTGTTCTTCCATTATCACAAAGAAACAATGATGCACAGATGAATTTTTCTGGGTGCTTGTAACTGGAGTGGAGCAACGTGAATTAACACAAAATGAAAATTTGGAGACATTTTGTTTACATACAGAAAAACATGAGCCTGCACACATTACAGCTCACTAAAAAGCAATATATATGGTCTATAAACACACGCAAACAGGGGGCGGGGGAAGTCGGACACTGCTCCGGTAACCATGGCAGCCTGACCCTCATCAACAATGCAGGCCTAGATCATGACTGGACCATTTATCATGGTGTGTGTGTGTGTGTGTGTGTGTGTGTGTGTGTGTGTTTGTGAAGAATAGCAGTTACAGAGAATGAGATAGAGACAGTAAGAGAACAAGAAAAGAAGAGATATATTAGGTTATTGTGTGTCAGTGTGTGTGTGTGTTTGGCCCAAATGGGAGTTAAACAAACAACCAAACAGAAGCTGTGTGTCTGCTAATAGAGTGTCCTGCTTCCATACAGCAGCAGATCTAATCTCACACTCCTTCCATTCGCTGAGCCGAACACGCAGCCAGCTGTGAACATTATCGAGGTATTTTGTTTTCACTTACAGGACACTTCAGCCTCTGCTCATATCTTGCATCTCTTCTCTTTTCCCCCATTATCATTTTCAGGCTCTGTGTGCAAACCTCTGTTTCCCACATACAGACTTTACTTAGGCAGCCCGCCCAAGCATATATGTTGATGCTTTTCTTTATTATCTTTTTGAGAGGATAATTTAGTACTGCTCAACCCTCTGCTAAACAAACTCACCCCGGCTCTTTTCTTCACGTTTTCCTTACAGGCTGTCTCACTGGCCACATTGCTATCTGTGTAGGTTTCTTGATATCATTTAGCTACGTCTTCAGAGAGGATCATCGTCCACCTCCCTGATGGCAGCAGTCCCTTCATCTGATCTGAAAACTTACTGAAGTGGAGAGTCAGTCTAACCAGAACACAGCAGCTGATTATATTGGTCCAATATATACATTTATCTGTAAGTATTTTGAAATGTCACTATTTACAGAGCAGAGACTTGTAGCAGTAGTATTTCACATGCCTTTTTTCTTCCACAGTTTGGTTTGCACATTGCATTCCAGTTTTATGGACTGCTTGTTTAAAATCACTAAAATTGCAGAGTGAGACCTGAAACAAAATCAAGCTTCGAGGCACTCCATGGCTTTGACACAGCACCACAGGAGGATGTGGGGTTAAAGTACATAGAAAGTCAGTTAGTGCCGTGTATCAGTCAGTGTGCATTGATGAGCCGGGAGCTCTGAGGTGATTAGCTGCTGTGTGTCTTCTGTCAGTCACATTAACGACCTCAGGAGTACACTGAGGATCCCGTTTTTAAAGCTACTTTAAAGACAGGGATCAGGGACGCTCTGGTGATTACCATTGGTACTTTATCTGCTACAGTCACACTTTAGCTAAGCATGGATATTATCATTAATTACTTTAATGAGTGTTATGGCTACTTTTACTCATTGTAATTGTAATCAGCATTATTATTGCGTCAAACGCAGGTGGGGCTCCTCTGTGTTTCATTTGCTGGTTCTTCCCATGTGTGGATTTTCTCCAGGAGCCTGGGAGACATTCAGGCCCAGGATATAAAAGAACCAGAGCTGGAGCCTATCCCAGCTGTCATAGCAACCTCTCACCCCACGAGAGCAGGGTTCACCTTGGACATGTTGCATGCTCACATTCACACCTACGGCCAGAGATGGGCAGTAAAACGTTAAAGGTAATGCGTTACTGTAATCTGATTACTTTTTTCATGTAACAAGTAAAGTAAGGGATTACTGTTGCAAAAAGGTAATTAGATTACTGTTACTTTCCCTAATATGGAGTGCGGGAGAGAGTACGACCATGCAGTGTTTAAAGCTTGGAAGCATTTACATCACTTTGAGTTTGATTCCATGAAAAGCGACAAAAACATCAGCGTCCAATGTACTCTGCGTGGGAAGAAAATTTCTTTCTACAGCGAAAAATTTAACTTCTAATCTGAGCAGGCACCTAGCACGCCGCCACGGGAATGTGAAATTTACAGAGAAACCCCCGGATCTCCCCCACTGACATGACTGCTGCGGCACTGGGCAAACCTCCACCTGCCTCACAGGACTCAGTGCTGCTGGATCTTTGAATGTGTGTTTTACTTGCATCTATTTGAAAGAGTGAGTGTAAACACAAAACACTTGATTTTATATGATGGATTATGCAGAAAAAAATTGAATTGGGCTGAAAGGTCTATTCTTTATTATGTATTTAGGTTGTGTGGCATGTTTTTGAAAAGTAACTAAGTAATAAAGTAACAAATTACTTTTGAAAATAAATAATCAGCAAAGTAATGGGATTACTTTCATTGAGAAGTAATCAATAATTAGTAACTAATTACCATTTTCAAGTAACTTGACCAACACTGCCTACGGCCAGTTTAAAATCACCAGTTAATCAGGCAATCATGGAATACACTGCAGAAGGATTTGCAGCTCTCTCAGCTGATTTCGCTGAGAGGTCTCCTTCTTCGGTGGTTTCTTTCTTCCTCTTTTTCTCAAATTTATGGATTAATGAAGTTTATTTTATCCTTTTATGAACCAGGCTTTTAGACCTCTCTGAGACACACTTTGATTTCTTGTCTTTACCATCTTTATCTCTCCGTAGTCCAAAAACATCTCATCAGACTTGTATATCCATCCATCCATCCATCCATCCATCTTCGACCACTTATTCGGGGCAGCAGTCTAAGCAGTGAACCCCAGACTGCCCTCGCCCCCTCCACGTCTTCCAGCTCATTCAGGGAGCACACCAAGTTTATCCAAGACAGCTCAGAGACATAACCTCTCTGGTGAGTCCTGGGGCTGCCCCTGGTTCTCCTCCCAGTAGGACATGCCTGAAAGACCTCACCTATGAGGCACTAAAATCGGTTGGCTCAACCACCTTAAGTGGCTCCTTTCAGTGGAGGAGCAGTATCTCTGAAGGAGATCCCCTTCATGATTTCCTCCTGGTAGGATCTCCCAAGGCAAATTGGACCTGGATGAGGGGCCAGACAAAGAGAAATTCTGACAACCGCTATGATGACTAAAAAAACCCCCCCAAAAATCAAGGGTCCAGTTTACACTGTCCAGACAAGGTCACCAGAGGTAGAGGCTGAAGGTGCGAGCCTCTGGTGGCCCGGTCCAACTAGGCTTAGCCTGAAAACCTACATGAATATATAGAAGCCGCCAGGGGGGCTTGAAAAATGTTTAGTCATGAAGGAAATGGAAAAATGATATAGTTTTTTCTGTTTTTCTTTTCATATGGGTCACTTGGTTCTGTATTACTGTGTAAGCTGTTAAACTGACAGGATAAACTCCCATGTGCTGCCTGAAAATAAAGCGATTTTCATTCTGAAACTAATAAGACAAAAATCTGACATCAGTTCCTTACAAATGGGTAAATACCCCAGAACTAGAATAAAACAAATAGACCAACATCTTCACCACTCTAATAAATCACAAACACCCACAATACCCTAAGACGATGTAGACACACACACACACACACACACACACACACACACACACACACACACACACACACACACACACACACACACACAGGAAAGTAATAAGAGTAAAATAGTGTAATATAAAATCGAAAAATTCTCACTTGCAGTTTTCCACATAAAAGGCGTCTCGCCGTGGGGGTCGGTTCATTTATCAGCCGGCCGGTCTATAAGTTCACGCCTCAGTGGGCCGCACCACTATTTATTAGGTGGGTTTTCTATGAAGAGCTGCATTGATTGTGAATAGTTTAAGTTGATGAATGTGTGGATATTATTTATTAAGGCAGCAGGCCGGGAGATTAATGCCCGGTTATTGTTTATTACAGGGAGGAGTGGAGGAGGAGGAGGTGAAGCATAAACACCTCTATCATGCACATAAACACACATGGACACACAGGTATGTGCATATGCAACCAAAATATGGGAACAGACAGGCAAATGCAAATACGATCATTTATGCATAAATTACCGCACATACTGTACGGTCTGGGTTTTATACCAGAAACACTGAACTTCTTTACCATGAAACACAGGGGTGTGCGGATAACACAGAGAGGGGAAAAAAGCTTTAGGAAACTTTAGTTTTTAACAGATTTCACTGGTGAATGTGACACTGAGCACTGAAATGAAATACAGATAATATTTCAAAATATCAAGGTTTTTCCTGGCTTTTAATGGGCGTGCTGAAAACCAGACTAGGTCTGCCTATAGCTAAAACAAGTAGTCTGTGTTTCCACGTTTAAAAGGACCCTTTTCCTCTCAATTTCATAATGAAATGTAGCTTTCTACTCTTGTTCTATGACAGCTGAAGTAATTAAGAAAAGTGATAGATTGACATTTTTTGCATGCGGGATAAATCCTAATTAACTCCCCAAATAAGTTCCTAGAGGACTGTTGCTGAAACGGCACATTAAATTTGTTTCGAAGGGGAAACAAATTTCAAACAAATTGTTTTACATTTTAGAATAAACTCATATTTTGATGGAAAAATAGGTTCTAGACAAAACTGAGAGTCATTCTAAAACCATTTTAAACCCAAAGTCAAAAAGCATGGGGAGAAAATATTCTCACAAAATAGGGTTGAACTCATCTTTATGACTCAGTGACTCAGATCATGTTCATATTATCAAAACAAAGCACTAGATGTCAAACATATGACACATCATCTCCATTTTAGGGATGCTCCTTGTGACTATTTTACTAACAAACAGGATTTAAAAAAAGTCTAAAAGTAAGAAAACATTAACTAGGAGAACAGAGGAGAAGTGGAAAGTGTATCATGGGGTCTACAGCAGCATAACTAAGTGAGGCTCAGGGTCAGCCGATCAAGCTCTAACTATAAGCTTTATGACAAAGGAAATCTTAAACGAAGACAAGGTCTGTCTCTTGAATCAAAACTGGGAGCTGTACAGGAGTCTGATAGCTGCCTCCCATTCTACTTTACGAAACTCTAGAAACTGTTATGTGATGGCTATGTGCAGGCAGGAAAAGGACCTAAAGTGCAGACTCCGGAGACAGAACGTAACTCAAAACAGCTTTAATGCTGAACTCAAAAGGGTACCAAAACTAAGACTACAAAATACACCTACACAGCTAGATAAGGGTAGATCGCGACAATGACAAACTGAAACACAGGGCTTAAATACATAGAGGGAGCAATCAGGGAATGGACAACAGGAGGGAAACACTTCTGGGGCAAATCAGAACTGACGAGACAAGGAAGCGTAAACTGATCACACTGAGGTAAGACAGAGACCTTCAAACTAAAACAGGAAACACAGACTGAACAAAGACACAGACTCACATGCAGGCACTACAACAGAGGGAACAGAGACGTGGGACCAGGGCAGACACAGACACTGACTGGACACGGGGGATATAGCGGACAGGGGAGACAGCAACTAAGGATTACACAGAGACAAACCATAAGACATGACTCTAACAAAAACCCAAAGACTAGAAATTATAAATAATATAATGAACTCAAAAACCCTGGGTCAACGACCCAGGCATCCTAACAGAAACCACAAGTAAGCCTGCAGTCTGAGGCTGATATGTCTACTTGGATATACTATCATAACATCATAGATGGAGCCTAATAATTATGTGACAAGAAGGATTTAAAATTTGGTAACAAAACACATTTTAAATGTTGCAAATGCCTGAGAAGTCCAACCTTTATAAACAGTCTATGTACACAGTTGGACATGCTTTTTACAAATATGAGAGATTTTGACTGCAATTTTCACAATTTTTATGTTTTCCAAATAGTGTTCATTATAATTTGTCAGAAGCTTAAGCTCATGTGTCAAAAAAATAGACACACTGGAGAGCATTTCACATTTATGATGAAAAATTCCTTATTTTACTGTCAAATTAATGAATTAATTTGGTATTAATTCTTGTAGGAAGTTGTTATTTCAGTCTTTTCTTCATCTTTGTTACAGCTGATCTCATGAACCTCTCCCCGTTTCTCTTTTTATTGCTACAAACGAAGCTGCTCCATTTGGACTGCTGGCTAACTGTATCACGTCTCTCTCGGTGGCCGTTAGCATCAAGTCGTTACTCAGTCCGATTGTGTCGACAGCACAGACAGCCAAATATGTCTAAAATCAACAACGCAACAAGGTAATAAAAACACCAAATGGACAAGTTAATAATGCTTAGTTTGGATACTCGATGAGAGCTAAATCAGCTGCTGTGTTTTTCACGCTTAGCTTAGCCTGTGTGTGTATGTGAGATCTGTAAAATTAGCCATTTTCAACACATCCGTGTAATACGGTTCAGGACAATAAACCTCGTGTCAGCTTTCAACACAACATGTGGTAGGAACAACAGAGTCAGAGTCAACATGTCGCTGTGTCCACACCTTTAACACATGAGCTGATGAAAGAGGCAGCGTGTGTGAGAGACCGACTGCATGCCGACCAGACCTCACTACTGAGACTACATGGGAATGAAACGTTCTGGCTCGCATACATGTTTTCATAGCATCAGAGAGAGGTCAGAGGTCAAGAAGGTGGACAGGCGAATGGAAAGTAAGAGCGTTGCTGATCAGATCTCTCGTAGACTGGAGAGAAAAACATTTAAACGGTGTGTGGTGAAGTGGGAACTTCACACGATGACAAAAACATGCAAATGACTGCTCTACTGCAGGACCGCAGGCAGTGAAATTATGGGCTTAAATTGTGGTTATAAATATTGTGAACTGAGTTTTGTAACCTTGTAAACAAAAATATCTGAAAATTTTACGTTTGTGCATCTATTTGTATGTTTGTAAAAAATATTTACACAAGTTGCTTTTTTTTTGTTAAGGTCCAGATACAAACCAAAGAACTACGTGTAAAACTCTGCGCTCACGTTCGCTCGCTTGCGTGTGAAATACTCATGACCACAATTTGAGCCCAGACGAAAAGTCTGTCCATCATATTGCTTGTACAGATTACTATGAAGCAAGGGCCTGTGGGTTAGAGTTTTCCCTTGTGACTTCAAAATAAAAGCCTGGGTAAATATAATCACTAAGACTCTAGACAACCTGAGGTTTGCAGTAGCGGTGGAAAAAACTTACAAAAACACTATTTGAAAGTCTATTTTCTAATCAGTTTGTAACATTTTCTTTGTCATTTTTAAAAAAAATGTACAGATGTTGTAACATCTGTAAAAATTGTAGGATTATCAGCAAACAGTAAACACCACTGTGCCAAAAGTTGCAGTATGATCAGTGGCCATTTAAGGCTCCAAAAGTGAGTTCATCCAAAAAAACAAACAAAACCAAACACAATGCATCATTAGCATTACCAGGGGTGCAGCTGGTCTGACTGACAGGTGGATGTTCTGCTCTGACTGTAGGTTTCACCTCCATTAATTGGAGTCACTGAACTGGACCTTTTCACCATGTCTCTGCTGCTGCTCCTGCTGCTTTTGGACCTTCTTCAATAGAATTACCTTAGAGTTTGTGCTGTTTTATAGCAGGTATGCATTTGTGAGTTGCACTCATGCAGTTTCTGGATGCAGACTAACAAAGTGAGCGTGACAAGTGTTAGCTTGTAAGATTATTTTTACAGAAGGACAAACATATCTGCTTCTAGATTTAATAAAAACAATATTTAACCACTACATTTCTGACAGCATCACATTCATATTTTTATGTGTTTGGGGGTTAAATCGGTTGCTTGCAGATGATGTTTTCATTTTCTGAGCTTTTAATTTGATTTAGGACCTCAGTGACTCAGTGAATATGTGTGTGTGTGTTTATTTGCAGCGTGCAGTGATGCAGAGTGAAGTGTGTCGATTGACCCGCATGGACTCAGTCTAATCCATATGGAGTTATATCTGTGCTGTGAGGACGTCTCCTCTGTCTGCCTCATATGAAGACATTATTCCCTTGAGACCAGCAGCTATAAATCACTGCTCCCACATCGTCAATACAGAATCAATGGCCCTCTGAACACACATAAAAATATGTATGTATGTGAGTGGAGCACGGACATCCTAGCACAAACAAAAATCACTGGAAGACAACCGTGAACACACACAACTCCTTTTTCTTTTATGTGCTGTTTTTTATCCTCCAGTATCCATGTCTTTTTGTTTCTCTCTGTCTTTTCTTTTTCTTTCAAACCTTATTGACTGATCTATTAGAGCAGAAAGTTCACATAATGTCCTCTCATCAGCTAGCTGTACTCATCAAACCAACCTCATAAAGAAAACTAAGCAAACAGCCAATATTGTGTCATTGTAGATAATGCCTTTTGTGTGTTTTGTCTGTTTTAGTGTGTATGTGGTCAGGGAGTACTGAACATACATTATGGGTATTGTAGTTCAAAAGGAAAACATAGTTATTAAGAAGATCTACTGATGGGTCCCAAACAACACTGGGTGATTTTACCAATTTACCATTTTCTGTTTATACTCAATGATGGATTTCCCGCCATTGTAATATCTGCAGTAAATGTCAGCTTTGAATGTGCATTTTGCAACTTTTTTCACTGATGCATTTATGATCACGCCCTGAATGAACAGACCAATTTTATGTTAAAGACTCAGGATTGACGTGTATGAGTGTTTGCTATGTCTCAGCAATCCGGTCTTTAAGTCTGACGTCATTAGCCGTGTCTGGGCCCAAACTCCGCTGCAGGTCCATAAGTCAACGATCACTGCAGGATCGCTGAGAGTTGGAAAACTGTCTAAATTCTTTCATCTGTAATAAAATGATCAGTGTGGCTGCTCTACCAGGTGTAACAATTAAGTTTAACCTCCAGGCATCCATGGAAATCGAATTTATTATCTCTCTGTAGTTAGAAGTTAGCAGGGAGGTAGCTCGCTAGTTTCCATCTAAATATAATATACCATGTCCTGACTGAAGGATTTCTGAAACAAATGAATTAGTGAATGTTTGAGTGGATATGCTAATTGATTAGCTTCACTTTGACCAGTTAACATGATACATAAAACTAACCTATGTATATGCCATCATTTGCTTTCTAGTGTTTGCTCTCCAAAGCTAGCTGTAACTTAGCTATACAATATGAAGCTGGCACTAGAAGCTTTGTCACATCCAGTGATGGGAATAACGGCGTTACTAACGGCGTTACTTTTTTCAGTAACAAGTAATCTAACTAATTACTATTTCTATCGTTACAACGCCATTACTGTTACTAACAAGAAAATGCGGTGCGTGCGGTCGCGTTACTATTTTTCAACAAACAGACAGTTGAAGCTGTCTTCTGCTTACTGCATCTTATATCAGTTGCATGGAAGTAGCTGTAAGTAATCTGGGCGCTACAGCTTTAAGCAGCTGCGCGCGCTCCCATGGACGGTAATCACTTTCTGCCCGTCGATCACTTTTTGGCACAACACCTGGAGTAAGTGCAAAACAATCACATGAGTGCTGCTGTTTGGCTGAAGAAGAATAAAGTAGTCGTCGTAAGCCAATCACTTCAAGACGCCAAAGCAACAAGGTGATATATACCAGTTTTTAAATTGTGGTGATAGGCCACGTAAAACCAGAGTCATGATAAACAATATATACGCGGCGTTTTTCCTGAATAGTTTTGTCACGTTTACTGTCTAAGGACAGCGCTAGCAAACACTCTCTGCTTATGACCAAAAAATAAATAAACAAATCAAAAAACCCTTTCGTGTTGGTGGAAAAATGCACCATGTCGACCAATCAAAAATGATATGGCAACATGACATTTGGTTGTTTAGGAAGACGGGGAAGTTTTAGGAGTAACTGTGTGTGTGACAGAGAGAGAGCCGAAAAAGAGAGAGAGCGAGTTTTGAGATGTGAGAGATTTGTGACGTTTACTGTGTTTGTAGTGTGTAGTTAATGTGTTGTCTTGTGTAGTTAGTGTGTAGTGTTGTGGATAGTTTTGTGTTGTGTGTCAAAACAATGAGGTGACTGCTGTCTTCAGGTAGAGAACAGGAGTAATACACCTGCTGTCAGACCTGCAGGTATGTGATTTTCTCCTTTATAGTGGACAGAAATAATTTTTTTGGAGTGGCACAAATAATTTGTTTGGCATCTTATTTAATGCAGAAGACCTGATTGTTATGTAAATAGTTAGGGTAAAAGGTAAACGGCTGCAAATAACTTTGTTTGCAAAACTTGTGCATAGGATTTTAAAATTGACAATTTATATTTGCATTTAAAGTTATGAAATATGATTCAATAAACATGTTTGTGGTTGTTACAGTAAAAAATATTACTTTTTCTACTCGGATTTTATGTTTTTTGTCTGATTTTAGGTCAATTGAGTTAATACAGTAAGTCAAAATGAAAACAATTGTAAATTCAGACACGTGAGGTTGTGCTGAAAAGAATGACATCAATTTTTAACACCAGTTTGTAAAGATATGACCAATTATACCCTGGACCCCAGAAGGTTAAACATTTTTTTTAAAGTAACACAATAGTTACTTTTCAAGTAATTAATTACTTTTAGAATCTTGTAACTCAGTTACTAACTCAGTTACTTTTTTGAAGAAGTAACTAGTAAGAATAATTAATTACTTTTTCAAAGTAACTTGCCCAACGCTGGTCACATCCAAGCTAATGCTATTGTCATTATTCAGGTAGTATTCAACATAGTGATACATGACAGAGCAACTTAATTGTGCAAGGCAGTCTTGTGCATGTCTCAGCAATGTTTTTGTCAATGCCAGCTGACAAATGTGAGCAGCGGTTTACTGACTGCAGTTCACTTAACAGCCACGGGTTTCATTTATATGATGGTCTGAGGGTACACTGAGCTTTCTGCTTCGGTTTTCAGAAATGGTGGCTGAAAATGTCCCAGGCCTCTAAGCACTGTAATATGACCAAACTACATTAAACAAATAAAAGCGATTACGGATAAGCACATGGGAACATTGGTGCATTTTAAACTGGAAAAAGTAAAACCACCTGAGACTTGAGGGTCTAAAATTTGCTCCAGTGTGCTCTGCCAGCCCACAGAGCTTTACTTACTGATACTAAACAAAACTCACTCGCATGCAGATGCAAAACAAAGTAGGTGTTTATTATAATGGCAAACATGACAGATAAAAATAGACTTTGAAGAAATTTCTACAAGCCCGTCCATCACAGTGATGAATCATTATCCTGCGGCTACACATTGAAAAGAGAAAAAAGCTATTTTTCAACACATCTGTATGTCCAGCAGGGACAACACACATCTGTGTTAGTGTTAAATGCAAATATGTCTTCACTGCCAGGTGATAAATCTCCTAAATGTCAACTGTTTAGTAACACAAAGAAACAGCCTCGTTATAGCCTGGCATGCAAACATTTTGAGTTAATTGTGTTTTGAGAATTTTCTCAGCTCACAGAGCAGCAAGTGAGACCCAGCTGAAAACATGAACAAGTGTGTTGGTTTTAACACTGATAAATCCATTACACTTCTGCAAAACATCTCTGAGCATTCAGATTCTTCAAGAGACAACTAAGGTTTAAATGTGTAACCAGTTACAGTGCAGTCCAGAGGTTTTATATTTATATTTAATTCACAGAGAAACACTTTCAGATGTTAATTACCACCACTGGTCCCCCCAATGCTCCCAGTGAGCTATGGTTTACTCCGCTAAGATAAAGGAGTGCAAGATATAATTAATTAACTCCATCACATGTCCCTCACCATCTAGCATTTTGACCGTTAGCTGGAGACAGTAATACTTGTTTTGCTTACAACAAGCTGGAGAAGCAACTGCCAAGTTGATTAGTTCTAACCAGAACGTGAGGCAAGCAGAGAACTGGTTTGATGCTGCAGAGCAGAGCAAGGACTATTTACACCAAGATAGTGGAGGTGGAGTCTGTGCATAGGATGACGAGCTTAGTGGAATGGTAGCTGATTATTGCTCCATTTTGTATTGGGACTAAGTTTATACATGGTATTATTCTATAATAACTATTTATTCAAAATGTGTACTACTCAAACAATGTTAGTGTTGGGAAGAGTTTAATTAGATCATTAGAGAAGGGTGATTGGACAAAACAGCAGAAGCTTAATGCAGTGAAAAGTGACGGATGAAGCTCCAAGAATTAAGGCCAAACACAGGCTGATATATTAATGAAGAATAGTCTACCAGAGTGCTAATATAAAGTCAGTGGCAGGTTTCTCAAACTGTGGGGCAGGCCCCTCTAACAGGACTTTAAATCATTGCAAATTGGGTTTGGCTGACCAGGAACAGAGTGAAACTCAGTTGAATAGATGAATTTGTGGGGGTAAAATTTCAAAAGATTACAAATAGATTGTTAATGCTTTGGTGATCTTTATTTTACTAAAATTGAATATTTTTATTTTTGATTGGCAAAAATTTTAGCTATTGGGTATGCTGGTTGGGTATCCCAGAAAAATGTTATCTGTAAAATCAGCACATTTACGTCAAAAATATTTGAAACGCTTATGTTTTTAGCATTAAATTAAAAAATATAAAATTGTAATCCTAAAAAATGGTAAGACAAAATAACACATCTTGGATTATTTTGGGGTTAAGCTAAATGAAGCCACCAAAAAAGGAGGAGCTGGGGTGGAGGTGGGTTGGTTAAGGCTAAATTTTGTATTTTAAGTAGGCTATATTGGATATGTCAACAATTATCAGATGAGCCATCAGTTGACCTGGACTGCCATTTGATCAACATTAACATCAAATATAATATATAAAAATACATAAATAAAAATCAAATCAAGTGGGAGTTAGGGTTTGCCATATATACTTGTACATATGATAAACACGATGATTAAAAATGAAATATTGCTATCATATTTATATTTTTCCTTTGGGATGCATGTCGGTGTAAAACAGACATAACAGGTGCTAAAAAAATTCACTACTTGATTAGCCTGTAACACCCAACCCATCAAAAAATAGCCTGAAAATTCTTATTTTTTTGGAACTGAGATGTTTATTAACCCTTATAACAAAATTCACAAAAGCTTTATTGCTATATCATGTTGTTAATGATATATTTATTATATATTTTTTGTATCACATTTGATACATTGGGCATCTTTGGCAAGTTTTTGTTAACAACAATGTTAATTTTAGACAAAAAAAAGAGTTTTGTACATAACATTTTGGAATTATGACAAGCATCAATCATGTTGATGAGCTAGAGGTCTCAGAAACTCATGTATCAAATATGATGCAAAAGCATCATAGGGTTAATAATCAAGTGGAGAATATATAATATCATGATGTCCCTCCCCAGTGGTATTATAATCAAGGAAAAAAAATATTTAACACGATTAATGTCTAGGAAAACTTCTCGCTCTATCAGTTATCTCGGTTCAGGGTTTTTCGGCTTTTCCACTGAGAAACATTAAACCTTAGAACATTTAAATGCCTCAATGCTCTCATTATTGTAGCGCTTACGTGAGTAATGGAGAATTTTAAATGTTTAACTGGGCTGCTGGAAAGCCGGAGAAATCAGGCCAAACCACCAACAAGGGATTGTTAGATGCCAGAAACAAATGACAGAAATTAAAATTTAATTCCTCCATAAAGTCGGGCTCTGTGATGATACACTTTCAATCGGCTGTAAACCTTCTGTCCTCCGATATACAAGCGTGATTGTGTCCATATACAAATACAGGCCTTACTCATAAACAACATCAGCCACCAGAATGAGACCTGAATTGTGAACTGTGGAGATCAAAGTGCTTAGCAAAAATATCCAACTTTCCCTAAAAGCACTAATGACTCCTTTAAACACCAGTGCGGTAAACACATCAATCATAAAAGGAGTGGTTATTAATTTAGTCCATTGCTGTGGTTTACACTGCACTGCTTTTGTAATATGTCAAGGCTATAAGTGGAAACGCAGGCCATTTATGATCTGATTTTTTTCCTGATTCATCACTCATTGCCATCACAAAACTTAAACAGTATCCTGTATCTCGACACCAGTTTAAAGCTGAATCGAAAGCACTTCCAAGGCCTCGCTGACATAAACAAACTGCTCCTCTGATGATGGATTCTGTTGAAATGACACACAGAGGGGAAAAAAAATGACAGAGAAGAAGAAAAAGTTCAGAAAAAGAAACAGTCAGCAGAAAAAAACAAACCGGAAAGAGATGGAGCTCAGAGGAGGTGTGCAGTGTTTTTTCTTTCCCTTTTTTTAGGCTGATATAAAGAGCCATCAGTCTTCAGCTCCAAATGTTCCCATCAAGTAAACATCAATAAATATGTATGAAGGGGGAGAGGGAGGCCAGGAGAAAGTGAGGGAAGCTGTTAGAAATCAAAGTGAGAGATGAGCTTTTATTACTAGTGAAACCATACTGGAAGAAGAAACTAAACCTTACAATACTGGTAGTAGAATCTAAAGACTCAAATCTGCAGAGGAAAAACAGAAATCTGTAACTTACCCATCAAATATGCATCTGTCATTGGTGGCTTTGTCAACATCAAAGTCAACTCTGTTGTCATTACATCAATACTGATAATTTGCTTTTTTTTTGAGGCAACGAGTTTCCATAATTTTTAAAAGTTAAAACCAACTATCAAATTTAACAGTGTTTGAATGTTGTTAGGGCAGTACAGCTGTTGCACCAGATGGTGGATTTAAAACAGGGACCTGCTTGCTGTGAGGTGCAATGATCAGCACTGTGTTGTCTCCCAACAAGAAGGTCCCGGGTTAAATTCCAACATCTGGCCAGAGGTGTTCTGTGTGTTTAGGTTGTTTCCAGGTACTTCGGCTCCTCTCCGTAGACCAAAGATATGCAGTTAGTGGAGTTAAACTATGATTCTAAATTGGCTGTAGGTGTGAATGTCAGTATGAATGGCTGTCTGTTTCTCTGTGTTGGCCCTGTAGGTTGTACCCCAACTCATGGTCTATGATAGCTGGGATAGGCTCCAGTCCCCCTGCAACCCTGAATTGAATAAGTGGACAAAAATGGATGGATGCTGTTAAACTTCATTTCAGAAGCTAACATTTTAATCAAATCGATATTTAATTGAACATTTTATTCTTCCCTACAACTTACCTTAACCCTACAACACTAACATGAGTTTTGTAACACTATCACTTTCAGCCGTTAGTGTTCTACGTTTAATCTTGGATATTTGATGTCAATGAAAAATTTCACACATGGGGTATATTGAGTGCTTGTTTACACTTTAAAGACCTTTACAGGATGTAAGAAACTAATACCAGTTTTGCATTATCAGCATGTCATGACTTGTAGGGATAGTGGTAGTTCATAGAGCGCATTTTTGTGAAACACCTGGCCAAACAGAGCCCACAGTGATACACTATGATGACTTATGAGTTGGTGTCCAACAGAAGCTTTTCTGATTTGCTTTACTTTCTATTATCACAACTTCATTCATATTATGAACTTAAATATAAAAGATAAGAGATGAGATAAGATAAGCTTCATTGTACTCATAAGCACAAACATGCAACGGAACTGGAAGCACTGCTGAAATCATTCTACTTGAATGAAAGAGTAATAAAATATAAAAATAAAGTAATAAATACATAGCTAATAATCCTAATGACAGCAGCTTTGACAATGGCACAGGTAGAAAGCAGAATAGATGATATCTAGAGGTATTTTAGCTATTGCACTTGTTCAGTGAATGCTTAGAGTTTAATTTGGGTGTTGAATAGCCTGATGGCCCAAGAAGCTATTCTTTAGTCTTCTGGTACTGCTTTTAGAAGGTGGCAAACTAAAGAGTTGATGGCCAGGGTGAGAGTGAACCTCTTAAACATACAGATTGACAACTCTTGTCCTTTGTACAATGAAGAATGGTGGAGCAGAAAAACATAAATTTCATCATTTGATGCATATAATAGTCTGGTTAGGTGCAACTTTAAGAAAAAGATTAGTGCTTATGTTGGGGCATGACTTTGCCTCATGGGCATACTGGTATAATTCCAGTTCACCTGAACGGTACAGTATGGCCTTGGAGGTCCAGGACTGTTTCTGTTTGGCTTGTTCAGCTGAATTTTATCTGCTCCTCTGTCCCATAAAACCTTCCTATTGACAGGCAGCTCCCCATCGACTCTCCCTCCCTCCTCCATATCCAGCCCACATTTTTCTTCCCTATGAGTATTAGTTTATTGAATAAGTGGCATCTGTTTTCCTGGCCCCGTCACCGTAAGGCGAGGTATTTCTCAGTGACGCACAGCGCTGATTTATACGCCGCTCTGACTCTCCCCACAAAAATAAAGCTAAGCAAAAAATTTCCAATACATCCTGTGTCCCCCTTTTGCACACACATACACACACTCCACGCATGCTGTATATAATTAACTTGGCAGATGTTATACACACTCAAACACTTTTACACACTCTTCACTCTCATCCCCAAACTCCCACTTTCTGTCACACACAAATAGTGCCATGATGGAACAATGAGAGTCATAAATCACAGCAAACGCATCAGATTTACTGGCTTCCTCTGGGAAAACAGCAACAACTATCTGACACTTTGTCACTTTGAGGGTCATATTTTTTTCTTTTTACACAAAGTATTGTACACTATAATACAAAAGACATTGATGTGGTGAAGTGTCATCTTTGTGCCAAAAAAGTATTTCTTTTCAAGCTGCCAGTAGGTACAGACCAAAATCTCGAAGCCAAATTCTTGACTGAAAATGGCGTTTCTGGACATATGAGCACTTGGCACTTGCTACCTATGTTGATTATACACGTTATCTCTAGATCGTGCTTTGTTTACAGTTAAAATCATCGCCTTTATTCATTTAAAACTCATTTTAAATTATGCCGAAGTCCTTCTACCTTCTTTAAGGGCTTTGGTACAACACAGTTGCTTACAATGTTGATTGTAAGCTATCAAAAGATTTTGATCCCCTGAGGTTTCAGACATAAAGAAAAGTTTTTGGAGTCATTCTCAAACCAACACTGTGTCCCTTTAGTGTCAGTTTATCCTGCATTACAACAGCCTTGAGACAAACTGTCAAGTACCTAAAACCACTGTGTCTTACCGGTCAGGATTTTGCGGACACACATGCATCTGGAGCAGGATCCTCTGGGTGAAGGTCTTGAAGCACTGGCCACATTTCCACAGGTGCCAGTCGCTGAACTCACTGCTAAGCTGGCTGGTGGATGTGGGACTTGCCAGGACTCTCTGGTTCTTTGACCCCAACTGGCCAAAACTGGAGTCCGACTGAACCCCAACCTTATCCAACAGGGAAAAACTCCGAGGGCAGGGGGAGTGGGGGAAGACCATGGAGCGCATGAGGGTGGAGGACGGAGTGGAGGACGATGAAGAGGATGAGGAAGAGGGTTTGCCGTTTTTGCTGAAGGACTGGAGGGATTCCTGCCTCGTCATGGCCTCCACCACTGTGGCTGGGACATTTACTGGACACAAGAAAAACAGAAATGATTTGGTTTTAAGTAGAAAAAAAGAGAGTCCAACAACTGCCAACAACTGAGGAAAATGATGTAAGTTAATGTTGATGAAGATGTTCTTTAAAATTTTGACTTGGAGGAATAGCTGGAAGGCACTCAGAAGACTAGCAATGCTAACATGGACTGTTAAAGTTTTCAAAACTGCAGCACAGGATCAAACAAGAGTGCAAGACTGGAAAAATATTCTTGGCCTGAACACAAACAAATGGATGAAACCATTTATTCTTTCAGGTGGCCCTTAATGATATCTGTCCCTATAGGTTGGATTGTTATCAGTGGGCTGGGCTTAATAGATAAAAGTATGGTTTAGCTGTTTTGATGGGAGGAAAGGAAAGGAAAGCCAGAACTTTATTGTCCTAACTGAGACCAGAGCTGGCTAACCAGCCCGGGGCAAACTGCAGCTCCTGGTATCAATGAATGGAATTATGGGAATTATGTTAGTACAGCGACTCACTGTTTTCCTCTCAGGGAAGACAGAAAGCTGCAAAAGCTATGTTTCAGGGTCAAAAAATGGACCTCCAGCATGATGCTACTACAGATGAGTTTTAATTTACAGAACTACTAACATTTCTACTTTAAACTTTGCTTTCATTCCAGAAACTCAAACATTCTAAAATGTTCCCTTCACTAGTTCACTGTTAAATCCAGAATTAAATTTACCAGTCCTTTTCATATAAAAAGTTAGCCCCCATCATATCTGAAAGATCTCATAGTCTTATACTGTCCCAATAAAGCATTTTGTTCTCAGACTGCAGCCTTACTTTTGGTACCTAGAGTTTTTAATAGAAGAATGCGACAACAAGCTATCATGAAGTTCTCCCAAAGAACCATCTCCAAGTTTAAATTTAGGAGACAGACACCTTCTTTACTTTAGAGATTATACTCAAAACTTTCCTTTTTAAGAAGGCTTACTGTTAGTGCTGGTTGAGTTGATATTGAAGCATCCTTTAGTTGTGCTCCTATAGACTCAAACTGCTGTGGGACTTCCCATAATACACACCCTTCCTTTTTCACTGCGCCTACAGAGCAGAGGTGAGCAACTTATTTATTGTTTTATAGAATTCAATTCAATTCAAGGTGTAGAAACCCACACAGATTTAGATAAAATAAGCAAAGGGCCCTAGAGTGATATTGCTAGCACTAGCATGCTAATAATTGCAACCATGGTTGCAGGTTACGATGAAAATAATATATTCTATGCAAATGTTGGCATTTTTTGGTTACACTACATAAGTGTGTCACTTGAATTGAGATTCCTTACTATAACAAGGCCTCTTCTTGATTTTGTGGGGTTTGATGGTTTTACCTTTACCTTATGCTGGTCAGATTGACCAGACTCGTGGGCCAGTTCTGGTCATTGGAGCTTTTTTTCTGATGTGGTTGGGCCCTTATGTTACAGTACAAAATGACTGCTTTGACATGACTGCTATATGGTGCTATATAAATAACACTGAATTGAATTGAATATAGTAAGTGCTTCAGAGAAAAAAAATGAACACAGGAGCTGGCATAATAAATCCATTAGACCGATAGGAAAAACAGATTCTGGATAAAGTGTTGCTGGTGAATACAACAGTCAACTACAATGAGATTAACAGGAAAAAACACATTATATAAAAGTGTGTAAATTAGATTTTGGTTGATGCCAGCTGTCCTCACTTGACCCAGAAGTCAGCTGTGTTCTGTTTTGTGGTCAGACCAACTGACAGACCTGGAGTCCATAACCCTTCATCATGTTTGAAATTGCATTAAGAGGGTTGATTTACTTTAACTCACTGTGGAGGGTTTTGCTTTTCATTCTGTAAACTGGTTTGCTTGGGAAAACTTGGCATGCAGACTGGGAGGAAGGAAAACTATTGCACAAGTTATTTTACATCCTTAAACTTAACCAGACAAACCAGTAGATGCTCATAACGTGTTATTTAAGAAGACAAATAGCTTATTTTGTGACTTCTTTAGTTAGACTCATTTGGGTAATTTGTGAGTCCATTTTGTTATTATTATTCTTGGGTACATTTTTCCTTCTCTACCCACGCACTAATGCATAAACAACACTTCTGGGTTTCTTAGTTTTTCTGAATTTCTTCGCATCATTTCGATTGCATCATTTTACATGAGTAAACACCCCTCTCTCTGAGATCTGCTGCTTCAGTCGTCATAACCATTTTCCATCCCTCATCAGCTCACCTCTGCCATCAGGCCACCAGGCTCGATTGATCCTCTAATAACCTGATGAGGAGATAATTACACCATTTGTAAGTTGCCCGACGGTGTTATTGACGCCCGCGTTATACGCCGCTCGCCCACACTTAATTCATTTTGCAACCAACATTGCATATACAAAAAATGCAGGTCAATACGGTTTGGATTGCGTATGAAATGCATCATCAAAATGAGAGAATTATGCAGATGCAGCTGGCAACATTGCAGAGTTTGTATTTTCTTTCTTTATGAGGGGTGTGTTCTCTCCTACATGCCCCTCATAAAGATACAAATGGAGGAGATGCTGGTCTTCATCGCACAGAACAGAGTTTTAAAAGCAACTTCTGACACCTAAACTTGGAGTTTCATCTTCCTCTGTATTGTCTGCCTATCCATCAGTTCTGTGTATTCATTCAAACATTTTTCCATGTCATCTTCATTACGAGAATCATCTGAGGCCCTCTCCTCATCCTGTCCTCTTTTCCCTTTTTGTATCTCTCTCTTTGTCATTCAGTTTTACAATATATATGTTACAGCCATCAAAATGTATTATATCTAGAAGTTCCCCAAAAATAAAAAATAAAAATAAAAATCATGAGACTCATCTGTCAAAGGAGTTGGTGTTATCTGTTTGTAAATGTAAATGCAATCTATTTGTGGAACTATGGTGCTTAACAGTGATATAGTTGCTCTATTAAAGGATGAACTGATGTGTTCATATTCTTAGATAACAAATTAGACCACCTTATTTTGCAAACCTTCACCAGTCTATTTGAGATGGATTCCAGTCACTCCAAGTAAGACCCCAATTGTTTGGAGACAATATCCCTCCCACCAAGGGCCTATCCAATTACCATACGTTACGGTTGTTCCACGATCAACCTTCGGGTCACCAGAACTACTTGCTCTTGGTAATTGGCAACAACAACAGCAAAAAAAAGTAAGAACACTGAGCAACCATTGTTGATTGTGATCAAACTATGAAAGGACTCTTTATTTTGATCACAAGAGTTTCACTTCCTGCACACCAATTAGATTGTCCAAGTTGTCCAGCGCCTCCAGGACAGCATAATTAGAGCCAACATCATATGTGCCATTGTAAGTAGGTATGCTGTGTCTCTCAGCATAGTGTCAAGACTTAGGAGGATTGACAACAAATTGCAGTCAATCTGTCTGTATTAATCAGTGGAAGGACAATTATTTATTTATTATTTGTTAAACTTTCACCAATGTATTTGAGTGTAAATACAGTCAAGTCTGAGTCCGACTGTGATTGTTTGGGGACAGGCTGCCTGCTATCGGCGAGGCATCTGAGAAGGATTGCACTCCACAGACCATTGCCCTCTCCTTATCCGTCTCAACTGACTTTTCTCTGGTTTTGTTTTTTAATCAGTGTCCTTCTCATGACTAGTAACATGAGACAGTGACTGGAGGCCATTCAGGTCCTCCAATAGTTAAGCTCCTCCAGGGTAACCACACGTGCTGCCACAAGAAGATATGTTATGTCTCCCAGCATAGTCTACAGAATGAGGAGATACCAGGAGATGGACTGTCAACATGTGGATAGTTGGACATGGTCATAGAATTGAATATTCTCAGCAGAAGGACAGTTATCTGTTCCTTTGTGGAAGGAGGAACAGGCGGAGCACTGCTACAGCCCTACAAAATGACCTCTGGGGGCTACTTGACTTCATTAGGGTGTCATGAGAGACCAACATCCACGGATTTACATGAAATAAGTTAAAAATAATAAGAATATGCGTCAGTCTTGTACATTTATATCATACTGAATTAGCAGGAAGTTTGACTCTTGAGAGGCCACCGTTCGTCTCAGAGTGTCTTCCTCTCTTTACAGGAATGAAGTACAGTTCTGATTATGTTGCCAAATCTTTGCTGGGTAATCAATAACCATAACGTTACAGCCATTATAAAGTTTCATAAAATCAATGGAGGCAATTATAAGACTGGTAATAATAATACATCACATAAAGAAGAGAAGTACGGAGGAGTTTACTGCAGAGGTGGACAAAATCAAAATCATTCTTCCCTCTCCTTTCTTTTCTTCAATCTTTTGCCTCTTTGACTCCTCCACTTTCCCTCTCATTTCATCCATTTTCCTGTTTTTTGCCATCATTTCTCACAGTTCTAGAGGATAAAGGGAAGTTGAAAAAACTAAATAAAGAGCAGGAGCAAAGAAAAGAAAGATAAAGCAGAGTCTTTCTGAGATGTTTCCTCGTCTGCTGGTGCATATGTTGCTGTGGAGCGTCAAGCCGACAGGCTGTGATTGGATGGAACATGTATGAGTAAACAACCATGGGGTGTGTGTGTTTTCTTTGTTGTGTGGTTTGGATCTTGATTCATCTTTAATGTGTCTGTGAGTGCTTGAGCTCTGCACATAAGCAAGAGTATAGAGAAATGTGTGTTTAATGTTATGTGCGTGTTTCCTGTTGTTTGTCGTTTGCCTTTGTGTATATGACTTTACTTTAAGGGGTCCTATGATGTTTTTATTTATTTTCTGTACTACTGTTACATACTGTGGTGAATGCTCATATTTAACATGGACAGAGTTCCAAATAGTGATCAGTAGCAGGTGTAACGCATTGCAAAGTAGCACGTTACTGTAATCATACTACATTTTACAAAAATTCAGTTAACATACTAAATTCAGAAATCACAATACAGTTAAAATTATGTTATTACTTGATTTACAAAGGGTCTTCAGTTATCTGCACTGCAGCTGGAAATAATGAAAGAAAAAAACATCACATGCATTTTCCTTCCTGCACACTTCACCTACAAACAGCTGATTTCAGTTTGTGTGCAGGGAGGAGGAAAACAGTGGATCAGTGTGCCGCTTTTTTGAGGAGAGGGGATATGGACATCCTTTTTATTTTTACTACATGAAAGAATAAGTGCGTAATAGTAAAATTAGGACAGAAATAACTACATTATACTGCTAACACAACACTGCCTCTCTGCAAGAATATGCACAGATAGCATGCTAGCACAGAGCTAGCCAAGAACCCAGAGTGATGTTATAGCTGAGTGTATGTCGACCCGTCCAGAGCACCAGTCCAGAGCCTGATCTTCAGCAGGTAAATAAGGCAGTGATGAGCAGTCAGGCTTGCAGCGTGTAGCCTCCAATTCTGCCTGTGCATGCTTTGAAAGTAGAGTCACTGTGGAAGATCGGTTTGAAGTCTCTTCGGATTGTTGTCAGCTTTGCATTTTTGTTGGTTTTATGTTCATACGGAAACAGCAACAGAACGACTGTATGTGTGTCCTACTGTAGCCTCAGGTTTATATAACGACCTGATAATTGTGCGGCAGTGCATTTCAGGTCATGTTATGGAATAGCACGAAAGTAACATAATGCGTTCTTTCTCTAACATATAATTAAGTAATATGCTGCACTGGTTTCAGGAAAAGTAACCAGTAGTGTCTAATCCAAGACTTGTTTTGTAGCAATAAGCCCAACACTGATAACGAGGACAGAGAATGTGTGAGTCAGTCAACTCAGATTGCTCTAAACAGTTTTAGACAGTTTTTTTCCTGCTCTTTGATATGTATTACATCAATAAGAGGGGATGTCCTTATATGGTCACCACTTTTAAGAGTTTGAACACTATTGTACCCAAACACAGCAGATAGAGCTACAGGACAATGTGACTGCACTGGACATTTCCCAGTCTTATTGTGTTCAGGCAGCCTTTGGAGCACTAATAAAGGTCAAAACTTTAAATGTCTGTTCCACTGAGGACAGCCTACTGTCTCCAGTGCAGTGTTTTGACATCACAGTCATCCTTTGTGGGTACAATTACAAGATAACAATGCCACAGAAACTAACTGCTCCAATGCAGTTAGAAGCAAAATGTCTTTAATTTGGAGCAGAACTGCTGCTTTTCATGTTTGCACAAAAGAAGCTTAATCTAATTTCATTTAATTTTCATGTGAACAAACTTTTTTCACTGCAGGGTGGAACAAAAGCAAATCCTCCGGTATTTGTTTGTGCGATGCCAGGGTGTGTATGTGTGTGTATGAATGTGTGTTTGGTACATCTGGACTGCTGAGGACCAGATGCCTTCACATGAATAGAAACCATTCAAAGGTCTCAATTGTCATCCCGTAAATGCTGACAGTAAATGGTCCATGTCAACTGTGAACACACAGGAGGATTTTTAAAATTTTTATCCACTTCATTTATACTAATTAAGTCACTCTAATTAACAGAAACATATTTCTGTATAACACAATTTAA
This sequence comes from Astatotilapia calliptera, assembly GCF_964374335.1. Classification (NCBI taxonomy): domain Eukaryota; kingdom Metazoa; phylum Chordata; class Actinopteri; order Cichliformes; family Cichlidae; genus Astatotilapia; species Astatotilapia calliptera. Next base: position 34,560,053 of record NC_137433.1, on the reverse strand, counting down.
CAACGTTGCTGACTATGTTTTTCAGACTGTTCATAGAGCTGAATTAACACATCATCTCTAAATCTGATACTATTTCAATAAAACCTGAACAAATAACACCATGTCATTTGCAGAGCTGTTGAATTTAACTCATTTCATAAATCTGAGGGCATCATGTGAATAAATTAATGAGGAATCTGAGTCTGAAACAACCTTGGAAATAATGTTTTCAGTTCACACTGTTTTTGTTGTCCTAAAACTAATACGTTTCTCATAAATGAATCCCATTTTCTTTCAGTATTCATATTATTTTTATTTAATATTTAATGAAAATCTGAATTTTTTGGAACAAGACAAATTTTCTTATATGTAAAATCCATACATGCATAATTCTCCTCTGGCTTCCTTCTCCAACTCACTTCGCCCAGTGTTGCCAACTTAGCGACTTTGTCACTATATTTAGCGAGTTTTCAGACCCCCTTAGCGACTTTTTTGTCTAAAAAGCGACTAGCGACAAATCTGGCAACTTTTTCTGGTGTTATTGGAGACTTATGACTTTTGACGTGAAAGCACGTGTCGCTCTTACTGTCAACAAGCAGAGGGTGCTACTGTGGGCAGTTTGTTAACAATGTTATAGTTAAAAATATTCTTCTTTTACTGTTACTTTTTGTGGATCACAAGGTTTAAAACTACTTAAACACACACACACAAAGATTGCTTATTTTGGGTCACTTTTGCCAGTACCAAGCCTGGATAAAGGAGGAGGGTTGGAATTGTGACATTAAAAAAAATAATTGCTGAAAGAAATTAAATTTTAGTTCTAAATATATTCGAAATGCATTTAGCGTGTTCTTTACTGGCTTTATGTCTCTTCCACGATGTTATTTCTCTCTCTCCTAAAGCGTCAGTTGCAATTACATAAGCATGACCAATTATGCAAATTAGGTGATGACATCATTTTGTGACTTCTAGTGACTTTTAGGACAGCCAATAGCGATTTTCCTTCCTGAGGAGTTGGCAACACTGCCTTTGCCTACCAATCAGGCTTAAACTTCTCTATGTGTTTGTTAAAATGTCTTATATATTATCAGAACTGATTTAAAAGACCAGCCTGAACAGATGGCCAGAACAATAAAAGTCAGGTTGTTTGGCTGAGGCTCCCTAAAGCCTGTGTTACTCGGTTGCAGACACGAAAAGCTGGAGACCTGACAGTGGAGTGGGGTCTGCTTGAAAAGTCTCCACGAACTAGTCCACATAGTCATAAAAAGAACAACAGTCAGGCTCGTGGATGTCCATGAGTCTAAAATCCGCTTCACATTTTTCACTCAGTTGTTCACAAAGTGGGATGAAACGTTCATATCTTCAGTGCACAATTCCTCCTTCAAACCACGGAGATAATGGTTTTTGTTGTGTCTTTATTTCTCTCTGTCAATCAGTGCTTTGTATTTGTCTCTGTCCCTCCTCTCCCCAGTCTTCTGTCTTTAGTTTCTTTCTTTCTCCCCCCTCTGTCTCTTCTCTATCCATTCTCTCTTTTTCTCTGTCACTAATTTGTTTTTGTTTACATCTCCTCCAGTTTTCTGCTCAGTCAGCCTGTTTATATCTGTTCCATTTAAACATTTTTTTCTCCTGTGGATTTGACAGAGCAAGCCCCTGCAGGGGGATAAAAACAAACTTTGACCAAAAAACCCCATAAAAAACCAAACATGAAAAAAGATGTTTAATCTGTGGAATCTAAATTGAATTGAATTGAATTAGAGGCTCGTCTTTCACAGAGTCGCAGTGAAATGAGATCGTGCTGCTGATTGCAAATTAGAGACGTTTAGCCACAAACTGGTTTTACAGATGGAACAAGTCTTTTACATGCCATCGTTCATCATGGCGGGACTGTGGCAGCAAACTGCAAACGCACACAGTTGCATTACTTGTGTTTACAAAGACCTAAGCTGCCTATGCATTATTTTTAATTTCACCTAATTTAATCAAAACTCAGACATGAAACCTTTTAAGTATTTTAGTAAAATGCATGAAATAACTGGCTAGTATTTGCCCAAAAAAAGCACCTATAAAATAGGGATGGGTGTTGAAGTTTTTCTTGACTTTATTATAATCGTCGATTTTGCTTTTTGATCAATTCTCGTATTAATTCCTGAGCAGTTTCGTGCGTTTGTAGGAAAAGTAGATCTGTAGAAACAGAAACGAGGCTTGAATATGATTCAGCAGGGTTTTTCCTGGCCCACAATGGGCATTTGTGGACTAACTACATACCAGTAAGCATGACTCTTGCATACAGTAAAGGATCTGAGTCACTGTTACCTTCTTGATAAACATCTGTTCCAATGAGTTCAAAAGGATAGCGCCTAGGGGGGAATGATCCAAAAGATACTGAAATGATGACAAAAACCCAATACTGTAACAATATTTATGCTTTTTCCTGATAATATGGCGATAATATTAATACATGCACCTGTGCTTTGAGTGAATAAAACCTATAAAAATGGATGGTAAGGATTTCTTCATAACACTGTCAGGGAGAGGGGATTTTTCACAGTTCTAACAAAAAAAAAATCCTGAAAAGGTGTGCAACAGCTCCTTTGGTATGAGTTTAACATCATTGTTTTGCAATGTTCAGCGTTCAGGGAAACACCTACACTGATAAAAAACACTGATAAGCTTGGAGACAGACAATTACGAAAGAGTGGACTATGTGGAACAGGTTCTCAACTCGTCCTGGTTCTCATGTTTTTGTGCAAAAATTCCTCACAGCGTTTTCTTATCTCATGGGGGAGAGGTGAACTTTTGATAAAATGGTGTTCTGCTGCTGCTAAAAACACAAGATTTGGACAACAAGTATATTTAAATTACAATATATAACCTTTACTCTGAAGGCAAACACCCGCCATTTTGGGAGACCACTCTTCCACTTTTCTCAGTTTCACTGCTACTCGCCAAGTGGTTTGAAGTAGTTGTTGCATAGGTGCAGATCAGTCAGAGCCCCTGCCTGACTGAAGGTCGTGGGTTCGACTCTACTGAACGGCTACCCTGAGGTACCCCTGAGCAAAGTACCGTCCCTACACACTGCTCGTTGAACCCAACCTGCTCTGGAGTAGAGAGAGCTTTAGAAACGTGTGGGCTTTCAAAGAAGAAAACAATGAGAAGTCTTGATGGAAAACATCCTTAGTTTCATTTGACTTAAGGACAGGAAAATAGGCAAGTGTGTCAACACTAACCCACAGTGTGGCCACATTTTAGCAAATAAAAGACCTGCCCCAGTCCTGTTTTGGCTGGCTTGGTTTTTCAGACAAATAAATCCCCTTTTTTTTTTTCTTTCTTTTTTTTTTTTTTTTTTTTAAAGAAAATGCATTTGTATCATTGTTTTTGTGGCAGGCCAAAAGATTTCCTCCAGTTTAAATACTGTCAGTAATAAAAGCTAAGGAATGGCCAAAGAAAACAGCTGATTTTAAATGCAGGCAGGCCAGTTTTCAGGGCAGAGGTTTGGCTTATGTTTGGACGTGTCAGACATTTAGATATCATAGTCAAATTTACACCTGAGTCCATTTTTAGTGCTTCAGTTTAACATAGGGCAGCTGAAGAAGGTGAACCTATTGCTTCCTAGGAAACAGATGACCTTTAAACACATTTTCTTAACTATGTAAATAATGTTGTACTTCAACAAATTTGGAAGGTGTGACCTAACAAAGTTTGGACAGAAAAACACATTCAGTAAATGTCTTTTTGTTTCGTTTGCCTAAATTTAAGGCTTATTTTAAAAAAATGTTTATCAATCTCACTATACGTATATGTACATATACATACACTAGACAGGTCAACTTAGATTATTGAGACATTTTCTCACAGTTTTCATCCTGGGCGATGCACTGCAGCGGGATACCGAAGAACGAGGTGTAGGAGTCGTTGTACCAAACCAGCAGCTCTGTTCCTCTGGGGATATCCATACATGCTCTGTAGAAGATGCAGGATCTACAATACAGACACAGGCATGTTTAGTTTGAAAAGTGCATCAAAAGTAAACTTCACCACTCTCTCAGGTCATGTTGTCACTTTTAAATTACAATGCAGGGTAGACATTTAGTGCAGTTTATTTATTTATTTATCCCAACATGTAGTGATATTTCTTGGGAGTTGCAGGGAGTGCATAATTCAGGCATTCATCCTGAAAAAATAAGGTGTTTTACTTGAGAAGAGCTGAAGGAAAACCAAAAATATTCTCTAGCTGAATCGAAGTTAAGAAATAAACACTAAATAGATAAATGCAACCATTTTGATATATAAACAAATTCATTCATTGGCAAACCTGAGAACTGATTTGTGGATAAAGTGTGATGTTTCAAAAATATATAATTGAGCTTTGCAAGAAAATTACAATTTAGAAAAATAACTACAAACAAATAAAACTATAAAAACTTTAAAGTTATGAACACACAAAAAACACACCAAACTATATGCAAATGAACACACATATCCACATTATATGCATTAGAATATTGAGGTCAATAGTGGTTCAGTTAAAAAAAACAAACAAGCAAACAAAAAACTTTCAGAGTAATAATGCTAAACAAAAGTGAAAAGCATTAATGTTAATCTATCCCTCTGTGGATCGGCGCCCTACAGGTTACAGATCAGGTCACTGAGGTCGTCCTCCCAGCAGCTCCTCTCTGTCCCAACCTCACATATAAAAACTAAAGGTGTGCAGGCTTTCTGTTATTGCCAAAGCCTCTGGAATAGTCTGCAATTACACAAAGTCCACAAAGACTCGCCTATTGCTGTTTACTTCGAGTCGAGTCTGAGGTGTCTCATCATTTTTCTCAAGTTGAGTATTGTTTCTACAGACTTTTTATTCACTGATTTTTTTTAATTAATATAATTTTAACATTGCCAGCAATCACTGCAAAGATTTTTTTCAATCTATATGTGTTTTTCTGCACCATAGAGCACAGCTTATCTGCAGTGTGTCTCTTTGCAATATGGGACTCAAGCGACCTCCAACGTCCTATAGGTTGCTGAACACAGGTTTCAACAAAGGGTGCGGTTAAATCCATGACTTCTTGCAAAAGCAACATCAGTATATTTATGGCAGAATGTTTAGATTTCTGCCTTAAAACGTGGCTGGAATCCGAATGTGATCATTCAGAGTAAATTTCTGTGTGTGTGGACAGCAACAGGTTTGTCATTTTTCCCGGTTAATCACAATATCATCACAAACAGATTGGACGTAACTGCCAACTTGACCACATGTAGTCACAACGTGATAGCAGACTGATGCTGTAAAGATGTGGTCGCAGACCTTTCCATAACTTTGGTTGTGCAGAAGTCTTCAAGCAGTGGTGTGACTCTAGCATTAACTGTGTGCTGACTCTGGAGAGTGAAGGCCATTGTATGTACCTGGCTAAGTGGAACCCACCCTGAGGAGAGGTTTATATAGACTGCAGAGGTTTATATATAAAAACATACAGAGACAGCCACAGACCATTAAGTGTAAAGCACATCTTAAACATATTTTTCTTTTATAGGTACAGACCGCTGGACTTCTGGAAGGAAATAACTTAATTTTCCCTGCAAGGAGCCATGTAATTTTACTCTTTACCTAGAAGTGAAGCAGCACCAAAGCTCTCTAAAACAATAAAGAAAAGACATCGAAGATAAGCGCATGCCTGATTTATAGATGTGTGGATAACAACTTTGATGAAAATGTTGAACAAACTGTCCTTAAACCCTACTTCGGATAAAAAAAGTCCTGGAAACAAGATGGTGTGAGGTGGTTGGTGACTCTTTCCAGGTCTGATTTTACAAAAGCTTCCCATCTGATAACAGCTTAATTTCACATCGGACCAAATCCGAATGATTTATGGGAAATATCTGGTGTCTCTCACTCTGTTCAGACCAACTAATCACCATTATATTGTTCAAACATGCAGCCACTGGGCTGTCGGTTCCCGGGTCACACCACCGCTAAAACAAACACCTCATCCACCCAAAAACATCTTTGTAACAACATGAGCGAAATCCACATTCAAAACCACATTTTCATACCCAGACTATTTTAAAACACTTTCCCACATGTTTTTCTCCCACCGGGGCCGTACAGTGTCAGACAGACCAGATTGTAACAGAGGTCACAGGTTCAACTCCCTCACGACTCCCTTGTTTTTTTTTTTTTTTGCCAAAGTGCCTTTGAGCCAGAAAACCTAGTCTGTGCAAACAGCTTGTGACAACCACTTAAAGTGAAATCAAATTACATTTAATACAAACCATAACTCCTTTTTCTTTTTTTAAATTTCCATTCGAAGTGCACCAAGTTCCTCAGTATAAGAAATGTTCAATTAATAAAATTTGACTTGATGTTTCAAAAACACCTCAACACTGAACCTGCTCATCCAAGAAACACTCAATACTAATAATGTATTTATTTATTTTAGATTGATTTTGTATCTTCAAGGAGACATCAGTTCTCCTGAAAGTATCTATAGAAAGATATACAATCAGAATTTAGGCAACTTTATTTTTTCTGGTCAAGTGACTCTCTGGGGAAGAAAGGGTTGAACAAACAGTGAGAGTTGGAGAATTTAAGGAGGACAAACGTTAAAGCAGAAAAACACACACAAAAGTTAAAGATGATACAAAGCAAAATCAGACAGACAGGAGAGGGAGGTGGGAGTCAGCCAGTGACATTATGCTTAATTAATTAAGTTACGAAACATAAAACTAACAAGGGAGGAAATGGAAGAAAATGTAAAAATCAAACATAGAGACAAACAAATTAAAAGGAGGACTTAGAAATACAGAAATATGAGTTACATTTGCACTTAACATTGGGGGAGACAAAAATAACAGAAAACAGAAGCATCATAAATCTCTTTAAAATGGTCTTCCTCTCAGATTCATCAGTTTAAAAGATTTATATGATTTTTACAACATAAGATACTGAAACACACTGATGGCAACAATAACATCTAGAGCTCCCATGATCACCATGCATTCCTGCAAAAGTTGCACAATTTGAATGCATGATAACACTCAGCACAGCAATACTTTATTTTGGTTTAATAGTAGTTGATAATGACCCTGGCTCCGCCCCCCAAAGACACAGCTGTAGTAGTCTAATTTGTAAAAAACAAAATAAAATACAAATACTACTAAGTAAGTATTTCAAAGACGCCTATCAAGTGGCAAGATGTGTGTTTAGAAAGATTTTTATAGGACTACACTAATTAAATTCACTTCGGTTTATTAACAGTGCACACCTTTCCCATTGTCTACCGTGAAGTCCTGGCAAACTATTGCAGATAATTGCTATTATCAACTGACACTGAGGGACTGAAATGGACCTTCCAGGTTACGTGAGTACTAAAAGATCTGCTTATGTAAATGTTCATGACTATGATAACAGGAATGAGGCATTTCCCTCTTGTAATGTGTTATAATGTCAGAGAGGAGTTAATGAAGCCAGACAAGTCCTGAAGATCTGCGTTTAAGAATGTGTGTGTTTTATTAATTCTTTCCACACAGTGACAGGAGTAAGGTGTTTTTGGATCCATGTGAAAACACAGCTAGGAGGGACTGGGTTATAAATCAAACACACCCAATGACCTCCCCGGAAAAAAAGGAGAAAGAGGGGTGCACAAATATGCAGAAGCTTGTATGCATTAAAACAAATGTATGTATTGAAAACATGCGTATTGAACACATGCCACTACTTTCAGGTGGGGCTGTGTTATAAATCAAACACGCCCAACAGGCTGCGGTATGAAAAATAAAAACCCCTGCTGCCTTACAGCAGCCGACAGAGTTCAAAACGATTCGTCTGGCAGATCAGTGGGGCAGCGTCGTCAAGCGTCTGATCTTCTTCTGTTGTCTGTTTTCATAGAAAGCAAAGGTAAAAGCTTTATAATCAGGTTTTCAATAATAACACATGCCCGTCCATGTGCGCGGTTCAGGATTATAAATCACACAACTCCAACACCTCACAAGGAGTGCGTATGTGTCTTCATTTGCTTGAATGTGTTAAACCATTCGAGCTGACAAAATGTCATAAAGTCATGACTTCAGACTGAGTCTAAAGGATCAAAGACCGACTTGTAACTCGAGAATCTCGAGCACGAACATAAATGCAGGAATCCTGCTCTGTTGCCTCATCAGTCTTTTCAGATAAAAGCCTGTTTGTCTTAGAAGAGGATCATTTGAAAGCATCTCCAGGAACTCAACAGGGAAGTGAACTCATGTCCTGACACACCTTTTTTAAAAAATAGATAGAGGTTATTAAATGTGTAGTTTGATAATGTGGATGTGTCTTAGCTTGGATCAGTATTACCAGTTTTTCCAGCCCTGCACCATGCAAGCCCATTAAGGTAATTTTAGACTCTGCTGTGTTTTTAATGGGAGGGCCCTAAAGTTGGAGTTTCACTTCAGTCTAGTTTTTCTGATGGGAATCTAGCTAAACCCAATATATTACTATAAACAGAGACATTTTAAGAGACAGGCATGGTGCTCAATTATACATGACTTTTCTGAAAGAGCAACACTGGTGGTAGAAGAATAATGCCCAGTAGAAATTAGATTTGACTGGTAATTCTGCACACAAAGTGTTTAGATTTTCATGACCAAGATCAAGTTAAAGTTATTTTAGATAATGCTTTAAAACATATGTCCAAATAAGTGTCTTTTCAGGGTTAGGGTTAGGGTTACATTTACAACTTTCACTACATGTATTTTCAGTTCCCCGTCACAGCTGTTAGCATAATTGCACGTTAGCATTAGACTTTTGAATCTATCAGGAAGATGTTTTAGTCACCTGACCCAAGGCTCTTTATAATACTGTGTCAGTAAAGTATTAGATAATAGAATGTATTGCTGTAAACATAATTGAAACTGAGTGGCTGATGGGAACCCTGCAGGGTGTCAGGTTTCTGTTGTCAGGCTGAACAATGAAAACATTTCATACTTTTTGGAATTTGGCAGGCGTTTGTCAGTGCATGTATCCTGCCGTTTAGGTCTCACACAAACTCTTCCTTGACATTATTCTATTTTGAAGCAGCTCTCCTATCTGGTATCTGGTAAGTATAAAACAGAATATCTGTGTGTTTAAATGCATATTGTTTGTGTATATCTGCAATCCAAATCTTGTTTAGTCATTCGTAACTTTCAACAACTGGAAAGAAAGTGTGTGGTAAAGCACTTAAGTGGGGTCAAATAAATACCTGCTGCATATTTAGTGACAAAAACAACGTAACTTACATAGGTCTATGGTGATGTCATTAGCATGTTTAGAAGTAATGATTATTTTCCAATAGAAATGTACAAAACTCTGGAAAATACATTTGTAAATCCAGTTTGTATTTCTGTCTATATTCTATTTCTACAGAGGGGTTAGTTCATAGATTAGTAAGACCTTTAAGCACTATTTACAAATGTAATGCATATTTGTAAATTTTTGAATATTTTTGCAAATTTAGCATTATCAAACATGAAACTTTAGTAAAATTCTAATAGAAAAAAAGTTGTTTCTTTTTTCATTATTTTCATCCTGGTTTCCTTGAAAACAGACAAACCGACATGACGGTGACTTCAACCAAAAATATGACAGAATGATGTTCCAGTAAAATATACCACAGCCTCAGGTAAGTGCAGCAGATTTTTACTTTGCAAAGCAAAATCAGTATTCAGCACGAAAGCTGTAATTCAGAATTTTTGTCTGAATCATAAATTAAATATTTGTTTGTTATCACAACTTCTGTCAAGTTAAAGTTTGCAGAAACTAAAAATGTTGATACTCGTGCACTTGTTGAGTGTAATGATTTTGAATTATTTCATGTATGTGTTCAATGTAGCTTGCCATCACCAGTGTGTGAATGTGTGTGTGAACTGGTGAATGACTGGATGTGTAATGCGCTTTGGGATCCTTAGGGACTAGTAAAGCGCTATATAAATACAGGCCATTTACCATTTTTTAAGTTATATGTTTATTGTATTTTATAGTATGGCTTGGTGCATGGTACTTGATACTTTGGCTACTATTATTCACTATTCCTATACTGGTCAGGTGAATAATGCCATTCTATATTTGGCGACATCTATGTTTAAATTCTATACATTCACCAGCCTCCAACTGTCACACAAAAGAATCTTGAATGGTTAAACATGTGAACATCTTATCCTTAAATACATTTGTTTATGAAACAGTTTATGATTTTTTGGAGAAACGAATTCTTCTCCTTATACTAACATTCACTTCTGAACATTTGTGCTTCTAGTAGAAAAATATTTTAGCTATATTGTTTGCAGTAATGAAACAATGAATTAATTTTGCTGTTAATCTGAACTGAACTCTTCATAATTGTATTTAATTTTTTCAAATTTAACAGACACTGAACCGAACTTCTGTGTGGTGGAGTTTTGTTTGCACAAGATGGCAACTGGTAGGTCCAGATGATGTTTGTGTGCAAGAATAATATAGGTCACATAAAGAAGAATAAAGGCAGCACACACACACACACACACACACACACACACACACACACACACACACACACACACACACACACACACACACACACACACACACACACACACACACACCTGTGAGTTGGAGAGAAAATCGAGAAAATGTACACCTCTAACCTTGGCCTGTGTTACCATAAAATACCACAAGAGGTTCATGTCATTCTTGGGCTTTTCTTTACCGTATAATATGAAGTTCCTTGAGGAGACAACTGTTTTGATTTGGCGCCTAATCAACAAAATCAAATTGAATTAAACTGAATAAAGAGCAGACAAATGATCTACAATAGTGTATTCTGCAGCGCACAAAGCATTACTCTTTCCTGGGATAATAGCAATCCTGTTCTAATCTTGATATTAATAGAGAAGGGCTGATAATTTCCTGTCATAAAATTGCAGCAATATGTAATGCCTTGGTTTTCTTTTTTTTTGTCCTCTGTTTTTGTCTTTTACAGTATCTGAACTCAGAATTGTGATTCTTGGAAAAAACAATGACGATAAGACAACGCTGAGCACTTTCATCAGTGAAAGATATGACTGTCCTTATCAAAAGAAAAACAAGCAGTTTACTGAAATTAAAGGAGAGTGGAGGAGAACTCCATTCACTTTATTGAAAACATCAAATATCTTCATTGTGCCTGCAGAAAGAGTGCGATATGAGATAAAAATGTGTATCGCACACTGCCAACCTGGACCAAATGTTCTGTTGCTCCTAGTAAATCCTTTGGATTTCACCGAGGATGATAGACAAAAAATGAAGTTCATCGTGAGTTTCTTTGGACGAGATGCTTTTAAACACTCATTGGTCATCACAACATGTAATGACAGGGGAGGGAATTCCTCAGTGAACCAACTCGTCCAAGACTGCAGACAAAGACAGCACAAAATCAGGCTTGATGAAAAATATTTTCTTGAACACGATCTTCAAGAACTGATGAAACAAATGGAGAAAATAGTAAGTGATAACAGGGGGTATTTAACTTTTACTGAAGACGCTGATCCCATTGTGGTGCCTACAACTACAAAATCCCCTCTAAACCTGATTCTGTGCGGGAGAAATGAAAGCTTGAAAACTTCAGCTGTTAATGCCATTCTGGGACAAAGAAAATGTATTCCATCTAAGAGCTCATCAGAGTTGACCAAACACCAGGCAGAGGTTTGTGGCCGTCGTGTTTCTGTGCTGGAGCTGCCTACTTTGCACGGAAAACCTAAAGAGACGGCGATGAATGAATCGTGCAAGTGTGTCGACCTCTGTGAACCTGAGGGTGTCCATGCCTTCATGCTGGTCCTTCCACTGGACCATCCTACTGATGAAGATAAGAAAGAACTGGAAGCCATCAAGAATACTTTCAAGAGTGTGATCGATAAGTTCACTGTCTTGCTTTTTATTGTTGAAAATCCAAATCTTGACCAGTCTTCAGCAGTGGAGAAGATTCTAATAGACAACAAAGACATCCAAGAGCTCTATAGGCGCTGCGGTAAACAACACATCGTTTTTGACATAAAGGATAAGCATCAAGTCGCTGATTTGTTGCGTACTGTGGAAACAATGAGAACTGTCGGTTGCAGAAGCTTCACAAAAGATATGTTTCCAAAACCTCCACTGAAACCAGTTTCAAGACATGTATCCCTTTTAAAGCCAGAAAATTGTAGACATCGCTGGACACCACCTATTAGGATGGTGCAAAGCAGAGAGCCTCTCAGGATGGTGCTGATTGGGAAAACTGGTTCTGGGAAGAGTGCCACTGGAAACACCATGCTGGGCAAACAGTGCTTTTATTCAAAAGTCTGTCTGAAGTCTGTGACAAGTGTTTGTCAGAAAGAAACAGGAGTGATTGACGGGCGCCCTGTCGTTGTGGTTGACACGCCCGGCTTGTTTGACACGATTTTGTCCAATAAAGAAGTTGAACAAGAGCTTGTTAAATGTATCAGCTTACTGGCTCCTGGACCTCATGTGTTCTTACTGGTGGTGCAGATTGGTCGCTTTACAAAGGAAGAAAAAGATACCGTGGAGCTCATCCAAAACTTTTTTGGTAAGAAGACAAAGGATTTCATTATTGTCATATTCACCAGAGGAGATGATCTTCGAGGTCAAACATTTGAGAGTTATATAAAAGAAGACAGCGAAGGATTCCTAAAACAACTGTCAGCTGATTGTGAAGGGCGATACCATGTCTTCAATAACAATGATCATAACAATCGTTCTCAAGTCAGTCACCTTCTGACCAAAATTGAAATGATGGTGAGGAAGAATGGTGGTGGCTACTACACCTCAGAAATGTTTCAAGAAGCAGAGGCAGCAATACAGATGGAAATGCAGAAGATCATGAAAGACAAAGCAAGAAAGATAGAGAGTGAAAAGAGGGATCTTATAAGAAAATATGAGGAGGAAATGCAAGTGAAGAGGAACAAGTTAACACACCTAACAGCCAAATTTGAAGAAGAAATAAAAGCAAACCAAGCCCAGGTAGCCAAAAAAATGGAGGGTTGCATTAAGAAACAACAGGAAAATATGAATAGAGAAAGAAAAAAGAGAGAAGAAGAACAAAGGACTAAGAAATTGGAGGAGAAGGACCAAATTTATAAGTGGGATAAAGAAGATGAAGCTCTGCAGAAAGAAATACAAAGACAAGAGATTCCTGCTGGGATCTTATTACAGAACAGAGAAATAATAAGAAAAGAAAGAAAGGCTTGGGAAGAGGAAAGAAGAGCATGGTGGGATAAACAATGTTTAGAGGAGGAAGAGAGATTTTGGGAGGAACAGAGACAACTTAAAAAGCTCAGAGAGGAAGCTATGCAGGAACTAGAGAGATATGAAATCAAAAGAAGACAAGAGGAACGAATCGGAAGAGAACAAGAGGAAAGACAACTGAAAGAAAACTATAGGAAGGAACTGGGAGAAATGATGAGGAAACATGAAGAGGAGGCCAGAAAACAAGCTGAAGAATGCAATGAATTCAGACAGAGATTTAACCAGGATTTATCAGCTGAGATGGAAAAATATAGAAATGAAACAGAAGATTTGAGGCAGAGTCAACAAAACCAAAATGACTTCATGATAATGCAGCTCAGGAGAAAAAAGGCCTATGACAAAGACTTCGACAAGCTGCAGAAAAGACAACAAATTCAAATGACTAACCTAAAATTATCAAGTTTGCACTTTGACAGTAAAGAGCAGCTAAACAAGCAAATTGATGAGCTGAAAAAAGAGCATCAAGAGGAGATAAATGAGTGGATTCAGGAACATGTGAAGAAAGCCACACAAAATAGCGCTTGTAGCATTTTATGAGAAGTTTTGCGTTTCAGTGTTGTTCAGTTTTTCAGTGTTAGATGTATTATATGTAAAGTCTGTATAAATAAAGTGATCACCATAGCTAATGGGTTTTGCACATGCAGGTCAGAGTAGCTGTAAAAGACAGCCAGGGTGGCAAGTTTCACTTTGTAGACATTTTTGGATTTCTTTTCTTCTTTGCCATTCGACACAGGTCAAATGAAGTTTACTAAAAAGCATTTACTCTGTTAATATATATGTATTCTTTTTTTTAAAAGACAATTGGAAAAGGAAGATGCAGAATTGCTGACAAAGCACATTTATTTTTATTTCACAGGGAGCCTTTTATTCTTGAAAATTGTCACTCCGGTGATAAATTTATGTACAAAAATAGGCAAAGACTGCAACAACACTTTTGAAAAAAAAAATATTGTTCTTATTTTCTCATATTTTCTCTTATATTCATGTTATTAATCACCATGGACGATCTGATATCTTCCTGTTGGTGTTGTTTCCACATCATCATAATAAATGTTGTTCCATGTTCAACATTGCAAGTGACCAATCACATTGTTGTGACGTCGCCCTTTTGTGCCTTTGAAAAATCTACTTCACTTGCGAGAAGAGAAACCGCTTCTGTCCGCCGATCCAGGAACTTGAATTCTTTGTATTTCAGGATACTTTTCTTCAATAAACGGTAAGCATTATACATATTGTCCTTACAGAGGCGGTTTCTCTTCTCTTCTCGTTTTTTTCAAGGTCGCGGATGACCTCAGGAGAAGGTGATTGGTCACTTGCAATTTTGAACCCGGAACAACATTATTTATGATGACGAGGGAACAACACCAACACGAGGATATCAGATCGTCCAATCACCACACTGGCAGAGAAAGCATGTCTTACACTGCAGTGCCAATCAGCTGGAGATTGCTACCGGTCACTTTGTTAAATTGGTCATAAAGAGGTGAAAATAAATAAGTAATGGTGCTGCACAGAAAACCACTTTGTGATTATTGATTTTACTTTTTAGCTGGTGTTTCTAGTTGAGCTCTGCACCAAAGGACAGCTACGACGAGGACGGAACATGTATGTGTGTCAGCTCTGTTGACTGTCAACATACAAACTTTACTTCAGTGTGTTATTACACTGACCTCTTCTTTTTGGCACACTCCTTATAAATGTTCTGGTTGCTTGTTTTGTTGTCTGTTATTATCAGCTTATTATTCATATGTAAATCTTCACTTTAAATCTCAATAGAATATGCTACACAAATTAAGCTTGACTGATTGAGAAAAAAAAATCTTTACAGACGTGAACATATTGAAATAAACTAATAAAAGGTGACTGACCTGTAGGACCACCTATTCTTTAGTTTGCATTGACTTGTATTATAAATTATGTGAATGGAATCAAACTAAAGTCTAAATAAACATGAGAGTCTAGTTTGAGACTTTTGAGACTCCAATTGGCTCTTCATTACAGTAGGTCAGAGTTTTACTGCATCCTTGTATATTTTTACTGCACAATAACTTTATATACTGCCAGGTAGGTTTGTGTATCACAAAGAAAAATAATTTATTAGCAGATTTATTAGCAGACATTAATGGATGAATATGATCTTATACCTAAATAATAACTAACTGTAGGAGACTAAAAGAAGAAAAAAGTACTATGTTACATTCCACCACTTCTTTCCTTTCTGATAACGCAGAACATTGTCAGATTGAAAGGAAAGGGTTGGGCAGGTGCATAGTTTGACAAGGTGTTTCATGTTTCAGGCGTCATTACTGAAGCGAGAGGAGAGGGGGGGCGGGGGGC